>NC_057364.1:1368286-2052430 GCF_016861735.1 Aspergillus chevalieri
GGTCAATGGAAATCATACCATATCGCCAGCCCGGCGCAAAAGTTCCTCCAGTTCCTGGAGCTTCGTAATGATTGGGCTATCTAATTCGGTCCGATCCTAATCTCCCAATTAGTTGAAATTGTGTTATTAACTGGGAACGATTCATCATAATTCACCTCTGCGCTGCTAATGTTACCCATAGTCAAGTAGGTTTCAGTTCTGTTGCTTAGGGGTGAAGAAGTGTTACTGGAAGGTATGGGGATAATGATCTTGTCAATTCTGCTGCTGACAACAAAATACGAGGTAATACGTATGTGAAGCGGATAGTGTACAAAGTCAAAAAGGTGCGTAGAAAGTCGCGTATTGAACATTCCTCTCATTCAACAGGACTAGCCTCACGGTCTAGATCGACATCCATCATGGATCATGACTATTAGCTTATACCATTGGTCCTGTCATAAGTTAGAAGGGAGAAAAGTCCCCAGGCTAAGGCTTTCCTGGTCAGCCACGCAGTCTAAAATAGAATCTGGCAGAGACTATGATTCTGGGCTGATATTAATTCTCAAATCTACCCCTGGTCCAGGTCAAGAGTTTCCCGACCAGCCTCGCAGTCTGGATTGAGATCCGACAGGGATTATGGTTTTCAGCTTGTATCAAATCTGACTATAGCCCTCCAAGGCGATAATAGCAGGGATCATCGTGAGAGGAATACCAGTCGCGTCAAAAATAACACATAAAAACACAACGAACTATTATTTTGCTGTACACCTGTCTACTAAATCACGAACAATTGAAGAACATCATTTTCTCTCTCTTTTCCTTATTGACACTTACGTCAACAAGACCATATGTCTCACCTATCAGCTCTGCTCGATCGGCTACCGTCGTGGGCAAAACGCCTTGCCCCCGGCCCGCGCAACCCCGGCCAGGACACGAATTCCCCAGACGACATCCCTGTGCAGGAACCGGGGCCAAGGTGCGTCTCACCAGCGCTTTCAGATTACTCTCCTGGAATTGTTCTACTGCCCAGTCCACCTCCTTCATTTGCTACTTCCAGACCAGTTCCTGGATATCTGGAACAGCCATTCTCCGCCAACGAGACGCCGCCGATTACGAGAGAGCATGCGAAAGCTTCCGTTGGACATTGTGATATGAAAAATTTGCCGGGATACACGTGTTGTTTGCCAATTAATCGAAGGTCTGTCTAAGCTGCTAAGTCCTGGGAGCAACATCAGTTTAACTACTCCATGTTATATTCATTAGAAATGCGTCTGACCGGACATGAACATCTCTGCCTTCTTCACAGCCCTTATTTATGGACTAAAGTGTTCGGACCTACCCTCACGATGCCTTCCTCGTTCGATATCCTCAACGGCTCCAAGGCCTCTAACTCCGACGTATGCGAAATCGAAATCCGGCACACCTCCACCAAACAGTGCCCATACCACTCATTTCTCGCATTTCGGTACTCCAATGGCAGGTATACAGTGGCAAATATTACCCCCCCAAAGTTCCTGTGTCAATCTGAATATACGAAATTCAGCGTCAAATATCAATGCGCTAGGCTTCAAGAACTTGCCACCAGCATGTATAATTTGGGGAACCAGTTTACTGTTCCAGCTCGGATTCTTGTCTCTGCTCTCAATGGGTGTAAATGCGCGGAAAATGATTGTTGAGCTTGTTGCTTGTTTAGCCCTAACGTCGTGTAGAAATACCACCTTATAAAACTATCAGGATTGCATTCCAATATATTAAAGTACGCCGGAGACGTGTTATATATTGTTTACTATTCATGCTTTCTTTAGCTGCTGGGTAGCATTTCTGTATACTTCGTACTTAGCACGGGGAAATCTTTCAATATGTTGTTCTACTGAGATCGTCAATAACAAAGAAATGAGCCCACTATCAACTTCCAAGTTGCTAGAGTACGTATCTCAGACATCTGTCCATATTACTGCTTCGTCCAGAGGTGTTGCTCCAATGACCACAGCAAACAACTCAGGGTACGGAATACCGTAACAGGCAACTTCATGCCTCAGGCGTTAAAATAAATGCGGTGAGACGTGACGAGGACGGCAGAATAAAGGCGGTCGCTTATCAGCTCTCTAGCACCGCATGAGATACATCAACAAAGAATCCTCCATGAAGAATTGACGCGAATATCCTCATTTAAGATGAACCTTGGCGATGAGCTTCGCTCAAAACGCGCATAATGACTGTGATAGACTCAGAAGAGCCGACCGGTAAATGGACCTGTCAGCCGAATAAGCATGATGACAGTCCCGAGAATGCGAATAGACCGTGAAGCAAACAAATTATCTAATGCCACCTGCAAGGGGAATCAAGATCTCATGTGATGCGTCCGCTCAGTGTGTTGCTTTCTTTGCTATCAACAGATGATTGAACGGAAAATCCCCGGGTTGGACAATAGTTTCACAGCAAGGGCGAGTGCCGATCAAGAGTTGTCAGTGTCCTTATATTTGGACAGTTCCTCAGTTCTGTTTCTATCTGGGCTGAATATCTATCAGTCTCAATATGTATTTTTCTGCACTTATCCTTTTTCTGATCTCGTTGCTGAGCATCACGGCTGCCCTGCCGGTTTCCGGGACCGGCAGCAATAATGAGAATGGTCGTGCCGTGAACACCCTCTTCTCCAAAAATGGCATCTGGGTGTTTCATGATGGCTCTCGCGGCTCTCTCGTATGTCTTATTCTCTAGTCTGGGGTGTATAATGAAAAGTCTCTGTACTGACTCTTTAGGATCATATATCCGGCCTAGGATCCATCAACATCCCACCACCGGCAATCGACAACCCATGCCATCATAAAGGCCCGCTACGATGTCCTCCACTGACCCCGAACCCAGTGACGAGCATCCCGCATCGCAATAATTGCGTCAAAGAATCCAACCGATTCGGCACAGAAGGCACGCTCGATTCGCTGTGGAACGTCGAGAGGATTCTGACGCCGGTGGGAATACTGGTCGTGATGATATGGCTGGGGTTTGTGGCGGTTGGGCTTGTTGCTATTGTGGATTATGTGTGGATGCGATGGGGGAGGGGATGTAGTGGTTATCCAGGCGCTGAAGTGGTTGAAGTTGGGCATGAGGAGAAAGCAGAAGCTAATTAAGTTACAATTTGCTACGAAATATGAAAGGGCTTTCTTTATTCACTTGATGTCATTTATCATCAACGATTTATATACTTTAAAAGACACCTTCTCCTTCACCATTTACTCTCATCCACTGCCATCCAGAATGCCCAACAGAAAATCGTTCAAGAAGTTCCTGAGCTCCGAAGCCACCCGCGAATATCCCAGCTCTTCAACATGGATAATCAAGCCCAAGAGTTGGGGAAAATATGATCAATATACGAGTGACGAGGCCAAATGATAAGACCTCCAGTTAAGAAGAATGATTCCAACACCAAATTGCTCTTATGAGAGTCTACATGCAGATGGCCGACCTGAGTACCGAATTTGACCCCCCCCCCCGAGGAGAGAGCAGAGCAGGCAACAAATATAGCCCCCGAAGCTGTATTTCAAACAGTGCGGGCCGTCAAGCTATTTACGGAGAAGAATAGCACGGTTACGCCTGCATCGTTGGGCTATAGGGTAGATAGCCAGGACGACTGTGGCCTGGTGCCTGGTTTGTGTGCTATCTAGTATGAAATATACTTCCTGGGGTTAGGCTGGATGATAAACATGATCGATGTCGGTTGTTTTGGACGCTTCCTCGATCTGAGCGTGATATCAAGGGGGGGGGGCATTTGAATGTACACACGTATGTGCGGAGCATATTGCATATTTGCCTGCATACTGACTCTTGGTCGAATACAAACAACTCAAAGAGCTGGGCATTACTCCCTTATTGTTTGGATTGATGCATTTAGTTTGGAATCCAGAACTCAAAGAAGTGTATGTCGCATATACTGGGCTTCTCGCGTTGGCTAAAATTGTAACAGCAGATATGTCATCGGGTTCAACAATAAGACCCAAACGGGAGAAAGTCATCCGTGGTGTAATCGGGCTTTTCTTCAGTGGTGATTGGCAGAGGTTCCTGACGTCTCTTGGTACAAGTCTATTTCTGGCGATAGAGATATGAGCGGCTGGCAGCTGTGAGCACTGCATTATTGTTGCTTGCCACTTACACAAGAGAATGTTTAGTTTGCAAAGGGCCTGTATAGGATCAAAACCAGCGCATTTCACAATATTCAATTAAATACTACGACGACTACGAATATCGGGATTTGCTCGACATATAGAGAAATACTCCTTGTCCTCTATAGGCTCAAATATGAATCCTCAGAGAAGATAGTGCGGGCCTACCGCCGGAGGGTCGAGCCAACTCGCCCAAGGATACCCAAACAAACCCCCGCCCCGGTTAAAGCATCACATCAGCTTTATCCATCATGGATTTTGGATGGATTTTGGGTGTTCAATGACGGCTACTATTGGGTGAGGAATGCGGTTATCACTCACCATCCATTGATTCCTCTGGTCTTTTCTATCTCATGGATGAGCATAGCGATTGCGGTGACCAAAAGATTGAGTCCAAGCTTCGGCGGCATGCGGGATAAATCGTTGGCAGTCTCTGTACATACCAAATGTGGATGTCAGATTCGGGGATTTCAAATGTTGCGAATTGTCCGGGGAAAATCCGGCCTTTGCTAAATGTGGCAGCAATGGAAAATTAAGTTGGCGCTGAAGAAAGTTTTCTGGGTGGACGCCTATTCTCTGATTTGAGCTATACATAGAAATCATCGGAAACCCAGACACAGAAATTCTCACAAGTATGGTACAAACGCGACAGCTGTTGTGCTCCAAATGAGCACTGAACACTGAGAGAAACTTGGGGCAACTTTGCATGCGTATCATGAGACAATGTTTCCAGGATTTACATGGAACACATCCTAGGTTAGTTGGATTCCTTCTCTATCTCCCGCACAGATGTTTATACTCGTAATTTAGCCCAGCCAGCGCAGTACATGCGACCTAGAAATGACGTACGGTCTCATCTCAACATACAACGAGACCATCTTCCTAAGAAGGGTCCATAACGAAATTGAAGGCATTGGAATACAGGCCAACCAATCAGCATAGCAACAAAAGTGCAGTGACGAGACCAATGGTCATCTATGACTATCGAACAAATGACTGTCTAAGAGATAGTCTCTGGTACATGAGGAAGCTTGCATCACCAGGTACATATTGATGCATCCAAGAAGGGTCTGAGACTATCTGTGGATAAATCAGTAGCTACACGATTGCCGCATGTCTGGGCAGCACTGCAGTGCCTTTTCAAGATAAACTTGACAGTGCGGGAACAACCCTAACAGTAAAGGTCTACCTCGGCTTCCAATGTGTTTGGTTTGTCTTGGCGTCTGAAAGAACTCCGTGATAAGGAGATAAACCTCGGAGCATCTGAATACGGAATACGCGTGGTCCTTCATTCGGGCGGTTTTCACGGAGGGCCAGCAGCGGCGATACGGCCTGACAAACGAGCCAGTGAGACGAGTAATAGCCCAGACTGTTACTTACAAGAATCTCGTCCAATAAATTGGGCACAGCTGTTAGTCCTCGCAGATAGAATAGATCAATCAACTGTTATGGATCCATTTGACCCCTATACCCACCCAAGTACCCAGTAAGATGCTGCAGAATGCAGCTGGAATCTGCCACGACCACATAGCACGGAGGTAATCGCCGTCGAATGAGCGCCACATGCCCTTGTACAATTCAGGGGTTTTCTCACTCTGATGTCATGTGATATCTTTTGAATCTGGTTTTCACACGCATCCACTTTTGCTGACGGCCTGCCCCTGGGGGTATTTAAGGGGAGTGAGTATCCAACTTCCGAACGATCGGCTACTACTATATGTACCTGGCCCAGCAAGTGATTTTAGGCAGGATGTCTAGTGATCTCAAGTGATTTTTATGGAGTAACTATGTCCCATCAAAAATTATACATGGTGCCCGGTTGAGCCATTTGTCTTTGATCCTTCTTAGCGAGATGCACTATGGAGCTCTTGGCTCTTGGTAAAGTGCCCATGCGCAATTGCTTGCTCTGACTTTGCTCTCCGGGTATAACCTTGGCAGGGCATATCGGCAATGACTGACTTACTATGAGGTATGCCATACTCAGTACCTTGCCAAGATGATGGGGCAATGCTGATGTTGTCTGTTATTCGTCTTCAGCCAGCACAATTCTTCGACCTTCGACTATGCTCCCCTATGCTCGGGTATAGTCATCCAATGTGCACAAATATGCATAATCAAGCTGGCGACATGAAGTCATTCGGATGGATCGTCGGAAAATCCTATGACATCAATAGTTCACGTGATCCCACGTATCGCCGAGGAAGCCGAGATCTTAATTGGACGAGCACGGCTTCCCGATGAACAGCCGAAAGCCAAGTAATTCTGGGACGCGCACATTCCATGATGTCATCCCGCAGAAAAACCTTCGCGTGCCGATCGGTGGACCGAACTACGATGCTGCTTTGGGAAATCCGGTTTGGACCAAAATGACGATGATACGGTTATCTTTTCTAACCGATGCTGATTCATCACTGGAATGTGAATAGTACAAAATGTCCTGTCCTTCCTTCCCCAGACCGTTTTTTCTTTTGTCTGTGTGTTTCTTTAGTTTTGATACCCCCACAAACCTGCACAATGGCCGAAGCCACTCCGCAGGATCCTAGAATATCCTCGGATAAAGAGTTAGAGTCGTCCACTCCTAGCAGTGGACCCGAGGCTGCTGCAAAAGAAGACGCGGAAAAGCAAAGCACTCGCTCGGATGGAAAGCGCGAGTTGAAGGAGTCGGATTGTTACGAGATACTGGCCTTCTGTTGGCCCCGGTGGAAGAAATGGATGTACCTGGCTGCCATTGCTGGTGTGCAGGTGTCCATGAACTTCAACACCTCCGTCTTCCCCAATGCTGTGAAACCCCTCTCCAAGGCGTTCGATATCAGTGAGCAACATGCGCGAACGGCACAGATGATCTATCTGGTGACATACTCCATTGGATGTGAACTGTGGGCGCCGTGGAGTGAGGAGTTCGGTCGCTGGCCTATTCTGCAGCTGTCGATGTTTTTGATCAACATCTGGCAACTTCCCGCTGCCTTGGCTCCCAACTGGGGTTCGATTCTCGTCGCTCGTGGTCTGGTAAGTTCTGTTCATGACGGCACGACTTGAGCAATGAACAATGCGCTAATACCGTTCAGGGTGGTATTTCTACCGCCGGTGGTAGTGTCACTCTTGGTCTGATTGCCGACTTGTACGAACCCGATTCGCAACAGTTTCCTCTCGCGTTCATCGTCTTGTCCTCCTGCATTGGTACCAGTATCGGTGGTGTTATCGGTGGTCCGATCGGACGCTTCCTCAATTGGCACTGGTTCTTCTGGATCCAGCTCATGTTCGGAGGAGTTGTCCAATTCATCATGTTCTTCATGCCCGAAAGTCGTTCCACCATCATCATGGACAAGGAAGCCAAGCGACGTCGCAAGACTGGCGAGGATCCGAACATCTACGGCCCCAACGAGCTGAAAAAGCCTCGTGTCTCGCTCCATGAAGCCGGCAAGATTTGGATCCGTCCCTTCTACATGTTCGTCCGCGAGCCCATTGTGCTGTCCATGTCTCTCCTATCCGGTTTCTCCGACGCTCTGATCTTCACCTTCCTCGAGAGTTTCGCCATCGTCTACGAGCAAGGATGGGGTTGGGGTGTCCTGGGTCAGGCTTGGGCTGTCATCCCCATTAACGTCGCCTACTTCCTCGCGTACTTCTCCTACTTCCCGTGGTTCATACGCGATGAACACATCCGTCAAACCCAGGGCAACGATGCCATCCCCGCCGAACGCCGTCTGAAATGGCTCCTCTGGCTCGCACCCCTCGAACCCATTGGTCTCTTCGGCTTCGCCTGGACCTCCTTCGGCCGCGAGCGCAACGTCCATTGGATCGGCTCTATGATCTTCTCAACCTGCGTCGGTATCGCCAACTACGCCATCTACCTCTCCTCCGTCGACTACATGGTAGCTGCCTACGGTGTATACTCTGCCTCCGCGACTGGTGGTAACGCCTTCGCGCGTGACCTGCTCGCCGGTATCTCGGCCATGTACGCAACTCCCATGTATAGCAACATCGGCAACAAGTGGCACGTCGAGTACGCGTCGACCGTGCTGGCCTGTCTGTCCTGTGTGGTCGTCGCCCCAGTCTACGTGTTCTACTGGAAGGGTCCCTGGATCCGTGAGAAGAGTAAGTTTGCACAGACGCTTGCATCCGATCGCAAGGCGAATCAGGGACGGCGGGTTAGTCAGGAGCCTGCTGCGCCGTGAGTGTGAGCGGATCCTCTTTTCATATATATATATATCTTACGATGCACATGATGTACCCTGTACTGTAATACTGTATCTAAGGGATGGTGCTTGTTGGATAGACTAGACTAGACGGTGGACTAGTTAGATCAGCATAGAGCCTCTCGATAATAACAATCATGCATTTTTCAATACGGAGTATGCTGTACATTCTGATCTATTCTCCTTCCGTATCCGATATCCATCCCGAAGCAACGCATACCTACTATGTACCGTACATACCAATAAACAACCACAAGCAATCTATACGAGCACAAGCCCAAGCATGAGCAAAAAAGAAAAGACACGGACCCAATGTGGCAATACCGCCGCGCCCAGACTCCTTTAGTCCCTCCCGTTCAATCAACCATGCATAACTGCACGCACCATCTAGACCAACCCGGACGCAATACCAGCCAATCGCTTAGCCGCCCCACTTGCTGATTTCTTAAGCTTTGCCGGAGGATCTGGAAAGCTGATAAGATAGCCTCGGCTGTTTCCTTGGTCGCTGCTTTCGTGGACTACAAGGGGTCACGGCGAGGGTTATTGGAAATGACCATGGTACACGTATGTAGTTCCGGTGGATATTTTGGTGGATAGTACTATAGACTCGACTCATCCGAGAAAACGGCGTGCCTCCGAGGAAATTGTATCCGGTGGTGATGATTGGTGGCTTTCTAAGGAGTACGAAGTACGGAGAACGAAAGGGCTCTTAGGAGTCATAGTGCATTATGCCTGCTTATTCATTGCAGGGTCCTTCATAATGCGGTTTATTCACTTCACTGTAGAATAATGACCAGGTACGGTGGTGGCGATGCTTTTTGATCTCGGGTCGTCGAGTCGACAGGAACGAGCACCAATGGCCAACCTTTCATAGCTCTTCAGTGATTACGCTCGAAGCGAGCTAGATCCGTCCAAGAAACTGGCATATTCACCGGGAATTCAGATGCCCCAGCCACAGCCACGCACGAAGACCCCAGCCATCTTAGGGTAGTCTTGAAATCGACGAGAATGAGCGGGAGCAGCAACGGCCATCAGCATTTCGCGTCACTCAGAGGTAGAGGATAAATTGTCTACCATGATTTTTAGTCGTTTGATCACCTGCAACAGAGAAACCCAACTACTTACGGAAGCCTGTTAGTGCAAAAGGGAAAAAAAAAAAAAAAACTGTAAACGCTAGTATTCTGCTGGCAGTTTCTATTCGTATGTACGGACTTACTACCACTCAGTTCACCATGCTAAAGCAGAGTCCATCAGTATTACTCCATACTTCCATATATGATCAAATTAGTGGGGCTTACTTGACAAGCATAGTTTAGAATTAGTGTGTTCCACGATTCCTCCATTTTATCATAATTAGCCTGGAAACGCATCCATTGCAATGGAAGGAGACTCACCTTGCCCAGTTCTCGTCCCCACTCACTGTGACGACGCCCCCAAAAGGCACACTGGCATTGATCATAGCGCAGCAATTGATGCATACCGCTCCGCTGCAGATCTTGCCTGTAACCCGCACAGCTCGGTTAATGCCTTGGGTGAATACGGCACCATGGAGGTTATATGGAGTGCTATTGAATATTGATATGGCTTCGTATTCTGTAAAGGTTGAGATGACCACTATTGGTCCGAGGATCTTTCCTTTGCAGATCATTAAACCAGACGCTGGATCGGCAAAGATAGTGGGAGGCATCCAGCAGCCCTAGGCAGAACGAATAAGGAAGTGAGCCAATGATGAGTCAATTACTATGAGCCCTGACTATAGGCGGAATGTCAACTAGGGCACCTTGCTGAACATCTGTTATCCTCCAGTCACCAATGTAGCTTCGTCTTTGCCACTATCAATGGAGCTGTCAACCCGCCAAAAGTGGCTGCGATCCACCATGGGTGGATGCAATGTGGCCCCATGGAGCGAGTCCCTTCCTCAAAGGCCGTGTCATCCGGTCAACAACTTGCGTTTTGGTGTCATCATGGACGTATACCGGTGGGCTGGCAAACAGGCCTAGCGAGACAAGCCCACAATCCACAGAAAACACCATTGGACCACGATATCAAGATTTGCATCCGGAAAGACGATACTATGGCTTTTCCCGTCCAGCTCCAGCGAAACACTTTTGAGGTTACTCTGCAAAGCTGCTGGGCTACTTTCCTACCCACGCGCACGCTTCTCGTGAAAGGGGATATATGGTCGATATCCATGTGCGCGGCCAAAAGGGCACCCGTCTCCCCGTCCCCAGAGATGAGGTTCATGACTCCAGCGCCATTGCAACTCATGAGGACGCTCGGACTCGTCGATTTGACCCAATGTTTTCGTCGCTTCCTCATTAGGAAGCCCAGCAGGGCATTCTCAGACCTGGCACTGGGGGGTTGTGTTAAGCCTACGATACCCCTAGGCCCCTGTTAGGTAACCAGCACCATCTGGACATTCTGGCGGCTCAGTTCATCTTAGTCTTTTCTTACTCATTTAGATTTTCTTTAACTATTTCGGCCACTTTGTCTTCATATTCCCTTCCCTCGCTAGGCCTATTCACCATACGCTTCTCCATCACAGCTCATACGAAACATGCTAGGTCAACCTCACTACAGCAACTTGTAACGATATACAACAAATTTATCCACTCATTCAACATGCCTTGTGCCACAATGACTGGCAGTCCTGATATTCAATGTCGCTTCACCTCCTAACTGGGCATTCACGCTCGGCAATACCATTATTGGCACAGTGGTGCACCATTCATACATCATCGGCTTCAAGGCCTCTCTGATAATCAAGCTCGTAGGGCGTGTCAAGACAAATATTATTGTGACACATTACAATGCAAGCTGCACCACCCACTCCTTCTACTGTAAGTGCAAAGACCACTTCAGTCTGAGAGCAACATCTCAGATTCTCTTCCAAGGCCCCTTACACCTTCCTCCAACTTAAGAAAACAGTAACAACGACTTGCTCTCCTGGCCTTTCAAGATCACTATACCAACACAACCTAGGGAAGAAGTAATTTCTCAGCTACAAGGGATGTGCACTTTGCCAGGGAATTTCTATTCAGATGGCTGTCGCGGGCTCAGACTAGTGAATACTAACGAAATGATATTCCTATCTAAACTAGTGTACCCATTTAAAAGTACGTCTAGAGTGGTTCTACCAAACTTAATCTATGTTAAATGACTTCAAACTACTACTTGGTTTCTGCGTTTACGCTTGAGGCAGAAATGAGAAAATAGCAAAACTACTGACCAAGCTTGACATGCGCTTTGAGTACAGCTAAGTGGACAGGAGGTCTTGTTTTCCATACACTATGGCCGTATGTGCCGAATACTTAAACAGTTGGGGCTATCGGAGAGGCCGTGGCAAAGCTTTCTCAAGATATGCTGGAATATTCTGATAAAGTTATGATGTACAAAATTTCAAATCCACGCTCGAAACCAAATAACAGACCAAGATCAAGCCATTTATTTACACCCACCCTTGTGATGCTTCTTGCTTCTCTTGCAGTTGTCTGATTCTTGCTCCTTCTTCTTTTCCTCGTTCTTCTTCTTATCCTCTTCAGACTGTTTCTTGCTCTTTTCTTCTTGCTCTTTCCTCCTTTCTTCCTCTTCTTTCTCTATGTCTGAAACACTCCGACATGCTTAAATTCTGCCACTGTTGGGACTCCCGATGTGCATTGTCATTCCCATGAACTTCTTGAAGTCCTTGTTACCGACAACGCGATATTTACCTGGGGAACCTTTGACATCCAAAGAAAGTTAGAATACAGACTCTACTAGAAAAGGACGGACAACAAGCAGACAAAGAGTACATACCGGAAGTCCATACTCCACCGTCTTCCTTGATAGGGTACTCCAAGCCCTCAGGCCCTCCAGTGGGAATGTGTTTTTCATTGCCCTTCCCCTTCTTGTTGATGAAATGGGCTGGATAGCGACCGGGTTGACTTGGCCTGGCTGATGGAGTCTTTGATCTGGTCTTCGGTAAAGGTTTTGCCGCCACAGTTCATAGGCTCAACTGCGGCTCTGACTTCGAGGCTCCGGTTTTCGAGGTCGACGTCGGTATCATTGAGGGAGATAGGTGATGCGTAGGTGGTGGCAATGAGACCAAGGAAGAAGGCAGACTTGATGTTGAAGAGCATTTTGTAGGTATTCCAGTGTCAAAGTAGTTGAGAAGTGTGGTGGAGAGGTGTTAAGAAAGCTGAGATAGTATTGAAGTGTTGAGATACATTTGGTTGATGGTGGTCGGTAATTAAAGATTCGTGAGCCCTTTATATAGATTTCTTTTCTATTTAGCAAATAGCATCCATCATGAAAATATTCTGCTTACCGCCATGATGAAGATCTCAAATGGGAGGTCAAAGACCAGTCACCATCCTGCTGGACTCTCAAGCAGCCATTGCAAGGCTGCAACACACCCAGTCAGGACCAGGCCAAGCATTAGCAATCCAAGCACATGCTATAGCCAAGAGACTACACACTCAAGGTCGTCAACCCACTATACAATGGGTTCCGGGACATGCACGAATAGAAGGGAATGAGAGAGCCGACCAGGCAGCAAAGCAGGCGGCCAATAAGCCTCCAGGAAAAGGCCTAAGAGAGATCTCTCTGGCTTTCGCTGGTAGAGCCCGAACAGAAGCCATTACAACACAAAGGCAAAGATGGCTCACTAAGGAGCTTGGACAACGATCCCAACAAGGTCAACGAACATACAGGCCACAGAGGAAATGGCGGCTTGACCCTGCAGCTGCAGCAGCTCCGAAACACCTAGCGAGCCGGTATTTTCAGCTGAAGTCAGGACATGCAGCTATTGGAGCATATCTATATCAGATCCAAGTCCAAGAAGATGCAACCTGCAAAGATTGTGGCCTAACAAGGGAGACAATACACCATCTTCTCTTTGAATGCCGAAAATGGCGACACCAACGAAACAAGCTCTACAGGGACCTGAAGCTGGAGGGGATTATGAGACCCACTGCTGCAGAAGAGCACCCGCAAGGACGACTTTTGGGAGAGCCCAGAGCTACCAAGGCACTGCTACAATTCTTGGCCAGCACCAGCATAGCTCTACCCCAAGCACACCTACAGTGAATGATGGAAAAGGCCCGAAGAGATGATGAATGGGGATTGGAAGCATTGGAGAAGGCAATTCGAACAGGAGAAGGATAGCAGGGAGGGTAGCCTAAGCTGAAATCAGCCTAGGCC
Source organism: Aspergillus chevalieri (assembly GCF_016861735.1). Lineage (NCBI taxonomy): Eukaryota > Fungi > Ascomycota > Eurotiomycetes > Eurotiales > Aspergillaceae > Aspergillus > Aspergillus chevalieri. The sequence goes on from NC_057364.1 coordinate 1,381,797, forward strand.
GCACCCGTCCTGCTCGAAACACAAGGAGAGCACCACGCTCGAAAGCCCTACGCATACAGGCGGTCTGGGGCGAGGAAAAGGGTCGGAAAGATTATAGAAGGGGGCGTTGCCTCAGGAACTCATAGGGACAACAGATTATAGAATAACTACTAGCCTCGAGTCCATGAAGCATGGTCTGTCATAGCTCTAGGGCTCGGTATGGACAATAAACTTGATTAAATAATAATAATGATGATGAAGATCTCAAATAGCCTCTAGGGGGCCGAAATTAATTCAGCCTTACCAGCTAAGGAGAGACTCTGCAGAAGGGCCCTGATTATTCGTCCCCTCGAATGACATATCTAACTAAAATTGAAAATAGTTTGGCATGAAATGAAGAAAATGAGCTTTGTTTTGTTTTGGCCCCGCAACTTAAAATAGAAAGAGGCTGTGGCTGACCCCACAAAACGGCCTTTTTACATTTATATTATAGAACTACATTCCTCATATTCTTCAATTTCTTAGTTCTCTGACAGCTACAAATTCCTTGTCATTCTTTTTCATACATTTCTGCCCGCCCGCCTTTGTGCAAACCCTCGTGGGTATCTTCGACACAATGGAAAACTCCCTCTTCAACGCCATCAAGGGAAATTTCGATCCCGACCACTTACCAATTGACGAGTTCAACATTCTCTACAACCTCGTCAGATATCCTAATGCGTCGGTAGAAGAAGCAGTGGAAAAGGTTGTCAATCTTACTTTGAAAGGGCTCACTACATTAGATGATGGCTTTGCCTTCAATCTTTGCGCTCTGATTATGGACATTGCTACCAATACCGTACCTGCTGAGCAGGCAAATCTTGTTGAATTTGTCTCACAACTCCAGAAAACTTCTGTGAGAAATCCAAAAACAGGAGAGCAGGTTAGGGATCAAGACGGACAGTGTGTGTGGCAAGATCTTCCCACATTGGGAATATATGTTACTGATTTTTGGAACTTTGGTAAGCTTATATTTACTATGATACTATCTATGTATTTACTCTAATATCATTTCCAGATCACCATAAATTTCACACACAAGCTGAGATAATGAAATGGGAAAACAAAAATGCCTTCTTAGCACAGCTTACTGCCGCTGCAAAAGTTGACTATGATGATACCAAGTCTTTGCATCCCCTGGATTTCGCAAACTTTGGCCTATACGCATTAAATGACACTTTCGATGGCGATAGAGATGGCCAAAAAGGGGAACAGTGCGAAACAGCAGTACGAGCAGCCTCTCTGTGGATCAAGATCGCGGCAGACCGGCTTTTGGCTCATTGTAAAAATAAGCGGCCTTTTGACAACGACGATGGATGTGAGGAAAGGGGCTTTGATGTTGAACGGTGGGATGAGTGGAAACAGGGTGTAATAGCTGCTCGGGATGCTCCGTGGGCAAATGGAGAGACTCGACAATTGATCAAAGATGCCTTGGAACAGATCAGTCGGGCCGAGGCAAGGATATAACCGACCTAGTGTAATATGCCTGTTCTATGTCCTTTCATTCTGCCAATATCTAATCGATATCCACATTTAATCCTTCCTATCTTTTGGTGGTGTTACATGAGCTTGCTTGGGAAGCATTTCCTCGCGTTCAGTTTCCTAAATCGGTCTCAGTTTTGTCTGGTAATCATCACTCGTAATAGCCTCGTGCAGCCCGGATAATCGACTTCCCGAACCCCAATTCCTGAGGTTCAATATTGATTGATTGATTGATTGATCTATTCAACGCCGGGGGTCTGGTTTTCAGCGGAAAAACCCTGGTCCCAGAGCAGGACATATGATAGGCGGAACTGTCTATCCTCTAGCTAAACTACCATTTATCATCTAAATACAGGTAGCCCCTTGCGCAGGGGGCTGCTTGGGTTTTCACAGTTGTTGTCTGTTGAGAGGTAGCTTGAGCTTCCTTGGTTTGAATAGAAAAACAGTGAATGGGAAGGAAAAGGGGAGGTCAAACGCAAGGAAAGGGAATAACAGGGAGAAAAGAGGAGGGGGACCCAAAGGTAAACCTGGAAGTTCCTGGATTTAGTGAGCTTGCCGGCCTAATAGCGTCTGCAGATGGCTGTATAGAATTTGGATTTTCCAGCCAAGCTGAGAAGGTGGTGGCTCCTGCCGTTGTGCTGAGGATCTTGCCGCTGGCTGGCAGCCCTAGAGTGGCGCGGCGGGTCGGCAAAATCCACGCCAAACCGCGCTGAATCCGCAGTGGCGTGGATAATCCGAATGGAGTGGCTTGGAGTGGATTTTGCGGATTGGATTTATCCGCAAGATCCAATTACAACATGTTACCGTAATTGACATGAAGTCCATACTCCATACTTTGTAGTAGAGACTACATGGTAAATAGCTGTTTGTCAATTTCTCAGTATCAGCTCCATATTTAGTCGTCACAAGTATGACAGAAACACCAAGGCTTTCAAGGCTTGCAGGAAATTTTGTTGGCATAAACCTGCACCAACTGTGAAGGAGGAACAACCAAAGGCCAAGTACCACAAGTCGTATAACGTTGATCAAGCAGGATATGGGATGATTGCTCTAAAGGATGTTGAAGGATTTCCTGCTTTCCTGATAAAGAAATGCCAAATACCTTCATCATGGACTTTCCAAGAAGCTTCGCACAAAAACGTAGTATCATTGACAGACTTCTACACAGAACCCAGCTTGATTTGCTTAGTCTATGAGTATATGCATCTAGCTTTCCACTAGGCGGCTTGGCAGGGATCGTGGATTTCAGCGAGGCAGATATAGCCACTGTGTGCAGGGAGATTCTAGATGGTCTCATTTATATTCATTCCAAACTCGGCATATCACACGGTTCAGTTGACTGCAGCAATGTCCTCCTAAACGAGAAAAAAGAGATACAATTGGGTAGGCAAGTGTCACAACCTGGCTTCTCTCGTATCGTACCTAGGGTTCTAGTTAGTTGTATTTCGAGACTGGACACTTACCCTAAGTGCCTCCCAAGTAATCGTATGCTCAATGCCCCTCCGGGTCTGGTTCAATAAGTCGTATGCGTTGATGGGTATGTCGCCCCCTCCAGGCTCCGTAAGATAATCAACAAGTAGAAACGATAAAGGTAACGAATAGAGAAACAAGGCCAACCGAGTACGTATACTGGGTTGTTGGTTAAGTGCGGACGAGTCAGAAACTAGAAGGTAACCAATGCTGTAAGACTTGAATTGATCGCGAAGAGCTAAGCTAAGTACATGAATGAACGTCCTTATATGTCTTTCCTCCATATACTATCCATCTACCTCTCAGAGGTATATCTGGAGTATAACCAATCAGCGCGTCGTACTTCATATACTCAGCGGTAGTAGTAGTAGTAGTAGTAGTTGCTATTTTACGTCGGAAAGTATACTCAGCGGTATACTTTTCCAAGTAGTCAGGATGGTATACAGTCACGTGATATGGTCGCTGATTATCATCCCGATCCCGGTTTTCCGTGCGACTATCCTAGTCCTTCCTGCACCATTCTCTTATGAACTGATATCCAATGATTCTGTCTTGACCCCATACCATCACGTGAGGCTGATACGTTGGGTTCTGTAACAGCAAGACCTTGCCCTAGATTTCAGTAAATGGCTAATGACAACTCTAGCAAATATTGGGGACAGTATGTTAAACAGCAACATGCTGAGCAACTGGAAGTCAGATGTAGCAGCCGTTGGTTTTCTCGTGATCTGTCTGAGTGACAAAACTGCCTTGATTCCAGGGGTCGCTCCTTTGAAGATTGCGCTATCAAGTCCAGCTCGTGGTTTCATAGAAAAGTCAAAAACGGAGTCAGCTAAAGAGCTTTTGAATGTAAGATTGTCCCTTCTTTACAGTCAATTTTGAGAAAGGTGTTAACTGGTAAGGATGAATTTTTGTATCTAGCAACACCAGGAGGGGCATGGAGCCTAAAGCGACATTATTTTGATGCACTTCCTTTGAGCCTCCGGTTTGGCAGCCGAATTTGTGAAGATAATTAAATTTCATGGCACTTTGTAAGCGGTAAATAATGAGAACTTATTAATTTACTGGAGGGTAGGCACGGACTGGAGAGTAGGCGCAGACTGAGGGGCAGGGACAGACCAGCCAGTAGGAACAGATTCTGGCGGAATCAAAAGGGTTCGCACAACTCAATGAACATATAAGAGTATTCACGGAATAAAACTCGCTGAGCAAGCATGGAATTTGCTAACAACCCACTTGGCCAAAGGGCCAATCTATTAGCGCAAGAAAGACTGCAATTTTACTGTGGACATGCTATGATTGAAATACATCACCTTGCATTTGAGAGTGATGCCATCCTTGGATCAAGGCCTCTTGACCGCAGGAATGTGGAAAGACTCCGAAATTTGTTCGACCTTGAAGGGTGTGCCAATCTCGAGCCTGAGCACAGAGTGGCTGCTACTGTAAGTAGGGATGCTCTACAGAGAGGCCTTGCACACAGGAATCAGGCAACAGAATCTATTCGATCAAGTCAATCCACCCAGACTGGTATTCAAAGATAATGTCAGCCTGGTTTGGGTTGGCCTGTGACAGGGCTGGGGTTATATGCGTTATGAATGTGTATGGGGCCTATTCTTGTGCGCAGTGTCAAGATGTTCAGGTCCTTAGTATGATGCTGTATCGCCCACTTCGTTGGATCCAGTGCCTTGCTGACAAAGAAGCACACCTGTGGCATATTAGCCACATTAGTGTCCTTACTAGTAGGCTTGATCAGGAGGTCAAAGCGGTTTCCAAGCATTTGTGAATATGTGGTCACTTGGTCTGTGTGTCTGTTGATGTAGGGCTCCTGGATAGCCATGATCCTCACGAAGTTGGGCCAGTGCATCAGGAGGTATATCTAAAAACATTGTTGGCATTGCCTCTTCATTTCAATTGTACACTTACTGGATGAATATAGCTCAACCAGCCACTCATATTCTCCGAAGGACTCTCCGGCTTTGAGTCGATGTTTTCCATATGTGTGTCATTGGTGCATCCCTTAGGGTCAGGGTTTTTGGGATCATTGTGTTCCGCTCCTCTAGTGAACATGAGCATCGCTACTGCAACTCCATTAGGTGCAAACTCACTTGACAATGGCTTTGGTAACCCCTCATCGCTCCATGCTTGCTTTATTTCTGGCATAGAACTTTTTTATTGCTTTTCTGCTTCTCTGCGCTTTTCAGGACTTTTTTTGTATATGTCATCTCTAAACCACCTAATGGCTTTGAGCGGATAATTGAGTGTCGCGGTACGAAACATGGCAGTTAGGAATTTGAGTGGATGTTGTGGACTTTGATGCAAACTTTAGGTGAAAAGTGCACGGCAAATGACGAGAGACTCAGGGCAGATAAGTGAGAGCGATGAGAAAGACAGGGGATTGCAGAATTGCAGCGCCCTTTATATGTGAAGTAGTACATACCACCAACTGAGCAACAGCGATACGCAGCGCTAAGATTATAGCATGGCTTGATTGGACGCGTCCTCAGCAAGGCTATGGTGTCTCGTGCGGTTGGATAAGCGATACGCTGTCAAAAAGCCTCTCAACGAGCCGCCGCTCTGAGCTGGCCTGCCATTGAAAATCAGCATGAAACCCAAAGGCCGCTTCTATGAGCGATGTTGCTAAATGCGTTGGGCGCCGTGCGACATGACTCTTTTTCTAAACTTTCAATTTCCTGGCACTTAGGAGTAAAAGTTTGATGTTGGTCTGACTGTCTTGAATTGTGAATGGGACACATTCCCCGTTCTAGCCGCCGTTAAAGGGCCAAAGGAATCTGCATGCCTACAAAGTTTCTATTTCGATCCCAGTATACTAGCTCTAGCCAAGCAGTCTGCAAATAATATCCAAGCAAACCACCATCCTCCGGAGCGCGCCCAGTGATGTAGAAGCGTGCCGCAGTGGAATTTAGCGCCAAAGTATCACATTATCCTACATCCTTTCATGCTGTTTTTGTAATGTTGGAAGTTTGTTAGGCTACCCTTGCCTAAACTGGTCGATATCTAATATCGAAAAAAAATTTGACATTACTGTCTCCACTCAGAACTGTCTCCACCCTCTGGGTGGTTCTGGACGGATCACAAACTACGCCGTGTTCCTGGCACGTTGGTTCAGCGAATCAATAGACCATGCTAAGCACTGCGCCTGTGAGACCAATCGCCTTTCCTTGCTGTGTAAATATTGACAAGCGATGTGACCAGCCCTGCTGTAGCATTGAGAAGCGTTGGACTGTGAAGGGCAACTCAGTTGAGTACAGCTACCCATATTGGAGCGTAGTCATGGATGACGACCATTGTGACGGTTTGATGCCTCAGTCACTGATATATACAAATAACGCCATCCCAACAGACGACAACGCCATCTGAGCTAACAGACGAAAGCACTTAGAGCGCAGTCACACATATAAACTCCTTTTCCCGTAGGTAGATTGCTTTCCTTCTTTTCTTCCCCAGATTCGATGTTCTCGTCGATGGCTACAATAGTCTAGATAGGAATTTAGTTCGTTATTATCTACTATTTCGAGCCCGTGACAACCATCCTCTCATCAACACCATGCTTGATCCTATCATACACGTAGTCCTGCCACATTATCATCCCAATTGAGCTTGAAAACAAATATGTTAGTTTGTCACTCCAAATGTGAGCAGCTCGGTTGTATCCAAAATACCATGATAAGCCTAGGCTAGGAATATGCGTTATACACTAATATAGTGTTGGGTGTGGTTTTTGACATTTGGTCTGCAGCTCGTACCTCTGGCAAGTTCACTAAGAATCATCCCCAAATTCCAGATACAGATTAGTGTTTGTCGCTTGCTTCCAACATATGATCCATCGGTGGCGTTCAACGCTTGAGGCATATGCACCAACAAAATTTGACGGCGCTCGGCCCGGCAAACCCGTCCAACCAACTTTCATACAGAATAGTTGGCTTGAACCCTGCCATTATTGCTGATTAGATGTTTCTGCTTGGCTACACATACAGAGTACAACTGTGCAGGTGTGAATCAAATGGGTCTGCATTCTTTACCCTCAATCTTACTGTTATGTACTTGTGAAGCTCAAGTGTTTTGTAGCGCAAGTGCTTCGCAGACCTCTGGCCCGACAGTTCGGTCCAGCCGCAATCCTAATAGCTGTGGGTACTGACTTCCATTTATAGTATTTTTCTTGAAGTTAATACGTACAAAGTACGGAGATGTAGGATTTCTTTCCATATCAATGAGGCAATGAAAAGCAAAATACATAGTTCTGGGATGGGCCACCTTTCGCCAGACATTGGTTGGATAAATAGTCGGTCCGATTAGCGTCCACCATACAATAGATGGCTAAGGACTCATTCTAATATTACGGCGTCAGACAATCAAGATTACCCCTCAGCAATTGAAAATTCGCCTCTATATAGCCTCAGATAGTGATAATTATAACAGTCGACTGCCTGATTCCTCTGAGCTACTTGCTTCATACTCAACATCAAAATAATATGACAGGCAGGTGCTTATATGTAAGTCGAAATGGGATTCTCAGGGAAGTGGGGAATCAATAATTCGCGACTAGACGAGGTCTTGCATGGAGAGATCTATATTAAGCAGAAAGGTAATGAATTCTCGACTATCGTGCATGCATGCACATGGAAACACAGCCTTCATGGATTAAGCACCACTCACAAAGCTGTATTTTGCGGCGTGGCTTGGTAGCCCGAAGGATCCGATGCCACCCGGTTCCTGAATCAGGATGCCACTGAGAATGGGCAAGCGTAGGCTTTGGGCATATGGGATATATTTGTATTGAGAATTGAGAACTGGCCGACAGAGTACAGAATAGAAAGCAGAAGATAATGGTGGGCAACATTGGAGCAGTCTGTATTGCTGGCAGCGGTAGAATGGACAGCAGAATACAGTTTCTGCCATCACCGCCATCACCGCCATCACCATGCTGAATTTCATCGCGACATCTGTCCAGTCCGTACAGTCCATATAATCCATGACGGGGCTCAACGATGCAGAGTCAGAATTAAAAGTCTCCATGTGCGTCGAGAATATACCTGAAGACCTGAAACATGAGGAAAATTGCCTGATCCGGGCCAAAATGGGCGCAGACGGTTTCAACTGTCATTCCTGCAGCATAGCCTCAGCAGGGTGCCACCCCCAAAATGGCGCTCTAGGCATGGTTCAAGAGGCTATTCGGATGCCACACTGGATTTTCCTTCAAGGCGTATTTTTGCAGTGCGGCTATTTCGATTGTGAATGCATCCCGGAGGATCAGAATGGCCCCAGGTCTGCTCCCACTGCCTTGCGATCATCCAATAATGTGACCCTACTGATTAATCATTCATCAGAGCATTAAATTAAAATAAGCTCGCCCCATATCTGAGATCTTGGCTGATCCTGGTGTTCTTTTTCCATGCAGTTTCAGAGCATGCGCAGGTACTGTTGTGATCCTTGGACCCCAAAGGTCAACCTTTGCTATACATCATCGCGATGGAGGTGTCCGCTGGTCAGCCTGGGGGCCATCTTCGCATACAACTTCATGACCAATGTATAGGAGGACTGGTCTATAAAAGAGTGCTTGAATCTGTCCCAGAATTGAGTTCTCCATCAACAACAATCACAATCATCTTCACTACAAAGCTTCCAATCTCAAAGCCTTCCGCTTCCTACAACTCTTTGCTTTACAGCATCTTCTCACTTTCAACCAATCTTTATTCAAAATGTATGTCAACACTTCCAAGCTTGCTACTGTGGCTCTTGCCACCATCCTCTCTGCCAACTCCGTCCTCAGTGCACCAATTGCTGGTCGCTCTTCCAACTTGTTGACCCGTGACCCCCGTGGCTCCCACGGCTCGACCTCCCACAAGGTCTCTGACGTTACTGGCGCCATCTCTGACGGTACTGGTGCGATCGCCGATGCCATGACCCTCCAGGAGTATCTGAACCAGAAGCGCAGCCCTCGCGGCCACCACTCTGGCTCTGGCAGTTCCACTGGTGAACGGGTCTCGACTTGGACCGGTGCTTTGGGCGACATCACTGGCATGGGCGCTGATGCTGCCACTATTGCTGAGGCCGCCAACAACCAAAAGCGTTCCCCTCGCGGCCACCACCACTCTAGCTCGAGCTCTTCCACCGGTGAACGGGTCTCAACTTGGACCGGTGCTTTGGGCGACATCACCGGTATGGGAGCCGATGCCGCTACTATCGCTGAGGCCGCCAACAACCAAAAGCGTTCGCCCAAGGGCCATGGCTCTAGTCACGGTGGATCTAGCTCTTCTGATAAGGCCCTTAATGGCCTTGACGCCGCTGGTAACATCGTTGGTATCGGTGCTGACGCTGCGACCATCGCCGAGGCCGCCAACAACCAGAAGCGTTCACCCAAGGGCCATGGTTCTAGCCATGGCGGTTCTTCTTCCTCTTCCAGCGACAAGGCTCTGAATGGCCTTGATGCCGCCGGTAACATCGTTGGCATCGGTGCTGACGCTACGACCATTGCCGAGGCCGCCAACAACCAGAAGCGTTCGCCCAAGGGTCATGGCTCTAGCCACGGTGGATCTAGCTCTTCTGATAAGGCCCTGAATGGCCTTGACGCCGCCGGTAACATCGTCGGCATCGGTGCTGACGCTGCGACTATCGCTGAAGCCGCCAATCAGAAGCGTGCCCCCAAGGGTCACAGATCTAGCTCTAGCGGCAAGGCCCTCGATGGACTCGATGCCACCTCCAACATTGTCGGCATTGGTGCTGATATCACCACTATTGCTGACGCCGCTAACCAGAAGCGCGCCCCCAAGGGCCACGGTGGCTCTTCTTCCTCTTCTAGCGACAAGGCTCTGAATGGTCTTGACGCCGCTGGTAACATCGTTGGTATCGGCGCTGATGCTGCGACTATCGCTGAGGCTGCCAATCAGAAACGTTCTCCCAAAGGTCACGGTGGTTCCTCTTCTTCATCCAGCGATAAGGCCTTGAACGGTCTCGATGCTACCTCCAACATTGTCGGCATTGGTGCTGATATCACCACTATTGCTGACGCCGCCAACCAGAAGCGCGCCCCCAAGGGCCATGGCCGTCCCAGCTCTTCCAGCTCTTCTGACAAGGCCCTGAACGGTCTCGATGCCGCTGGCAACCTCGTCGGCATCGGTGCTGACGCTGCGACCATCGCCGAAGCCGCCAACCAGAAGCGTTCGCCCAAGGGCCACGGCTCTAGCCACGGTGGATCTAGCTCTTCTGACAAGGCCCTGAATGGCCTCGATGCCGCCGGTAACATCGTTGGTATCGGTGCTGACGCTGCGACTATTGCCGAAGCTGCCAACAACCAGAAGCGTGCCCCCAAGGGTCACGGTGGCTCTAGCTCTAGCGGCAAGGCCCTCAATGGACTCGATGCTACCTCCAACATTGTTGGCATTGGTGCCGATCTCACCACAATCGCGGACGCCGCCAGCCAGTAGTGGCTTGAAGGTCTTGGCGCCTTCACGATTGATACCCTCACGCATTAGACAGACAGAGCGGGAGGTTATGGAGTTGGTTTAAAAAATGGTTATGTTTGTGCTTTGCTTTCTTGATTTTCCTCTTTTCTCCTTCTTCTGGGCATGTTTTGCAAGCGAGTGATGTTTATGAGTCTATGGATGCAAGGCGTTGGGATGATCTGGTTGTTTATTCTGCTTTGTTTTTACCTGTCTGCTTTGGTTTGTCTTTGTCTTATCCTACCCCCATTGCTCCTGTTGTCTAGATGACTTCCGAGCAGTTGAATATACCCTATTGAAAACGAACTTGCTCCTCTCGTCCTTGTAGAGTTTTGTAGCGAGCAGATGGCCCACAATTGATTCAAAGTAGTCTATTATCCTCATTCAAATTATTCTATCTTCACTTCTTTTCTTCTTACTTATCTTATTTGCTTATCATAATTCTTCTAAAGCTTTCTTCACCTTTTGGGGTTGAGTTCACTACGCGAGTTCAGGAAGCTTAAGAAAATGATTAAGTATGGCCAATGGTAATAAGCAACTTGGCAAATTTTACACCGGCTTGAACATCTGCCATAACAAAAACGTTCGAGTTATGAATTCGGAAGGGCCCTTGGAAAGACCAGAAGATGGTCTTTGCTTGGGATCTCATCCGTCCACGATTTCACGCCGCGCTTTGTCTACATTCAAGTATGTACATGAATGCAGTCGACGATTGTCCGTGGACCGAACGGAGCTCTCCTGGAGATATAAGAATCGACACCTTACTTTACAAAACTAGATCAAAACATCTATCTAAATGTGCGGCGTCGCCCATCATTGATATATCCAACGGACCAATAGTTGACCCGATTAGCAAGCCAGCAATCTCCATAGATATTACACCAGCTAATCTTCATTTCGTGATGGAGCACACACAATCCTCTTGTGTCCATACTGGGGTTGTTGGAGGCACCTATTTAACCTTTTGAGCACTTGAATGGGCCAATGGCAAACCATACCGAACAGTGGAGGACGAGGAATCGCCTCAGGGTGAAATAAAATATGGCCGGCAAGCAGTAGTATCAGAAGAAAACATCGAATGTATGAAGGGAGCGAACCAGGAGATGAACATCCAGCACAAGCGCCGCATAAAGCTCTTACTTCGAAATATTGAATGTCGAAGAACCTCCAACACAAGAGTTCAGCCATGCTTCTACCCGCCCATCTGGTTGCGGAAGGCCTCCTTACCAGTTCTCCCAGATGAAATATTCGGCGACACTGCCCATTCGGAAGACAACGGCCAGGGTCATCGAGTTGCTGACGAAACTGTGGCGCCGTTGCTGCAGGGCTGCGAATGACAGATCACTATTCCGGTGTGCACTCAGATAGTTATTCTCGTAATTTGATGTGGAGTGAGTGTTTGAATAAAGGGAGATAATACGTACATCAAGGTCCATGTGAGCAATCCTCCCGTTTGACTGGCGTTGAAATGTTTCCAGTCGAACATCTGCCCAGTCCGTGGATGCAGCTCGCCGCCGTTGAAGAGGTCTGACCAAAAATGTCCTATAGCATGGTCAACGCCACAATGTTCACAGAGAACAGTCTGAAAACTCACAGGGCTTTTATCAGACACACCTGTGAGTATGGTATCGCCGTCATTGTCAGGCCTGACGTGAGCCTTATATCAGGAGAGCACAGTACAGGCTGGTAGTTGCCAGAAACTCCACCCAGTGTTCTGCAATCAGAGCCAGGTCGACAAATCAATGATACGACCCGGCGACGGCGACCCCAACGGTTAAGATCCAGGCGCTCAAGCCGTTTAATTGATAAAACATATGCCTTCCAGCTGGGGTCCTTGGACCGCGATGAAGAAAACCTGGCAGAAGGATGTAGAGAAATGCTTGGAAGACAATCCAAGAAACGTATGCTCCTACAGTAAAACTGAGATCTTAGATCCGTTATTTCTGGACTCTGTGTACGCCGCAGTCTACAGGGCCATCGATGGGCAGATTTGTTCCCAATCCGACGAAGCACCCAACCTACAGGCTCATACGTTCGCCCTCAGGCTACGGGATTGTACGTGTACTGTGGTACAAAATTCCACATTATTGGAGCGTCAGAGTCTCTATCTGCAGAGTATCAGTATCTTCCTGCTGACATGGTATATGGACAAACCCCTGAAAGCCGCTGCAGCGAATACTGATAGGAAATCACTAGGGTATTGGGTAGTGCCTTTTTTCTCATTTTCGCTATATTCTGCTACCACACAAACTTCGACATGTCGCTGAAAAGACACCCCAAATTCCAGATGCACCAGATCCGTCATGAGATCCGTGATCCATTGACTGCACTGTTTGTGCTCAGTATAATAAACCTACCCATCTTCATTGAACAGACAAACGGGTACTCGAAGCTGTATTGGTACGGCTCCGGTGCCTGCAGTGGGTGGTATGAATGGGGGCAATACCCCCTCTCCTTGCTGTTCAGTGATATATGCATGTACTGGCTGCACCGCCTGTTCCACACGCGTCTTTTATTCAGCACGATGCATAAGCACCATCAGTATGAAATTCCCCTCGTTTATATTCGAAATTTTAACGATGGATCCAACATTGGATACGCAATTCCGACAACATTCTCCGCATACGCGTTCAATCTCTTCGGATGGCTTGTCGATCACCCTTCGGGAGTCACTCAGGAGGCTGCACTGGATATCTCGAGCCTGTGGTTGAATCATCAATGACCGATACCAAATGTCCAGATGCTATCTCGCTGGCGATGCCTTCCTGATAAGCATCTCAGTCTGCGTCTGTCTCCGAGTCGTCTCCACAAGCTCTATCAGGGACAAAGTGCTTTTATACGAATTTCTGGCGATTCTGAGTCATGAATGTCCGGTATGCAGACGCCTCTCATCACTGAGATAACTTCCATTGTTTTGGAGAAAGAGACACAGGCACCGGGTACCCTTAGTGAAAAGGGAAATGAGGGCCGCTGCTGCCCGACTGACGGAGAACTCTGATATCTCTGTTCTTGTGACTTACTACTATGGCCAGGACGTTTCAGAAACGAGTACCATTTACCAGTGCCATTGGATATATGTATGTCTGATTATTCGTCCTGCTTATCAGAAGTGCGTTCCGGCTTGTAGTTTGATATTCGCCGCCAGCTTGGGGAACTATGATAAACATTGCCATTTGTGGTAAATTTAAAATCACGGCGTAGGACGGACTTATACCGAAGCGGGGACGGATCTATATCGGTGTTCTAGATCAGCATGGTGGGGGTTTCATAACCACTCTCAGGCTGGAATTTCTAGCAGGGAGTGCTCGATAACCCTTTTAAGTTATCCGGTCCCGACGGGAACCCCCGATCAGGTGATCGGGAACTGGACATAATGCCCGTTGGAAATGGTCACTCAATGCCATTGAACGTCCAAATGTGCCATTGCTATCGGATGCGAAAGGCCGATTACCGGCGTATCGGATTGTATAGGGTGTGTTGAGATAAGCTGGTCCGGTGGTGATAGACATTTAAAAGAGCAAATGTAGTCAACAACAACAGAGAAAAGTTCAATCTCAAAGCTCAGACTTCAAAGCCTCAACCCTCAACCCTTATTTTTTCTCAATTACAAAGACTTGTCTTTGTCTGTTCATTTTGTCTCTTCATTTTTTTTCGCAATGTCGTTCTTGAGGAATTTCTTTGGTACTTCCGCTACTGCGGCGAAGGACGAGAAGAGCCCTATCCGTGCTCTGCCTGCTTCCTGGTACACCTCCCAGAGCATGTATGAGCTTGAACGACGGTCAATCTTCAGCCGGAAATGGCTTCTCACTACCCACAAGCACCGTGTCCCCAACGCCGGTGACTGGGTTCGATATGATGTTGTTGGTTACGACTTCGTCATCCTCAAAGATCAAGAAGGAAACATCAAAGCTTACCTCAACAACGATCTCTCCCCTCCTATTCATGTGCACATTGACCGAAATGGTTTCGTCTGGGTCAACTTGGACGCCAGCGAGGTTCCCGAGGTCGCCTGGAAGGACGACTTCGACGGTGTCGACGAACAGCCCCGGTTCGACCACTACAACTTCGAGGATTATGCATTCGATCACACCTGGGATATGGAGGGCGAGTTTAACTGGAAGATTCTGGCGGACAATTACAACGAGTGTTACCACTGCCAGGTCGCCCACCCGGATATCCCCAAAATCGCCGACCTCAACTCCTATTATGTCAAGACCAAGGACGGCCACATTCAACATTACGGCGCTCAGCGACAAGACCAGATTGAGAAGGGGTTCCGTATCGCCACCACTTACTTCTGGCCTAATGCCTCTTTCAACGTATCGTGAGTATATCACTCTCACGAGGCTTAGAATATTGCTAACATTTTTCAGTCCCAACTTCTTCTTCATGCAGCGATTCACTCCTATCAGCCCAACCAGGTCCGTGATGCGATACGAAGTCTATCGCCACAAGAACGCCAGCGACGAAGCCTTCAACCTCATCAGCGACATGTACAAACGAATCATGTCCGAGGACAAGTACCTCTGCATCAACAGCCAGAAGAACCTCAACGCCGGCGTCTTCATCAACGGCGAGCTCCACCCCGAGATGGAGAAGGGTCCTCTGCACTTCCAAAAAACTGTGCGCGAGGTCGTCATGGAACACCACAAGAAGGAGCAGGCCGCCGGCCATGAAATCTGGCCCGCTGAGCAAGTTCTTCCCGAGAATACGAATGATACCGTCAGCCAAGACAACATCATCACTTTCAACACAGCTATGGATGGCTGCAGTATGGAGAAGGACGATTTGAATGAACCATTGAAAGGCGGCCTTGTTACGACAACGACAATTGCTGTCTAGAGAGCTGGTGGTGAAAGGAGATTTATTCGTGTTGTTATTTGCTGTTGCGTTGCTTTCTAGCATTGTGCTTAATGATTTATGATTTAGAACTTAATTTTCCTCAACAGAATTTAGCCATGACGAAATTGATACTTTTCACATCAGATTAATGGTCCTCGATAAGCAAGGAACGGTTAGGAAACTCGCATGTCCTATGGCTATAAATCACTTCCGAATTTACAGACATTTGGCCTTGAGTGTATTATTAAAGGTATCGGGACAGTATGTATCACACAGGCAGTATAGGTATTATTATTATTATTATTATTATTATTATTCATACACGCATCTCTCAGCCCTATAGGCCGAGTGGCGGCAGGTCCTGCGGGGCAGCCGGGTAAGCCGCCGTAATGGTAGTCGCTATGTACATCGTCGCCTTTATACACATATCCTGATATCTCATTCCGCTTGTTGCATATCCCGTGCTACTGTTTTTGTGCTGCTGTTCCCATGGCCACGAAGGTCTATGGGCCTGTTGGATACTATCTCGTTTCCTTCCCTACTTCTGCAAGCGTTTAACCTCAGCTGCACTATGCTGCCAGTTGCTTCGTGTCCGTTGTTGTGACTCGGTATGTGGTTGGTAGCGTCTGAAACTGGCTTAGGAGGCCTGTGTCAAGCATAAAGCGCACTGCCTTCGGTACCAGGTCCGGCCGTGTCAGGTAGGCCCGGTAATCCAGCTCCCGCCTTGATCCCTGTGTAAGATGGCGCATCCGGGGTCCTGCCTGGTTTGTACAGTGAAGGAGAACGTGGCGTATATCTTGAAGGCCACGTCCACAAGAGCATTCAGTTGATTCCATAGCGTTGAAGGTACCAAGATAACTAGCCAGCGCAATCTTCCCAGTTTGCATTTGAATGAGGACTGATGTGGCGGCTCTTCGTAGGCCTTGATATAGTTGCATCGGTGCTTTTGAGGGTTCTTTCCATAGACGACGGAGGGAGTTCCCATGGGTGGAGGTAGCCCATTCAGACTTCCATGCACTTGCTGCTTCTATGCGGAGGGTTCTTCGGATGCTAGCTTTGAGAGTGAGCTCTTCCACACCGCTGGGGTTGGGTGCTGGGGAATTAGCGGCTTCTTTTGCAAGAGCATCGGCATACTCATTGCCATAGATGCCTTCATGACCCGGGAGCCAATACAGCTGTATATCCCAGCCGCGCTCCTGTAGTTGAGATGCAGTGCGTGTAATCTTGCTCAGGATATATTGGCCAGAAGACCTTCCTGGAGCTGAACATGCTTGAATTGCCGCCTGATTGTCTGTAAAGATGATTGCTGTATAGGCCCGATGGGAACGTTGTGATGTCAGTCTGAACATGTTGCCTATTTGGGTGAGAGCCATCTCTATGCCTCGCAATTCCGCTGCATATACAGTATGAGTAGCTGGGAAACCAATGTGAGCTGCCTGGCGCCCTAGAGGTGAAACCACTGCTGCCCCAACTCCCTGTTCTGTCAAGCTGCCATCTGTGTATGCAATGATGTCAGCGCCGCTATGTACAGCGGCTTAGTGAGCTGCTAAGGCATCTTCCCGAGTTTCTGCTATGTGGGATTCCAGACCTGACCACCATGGAGGGGTCACATGTGGGTGTATAACCTCCAGTCTGTTCTGAGGGATTGCAATTCGCCGTCCCCACCGTTCTAGCGGTGATGTCAGAGGGTCGTGGTCTGGGGTGGCGGCCCATTGCATGTGTCGCCGTCGTTCCCATGCATTCCTTGGAGGAAGTATGTTGAGACATATCTCTAAAGCAGCTCGAGAGGTTGTTCTGAATGCACCAGCAATCCTATAGAGGGTCTTGTGCTGGATAGATTCCAAGGCTTTCCTAGCAGCATTTTCTGCTGCCTTGAAGCCCCATCCAGCCCGTATGAACCATGTGGAACTGGCAAATGTGATCTGTGGCCACAACACTGCTGTGTACATTTGGCGGAGATGGGATAGGGTGATTCCCCAGGTTGAACCTGCTATGGAGCGGAGCGCTGCTATCATTTCAGTTGCTTTAACTTGGGCGTGTTCAATTTGCTTCATGCCGGTGAGATGCTGGTCTAACTGGACACCAAGGTAGCGAAGGGTAGGCACTGGCTTAACCTCTACCCCTTGCACTTTGACTGAAGAATTGGTTGAGCTCAAGGGTCTAGGAACACCTCGGACCTTCCGCCATAGATGTATCAGGCCATATTTTGCTGGGGCGAACTTGGAGGCATGTTGAGTTTCCCATTGTTCTGCTATCTTGTGTATTTGCTCAAGACGTCGGCAGTTAGCTGCAGCAGCTCGGCTCCAGACAAGTATGCATATATCATCAATGTAGCCAGTCACCATAGCTTTTCCAGGGTAAGCCTCATGTATTCGGTCGATTAGGTCTGCATTGTAGAACAGGTAAAGAATTGGAGAGAGAGGTGAGCCTTGGGGTATGCCTGTGTTTGTGGTAAACTGGCGTGTTGCACCCTCCATCAGTACAATATCTGTGATGCGGTGGGCAGTATAGGTATATACATTAACATCGACAGTTCATCAAGTCCGATCATAGAGCCATAAATATACATTACCCTACAGAACAACAGCCATAGCTGCCAGCAGCGGCACCACCATGCTCAATCCAGCCCATAGACCGCCGCGACCCACGGCACCATTCTCAGTTCCGAAAGTCTCGTTATCAGGAACACCGACGCTGACGTTGGGCACCGAGTTCGTATAACTGCCGTCCATGTTGTAATGGTGCGTTGTGCCGTTGCTTTGACAGTAGTATTTGGATCCCGATACCTTGAAATCCGAAAAAGCGGTGCAGTTCTTCGCATTATCAATGTTCAGGATAAAGTCGCCGTCGACACCCTCGAGGGCTGGGAGAGAGATTCTGCAAGAAATGCAGTTTAGTTACTTGTTTCCTGTAGTGATTTTGCAGATTGCATCTTGGGACCTACTTTGTATCTGTGACACGGACATCAAAATTGCCGTGAATGGTCTCAAGAACGGGGAATTTCAGGTCTTTGATCTCTAATTCCATTTTGATTCCCGCGGCGTGGCGGAGAGCGGGGAAAGTGAGTAGATCGTCAAGATATCCCAAGATATATAATGTCCCCGTGGTGGTCTCCAGGGAGTCAAGATTGACGACTTTTAGGTTATCGAGGCTGGTCATACCGGCAGCAGTCACGCCGGAGAGAACGAGTTCCAGGGTTTTATTGTTGGAAGTGGCGGAAAATTCCTCGTAGGTAGTGATCTTGGGGAGATCGGCGACTTTCAACGAGGGGTGATCCAAGATGCTCCATTTGCCCACTTTCTCCGTGGCCAGTGGGCTGACATCCGTTAGGTTCGTGGACTTGAGAGTGACATTGCCAACCTTGTCCAGGCCATCTCCAAGGTCTACCGTTTTGAGCTTTGGCAGGCCCTCCCAGTCAATGGTGACCACTTCTCTGAGGGCCGGGAGGCTGATGGTATCCAAGGAGGGAAGTAGCGTCAGCTCGAACTTATTGTCGATTGAGCGGAGGGTTGACGAGGAAATCGAGGTGACCGATCCATTGTCGCTGTGCCCAGCTGAACTAGTGCACAATAGATCACCTTGGATCTCCTCGAGGCCGTCTAGGTCCAAGCCCCCCTAAAAGCTGTGGTCAATTCTCACATCTCCAGCAAATGTCTTGCAAGATTTTAGTTTGTCCGCATCGCTCTGGTTGCTGATCTCGATAAAGTCGGAGCACTCTGGCCGAGTCAGTCGGAATCACATAGTACAGCGCATGATATTAGTAGGGTCAGTGTACTTACTGTCCTTGGCCAGGGCAAGGTCGGCCAGCAGGGCGCCCAGCAAAACACTTTCATGCCAGAAATGCATGACAGTCTTGGATTGCAGAAAGCAATGGCGAAACCCCGAGTAGAAAAAAAAAGGAACAGGCCGGAAACCCAGCACGTCTTATAAGTCAACAGCCACATTTCCGGTGCTCGCCGCGGCGCATAGAATTATTGGTCGTAAGGCCCTTTGGGGGCCAAAATGCGGCGGTCGGTCCAAGTGGAGTAAATCTCAGCCTACTCCGCGGATCTCAATAATATGAAGACCATTGACGGACCCGTCTCAGCCTTAGCCTGAACTCTGCGAATCCTGGTGCCCACACTAGCCCTGTGACAACGCGAGACAAGCAATTAGTGCGGGGCGGGGCGCAAGGCTTGGGTCGCTTATATCGGAATGTTTGCCGATTCTTGCTGATGCAGAATAGAGCACAGTAAAGACAAGCATTTCCTCAGCTAACTACATAGGGAAAGCGTTACGAGGTGAAGACATTAAAGGCGGAAAGGATGTGACATGTATAAATTAAGTATGTGTTGGCTATAGTGAAAGGATGTTGGCTGCATACGGTACTCCAGAGTATTCCATAGTCCTTGACCAGGCCTTACTCCGGAGTACATCTCAAACAATTTGGGTTTTCAGTTACAATCGTGAGTGGGCATTCAATAGAAAAATATGATGGTTGTTCCACTGATCTACAAGGCTAAACAAAACAAACAAACCACCGGGAAAACAGCGGAAATACAAGATATTAATTCAGGCCGAACATCACCGTGGCTAATGCATTTGACGGATCCGACAACCTCATATCAGGCATCCTGCCACTGTTACTCGAGAGAGGGGCAGAAGATTAGGCTCTGCGATACACAATGAAGGGAACTGATCAAGCAAAATGGGACACCGTGATTGAATAACTTCTCCAGCATGGCTGTAGTTGACCTGTCATCACCTAATTGGTATACCCAAGTCCGTGTCTGGCTTGGCAACGCTGATGAAACCCAGGAACACTACTACGAAGTTAGAGGGGGGGGGGGGTTCTTCAATTGGGAGGTTTTATGGGTCAGGATCTGCCCCAACTTAGCCCGCCCCAGCTGAGCTCGGGTTAGGTTTGGGTTGGGCGGGACTGAGCTGATCGTGTCCTTTGTACGGATCAAGTGCAATGAGATGTCGAGTGTAAATACTAGAATTAAATACCCACTGTATGCATCAAACTATCTACATCCAGCCGCGCCGCCAAATCCAGAATCTCCCGTTGGTCAAGTCCAACCATCGGGTTTCCCATAAACAAGTCCCACCTAGACTCCCCTTCTCCTTCTTGATCAGGAACAACAGCAGAAGACACATTATCAATATTTCCCTGGAGGCATCCATGTAGCCTTTTCACACTACGTACGTTTCGTGGAATATATGTGCACGGTAAGAACTGGATGCTGATATACAATAGTCTCAAGCCATTAAAGCTGCCGGCCATGTCTGGCTCTCTGGCCAGATCCCAGCGGATTCGCAGGGCAATCTGATCACCGGGTCTATGGCGGATAAGACGCAAGCCATCATCAGGAATACGGAAGCAATTCTCGAGGAGGCCGGGTCTAGCCCGGACAGGGTTGTCAAGGTCGTGGTAAGTAGTTTTCATTCTTCATGTATGGGCACCGTAGCTAATATGCATTGACATCTAGGTGTATGCAAAAGATGCTAGCATCATGCCGGAATTCTCCAAAGTGTACAACCCAGCCTTCCCTCATAAACCTGCTCGGTCCATGGCAGAGGTGTCTGAACTTCCTGCTGGGGTGGATATTCAGGTTGACTTTATTGCCGTTGTATAGCTTGTAGACTATGTACATACAGCGTTGATCTCAAGGCATAGGCTTGCGCACTGCTGAAACATACTTGACAGATCATAAGCGAATTTCCATCACTCAACACCAGAGAAAGCACTTACAGGAATGATCTGGACTTTCTCCAGATCCCAGACTCCACTTTTAGCGTAAATGTCGCCGTTTATTGCCTCACGGACATCCTCAACACTTTCCCCTGTGTAGACAATCATGCTACCTTTGAACAGCGCATCTTCACCTTCTGCGGGATGTTCTTCAAGCATGGCGCCTTTACCATTTAGCTTCAACGTACTTGTATACCATAAAAAGTGAGGAGCATACCACCAACAACCAATCTTCCCGTTTCAACTAGAGGCTTGATTCCCTCGTAATGGATCCTGATGATGATTAGGTCAGAGATCAATAAACAGCACCTCACGAGGACTCACGGCCTGACTTTCTTCCTAATGTCAAGAGCATTGGGCATATCAGGAAGGATGCATAGAAATTCCTTTGGTTTTCCGGTAGCCGTAGCCATGGTCCGATACCCCACGGTGCGGATAGGTGAGCGCCCTCCTCTGGAAACATAATTCCAGGTAGTGAAAAGAGCGGGTTTTCTAGCGCATAATATGGATGCTGACATTCTGTTGAGATGTATTGCCCAAGGGATTGTATTCAGTTGGAATATCAATCAAAAGAGACGATGCGGGGTCGTTTAAAGTCGGCGGAGGCTGCATATCGGCATCGGAAGAGCGTCCCGTTGAGCATATTGAATCGGTAAAAGGAAATTTTGTCATGTGATGTCATGAACCCCAGGCAATTGTAGCGTGGTGAACATAGCAATCACTCAATTTTATTCAGTCCTTCCTACTATAATCTCTCATTGCAGCCATATTTAACTCCAGCTCTTTAGCCCCCATTCCTGTTACCTTGACAGAATATACAGACTCTGAGAGTCGCGAGTTAATCCAGCGAATTCACGTCTGCAAGGATGAGGATCTTGCGCAGTTCCCTCCGACTCCCTGTGCCTGCATGTGGCTCGCGGACATTGAGAGGTTGAGAGCCCTCGTGCAACAAGCTGAGGATCAAAAATCACGACAACTATTTATTCTTAATATTAACATTAATGCCACTATGAAGGTGATTGTCAAATATGTGATCTTTTGCCTCTCACCCCCAGGGTACACTGTTAATGAAGTAATGATGCTTAGGAACTTATGAAAGAATGGCTTCCGCCTTCATCGAACATGATGAGGAGAAACTTTTGGAGAGGGGAGAGGAAAAGGTGTGTATAGCGAGTACTACTGCCCAATAACCTGGGATAAAGCTAACATGTCCAGTGCGCTCGACGAGACGGGGGAAAATGCATTGTAACCAAAGTCAAGGTGTTCAACGGAATCGCACACATATAGCCACCTTCTCTCCTGCAGTCCACCACTGACTGTCGTCCCCACAACGCCATGTTCTGGGATCTCCTACAATTCTTCTGGAACATCGATCGAGTTAAATGCTGGGAGAGAGTAATAACAGCTAGAAACGAAACTTCCAACGAGATGTGTACCTCCTTTACCTATCTCCAAACGCCCACCGAATGTGGGGAAAGGGATGTTTCGCGCTCAAACCGATCTATCTCTCTGATGACCGGAGAACACTGAGGTACGTCTCTTCTGGCTCAAGCAATTCAAGCAGGAGTCGAAGGCTGTAGACCCGCTATCACAGATTGAGGATTTCTACTGTGTTGGAAACTACACGAAAGTCTACAGTTCTGAGACAGGTAAGCCAATCACTACTGGCACTATTATCCGTTCTGAAACGAAACAGATGACCCAATTGCACGCGCACTTCCTGATTTGGATCTACTCGAAATGCGGTGGGTTTTACAGAGGGTGCTGGCTCTGATTGGTGGTCCTAATTACCCGAGTGAAGATGACTCCTCGAATACTCCTTCGTGGATGTTTGCCAGCGCTCCGAGTGAAATTATCTGGATCCCCACGACGGTCCCGAAGACGTTTACCTCTTCAACTAAGAGCATACCAGGATAGATCGGCTCCAGATCCTCCTATCACCATTGCTTTCTTTTTAAAAGTGTCATGTGATGTCGTAAGCCCCAGGTAACTTGCAAAAAATAGGCTTAGCCCTTATCATTCACTCAATACAATGCCTTCCTTTTTATTATTCCTCTTCAGTAATAGGCGTAATTTCTTCTTTACAACCTACTATCATTCCTCATCTTCAGCCACAGCGTCTGGATCAAGCTCTTCGATATCCATTCTTGCTGTATTTCAACGGAGTAAATAGAATGATTCTTTAGTACTTAGGGTTTCACAGACGACGAGAGAGAAATCGTGAGATGACTCCGAGAGTATCTTGGTCTCCCAAGGGCCCCCGCCGAGGCCACATCCAAGGGCAAAGAAGGCGCCATCGAAGGAAAAAAGGGAAGAAACGAACTGATGCAGCTTTGCTTGCCCTGGTCGATTTCTTCGCGCATGTGGAGATTAGCTTTGCAAGGTTGCATGATGGTGGCTTTTGCTTTACAATATTTGATCCTTTAAGACCTATATTGTCTCAATCGTCATCTATTATACAGATAATGCATCCCGAAATGAAATAACAGAAACATGCTCATAAGCTCAACACCATAAATCATTATCCCCATCATAAGAACATACTTTTATGCGCGCTGGTCCCGCTCCAACGCCTCGTAGGGCTGCTGGTTGTCCACGCCCTTCTGTCTAGGACCACCACCAGCATCGGGACCACTCTGAGCCACCCGATACTGGAGGTCATTCAAACCAGCGCGACCAGGGTCCTGTCTGTTACCAACCTGGTTGTTGAAGCTAGCGTTGTACTTAGGGTCGCTGTCAAAGCCACCCTCCTGGATGTTCTTGCCATGCGGCTTGGTGTTTCCAAACTGCTCTGTGACATCGGCCACGTACGAAGGGGCCTGGCCCGCGTTGTACTGACTCTGGTAGCCGCTTCCGCTGGCGCTGACGCCGGCAGCGCCAACCTTGTGCGTAGAGTATTGGCCAGAGCCGATGTTAAGGTCCTGCTTCGCGGCTGTTGGACCGCCGGTGTAGCCGGATTGGGGCAGGTGGGCGCCGGGGTAGTTGCCCTGGCCGCCGAGAGCTTCGGGGTACCTTTCTTGTCTGTCGAGGTTCTCACGGGCGGTGCCGACTGCGGCAGAGGGAAGGGTGGTTGCGCCGGAGGTGCTAGTGTTGTTCAGAGTCGACTGGCCGCCAGACACACCGAGGGGCTCGGCGCCGCGGTTTTGAGAGAAGGCACCGCCGTGGGTGGATGATTCTGCGGCGAGAGAGTCGTTGGAGACGGGACCAGCGGGTTCGCTGATGGGTTGTTGATAGGCCTTGGGGTCGGTAGTGACCTATTCCTGTTAGTATCAAGCACACTAAGACTGGCACGAAGACGAAATACACACCTTAGTGCTTCTGGAGGCACCGATGGGCTGTCCTTGGAGATCCATGATTGCTGTGATTGATTGGGGTTCGTAGAGAGGTTGGGTATCGAGTCGTTGTAGGAATTGGATTGCTATTGCAATTCTGGATTAATCGTCTGTTGATTGAAGATGTCGAGGCGAATAGAGAGCGATGGCAACGCTATATAGGCGAAGACAGAACCAACATGTTGCAGGTGATGTCAGGCTGACGGTGGCACGCTTCCAGGTACGTCAACAGTGTTGCCCAGTGTGTGATGCACCCAACCAGCCATATCCGGAAACAGAATGTTCTCTTGTGCCATGGTTCATCGAAGTTGCTGGAGATCGCAAACTGGGCAGAGACATGGTCGGTTGACGTCATGGCCAGGCGAGCAACATCATCTGTGTCCATCAGTCATTGTACGGTGTATCCCTGTAGGGGAGAGAGAATACCTAGAATACCCCAAGTCGGGAGCTCATTGATCTCGTCGTTTAACTTTTTAAAGCTCTACGAGTGGTTGATATCTGGCTGCCGGCTTCATGGTTCATTTACAATGGATCACGTGATGCGCTATACCTGAACCGGCTAACTTTGTATACGTCTGGCGGGGAGAGCGACAAGCTAAATGCAGTAGCATCAATGTTCAATGCTTGAGTGTAGTTATTCTAAGTGTCGTTCAAATTAAAAGGTCTTATGCCTACGGAGTCCAGGTGCGAAATAATCATAAATCATGTACTTGCATTACCCAATCGCTCATCAGTATGCTAAAAATACAATATCTTAGATATACAAGTTGCCCTTCACCGAGCAAGAGCATCCCTCGGAAGGCCATCCAGATTCTCCTTCGCCTGACGTCCAACATTACCCGATGGTGCTGTGCTGTGGTGCCATTCGTCACCATCCGTTCTGACGCTGC
The DNA here is from genome assembly GCF_016861735.1 of Aspergillus chevalieri. Lineage (NCBI taxonomy): Eukaryota > Fungi > Ascomycota > Eurotiomycetes > Eurotiales > Aspergillaceae > Aspergillus > Aspergillus chevalieri. The sequence goes on from NC_057364.1 coordinate 1,407,022, forward strand.
TCGATGCGGTCGCGGGGTCCCGCAGAGCACTGTTGTATTCACCAGAGAGAGGACCTTCGCGTCCTCCAGAGCCGACGTTAACGGTTCTCTGGTCGGCGGATTGCCAGTCGCTAGCGGTGGGTGGTTGTTCGGGCAAGGGCAGGTTGTTCCGGTGGTCTTCAATCTCCTTGCTCTTGTTGGTGTTTTCGTTGACCATGGACTAAAATCTTAGTATACGTTTTTCATATGCCAGATTTGCGGATGTAACTCACCTTCAAGGCGGAGACTTCTGAGTCCTTGGGGACTGTGCCGTTGTGCTGCAGCGCAGTGCGAGTCTCCTGCTTGCGGAGGTCCTGGGCGGTGGTGTGGCTTGTCATTTTGAGGTTGTAGTTGTGTAGTGTTTTCCGAGGATAGGTCAAGGAACAGTGTTCAAAGGTATACTCTGCGTAGATTTATTATGGTGTTAGTGTCTGGAGGCGTTAGAGGAGTGGTAGAGGCGTTCTTATATGCTCATGGATACAACCATGGCTGGCGGCGTCAATGCCATAATGACGAAATGTGTGTCTCCAAGTTTCAAGTATGGTTTCCAACTCCACCATAACCACAGCTGGGAAGAGACAGAGAATAACCCCACTGCAAGAACATCTTGATATCAACAATCGTTTCTGGAATGCAATACTATCGTGATCGCTTGCTAAGAAAGTCGATCAAGGGGACTTCTACATCATAGGCCCGTCACAATTTCTCTGTTATGTAAGCTTCATATATTCCAAATCCTTGCAAATCCTTGTAGACTTCATGTTCTCGGCCATTGCTCTGTGTTGCGCAGCCAGATTGCGAATAGATGTTGGGTGGTGAAGCTATACCGGCATCATTGCACCCGGGTGCAGTCGCAAGTAAACTTGGAACTCAGTACACAAGAGCAAAGACGGCAAGGACAACGCTGTCTCTGTTCTGTCTTTGCTCGTAGACAATCAGAAGGCGAAGGGGCCTAGTCGCGTCACGCGTGCTGGTCAAGTCACGGAGGCATAGTTGTCAGCCTCCTGTCAACTCCAGAGATATTCCGAGTATGATTGCCGTTTGTGCCTTATGTGAAGCTTCCACATGGACATCTATAGCATCTGTAGCCGAATTGAGCAATTGCTTGAATGTCGACTTGGAAGTTCTCGCGATGTGTGCATAAATGCATAAATGTACATTTCACCGCCTTCATTCTAAAGCGGCAGAAAATCGTTCCCCGCCGGCACTGAAGACGCTTTTTCGTGCTCTCTCGTGTCTGTGTGCAGATTCGAGGGCTTTTCTATATTGTATTATACCATTGTCGTGCCCATTGCACCTGATTCGTGACAGTCAAAATGCCCCGCGATCCCTTGATTGGGCTGGTTGGCAAGGTCTGTCCGTCCGTCTCCGGTCTTATCGCATGCCGCTGACCAGAGGGGTTCACAGCCTTCCAGTGGAAAGTCGACGACGCTCAACAGTTTGACAGATGCTAGTTCCAAAGTTGGTATGTACTGACTATCTCCTCATCTTTTATATGCGCAATTGCTTACCGAAATGTCTTTTCGCAAACAGGAAACTTCCCGTAAGTCACCATCTCCGTCTAACCCTCGGCCACGCCCTTCCGCAATCAAACGTCGCACCCTTCGAGCTCCATTGCATCTCTCTAATTTACGGCTAGCTTCACCACCATCGACCCCCAGCGCGCTATTGGTTACCTACAAATAGAATGCGCATGCCAGCGATTCAACGTCTCAGATAGGTGCAAACCGAACTACGGAGGTTGCTACGAGGGACGGCGATCCGTGCCTATCGAACTCCTGGACGTTGCTGGTCTTGTCCCTGGAGCGCACGAAGGACGAGGCTTGGGAAATAAGTTCTTGGATGACCTGCGTCATGCGGATGCTTTGATCCATGTGGTGGATGTTAGCGGGACAACTGATGCGGAGGGTTAGTATGTTTGGGAGAGGGATGAAGCGCAGGGTTGACAGACTGGCTTGCAGGAAAGGCAACACGAGGATATGACCCGTCCGCAGATATCGAATGGCTTCGGTCTGAGATTGTCCGGTGGGTGTTGGGGAATTTGATGCAGAAATGGTATGCGCTACAACATCGCAGGAAAGCCGTAATGGCTAACAGATTCCAGGGGCTCTATCAAGAGACGACATGTGGCAATCAGTTAGTCAACCACCGTCCTGTTAAATTGTGCCGGTTGTTAACCCCAGATAGAGGCGACGGCACCCGAAACCCTACAAGGCCAGTTCTCCGGTTACGGGAGCACAGTACAGACTGTGATACGGTGTCTGGATAGAATTGGGTTGAAAGAGCCACTTGAGGAATGGTCAGACGAGACGATTGAGAAGGTCGTTAGGGCATTCATCGATGAGAAATTCCCTACCGTGTTGGCCTTGAACAAGATCGACCATCCTGACTCAGATAAGGTGCGTCTCGTTGCACTCATATAGACTTCAGTGCTGACAGGATATAGAACATCAGCAAAATCGCCAAGATGCAAGATCCGCAATCGATCGTCCTGTGCTCTGCTATATCAGAAGTCTTCCTCCGAAGATTAGCAAAGCAAAACTACATCAAGTATGTAGAAGGCAGCGAATTCTTAGATACAAGGGAAGATCTCATCGACATGGGCGAACCTGACGGCGGAGGCCTGAAAGAGATGGATGAGAAGTTAAAGACGTGCGTTCACCTTATCACATCCCTATGCTCCTACTGACGTTACCAGCCGTGTCGAGAACATGAAGGATATGGTTCTCTACCGTTTCGGATCTACTGGTGTTGTACAGTGTCTCTCGCGAGCAGCGGAACTACTGGGCCTGGTGCCAGTGTTCCCGGTCAGGAACTTGCACACATTCTCGTCTGGCGCAGGGACAGCTGTTTTCCGTGATTGCGTTTTGGTCAAGAAGTGAGTATCTACCAGCTGCACCTGGTTATGTCTGTCTGCTGACTCCAAGTAGAAACAGTACAGTGGGCGATGTTGCCCGGAAGGTTATGGGCGACGTGCCTATTTCCTACGTCGAGGGTGTCGGTGGTACCCGGGTGTCCGAAGATGAGATTGTGGCCGTAGGAAAGCATGATGTACGTCGTTTATTCTTTCCCATGCTGTACTTCGCTAACAATAATAGGTCCTCTCATTCAAACCCGGACGGTAACTACTATGTACACTGATGACTCGATAATGAAACATTGCAACAAAAAAATACTCGTACATATCCCATAGAAATAGACCCAATCCACCAAATCATTATTCAATTCATTGTCCCCTCTGTCTAACCCGTCAGCCGCATCCCCCTAAAATCCCAACCCAAAAATCAAAAGAAAATCATACCTGAGCCCTCTCATCATTCATCCCAATAACTGGCTCCGGTGCCCTCGGATGCTCCTCCTTCGCCTTCCGCCCATACCCCGAACCCCCGCGCTCAGTCGTCGCCTGGCTCTGCGACCGATCCGCAACACCCTCTTTCCGATCTCGCTCTGACATGCCTAGACCGGAGGCTTTGGTCTCGGGGTCTGTGGTGTCGGCGTTGTGCTTTGTGCGGTCGACGGCGTGTTCCTGGGGGGGCACGCCGCGCCATTTGTTGAAGAGTTTGTTATAGGCGCCGCTGATGGAGATTGGGCGAATTGGTTGCGTTTTTTGGAGTGGTCGAGGTGTGGTTGGGCGTATTTGGGTTCGTAGGGTTTGGAGAGGCAGGGTGATGAGGGATGCGATGCGGGTTCGGGGGAGTGGCATTTTGCTGTATTGCTTGTTCGAAGTGCTGTATGCTGAAATGTTAAGTCGGATAGGTGACAAAGTTGCTAGTATATAACTTAGTGTCTAGATTACTTTTAAAGCTGGTCCAATACCTAGCTCGTCTGTATGACGTTCCGATGTTGCAATAGTACGGGGTAGATCGATTACTTCTCGGAGCGATGGAAAGGGCTTGGAGTTTGGTTATTGATCTTGGTTTCTAACCCGGTAAACATACTATTCTCTATTCTTGTAATAATATCAGAATGTTGTCGAGGTCTCTTTCGAGTTCGTCCATGACTGTGCGGGGGCAAGCATATTAGAAACAATAGATCAAAATGCTGGGCTGCCAAGCTGATGGAAAGCTCAAATTGCCATAACTATAATAGACAGGATAGCAGAGTACAATAACCGACCTATATTCGTGATATTCATCCGACTTCTATGCCATCAATTGACCAAAAAGGAAGGATCCTGTCAGCCACATCAAGCCGCATCCACTTTACGTCATGGTTCGTCTTGCTGTGGCACTGCGATATCCGGGCGGGTAAAGTATTATTATTATTTAGTCAAGTTTATTGTCCATATCGAGCCCTAAAGCTATGACAGACCATATTCCATAAACTCGAGGCTCATACACTATTTTCGATAAGACTAACTACAGGTACTATAACAAAGAAGTGTGCATAGCTGTTTCTGGCCTCTTGCCTCTATGAGTTCCCGAGGTGGCACCCCCTTCTATAATCTTTCTGGTCCTTTTCCTCGCCCCAAACCGCCTGTATGCGTAGAGCTTTCGAGCACAGTGCTCTCCTTGTGTTCCGGAGCAAGGTGGGTGTGGCCTAGGCTGACTCTCAGCTTAGGGTAGCCTCCCTGCTACTCCTCTCCTTTTCTAATTGCCTCCTCTAATGCTTCCAGTCCCCATTCCTCATCTCTCCGGGCCCTTTCGGGGGTAAAGTATATACCCGGGTAGTATAGGGCTTCAAGCAGACGACACCGGTCTAGACTCTACAAGTGAGTACGAAGTTGGGGTTAAACTGCTCAAATGGGATTTGCCTGATAATTATAGCAATCCTCTCCCAGATATCATTCCCTCCTCTTTTCAGCACCTCTCCTCGCATAACGCCCTCAACATACGCCTCCCCAATCAATATCCAGCCATCCTTCCTCCCAATCTGACCTTCAGCTTGGATTAATCTCCGCCTCAGTTTCGCAATCTCCTTTCTAGTGTTCATGGCTGCTTGTTGTTCTTTGTCATCGGTTCTCTGTTTCTGCGCGAGCAGTCGCTTTTCCGACTTCTCCATCTCCTTCTTCAGCTTTTCCGCTTGCAGCCTCAGATCATCATCGACGTGTCTGAAGATGTATGGGACAATGGCACTCCGTACCAACATCTCGATCTCCACTGTTCAACCAACTAGGCCCCATTCCAATGATTCCGTCACTCGTGAAGAACAAGCTCCGCCAATGCAGAGCGTAATGAAAGCTGTTTTCGTATTGCTGCGCCTCGGGTGAGATGGGCTGTTTTCTCTTGTACCGAGCCGCAACAGATTCACTAGCCTGAGACTCAAATCGATCCACCATTTTGAAAGCGAGCTTGTTGGCGAGCTGGCCCTTGATGGTATTTGGGTCACCTGGTAGTTTTTTTTTTTTTTTTTTTTTTTTTTTTGCTCGTCGTCATTGTGCAGCGCCGCGAGCCCCTGGTCTGCTGTCCCAGACCATGGAAGGTTGTCAAACTTGCTAATCAGCTGCCGGTAGACGTCTATAAGGTTATCCAGTTTCTTCTGTTTCTCAACTCTTTCCTCCTCTTGCCGCCGTGCCTCTGTGTCCGTGTCCGTTTTGTTAATGGGTCTCTTGAGGGCATTCCGCAAGTATGTTGCCCAGTGGCGCACCTCACGGTCGACAAACTCACAAAGCCAGATGCGCGCCCGCTTCTCTGGCGGTAGTAACAATGGGGATTGAGCCACATCTTTATCCGTCATGGAGTTCGCGTCTATGTCGTTAGAAGAGGAAGATGACAGGGAGGAAGCAAGGGCGGTGGCGACCGCGTCGAAGCTCGTTCCGTCACTTGAAAGATAGGCATGGGTCAGCCCAGTCACGCTTTCAAGGAACCGAATTAGGGGATTGATTGTCAGCAGTGCACGGCCGTTTAGAAAGTTCTCGGCATCTAGTATTATGCCACCAACTGCATCGAGGGGTGCGGCATCTAGGAACAACGTCGTCCCGTTGCGGGAAATCCTAGGCGACGGGGCGGCAATGGAGGAGCAACATCAGAGTCAGCATGTTCTCCCAGCTGAAGACGCTGTCTGTCTATTCGCAACGACTCAGGATGGATCAGAGATAGACAACCGAAAACAAAGTCTCTCGAATCTTTGGCTTGGCAGCCCTGACAGGCCCGAGGCCATTCGCGCAGGGCTAATCTACGTCCCTGGTTAATGGCTTGACGAGCAAACAAGGTGTTTGGAATGTCATCAATGTGGGCCATGGATAGCGGTACTAAGTATGCCATCATAATGGACCATGTCTTCGGCTCATGTCCCCTCATAAGGCCAGGATCCTGATAAGTCCATGTGGAGGCAGTCAATAGGGCTTCAAGGCTAACTTGGCGCTCGCCGCAAAGGAAGACAGCCTGTTATTATTATTATTATTTAATCAAGTTTATTGTCCATACCGAGCCCTAGAGCTATGATAGACCATGATCCGTGGACTCGAGGTCAGTGGCTATTCTACAGTCTCTTGTCCCCATAGGTTCCTGAGGCGTTAGCCCCCTTCTGTCATCTTTCCGATCCTTTTCCTCGCCCCAGACCGCCTGTATGCGCAGGGCTTTTGAGCACAGTGCTCTCCTTGTGTTTTGGAGCAAGATGGGTGTGGCCTAGGCTGACTCTCAGCCTTGGGCTACCCTCCCTGCTACCCCCTCTCCTGTTCTAACTGCTTCTTCCAGTGCTTCCAGTCCCCATTCGTCATCTCTTCGGGCCCTTTCTGCCGTCTGCTGTAGGTGCGCCCGGGGTAGAGCTATGCTGGCGCTGGCTAGGAATTGTAGCAATCCCCTTGTAGCTTTGGGCTCTCCTAGGAGTCGTCCTTGTGGGTATTCTTCTGCCGTAGTGGGCCTCATAACTCCATCTGTCTCCAGGTCCTTGTAGAGCCTGTTTCGTTGGTGTCGCCATTCCCGACATTCAAAGAGAAGATGGTGTATTGTCTCCCTTGATATACCGCATCCCTCACAGGTTGCATCCTCCCGGACCTGGATCTGATGTAGGTATGTTCCTATGGCTGCATGTCCTGACTTCAGTTGAAAATAACGGCTTGCTAGGTGTTTGGGAGCTATTGCAGCTGCCGGGTCGAGCCGCCAGTTCCTCTGTGGCCTGTATGTTCGTTGACCTTGTTGGGATCGCTGTCCAAGTTCTTTGCTGAGCCATCTCTGCCTTTGTGCTATAATGGCTTCTGTTCGGGCTCTACAGGTGAAGGCCAGGGATATCTCTCTTGGGCCTCTTCCTGGTGGCTTACTGGCTGCCTGTTTTGCTGCCTGGTCAGCTCTCTCATTCCCTTCTATTCCTGCATGTCCCGGCACCCATTGGATAGTGGTTTGGCAACCTCGGGCATGTAGTCTCTTGGCTATAGCATGTGCTTGGATCACTAATGCTTGACCTGGCCCTGGCTGGGTGTGTTGCATCCTTGCAATGGCTGCTTGGGAGTCCAACAGGATAGTGACTGGTCTTTGATCCCCCACTTTCTCTGCTAACTAGAGTGCTCGCACAACTCCCAGAAGCTCTGCATCAAAGACCTCATATCCCTTGCCTAATGGGAACCCCCGGGTCTTCCATGTTCCTCCCGGCTCTCGCCAAGCAATCCCTGCCCCACTTTTGCCATTCTCTAATCTTGATCCATCTGACCAGATTGCTAGCTCTGGAGGGAGAGATTGCGCTGCTGCTAGGGCCTCTGGACCTGGTAGCATCTCTATTTGGCCTGGGAACTGGCTACTGGTTGTCTGTGTTGTGCTCTCAAAGCCCCCAGATGGGTCCACTGGTAGAATATTGGCTAGTTGTCGAGCAAGGTGTTGTCCCAGGGACCATCGGCCTCGGTTGTTTCTCTCAGCCCATTGTCGGTTCCCTGGGGTCTGTTCCCCAGGTTGGGCGTGCTGATCCCCTTCCCGGAAGCTCACTGGGAGGACCTCCTTAGCTGGGTGGTTCTCCGGTAAGCTGAGCAGCCGGGTAGTGTATTTCAATTGTCGGGCCTCCAATAGGGCCTCTGCTGGTGCCAGGCCCGCTTCGCGGACTAGTGGCCCTACAGGAGTGGATTTCAACATGCCGGTAATTGCACGGGCCTGTCGGTTGATCATGAGCTGTATACCCACTCGTCGATCCTTCTGGCCTTGCCACCAGAGCTCTGCTCCATACAGGGCTACTGACTGTATCGCTGCAACTTGGACCTGGCGAGCCAGTCCTGGAGCAAGTCCATGACTCTGGCATAGGCGTTGTACCCGGTTTTCTGCAGCCCGTGCCTTGCGCATACAGGTCTGATAGTGGGCTTTGAGATTCAGCCCAGAATCAAGCCAGACACCAAGCCATCGCGTTGCCTCTAAGTTGAAGGGCACACAGTGGCCATCTACCTCCACTCGTGCTCGTTGAATCTGATCTTTCAGTTCCCGGCCCCGTTTGCGAGTAAGTAGGACTGCTTCTGTTTTCCCTGCATCAAACTGGACCACATTACCATGCCCCCACTCAATGGCCACCTTGGCAGCTTCTTGCAGCTTCTTGCAGACCTCTCTAACTGAATATCCTGGAGCGAGCAGGCCTATGTCATCTGCAAATGAGAGACACTGGATACCATTCACTCTCCTCTCAATTGCATCAAATACACCGCTGAGGTAGATAATGAAGAGAATTGGTGACACTGGCGAGCCCTGTGGCACCCCGGAGTTAATTGGGTGTGCTGGGCACTGTGTGTTGTCGATCTGTAGCTGTACCCATCTGTCGGTCAAGAAGGACTGTACCCATCGGATCAGATCCCCATCTAGGTTGAATTCAATCAGTCGGGCTATCAGTCGGCTTGGGTTCACATGGTCGAATGCTCCCTTCACGTCAAGGAATAGTGCTCCCATAAGTTGTTGGAGTTTCCAGGCTTCATGGGTGTTCTGTATTAGACATGCCACTGCATCAATTGCACTCCGTTGCTTGCGACTTCCCATCTGTCCTGGGTGTAGTATTCCCATAGTCTCACAGTGGTGGGCAATAGCATCTGCCGCTATCTTTTCAACCACCTTCCCTAGGCAGTTTAGTAAGCTAATCACCCGGTAGGCTTTCACAGCTGCGTAGTCTGGTTTATTAGGTTTCCTTAACAGAATACCCTTCGCTACCTTCCATACTGGTGGATGTAGACCCAACCGGAAACATTGTCGGGCCAGAGCAACAATTCTAGGACTGTCCCATTCCCACAAGAGCCGGAGGGCTCGAAAATTCAAACGATCGATTCCTGGAGCCTTCTGTACTGCCTGGTAAAGCAGAGCATGTCTCACTATTCCTTCATCCACCTGACTATGCCAGGACCCTTGGGAAAGACAGCCTGTTTTGCTAAGAGGAATTCTTGCAATACCCATATCCGTTTAAACCATTGCCGATTGGTCAAATACAGCCTTGGTGCCTAGGAAATCTGGCAATGATCAGGCCTGAAAAGACCCGTGGAGCATAGCGGTTAAAGAAGACTTCCGTAGCTCCATGCATGATATCTGTTACTCCTTCCTTTGTCAACCTTCAATGCTTGACTATCAACTTGCTCAGCTCAGGTACGGATGTCATTGCTAGACTTCGTGAAATTCTTTTTTTATAACCACTCGAGTTCTAGGCTATCCTTACCTAGCCACTCCCAACCAGGGATACGGGAACGCGCGACACCTTATCTCGATGCCTTCTAACGTTTACTGCCCTTTCTGTGGAGTCATTCTGCTTCCCGATCCCTATAGTGATGATCCAGCGTCTCTACAGACCCGCGTTCGCCCCTGGTACGCAGAAGTACGCGGCATCTACTCAACCAATACCGCTTTTGGCTATATCACCATAACTGGGCTAGGGATAATACGCTGCCGGAACAGTCTCTACGCACCGCTTGGCAACGATCTATCCTATGTCGACATGGGAACCGAGGCGCTGGAGGAATGGAGACTTTGTGAACCATCTGAAAGCCGTTGGTGCTTCGGCTTTCACAACTCGTGCTGGAGATTGCTTCTCCTCAGGCTCGGTCATGGACAGGATGATTACTTCCAGAATGAGACGACCATTGCAGAGTCGGTCTTCTACCAGCTCTATTGCACTCCTTGTCTCGAAGCCTCCAGTTTCAAATTTGGCCACGACTATGAGGGCGCTGCGCAAACACACAAATCGTTCGGGCGGCCTAAGGCAGTGGATCTGAGCTTACACTTTTACGCTGACCCCTGTGCGATTCCTTCCATGGACGACTTGAAAGCGACTACCTTTGGCTTCTGCAAGGCACCTGACGGTTCGCTCTGGAAAGAGCAAGATGGTGCTCGCCCGACGACTGCGACCGTGGTGGGCATTGACTACCACAATGAAGGGGGAAACTGTGCCTCTAGTCCCTTTGGGTCCAATGACGACCGGCATCTACTCCCATTTCCTGATGACACAAGAGAAGAAAGATATAAAAAACTGGAAAGACCCAAGCACCATTTCTTCGAGGCACTCTCGCCTGAGCTGAAATATGAGATATTTTCATATTTATCCTTTGATGAGCTTCTGAATATGAGACTCGTATGTCGAAATCTAGCTCTACTTGCAACCGTCGATACACTCCCTCAGTTGTACTGGCGAAGTAGGTTTCTCCTTGGTCAGGAGGCTGACTTTCTTTTCCCGAGACTTACAGATAAATGGGACTGGTCTCGGCTTTTCTTTTGGACCAGGGCATCTCTAAGGGCTAGACTCCTGCCCTTGGTCAATCGAAAGAGAATTCGGCAGCTGCTGGAACCCATTGCTGCTCTCGTGGATCAAGAGGCTGTTTTTCAAAATGGTCCATATGGATCTGCCTTTAACCCAGTGCAAAGCCAAGGCAGCTACTTTCAGCTAATCGATGGTGAGAGTACTGGAAAGCCGCCTCAGCTTATGGAGATAGCTGGCTCTTTTTCCGGCCAGCTAGCCTCTATTGGTGCGGATAGCCCCTTGGATGAAGGATGTCGTGTGCTTTACCATAGGGCACAACCATTCATGCCGTCGCGTCAACATCATCGACAGCGAATAGGTATTTCCACTGTCCAAATTGGCGCACGGAGCTTTATATCAGGAATAAACCTATTTCTGTCAGGGGACAATGTTGACCGTCCAGTCGGATATCACATTCCAGCTTTCGAGAAGTGGATAGAGATTCCATCCAGCTCCCATGTGAAAGCTCTTTGCGTGGCGTTTTGCTCAGAGGGGCTGACAGGGATTAAGTTTATATTCACAAATTCAGATTCATCGGGCTGGGTTGGTGACAGCAACGGCCCTGGAATTGCTCAGGGAATCCTTAGCATTCCAGAGAGGTTAGATTGGTATTGCTTGCTTGCAGGTTTAGATTGTTTCAAGATCGTTTCACTCGGCCTCGGTAAATTGACCGGCCATGCTGGAGCTTCTGTGAAGTTTCCCTCTCAAGGTGTAATGGATTCATCTTGTGTACAGTCCCATTTGTGGACACCGCATCCCCCAAGGCATGAGGATTTGATAATCAGTACTCTCCTACCATCCCAGCCTTCCCGGGCTTTTGAACCGCGGATCAATATTGACTTCGGTGGCTCAAGAGGCCTGCTTCTCGGGTCCTTGACAAGGCTTGCATTCCACATGGCATCCAGTCCTTACCCACTCATCGGAATAGAAATATTCTACTCTGATGGAAAGTCTGTACTTTTCGGCTCCAACAGCGGCTGCGAAATCTCTTTTTTTGTCAATGACTCAAATGGGGAGCGTATCAATCAAGTCGGCATTCTAGAAGACAGTCAGAGACACCACTCAGCGATTGGCCTAGGTGGCTTGCAGGTCTTTTCTACATATTCTCCAAGCATTCGTGTGCGACGCTGATTTTGATCCAGGTCTCAACAAACTATGGACGAAGTGCCACTTTTGCTCCTCTTCACTCTCGACTCTACGCATCTGTTGAACTACTACCGATTTTTCCGCCTGGAAACACCATCACTGGATTTGTTGCTCTTGAAGCAGTATGTAGCAATGCCTTGAGCGCCCCAAACAGCTTCTGATGCAGACCTAGGCAAATAAACACCATTTTATCCGAGTCGGTATTCAGTCCCAACAATGTGACGAACAAACTATGATACCGGATGTTGTGAATCATGAATGCCATCAGATACCCGACGATCAGCTAAGATACGACGAAAAATTCACTCATTTCATAGACAGTTCAAAGCCTGGTAACTATCAGACCTATGCATCACTCAAGAATGTCCGGAAAATCCAGGCATCCATGGGCATCCGAGGCCGATCCAGATCTCCTAATCGCATATCCGGTTTGAAGCTCGAGTATTATGACCATCCAAGTCCCAGTATAGTAGGGCAATGGATGAATGAACTCGATGATGGTTTTGAACTCTCCCCAGATGAGAAAGTTCAGTCATTAACTATCTGGCTCACTCCAATGGGTTCCTCTACTGAGTGTCATGGAATGGAAACAGGTCAAGTCACAGCTATACATATTGAGACAACGCGTTCTCGCAGTGTGACATTTCATTCCCCAGGCTTTCACTCCCTTCCACCCCAAAAGCTGCAACACCAGTACCAGAGTGACACTGGCGAGGAATTGACAGCCATGTCATGGATATTGAATGTATCTTCTGATCGCGTCCGAGCAGTCATTTCTGGGAACAGAAGCCAGAGAGCTCAGATGATCCCAGAACAACATCCCCCTTTTGACCAGGTGCAGAAACTTTACTTTGAAACACAGAATGACGACGGCTGTAGAGAGACCATAGTCGCAGCTGAGGCCTATTTCCGAGGCCGGGTGATTATCGGACTTGTCTTCGTCTATTCGTCAGATAGAAGAGCGAGCATAGGTGACTTCAATGTCGGCGCCCGTCAAACAGTTCATTTTGCACGGGACGCTCAGATTATTGGCTTGTCTGTTGCGGCCACAGAGCATGAGCTAATGGAAATCGAGTTTGAAATTGAATGGAATGAGCAACCTCGTTACGAGAAGCTAAGACTCTCCATCGCTTCACCTGATGACCCGGCCAATACTGTCGGATATGACTGGCGAGATGTATGGTGCAGAGATGGAACGTCTGCGGAAAGCTACCAGCGGCTCTTAGCGCGCGATAGGGTATACAAACCCCCGAGTGAGTCGAGACTAGTCGGTATTTATGTGGGCTGTCAAGGGTTCTCCCGTGTTGGAGCATTATACGAGCCCAAAGTATCTCAAAAAATATGAAGATAAGGATGCTCATTCATGTACTTAGTTTAGTTCTTCGCGATCAATTCTCGTTAATCAAGCATTGGTTACATTCTAGTTTCTGACTCGTCCGCACTTAACCAACAACCCAGCATACGTGCTCGGTTGGCCTTGTTTCTCTATTCGTTACCTTTACTGTTTGTACTTGTTGATATTGTTACGGAGCCTGGTGGGGGCGATATACCCATCGATGCATACGACTTACTGAACCGGACCCGGAGGGGCATTGAGCATACGATTATTTGGAAGACACTTAGAGTAAGTGTCCTGTCTCGAAATACAACTAACTAGAACCCTAGGTACGATACGAGAGAAGCCAGGTTGTGACAGATAGATAGATACAGCTCCAGGGCTTGATGTGGGTAATCTATTGTGATATACAAGGCAAGGGACACAAAGCTGAACTCTAATGCTATATCAACATTATTGAACCTAGACAGGGGTCTGTCAATGCTGCAGGATATTTAGAAATCATTCCCACTTTCCACACATACATGGCCAGCATCCAACTCGATGTCCTGCTCGATAGCACCTTATAAACAGATCCTTGAGTCATAAGATCTGGGCCTGATTACATACGATTCATATGTTCAGTAAAGTCCTCGTTCAGCTCGCGTATTCTCAGCCGGAGCCTCAACGGTTCATGGGCGAAGGATGACGGTTTTGGCGCTATGAGAAGATGTACACCACCGCAGTCGATCTCTCTGCGAAGAATCAAATTCATTGGCCCTTTTTTCGGGAGAGTTACTGCCCTGAATTCCTGAAAATGGCACAGCTAGACCATGGCCAAATTCACTGATAAATTGCCCGGAGAAAGGTATCTAGGGTATTCGTTTAAGCTTGCATAGCAGTTGGTAGCCGGTGTACAACCATTGAAAGATTTTAGTGATGGTGAACATGCCATTTTGAGACGATCTGTGGATATGACCTAGATGGAGTAAAAGGCTTGAACTTAGTGCGCTTAAAAGAGCATTGCCTAATTATATCAGGGCCCCATCAGGAGTACTCGGGGTAAGTGGCTGCAAAAGTTCGTTCTCGTACTCGTATCACAGACAATAAGAAAATACGTACTGCAAATACCGATCTCGACTGCGGGTCCTGAAGATCCTTCTGAGTTCCGCCGGGCTTGCGGTTCGACGAATCAGAGAACAAATTCGTGTTCGTATAAACCTTAAGAATCAGCGCCATGCTCTACTTAACCTCCCTGACCAGATTCCAGAACGCCCGGATAAGGAAAGAAATCCCAATGGAAATCCCGCCCCTGAAATCCGAATTTCAAGTCTGCTCCTGGCAGATCATGTCGGTGCCGGAAGTTTGATCTTTGCCACATGGACGATCAAAAGGAGGCGTGGAGCCAAGAATACCACTTTGACCGACTCTAACTTCCTCACTCTTATTCACTCCATCTGAGTCTAGCCACCATGGCTACCAATGACAATCTGGAGGTGTTCGAGCTACCGGCAGAACCAGTGATGCTTCCTCCATCTCTCCCCGCCGCGGCCATTGGCAAAAGCGGCGTCAATATGAACGGTACGGTCTATAAGACCTATAACGGGGTATCTGAAGGCGGCTAATATGATATCTGCAGATGACGGCCGCGTGAGTATCGACTGGGACTCCAGGTTCGTGCGAGGATTCTCCAAACTATACAGTCGTCCGTTTCTAGGACGACCTACGACACCCCCGCCAGGTTACTCCGAGCTGGCCCCGCAATCAGCCGACGATACAATACAGATCTCTGGACCGCCACCGGCATATCCCGAGTCTGTCGTCGAAATTGAAAAGAGCTGGAAGGTCAAGCTGAATATCGTTATCCAAGTCGTCGGGAGCCGAGGCGACGTGCAACCGTTCATTGCCCTTGGAAACGAACTCCAGCGATATGGACACCGCGTGCGACTAGCTACGCACGATGTGTTTGAAAGTTTCGTCAGGGACTCTGGATTGGAATTCTACCCGATTCGGGGCGATCCAGCTGACCTGATGACGTACATGGTCAAGAATCCTGGCCTGATTCCAAGTATGGAGAGCCTGCTGGCAGGTGATATCCAGCGCAAACGCATCATGGTCCGCGAGATGTTGCGCGGGTGCTGGCGATCCTGCATTGATCCTGATATGCATACTCAAGTGCCTTTTGTGGCTGATGCGATTATCGCTAACCCGCCGAGCTTGGCTCACGTCCATTGTGCGCAGGCGTTGAGCATCCCGGTGCATTTAATGTTCACCATGCCCTGGAGCAGCACGAAAGCTTTTCCACACCCACTGGCGAATATGAGCAGTGGCAATGCAGACGAAAGTTTGAAGAACTATGTTTCTTACGGCGTGGTGGATTGGCTTACATGGCAAGGGTAGGAAACCAACAACACATTATTTCAAGAGCAGTGAAGGTTAACCAACACTTCCAGACTGGGCGACGTGATCAACGAATGGCGACGAAAAGACCTCGACTTGGAAGATGTGGCTACGTTTGAAGGCCCTCATCTTGCAGAAATACTAAAGGTCCCATTTACATACTGTTGGTCCCCAGCGCTTGTTCCCAAGCCTCTGGATTGGCCATCTTATATCGGTGGGTTGTGAACAGATTGGTTTGTGCTGTCTCAACTTGAAACTAACGGGACCCTTCAATAGATGTCTGCGGCTTTTTCTTTCGTGATACCCCGAAATACGAGCCTCCAGCTGACCTAAAAGCCTTCCTCGCATCTGGTCCTCCACCGGTTTATATTGGGTTCGGCAGTATCGTACTGGAAGACCCGGAACGGATCACCGCCACTGTTATCAACGCTGTAAACGCAGTTGGCGCGCGGGCGGTCGTTTCCAAAGGCTGGTCCAACTTGGGCGGCGCACACCACGACAACATCTACTACATCGGGGACTGCCCACATGAATGGCTGTTCAACCATGTGGCGGCTGTCGTGCATCACGGAGGGGCGGGTACCACAGCTTGCGGATTGCGGTATTCCAAGCCAACACTTATTGTTCCCTTCTTCGGAGAGTCAGTACTTTGTCTAGACTATTATCATTCCGCCAACTAACAGTTCTTAAACAGCCAGCCATTCTGGGGCGCCATGGTCGCTGCAGCCGGTGCTGGACCTGCCCCTATCCCACATAAGCAGCTTACCGTCGATGCGCTGGCCGCTGGCATTCGGTATTGTCTCAGCGAACAAGCAGCGGCGGCAGCCTCGACCATTGCGCACAAGATGAGCTCAGAGTCGGGCGTTCACGCCGCAGTCGCGTCATTCCATCGGAACCTTCCCCTCGACCGTCTGCAATGCGAACTATACCCATCCCAGCCTGCCGTGTGGTCGGTATCCGTACCCAAGAGTCGACAAAAGCTCGAGCTTTCAAAGTTCGCCGCAGAGGCTTTAGTTGCGGACGGGTTGATCGACCAGAAGAATCTCACCATGCACGTTGAATGACTCTACGTTTTCTCCCTTGCTGGTCTCAGCTACTGACGGACTTCTAGACATCCCATTAAACCTTTACTGATCGAAAACCGTCGATGGGATCCCATCACGGGCGGAGCGTCTGCCGTGATGCACACCACCACCGACCTCACTGGTTCGCTTTTGGGGACATTTTACAAGCCTGTCCAGGAGTATCAGGATTACCACAAGCGTCGTAAGGACCGGCGTTCGAGCAGTATGTCTATCCAGACCTCCCACATGCCCACAAGCAGCTCATCTGCCGGGTCCACGTCGACAAATATCGTGAAGGGAAAGGTGGCCGCGGGTGCTGGTGCTGCGAGTAGCAACACTAAGCCGCGATCCGATCAAGGCGGAGGAAAGCTTTTCGCGAGAATGGCCGGTGCCTCCGCTAAGAGCCTGGGCAGCTTTGTCCCCACCGCTCTCAAGGGCATGACCGTTGACATCCCACTTGCGCTGACTGAAGGACTGCGTAACATCCCTCGATTCCACGGCGAGGAGCCCCGGGATCACGGTCCGGTTACAGACATTAAGAGCGGCTTTGCCGTAGCGGGAAATGGGTTCGTGTGGGGGATGACGGAGTCAGTGAGCGACATAGTCGTCAAGCCATACCAAGGGATGCAACAGGATGGAGCCAAGGGTGCGGTTAAAGGAGTCGGCAAGGGCATGTCGAATATGGTGTCTAAATCTGGTTTCGCCATGTTTGGGGTCTTGATATACCCGAGCGCGGGTATTGCGAAGAGCTTGCACGCGTCGATTCATTCAAGGAGGAGGAAGTTGATTGTCAAGGCCCGCCGTGGTGAAGGTGTATGGATGCTGGAGAGCGGCCAATACACGGACACGGACAGAGACCAGGTTGTTACTGGATTTCGAGGAATATCGAAGGGTAAGAAGAGGGGGTAAATTGTCTGCAGGAAAAGTCATGGAGTTTCGGTAGTCTTGTACCTTCATAGAGCACGAATAATAGCAGCCTTCCTTTGCTTTCTGGTTTCTCTAAGGAGATTCGTATGTAACGGTCGGTCCGTTCCTGGGCGTTTCGAGATGTTATCACTACAAGGTGGCTCTTCGACATCGTTGCGCTACAGAGGTAATGATGACTTGGAGAAGATACAGCGAATGGAAGTATTAAGCTACATACATACAGCAATAGCCCAGGATCAGGCGTACCATACGGGAATTTCAAACACAGTTCTCCCCCTTCTCTGCAACAGCACTATCGGTTGTTTTCGTCTCTGTTGACCTCGCAACCCTCCTGGTCTCGCGGAAGACCATATACCCCGCCGCACCAGCCACAACACAGGCCAAGGCAACAAATAAGCCCGTCGTCCAACTGGGCCGGTTGAATCTGTTCATCCCCAACATACAGCCAGTCAAGCATCCCTGGAATATGGTATTCCACATGTTGCACCAGACCACAAAATCCATTTTCCACGTCGCCGTCGCCGGTGCGCAAGCCCCATTTATCGAGAGGTCAAGAGCCTCTGTAGTAGCAGATTTGTTTTGCTCGCAACCACAGTCCCCATCACAGCCAACACATGATACAACAATCGGTAAGCGATACCACGCTTGATGAATGCTAGCCAAGCGCGTGATGCCAGCGAGGCTCTTCTCCCGGTCCCTCCCCGACATCCGCCAGCAGCACCACCAGTACAGATCCCGGAACCGCCACGGCGCAAGTCCGAACCCCGTCACGCAGAATAGCCCGTTTAGGATCTGGGAGGTGATCTCGATCCAGATCCGGCGGGAGGAGTATCGATCGTTGCAGGACGGGTGGCACATGGCTGGGGCGGCATTGCAGATTAGCAGGAATAGCATCCCGCCCCAGGCGACTATGTTCAGTCCGTAGATGGTGATGAAGAACCCTCTCGGGGTTGTGATCCAACGCCACGCCTGAGTAAGCCAAGCTCTCTGATCCATTACGGTTGGGATATGTTCGGGGGAAGTGTTGCTTGTACGGAGCTATCCCATCAACTAGTGTCAGTTCGCTTTATACAGAGCTTTAGGTAGATGCAGACATTAAGGATGCTGCTTACCTTGACATGTATTTCGATTTCCTTGTTCTCTAGGGCTGGAGACATGTCTAGAGCTCCACGGTCAGCCCTACTAAGCGGGTCGCATTGTGCCATGATCTTTTTGCAAGATTCGAATGAGGCACGGGAAAGATTGTCGCAAGATAAGGAGCGGTACTTGTATCAAGTGTGTATTACTGTCGTGGAAAGGATGAGAGAGGGAATGGGCCTGAAGGGCAATTCTATACCCCTGTTGAACCCTGCTTCTGGTTCGGGAACGCTAGTAAGAACTCTGCCGCGAGTCCACCCAACGCCACTGTCTGAGGCAGTCTACCAATCAAAACATAGAGAAGACATCTTAGCTTTCTGGTTCAAATAGTGGTTTTTGTTTATACAATTTATACGATAACGAACCGATGAGATATAAGGCTACCATGGTTGGAGAGTTGCTGAGATTTTCAACCCCAAATACTGCACAGGAGACTACCTGTATCTGTTATGAAGATTGACTCTTTGAGGGTTTAAATCCATTTCAAGTTCGATATGCTCCTCTCACCAATCAATTTCTCCCCGGCGCATTTCGATACTCACAGAGAGACAGGGGAAACAATGGGGACGGACGCCAGTTACAAAACCGCTGCTTGAGCATACTACCCATCCGAGGCAGCAGCCATTATATCACGGTCCTTTTTGCTCTTACTAGTTTTGCTCAACTATACCAGCTGTTGTGCTATCGGACTTAGTTTTTCATGCCCTTTATGGGTGGAGGCTTCTGTAGGTTGGGTATAACGGTTGTGGACCTCTGACAGACGCCAGGTTGGGGTGGGTCCTTGATGTACGGAGTACGTATTTGCATTCTACATGCGGCTATTCCCATGTCTATTTACAGATAGTTCTCCGGAGATCCATTGAGCATGATGCTTGAACAGGTTGGTTGCCTTTTGCAGATCCGACCTTTGCTTGCCTTGAGCAGTTGCGCTTTCTCCGGATCCTCGTCGTGTGGGGCTCCAAAGGCTATTCAAACTAAGCTCAAGCCTGAAGGTCATAGCTTGCCCCGTCCCACTTGCAAAATGCGAATACGGGCGGGTCTGTTACCAGGATTTATCAATTGTAACGTTCCCGACCCGGTGCCGGAAAGACTCCCAAGTCGGGTTGTCTTACTCAGCCCTCGGTCAAGCCCTGCCTGTATTTGAGAAATGCGAAGATACTGATGACATCAACAACCTCATCTCATCCATGGCAATGGTCAAACGCAACCAACAGTTTGGTACAGCCCTATTGGAAGCTTTGCACCTTGAATGGGGGTGAAACGTTTGAGGTTATCGACTGCTATTATCCATCCAATCAGGACTAGCGTTTCGGGCATTCTTGGCAGTCTTGGTCGGCCGCAGCTTCTGAAGTTCTGCCTACCAGTCCTAGTCCTGATCTCTGGAATCGCCCAATCTGCTCCGCTTTGATGCCGATAACCTTGTGATATCATATATGTATACTCTTCCTAAGTGGTCATGCTGGGCTTTTCTCTGAGCAGCGCCTCATTCATGGGTGAAGAGACAGCGGCTCCAAATATTGAGCAAGCGCGCAAGAGACACCGCGCCCGCCACCAAAAATCGCGCCTTGGGTGCTTCACTTGCAAGTCGCGACGGGTCAAAGTAAGTCCGCCTTTCTGGTCTGCTCTTCTGGCCTGCTCTCCCAGTTCTCCTATTCACGCGTCTATAGTGTGATGAAGCCCGTCCTGTCTGTGGCTCTTGCGCTTCCCGCGGTGAGCCATGCTCCTTCCCCGAACCCCCAGCAACTTCCGACAGAACACGACGGGAACGGCCACGTTCCCGGCATCGCTGTGCTGGGAGTCCTAATATCCATGACCCGCAACCCTTTCTGAGACCATTTGAGATATATGCGTCGTGGTCGGCGAGCATTCCCACTCCAGTAAATGACCACTCGTTGAATATGGACAACCTCCTCTCCATGCAGTTTTTTCCACTTGCACACGGCCCAAATGATGTCCCTCAATCCGAAACGGAGCATGGTCTGGCGGCGGGTGATCCCAGACCTCGCTGTAAGCCACCCCTATCTTATGCACCTGCTCCTCGCCTTGGGTGGTATACATATGATCACGGAGCAGACCGGGCAACGGCGAGGCGAGAGAGATGCAGTAGATTTGCTGGTGGTAATGGATCATCATCAGCGAGGGCTACGGGGATTTAGGGAAGAGGTGGCCAGGATATCCAATGCCAATGCTGAAGCTGTTTACGCTGGATCTCTCCTCCTCGTCGCGTTCGTCTATGCGTCCCTCCAGGTCCCCGAACTGAACCCGTTCGCTACGACTCTAAACCAACAACCACCCGGGCCGATTTGCAAGCCCCATCTGAGCTGGCTGCATCTTGTCCGAGGGGTGCCCACCGTGATCCGTGATCAATGGCCTGCCTTAAAAGCCAGCCGCATGCGGCCGATGGTCCTACATTTCCATGGCGCGGATTACTGGGATGATCTTCCATTTGTTTCATCCTTGTCCAATCTGGATCACTGCTCCCCGCGCTTTTTATCATTTGCCCAGGGAACCTGTCAAGCCATCGCGGACCTGAGGGCTTCTTGCGACGCCATACAACCTCCCGATAGCAATGGGCTCCGCTTAACTCCCGGATCTTCTCCGGCGTCGTCGGACTGGGCGGGATATGCACCATCAGGAGCCATAGACGTCCTGGAAACGGTTTACTCGCGCGTTGTGGCTGTGTTAAAGTGTTCGGTCAGCGAACGGGGTTCGCCAGATGATTCCGACATTCAGGCCAATCTTGAAGAGGCCACAGTGCAGTCTTGGCCGAGCTTGGTTTCAGATGACTTTATCGCCTTGCTGGATATGGGCGAACCGGTGGATCTTGGCTGGGGACTTTCGCTGGTCATCTTGGCTCATTTCTATGTCGTCAACACCCTCATGGACTGCTGGTTTCTAGCGGGTTTCAAAGAGGAAGTTCTTAAGATTCAAACAGCCGTCTCGAATCTACACAACGCGCAGTTAAGCCAGCTTATGATGTGGCCCGTGAAGGTTGCTACCACTTGAACGCCTTCTAGCCGTTGAGATTAGCCATGACAATGACAAGTTCACCAGCCGCTCACAGACATCCAGGCGAGCGTTCTCAAAGTTGGATGGATGCCGCCCGGGTGAGCTTAGGGTGAGGCTGCTGACTCTATGATGCTTAGGCCGAGGAGCTGGTTCTGGGAGCATCCTGTGCTTGGGATGAACTTTGTCTTCTGGGTTATTGTTCATGGAATTGCGGATGGCGCATTTAAGAATATTTCCTCTGTTGATGAGCTCTTGTCGAAACAGCCTCCGCCAGGGAGACAATCTTTCACGCTTGAGTGGACAGATCGCGCCCAGGCACTTCCTGTTTTCCGCATGGTGACCTCGTAGGGAACTGAAAAGAAGAGAGGATTGACATTCTCTTCACTTCATCATAATTTTACAAGCCTGGCTGAACGGGACGGGTTTAGAGACCGCCTTCGAGTTCACGGAATCAGAGCGGGAGTAGCAAATAAAATTGACTGTATAACTCCCTATCTCCCACATTTTCCTAGTCCTACTGATCATCTCATCTAGATAAGGCGCCCGAGGCTACACGTAGCCAAGGACTTGACCACCAGAATCACGGCATGTTCCTTAAGTATCAGTCTGCACTGAAAGCTTTAGATATACAGGCATTATTTTGGGACATGGAGCCGGATTATGAGTGCCGTGAACTGGAACAGAATATGGCTCATCATCGAGACCCTAACGTCCCACGGCATCTTAATGCTGCTGGACTAGCCGAATTCGAACAAGATGATGAAATTAGAGCCCTCAACGAGAAAATTGCGGAGCTAGGAAAGCGGATTGGAGGTCAATTTGAAACTCATAAAGATCTTGTCCTGGAGCGAAACCAGCTTTATAGCAGAAAAGCTAAAAGGCTTAGAAAAAAGCGTGCAGAATTTGTCAAACAATGGTGGGACACAGCCTATGATGAATACGTTGCAGGAAATGACTTTACAGAGCGTGATTTAACGTGCCTCTTTGATATTTACAGGAAGTATATGCCTGAAAGATCTCGGATTCAGGAAGCCTTGTTTAAAGAAGTGCCTCTTGACAGTGAAGAAGGAAAGCAATGTCTACGTGATATGATCTCCCTGTGCACATCCACCGAGAAAGTTGCATATTATCCCAGAATAAATCCTATAGATGGGCATTGTCTGGTATGACAACTGCCAATGTCAAGGTACGTTCCACAGAATATATGAAATGCATGATGTCCGACCCTGATATGTAGTAGCTTTGGCCTCCAGGTCCGTGCAATGCATATTTTACAATGTCAAAGAAAGTCTTTGAATGCCCCTCCCTATCAGCAGAGTTACAAGAATGGCAAGAGAGCCCACCGTCGTGCGAGTCGTGCCTTTGTACAGTTCTGTTACCTGTGTGCCCAGTTCTCGTACAGCGAAGATGATTGGGCCCAACACTACCAATACCATTTAGCGAATCTCCAACCTCGATGTGGGATTTTAAAATTCCGGTATACATTGGTGGCAGCTGGACTCTGCCCTTTTTGCTTGGGTGATGAAACCAAGAACCCCAGCGAAAGATTTCAGCAGTGGCTGGCAAAGGCCACCCTTCTAAACCACATTGATGGGCACATGAAATTGTGCCAATCCGAAGCACGGGTCCAGTGTCCCCACCCGCGCTGTCAAAACAAGCAGTATGATGTACAACAGGCCTTCGGCGTCATTTCTTTGATGTACATTCTCTCACAGAATCTCGTTCCAACTGGGTCTCTAGAAAAAGACGGTGGGCTTTTGAAGATGAAAATCCTACGAAAGTGGCCAAGCGCAATAACGATGAGGATAAAGATCATGAATAATGGTGACAGTCTCATTCAAAATAATAAAATGCCTCCATATGTAGCTATAGCCTCCGATAGGCGTCCATTCATTAGCTAGTTCGGACACAAGAATTAATCTCTATTCCGAGATACTATCTCTTGCACAGGCCCTTTCCTAGCCAACAGAAGCTTTGGTATCCTCTAACGAACCAAAATCAGTCATGGATGAGAATACTGAATTATCTGGCTATAAATACATTAAAATGAAGAGATTTTGTATTAAACAAATGCCCTTCTAGTAGGGCAACTAATTACCACTTATTGGACAAGACTTTCCCATCAATGTAGTTAATCATATCCTTCACAGGCGAGAGATGATCGCGGCCTGCCCCAAAGAGCATCCCCTGACGCATCACCTTCCGATAATTCTTCCCCGGTGACACCTTTCCCAGCACATACTCCTGGCGTGTCTCAACCTGAGTTGGAACCGGAATTGACCGTCCAACGACCGCTTCCATTGCTTGCCAGGCAAAGGTGATCGCCTCCTTCGCTCCCCCAGGAACACCAGCATCGTCCAACATGAGAATCTTCGTATTGGGATAATTCTTTTGGATATAGTTCGTAATATTAGGGTTATAGGCACCGCCCCCACACATGAAAATCTCGGCGATTTCCATCCCTTGGGGCGCATATCGCCGGTAATGGTCGACGATCGCCTGGGCCGTGACTCTGGTCACGGTTGCGACCACGTCATCGGGTGAAAGACCCTTGGCCTCCGCCTTCTTGATCAGATCAAATGCAAGGGTATCCCGGAAGACCTCTCGGCCGGTTGTCTTGGGCGGATTCAATTTGAAGTACTTGTGTTGAAGGAACTCGTCCACCAGTGCTTGATCAACTGTGCCACGGGCGCCCATCTCGCCGTCCCTATCGTACTCGCGTTCACCATTTGTGTAATAGCGCACCACGGCGTCAATGAAGACATTCCCCGGACCAGTGTCGAAATCGTAGCATTCATCTACTCCACCCTTGTTATCGGGCGGGATGAAACAGACATTAGCGATACCACCGATGTTCTGGCACGCACGCAGTTTCGTCGGATGGTGCAGGAGCAAAGCATCAAAGAAAGCGATCAATGGCGCGCCCTGCCGACCAGCCGCTTGGTCGCTGACTCGGAAGTCCGTGACGGATGTGATGCCTGTGCGAGACGCCAGGATGGACCCCTCGGCCATGGTGAGGGCACTTTTGACCTCGCCCTCTTCTGGCATGGAGAGGAGCCAGATGGTTTGGCCGTGAGAGCCGAGGACGTCGATAGTGGAAATGTCGACACTGTGGTTGTGGCAAAATTCCTTGACGGCCGAGGCGAAGGTTTCTCCCAGGGTGACGTTGACTTCTGATAGTTCTGAAGGAGAAGATTGGTTGTGCAGGATGATGTTCATCACGCGTTTTTTGATGGTGGGCTCGAGGTCGATCTCGCCGTACTATTGAGATATATCTTAGTGGGTGGTTTTTAGGTACATCGGAGGGGCTTGATTGTCTAGTCCGCACATACCTTGAGAAGCTCAAAGCACACGGGGGATTCAGGAGTTTCTTGGTAGAAGTGACAAAGGGCACAGTCGATTCCGTCCTGCAATATAGGAATATAGTTAACTATTATACTTCCATATTCTACACAAGCAGTCTTCTGAACCTTACCATCGACGTGCCACTGTTTAATCCGAGAACCGTCAAATCCACAATATCATTGGGAATGCCATTTGTCTGGCCGATAGAACCCATGGTGATAGTCGAACAACAGTATATCAAATCACTTTCCAACGGCAGTCAGGAGAGGTGATATAACAAATAGAATGGTGAGCAAAAACGAAGCAATGGAAAAAGACGTAAGATAGGTATTTAAAACCTTGCAAGTAACCATTATAACTGTCTCAAAGCATCTTTGCGGCCATGCATGAGTCTGGATGGAGCCAACTATCAACTGATTGGAGGGAGACGCTCATTTGGGGATTTGGTGGTAAATGGATACACTGCAAAACGGCAAAACGGCAAAACGCTAAAATGTCTCTCTCTTCCCCACCCATTTTCGCTGATCACTGCGTATCATTTCTACAGAGTAATCAAATACATACCCAAACTATTGCGCTACCAAATTCTCCCCGGGGGGCGGGGCAATTAATCCCGCTTAAACGCTTCTACGGCCGGGGTTTGTCCGCAGTCTCTACACGTTCCTCTTCACTACGCCTTCAGCTCTTCTTTCCTCATATGATGTTTTAAGGCTTAAATACGGCCGCGTAGGCCTTCTGATGGATTCTAGTCATGTTATAAAACGGATATCCGGAATCCATATCTATGCAAATGGGTAGATTTTTATCCCTTCATGCTGTCTGAACTTCGTTCCCGTGTTATATTGTAAGTACAAGCTGGTCTTATTCAACATCATCATTAACCATGGGCTACACAACGTTCTGGAAAAGGCTTTCTACGAACCAGCTCAACCTTGTCATTCACACCTTGTCCCTCCTTTGCATCTTTTTCGAGGGATATGATCAAGGTGTGATGGGAGGCGTCAATGCCTCCCCTTACTATGTCACGGAGGTAGGCATAGGCAAGGCCGACGGCACCGTGACCGACACCACCCACCAAGGTGGCCTGGTCAGCGTTTACTACCTCGGCTGTATCTTTGGCTGTTTTGTTGGTGGATGGCTTGCAGATCGTATTGGCCGTATCAATGGTCTGTTCATTGGTTCTTTGTTTGCTATGGTCGGTGGTGCTTTGCAGGCTGCCATCCAGAGTTCGGACTTTATGCTGGTTGCCAGAGTGGTGACGGGTATTGGGACTGGAGGTAAGTGGTATCAAAAAGAAATGCGTCCGTCGGGTCTGTCTCTGATTAGATCACAGCTTTGACTGGTATCGCACCTGTTCTGGTGTCAGAGACTTCCTCCGCGAATCATCGTGGTGGATTTCTTGCTTATGTCTTTATTGCCAATTGTAAGCAGTGTCTTTTAAACTCTACCACGGAACGATTAGTGTGTTGATACCATCCAGATCTAGGAATCTCTATCGCGTATTGGGTATCTTTCGGTCTCGCTTTCATCAACAATGGTTATTCAGACATTAGGTGGCGGTTCCTTCTAGCCTTCCAATGCGTTCCTGCCCTGATTGTGGCTATATTCATCAAAATGCTACCAGATAGTCCGCGCTATCTTGCATTTGTCGGACGCAACAATGAAGCCCGCGATCTTCTGAATCGAGTCCGTGGACACAAGGTCTGCCAGAAAGAAATCGATCGCGAGTACCATGAGGTCGTCGCAAATGCTCATGACAGCAAACCTAGTTCACCAATTCAATTTGTCAAGATCCTGGTCGGGAGAGGAGAAAGGCCAGGTTCAAGCTTGTGCCGTCGCGCCTGGCTCTGTTTGTTTCTTCAGATCATGGGATCTTGGACCGGTATCACCGTGAGTAACGCTTAAATACTACGTTCGTGAATGGATATCGTTTAGCTAATAGAATCAGGCCGTCACAGCGTATTCCCCTACTCTTCTTAGCCAGGCTGGCTATAGTGAAGTCACACAGAATGGTCTTGCGGGTGGCCTAAATACGATCGGAGTAATAGGCACCATCATCAATGCAAATATCGTAGACCGAATTGGTCGACGAGCTTGCTTGATGGCAGGTTCTGCGGCTTTGTTTTCTGTAAATTTGATTGTAAGCTCTCTTCTGTTTCTATAATGTACACGGATGACGGAATTAACTTTCAAAGGCTGGAGCTGTATTCGAAGGCTCCCTCCAGAACCCTGGAAAAATGGCTCAGTTCGCCCCGGCTGCTGTTGCAATGCTCTTCCTTTTTAATCTGTGGTAAGCATGCGGGAATCGAACTTTCACAGTTTTGATACATTAACCTGGATAGTTATGCCGCTTCCTGGGGAACAGTAGCCTTCCTCGTGCCTACGGAAATGTTCCCCTCAGACCTTCGAGCGCAGGGCAACGGCTTTGGAATCGCCGGCTGGGCCATCGGCGTGGGAATGACCACTCTGGTCAACCCAGTCATGTTTGGTAGCATCACGACCCGCAGCTACTTTCTCCTTGCCGGTCTGAACTTACTCTGGATCCCAACAGTCTTCCTTTTCTATCCAGAGACCTGCAACCGTTCCCTCGAATCTATAGAAGCACTATTTTCCACCTCCAGTCCGTTTTATTGGGAGATGGAGAAGGCGTACAAGTTGCATGGCGACGCGTACGCTGAACGGGAAATTGAGAAGATAGAAGACGACGGGAAAGGGGAGCTAGAAATGTATCAACATCGAGAGTTCCATGAAACGGCTTGATATGTGTCTTATGTTTGGACTTGGGGTGTCATGTAGATTTATAGAGGAATTGCGAAACAAAACAATACGATATGTACTCAATGGACCGAAGGGAAAATTTCAGACAAGTCACAGATCATGATTGTAGTGGATATAACTTGTGTTCAATAATTATAACCACGACTAGTAATGAAGTTTCTAATAGAGCGCAGTTAGATCTCTCTATCACCTTCAAAAACAAAGAATGATAACGTATCCGAGTAAGCGAGTCGGCCACGCAACCGAGTCGGCCACACCTGTATTGCATATAAAATGGCAAATTTTAAGACCCCACTATCTTAACAACACCATGTCAAGAGCACCTAAAATCTAGAAAATAGAATTATATGATGGTACATATATAGATACTAAGCCTAGGACCTCGCAGAACTTTTGATTCCTTATATTACAGAGAACAGGCTTCAAATACAGTTGTATTTATAAATATACTGTATTTCAGGCTATAGAAAAAAAAATTAAAAATTCTAAAAAATTATACAGACATTCTGTGGTGTGTATATAGTAGGCGGTTTGTATTATCAGCAGCATAAATAGGAATATGGGCTGAGATTTTGCGACATGACTGGATGGTGTTTGTGATGTATCATCCATTGCCGTAGTGTTGAACCGCCACGTGAGCTATCATATGTGAGCCGTCACAGTCATCTCAGTCCTATGCTATGGGGCTGAGGCCTGGTGGCCAGGCTGAAACAGGCCCAGGCTCATGAATCAGGGCTCTGTATCAAATCGAGTGGATTCCTCCCTCTCTCGCCTTGACTGGATACTCAGAGATGCTCTCCAAGGTACTCACCCAGTATACCAGACCACCCCCATTCCAGCTCTCCATCGAGAAACTGCAATTCCCCCGATGGAGATCATCCCTGACCAGAAATGCGCTTCTGCCAGATTGCGTGTCTCCAGATTGGACAACCGCCATCCAGTTCACAGGCAGTTATTCCGTAGACGATCCTTCTCCTCAAACACACAGCTCATCCACAACCATCTGCCAGGATTGGAGGGAATAGAACAGACTGACCCTCTGGTCTATTCCCCCTGACAGGCTGACAACCCCAGAACAACCCAAAACATTTGCTCTACCCGAGACAGGGCAGGTGCGAGCTCTCAACAGTGGGTTGATACATGACCTCTACTCTCCATGTTCCTCTTCACTGATGGCAGCCGCTTGAGCAACTCTGATGCTGTGGCTGGTGCTTGATGGTATGGACACTGGGGTGCTTGGAAGCAGGAGTCCACCTGCGGCCACCTCTGCCTCCCCAGGCATGAAGTTTTCGATGCAGAAGCCACTGCAGCTACTGAGGGGCTGAAGCTGCCCTCAATAGTGTCCAGGCCCCCTACACACAGAACTTATACATCCTTCTCGATAACCAGGAGGTAACACGACGGCTAATGGGCTCCCCCAGAAGCTCTAGCCAGAGCACCATCCTGGCCTTCCAAGAAATCACGATCGCCTGGCCCAATCGGCCCCTCAGATGTGAGACTATCCATCCTGGACAAGTGCATGTCCGCTGGATTCCTGGGCACGCTGGTATTACAGGAAATGAACAGGCCGATGAACAAGCAAAGAAAGGAGCTAGGTCAACCCCACAGACAAACAGTCCTCTAGAAGATATGCCTGGGCTCACTGGACTCAGAAGGAGGTCTTCTGGCGACAATTTGAATCATACTGGACTGAGAATTCGCTGCAGCAATATCAGGACCTCTCCATCAGCCTAGATAAACGATCCCATGAATTATTTCTCCCCAGAGCCACCCTTGGTCGACTCCTCGCGCGGTCAGGCCATGGAGACTTTTCCCAATATCATGAGCGGTTCGGGCATGAAGACGCCAAGTTGGAGTGCTCCTGTGGGCGCCCAAAAAGACCCCACCACTTCTACTACTGTCGGAAAGGCCACAAGGCATTCCCACAGCCATGGGGTAACTGGCAGGTGGATGAGATCCTGCGCTTAAGTCAGGAACAAGGGATCTCCATGAATGGTTGCAGAGGTCTCACTTTTACAGCACAATATGCCCAGCACACTAACTTCAAACCCCCGAAAACCAAAAAAAAAAAAAAAAAAAAACTCCCTCCCCCTTCCTCCCCTGGCTGTATATTGCCGAAACGGCAGGCCAAGTGTTTTCAGCAAGATCCCGCGCGGGAGCCTTCGCCAGTGTGTATGATAGAATTAGCTTAGCTACCAGATACGCGATTTCGCTCCGCCCGTCGTATGTGATAAAGGATTAATCGGATAAATGGTTGGCCCGAGTAGCGAGGCCAGAGATTCTCTTATAGTCGACGTGTGCGCACATTTTGTAGATTAAGCACTCAATCAGCTACGTATACGGACCTACGTTCGATAGACAGTACATCTCTACCTTCGCCTAGTTCTCTCCATATGACCTCGTTTAGTCCGGAATAATCGACTTCCAATTCCCCTTTTGATATGATCCGAGAGACCCCGCTTCATTAGTACCCACGGGTCACGTGCCTCATCGCCCTCGTTTTCTGCCCGGTAGTTATATAGTTTGCTTAGCCGATAGGCCATCAATCAATCAACCATCCACTACGTACCAAAACTCCGACGTAAAATAGCAACTAAAACCAAGGCCAACAGAGAAAGGGGATTAGCGAGCCAATGAGAATACCCTAGATGGATTGCGTATATGGCCTGAATGCTATCCCGTAGACGATCACCGAGATATCGTCCGACAGTTTTCTCTGTTGGCCTTTTCTCCCTTTTTCATGTATCTAGTCATATGCTCAATGGACTACCTGCTCCCTATCGCTCCACACCAACTAAACCTTTAGAGGCTAAATGAGTGCTGAACCAAGAAAGGAAAGGTCGCATCTTAACTCTAACACTTTCTGATCCCTTTTCCGATAGAGTCTCAAATGTTGAAAAACTGTCAATATTCGTGCAGCAAATTCACCTTCTCATCTGCTTTTGTTCCCTGGATAGTGAGGCTCAGGGCTGAATGTGCCCTAAGTTCTCAATACTGCTATCATCCTACGATCTCAAAATACAAACGCCCGACTAAATCCTCCGAAAGTATCACCCCTCAGTATCTCGCATACTTAATCTATTGTTACCCTATTTCAACCTTGAGAGGAAAAAACTGGAATTTATGATGTCGCACCGACCACGGAAACTCCAACGTGTCTCCAGAGCTTGTATGTGTCGACGATAACCTGTATTTGCCCATTCAGCTAAATGGTTAATATTATGACAGGCGACTTCTGCCACAGACGTAGTATCAAATGCAGCAGAGGTAATGACCCGCTAGGTCGTTGCCAAAACTGTGCCGATTTCGAGGTGTTCTGCACCTTTGATCGCGCTGCAAAGCGACGAGGGGTAAAGGCGAAGACTGCGGAAAATGTCGACCAAGTGAGACTGCAGTCTAATAAGACCTGTGAAGACTTTGATCCTTCTCTCACAGCACCTGAGAATGATTCCTTGCCGTCGGATGATCCTTGGAGTAGTCTCAACGACACGTGGTTTACGGCGATAGGTGAGAATGAAAGCAGCGCATTGCAGAATTCGTGGAAAGCATTCGCCATTTCCAGTGATCAGATGATCAAAACTCTCGTCCAGATATATTTTGAAATTGTATATCCAATGTAGTACACCCATCGTCGGCTTATTTCTGAGGTCCATTGAAGCTGACTACGTCTCAGATTCCCTTTATTCCATCGTCCTTCGTTCCTGGAGAAACTCGACAATTACGAGCATCTAAAGGATCGAGGACTCTTTGCTTCTACCATGGCTGTATGTGCCTTAGCTTCTGCTAGAGCACGCGACGGAGCTCTATATTCCGATCGTTGGCACCCCTCCCAGCTTGCGAAGCCACCTTCGGAGGCTTTCTACGCAGCAGCCAAAGATTCTATTCCAAGGGATCTGACTACGGCTAGAGGGCTGGAGTATATGCGTGCGTGTGCCATCCTCGCCATTGCTAGCATCCAGAATGGACAAACCAAATGGATGCATCAATATGCGGGCATCTATCATACCTTGGCTGGTATGGAAGGACTCCATGATGAGAAGCTGTGGCCGAAGCAGTTGAATCCTATTGAGATCGAAGAACGTCGAAGATTGGTATGGATATGCCAACCTGAATTCTCATTGACATTTATTGCAATAGAATTATATTGTTTACCGCTGTATTAACGTTCTTAGTTTTGGTCTATTTATACCTTAGACATTTACTCATCTATCGTGTGGGGAGGCATTATCCGATACAGAGAAGCACACTCGATGGTGCGCTATCCTAGTGAGGTTGACGATGAATTCATCACAAATAGTGGGTACGGCGTTCCGCCAGCCTCACCAGCATCGACCCGAACCGACCACGCAGATATTACCCTCATATCACGCCAGTCCGTGAGCTGGATTCGTGGCTGGAACTTCACAACGGATCTCTACCGGATCCTCGAGCATGCGGTGGATTTCCATCGACGTCGCTGGTCTCAAGGCAATGGGACAATGCAAGTGTGGTCTCTATTTGGACCAGCGTCTATGCCAGAAGGGATTGTGCTGGACCATGTTCTCACTCTTTATTCCGCATTGCCGTCGCAGTTTCGAGAAACGCTACCAGTTACAGGCGATCCTGCTAAAGATCTATTTGGGTTTCAATCTGCCAATATCCAAGCAACCTTGCAGCTCCTTCGTATGGTCCTATTTTCAGCTGAGGATCGAGGCGTTGAGAGGAAGTGCGATGTTGCAGGAGAGTTGCTGGGCGTGTTTTCGAAAGTCCCTGTTGAGTATCTCAAAGCTATCAGTTCTCCTCTTGTAAGCTTTCCCCTTTCCTCTGCAATTCCAAGATCTCTGTTCCTTCTTCGAATATCTGCACTGATAACACCAGCTCCATCACCTTGCAGGGATCGGCTGTATACTCGGGTCCGTAATGGAAGGGAGTCTCTCCGAAGCATCCTATCAGCGGGTTCGAGGTCTACTGTGAGTTACCTCGTTCATTCCCATGATCGCTTCTTCCTCCTATTAACTATAATATGATACGGATAGCCTTGAGATGGCCGACCTCCTTCGTCGCCTGGAATCTGGTCTTCATCGTGCCACAGATGCCAGCCAATGGCTCACGTCACAGGTTGATCGAATTGACAAGTACATGTGCACCCAGCACATTATCAACCCAAATTCCGAAGCACAGCAAGACAGTTCTGCCGTAAGCAATGCTGACTCTCTTACTGGTCAAGACTTCCAGCCCGAGGGGAATTCGGTTCCCCCGTATAATCACAATTCATCCGCTGTAGTTGGCTCAACTATAGCGGATTACGGTGATCAGTTGTCGCTGTTTCAACTGCCACAGGAGCTGCTGGAAGATTGGCCCTGGCCTTTTGATTCTATGCAGACTGAGGGGATGTTCCCATTGGGATTTGAATGACTTCTTTTTTTTTTTTTTTTTTTTTATGGCGAATGTCGACACCATGGGTGTTTGGTGCGTCTGAATCCGTACTTGGGCAACGGCCCCGGCAATGTCGTAAGGCTATTGGATATGAAAACGTCTCCATATATTTACTATGATATTTTGCAAAGGAATTATTATTATTATTTAATCAAGTTTATTGTCCATACCGAGCCCTAGAGCTATGACGGACGATCATCCGTGGACTTGAGGCCGGTTAGCTATTCTACAGTCTTTTGTTCTATAAGTTCCTGAGGCACTAGCCCCCTTCTATAGTCTTTCTGGCCCTTTTCCTCGCCCCAAACCGCCTGTATGCGCAGGGCCTTCCAGCACAGTGCTCTCCTTGTGTTTCAGAGCAGGATGGGTGTGGCCTAAGCTGGGGTTCGGCTTAGGCTACCCTCCCTGTTACCCTTCTCCTGTTCTACTTGCCTCCTCCAATGCTTCCAGTCCCCATTCCTCGTCTTTCCGAGCTCTCTCCACCGCCCGTTGTAGATATCCCTGAGGTAGAGCTACGCTGATGTTGACTAAGAATTTAGCAGTGCCCTAGTCGCTTTGGGGTCCCCTAGAAGTCGTCCTTGTGGGTGCTCCTCTGCAGCAGTGGGTCTCATAACCCCATCCAGCTCCAGATCCCTGTAGAGCTTGCTTCGTTGGTGTCGCCATTTCCGGCATTCAAATAGAAGATGGTGTATTGTCTCCCTTGATGCGTCACAACCTTTATAGGTTGCATCTTCTTGGGCCTCTTCCTGGGGGTTTGTTGGCTGCCTGATTTGCTACCTGGTCGGCTCTCTCATTTCCTTCTACCCCTGCATGTTTCGGAACCCACTGGATGGTGGTGTTACAGAACTCGCTGTATCAGCCTCACGTGATGATACAGAGTTAATACAGGCTCATTGGATAACAGCTCATGGAGAATATGCAAGAAGGAACAGGGATCAAATTGATATTCGGCGTGTTGGCACCTGATGGTCACGTGTTTCACGTGATATGCAGGGAGTATACTAATATACAAGACGGATGTTATACCATCAGCCTGGTATAGGTATACAAGTATACTATGGGAACATCATACCAGGAAAAGGAAGATATATATAAGGACGCTCACTCATGTACTTAGTTCAGTTCTTCGCGATCAATCTAGTTAATCAAGCATTGGTTACCTTCTAGTTTCTGACTCGTCCGCACTTAACCAACAACCCAGTATACGTACTCGGTTGGCCTTGTTTCTCTATTCGTTACCTTTACCGTTTCTACTTGTTGATTATCTTACGGAGCCTGGAGGGGGCGATATACCCATCAACGCATACGACATACCGAACCGGACCCGGAGGGGCATTGAGCATACGATTACTTGGGAGACACTTAGGGTAAGTGTCCAGTCTCGAAATACAACTAACTAGAACCCTAGGTACGATACGAGAGAAGCCAAGTTGTGACAGGTGGTCGCTTGCTAACTGCTTGTCAACTACTTGGCATCATCATAGTGCCACAAACAATTTAGTTTTGCACATCAAGAGCCATGAGGGCATTCATCTACAGGAGGGCCAGAAGGGCGGTCGGTTGCTCAGAAGGTGGTCGATGCTGCTGTCAGTAAGTGATTCCTCAGCGCTTGCCAAGCGGCTTTGAACTGATTATGACCTTCAGAGTGGTACAAAGGCTTGATGTTGGGGGTTGAGGCTGAGGTGCCCAGTGCCATTGGATCTAGGTCTGAGGCAGAAGACGAGGAGGAACATGAGGATGAGGAGGAAGGTGAGAAGGAAGGGACAGATGGAGAAGAAGCATCGGAGAGGCCTCCTTTGCTAATGAAGAAGAACGGGAGTGTAAGTGCTACCCAACTGCTGCTCAGCCACCTGGCGACTGCTTACGGGTATTTAGGTGCATGTGACAGACATGCGAAAGCAGGTGGTCCTCATGGGCCATAAGATCCCCTGTTCCGCTTGTGGCAATCGTAATGATTGCTGTAAGGACATGGAGAGCTGTGAATACTTCCATCTCTTTCAGCATGACATGGACTAGGTAGGTAGATGTGTCACAGGCTGCGCCTGTAGAATAAATAATATGTTATCCGGAGGAATGATCGGAGTCGTTATCTGACTACCTACCCCGCATAACGTACTTTTGTATATAAAAGGCTGTCTGATCGGACATCCGTTCTTCTCTTCTTTAACGAAACTTCTTGTATGATAGCTAGTTATTAGCGCTGCAGGCTTAGCCCATAACAAGATGCCAGGTGGACTGCTTCTCAACTGCTTCCTAGCTGCTTCTTAATCAACACGGTATATTTTGAATGCTTATCATGAATGTATATATGTATATATTGTATGTTGCACATGGAATTGAGGATGTAAGCAGGATTCCGCCTGTATGTCAATTCTTATAGATCATGCCACCAGACGACGAGAAAATAATGGCAGTAAGGATTTCTTGCTTGTAGTCTGATACGTTGACTTCGTTGATTGACAGTAAAAGGGCAATATCCTCATCTGAATACATCCTCTAGATCTTTGCATATAACTCTGGAGTATCCTTCCATAGCCCAACTAGACCATTTGGAGCATCACCAAGTACTGGGTCTTTCTCCGGCTTCGCAACATTCCATACAGCCTTGAGCCTTCCGACATCCTCTTCACCAATTACAAAATCCCACCCCCCACGATTCTCCGGATACGCGCCCATCATAGTAAATCCCGTAAGCTCGACCTTCGCCAGCGTGTCTTCCACATTCTCTGCCTGAATCCCACGCCCCCTCCCCGGCGTGAGCAAAGAGAACGGCGCAGCGGGTGTAGTATCGTACGTCTTGTGCGCCACACCAGCTGGAATAACAAAGACGTCGCCGGACTGTGCATTAATCTCAACGCCGCCGTTTTCCCTGGCGCCGGCCCAGGTGTTCTTGTCGAGGTCTGGGTCTGTGTCAGCGACTCCGAAACGGATTGTCGCTGTACCGGTTAAGACGATCATGCACTCGTGGACTGCGGAGTGGTAGTGGGACTGTTGGGTTGGACCGTAGCGGAAGATCCATTGTGTTTTCCAGCCGTTTTGGTGGAATTTGGTGTGTATGGTTTCGGGGCGAAAGTCGGATTCGGAGAAGAGGCCTTTGTAGTGGAGGAGAGGTTGCGGGGAGTTGGGAATGAGCTTTGTGGGTGGGAGATAGTATCGATTCACTTGGACCATGCTGGCGACTGACTGTCTTATGGCCTTGAGTGATATGTTTGAATGAATGTGTGTATTGGGCCCTGGGGTTTTTTTATTTGTAAGTTTGATATGAAAGCAGAAGCGTCACTGCATCGGACGTTTACCCGGTTGACCTTTGGCTGTCGGCTTCGGGAAGAGATCCGAGATGCAGATTACATGTTAGAGACTGACCAACACAGTCTCTGTATTTGCCTGTTCATAGCTGGATAGGAAGATCTTGTGCTCATGAAAGACATATACAGCGATTCTGACGCGTGTCGAAGTCCTAGAGTGCATTGTACGGAGTACGAGCATTGAGCCGACCGCCAGGAATTGCAGAAAATAAATTGATTTGCTATACGTGGATATTCAATGATTGCAATAGACAATTGATGACTGACCGACGACAGGAAAAATATTGCCTCAAGGTTGATTGAAACCCATAGCTGGAGAAGTGGTAATGACGCAGTGATAACTAGTGGCATGTATGCCTCAGGTATATAGTACCTTACTACTTATGCATTCATATTCATTCCTATTCATGTACATAACTCTCCATAGCGTCAGCCTCATCAAGCCACAATATCTTTGCGTCACTTGTGGCGCTCGCTAATTCCGCTTCGGGTGTGGCATACAATCGAATACTGACCATAGTCTAACTGATACTGCGATAACTTGAAGGAAGGAAATAATGCAGAATACACTAGTCTACATTCATCAACTCATAATCGTCCATCCATCCGTGTCTCCGTCATCATGGAATATCGAGCCCGAAGCGATCTGGTCGCGGACCCCATTTGAATTGAACCCCTGCGTAAGCGGACATGTATCGGAGAGCTTGTAACTGCAAACTACACCGTACACGGCCAAGGATTAAACTGATATATGCTAAGTAATGGAAGGCTCTATAGATACTCCGTATTTCTTGTCGTAATTAAGCATCCATCACGAGCGACCGATCGCGGATATAGATGTGGATGCGGACGCGACGGTCGCTTGGACTAGCCGCGGACCTCCTTCGAATTGAACCTAACAAGTACACGAATGCAGCAGCGACTTGGCCGCACACCCTCCTCGAGTTGAACCCTACATCAGCGTGCCCCATGTCAGAGGGCTCAGCTCACGGAGAAACTACGCTTCGATACGACCGATTAGCCATCGAGCAGTGGTGCTGAGTGATTTTGCTGCGTGTCTGGCCATGTCTCATGTCGTGATCTTTCGTCTATCAATAAAGATCAAGTGCTGAATCAACTTGCGCGCAGGCACGCGAAAGCTGCCCGCAGACCGCGGAACCTCCACCGGTTGAATCCCTTGCTCAGCGTACCTGTGTCGGAATCTCATCGCATCGGACGATACAGCCATACTGATCAGTGAGGAGATGTAGTTTTGTAGGGTGTAGGATAGTAATGTATCCCTCGTCATGATGGGTTACCCACCATGGGGAAACGATCGAAACGGATCAGTTTCTACTCTAGCAAAGTGCGACCTGGCCGCGGACCCCATTGGGTTGAACCCCTACCCGATTTGGGCTCATCCTCCCAAAACTACACAGCATGATCGCGGTTTAGACTAAAGCTGAAGGAATCATAGCTTGGTGGAATAAAAGAACAATGCACAGCTGTATCTCTCGTCGCAGTCAATCATCCATCATGAAATATCAAGAGCAAAGCCGCTTCGGGTACGGAGAGTACAGCGACCTGGACGCGGACCCAACTCAAGTAGACTTCAATCCCATCGCACCGAAAACTACGTTCACGATCACGGCTTAGAACACAGTAATAATTAAAAAAAAAAAAAAAAAATGGCCCTGTAGAATACGAAACAAGCACACCATCATATCCATCCATCCCTCACAATCGAACGCGAACGCGAACGCGAATGAATCCGAACTACCCCCTCAAACCCCGCGGACCTCCCTTGATCTGAACCCCCAAGCCAGCGCACCCAGCGCGAAACCTGTGTGCACACAAACCGCACCAATTTCAAACAAAAATTTTCCCGTGGGCCAAACTTTTCATCCAATACACGCGCATGCGCGCGGACCCGGTTCTGATCTGTGTGTGCTGAAGTGTCAAGGATGGGAGTTGTGAACCCCCGGGAGTTGAACCCCCGAAAAGGGTAATTCGACTCTTGGTTTGATTGTGGTGATTTTGTGTTGATTTCAGGTGCTTCTTTGGTATTTAAGAGTATTGGGTATTTTTGGGTTGCTTCTAAGTGGTGATATGTGCTGGATCAGTTAATAATATAGAAAGAAAGAGTCCTTGTGGTATCGTGGTAGCTCGTCGTTTTCCGCTGCGGTTACGTCGACGGACGGGGTGTTGAGTATACAGAGCGTGATCGCGCGCTTGAATAGGGTCTTTTGGTGGTTATCCAGTATGTTTTGAGTAAAGTAGAGCCTGGTGATTGGATTGGTGTCCCTTTTGGATGGGTTTTCGGCGCTTTTAGGACTATATCATCGGTATGGTCGTTCATCTACTGGATGTTACTCAGATATATATCGAGGAGGTACTGGTTACTCCCAGTTAGTACCACAACAGCACTACAAATTGACTATTTCCCCACAAGTTGAGTGCGCAGAATAACTTATGCTACTTGTGTATTCTATTCTCTCTTCCAAAATAATCACCAAGATGTAGATATGGCGTAAGTGGGATAGATGGACTACTCTACTATACCGGACTCGTTTCTCGGGAGTACACGCAACCGGTGGCTATAGTCAGGAAGGAGAATACGGAGAGTATCGAGTCCATTAGAGAAATTAAACCATGAAATGCGT
Source organism: Aspergillus chevalieri (assembly GCF_016861735.1). NCBI lineage: Eukaryota > Fungi > Ascomycota > Eurotiomycetes > Eurotiales > Aspergillaceae > Aspergillus > Aspergillus chevalieri. Next base: position 1,446,137 of record NC_057364.1, read on the forward strand.
AGAGCTACAGGATATTGTATTGGACCAACTATGTACGACTACCGAGATGAGATAGTACGCAAAACCAGTACCTACGAGAACGGCGAGAACGGACGCGACTGTTGACTACAAGGGATAGTTCAGCATACACTCGGGGACACCAAGCCCGTAAGCACGCGTAAATACGGCCCCCGTGCAGACCAAAACATAACGGACGCGTGAAGTAAATCGCACTACGGCCATTACAATGAAGAAAAATCGTTTCTGACTGTTTATTCAGATGGATCGTGACGCTCGCACGATAGCCTTATATGGCATCAGCCGAAGCGAAATGGCCGCTATGATACAGAAAATGAAAAGCTCACGAACACTAGCAGACCAATAGTGGACGCGCAATAGGAAATAAAATACGATAAAGAACCAAACCCAGACCCATGATTTGTAAAAGACACGAAAACAGATCAAAACACCTCAACGTCCCAGTCATACCGTGAAACCAACCCGAGAAAAGCAAACCGTCGCGTATCCACTACGCGTCGAATCGCGCAGGATGGTGGCGTATTGTTGTTGTAGCGCAAAGGAGGATATAAGAGGAAGATGACATAAAGCGGTAAAAAAGGAGAATAAGGAGAAGGTCGTTTAACCACCGAAACCGTAGAGGGTACGGCCCTGGCGCTTGAGGGCGTAGACAACGTCGAGCGAGGTGACGGTCTTTCTCTTGGCGTGCTCAGTGTATGTGACGGCATCACGGATGACACCCTCGAGGAAGGTCTTAAGAACACCACGGGTCTCCTCGTAGATCATGGCGGAGATACGCTTGACACCACCACGGCGTGCGAGACGACGGATAGCGGGCTTGGTGATACCCTGGATGTTGTCACGTAAGATCTTGCGGTGACGCTTGGCACCACCCTTTCCAAGACCCTTTCCACCTTTGCCGCCTGTAGGAATTCATTAGATACGGTCATCGCTGAAGATCCTCAGGAATAGAAGGATAGACTTACGGCCAGACATGATGTGAGATTAGGTTGAGTAGTAAGAAAAAGCGTAAAGTAGTTAAGATAAATGTGGAGAGGTAGATAGCTTTGGAGGAAAGGAAGAAGGAGAGAGTATGGAGCAGGAGATATTTGTATCGTCTGTCGCAGGACGCGGGGCCGCTACTGGAATCACCACGCTAATATTCGGATCGACCAATAAGAGAACAGGATCCGACGGACGGATTGATCTTCTTCGGAACAGCGATTTACCGGAACAGTATTGATCTTACGCAATACACACCCAACGACTGGTAACCCCTGGTAAAAAAAAGATCAAACAGATCAGAATGATCTCAGGAACGGTAATTAATTACCTGATACGAGTTATGGCGGGTATGATTCTCCCTTGTGGTTGGGATCAAGCGTTGACAGGCTGGTATGGTTGATGCTAGTGATCCTGAACTGTGATTGGCCGATGTGGAATGGAGGTCTCGCTTAGCGGACACCTGACTGTTCCATTCTAACCTGACCAATCAGACACTCGCGTATCACTGATGCAATACAGTCATTTTCCCTGGTTCTTTTTTTCCCTCGTCTAATGCTGGCCCAATCGGGAATAGGGCCGTTCCAGATCAACCTTCCCTCCTTTCGCTTACTACAAATACTTCCTTCCCCCACCCGCTGTCTCCGTCTTTCTTCCATCTCCCTCATCCATCCATCTCTACTTATCACTTTTTCATCGAAGTCCATCAACCACAATGGCCAGAACCAAGCAGACAGCCCGTAAGTCTTTCATCAACACTTTATCTTTTTATTACTTCGATACTAACTGCCTCCAGGTAAGTCCACTGGTGGCAAGGCCCCCCGTAAGCAGCTCGCTTCCAAGGCTGCCCGCAAGGCCGCCCCTTCGACCGGTGGTGTCAAGAAGCCTCACCGCTACAAGCCTGGTAAGTCTCTTTACTGATTTATATCTTTGCGGCTTATACTAACTTCACGAAAGGTACCGTCGCTCTCCGTGAGATCCGTCGCTACCAGAAGTCCACCGAGCTCTTGATCCGCAAGCTCCCCTTCCAGCGTCTCGTCCGTGAAATCGCTCAGGACTTCAAGTCGGACCTCCGTTTCCAGTCCTCCGCCATTGGTGCTCTTCAGGAGTCCGTTGAGGCCTACCTCGTCTCCCTCTTTGAAGACACCAACCTGTGCGCCATCCACGCCAAGCGTGTCACCATCCAGTCCAAGGACATCCAGCTCGCCCGCCGTCTCCGTGGTGAGCGCTCTTAGATGCGCCTAATACTTCTCTTTACTCGTTTCTATTTGGGAAGGCGATAATGGGGTTTTGCTTTTTCTAATTTCCTTTTTCATGACTGGCGATACATGATGGGTTTCTGCTTCAAATATCACTGGGTTCCGGCACTGGGTTTGTGTTTTGTTTTGCTTTGACTACCATAAATACTGAAGAGTCGTTGAGATGCGGCTTGGTGGATATGGTCATGGCTCGTCCTCCTGTACATTAAAGCTATCCACCGTGGTGTCTGTAACAAGCACCACTTCATGATGAAATGCACTTTGAAAGCACCTTCTCTTTCGTAGCATTGTCTGTTTTATACACGGTCGCGCCTTTGTTACCCCGCAACGCGACCGTGTTGTGTATTAAGCGTCGGGCTCCGTGTTGCGTGTCCCGGCTCTATTACGAGTACACAATGTGTATAACGTATCCGGTAAGCGAGTCGGCCACGCAAGCGAGTCGGCCACACCTGTATTGCATATAAAATGGCAATTTTTAAGACCCCAGTATCTTAACAACAACATGTCAAGAGCACCTAAAATCTAGAAAATAGAATTATATGATGGTACATATACAGATACTAAGCCTAGGACCTCGCAGAACTTTTGATTCCTTATATTACAGAGAACAGGCTTCAAATACAGTTGTATTTAAAAATATACTGTTTTTCAGGCCATAGAAAAAGAAATAAAAATTCTGAAAAATAATACAGACCTTCTGTGGTGTGTATATAGTAGGCCGTTTGTATTATCAGCAGCATAAATAGGAATATGGGCTGAGATTTTGTGGTCTCAAAAAGTGCCATTTTATATGCAATACAAATGTGGCCGACTCGCTTGCGTGGCCGACTCGCTTACCGGATACGTTATTTGATGACTCCAGATGACTCAACTTCGCAGAAGCCTGCTTTCCTGATGTGGCAAATGTGAAGTCATACACATTCCGTATCCCACCGGTCGCGTAGGATGGCTACAAGCAGGAGCAGATAATAGTAAACGCTCATATACCACGTTGTTATATTATTCGTAGAGCCATAGAATGAATTAAATAGAGAAATGCATCGTAGTCGTGGTTGAACTGACTGCTCATGGACGACCACGACGGATATATATCCTGAACTTCGCAAGACTCCTTCTATCGTCCAACTTGTATCTCAACAAGCAAAAATCAACCACGCTAGATTTGTATACAATAGTAGAGGGTGATTTATGTAAAAACAACCCCTAGATTTATCTGCGAGGTAAGTCCTCAGTCGCGTCGTTGTCACGTGTAATCGACGGATTTACACGCGGCTCACTAAAACTAGCCACGAATAACCTTTTCGAGAACGAGTAATAACCAAGAACCATGTCTACCAGACGGAAGCCAGACTCTTTTGACTGAAGTCCGAAGAATGCGCCAGTCCACTTCATCCGACTCGAGAATCGGCCTGCAAAGTCCTGCAACGGTTGTGCTACTTGCAAGTACGTATTCCCATCACTATACATAGAAAGATAACTCATTGGTCAATCAGATTTCGAAAAGTAAAATGTGACGAGAGACGGCCGCGCTACCAGCGCTGTGCCAGTACTAGACGAAAGTGCGAATGTCAAGTGCCGTCCGGATATGGCACGTACGCCATCGCCACCAGCATCGTCTCTTCTCTCGGGATTATCTTCATCGAGAGTGAATATCTCAGCTCAAAGGGAAAGACGCACATTTGAGCACTACTTCTATCGTGGTGCATTGTCTATCGCAGGGGCGCTTGATCTCAGATTTTGGAAAGACATCGTACTGCAATTGACCAGTTTGGAGCCGGCGGTATGGGATGCGGTCATTGCCGTCAGTGCTCTATACGAGACACTGACCCCTTCACTTGACCCTGTTTCAAATGATGTTGAAAAGAATGAAGCGCCGAGCTGGTACTCGCGCTCGATGATGAGCGTCCGGAAACTAATCGAGCAGAACAGAGCCAACCAGGAGATTGCAATCGTCACCTGCGTGCTGTATATCTGCATCGAGATATTGCAGGGACACATGAGCGAGGCGCTACAGTTATATGAACACGGTGTATCCCTTATTTACAAGCTGCGCCCCTCTTCCGCTACCAAAGCGTCGTTCTTGGAGATACTATCATACCATTGCTCTTCCGAATGGGGAGCGCGGCTTTGTCGACGGCGGGCGTGCCTGTTGTCAAAGATGTATTTGCTCTTGTGGATCATCGGGGGATACTAGGTTCTTTACTGTTGAGGCTTCTCGTGCTGCTCTTGCACTCTTACGAGGGAATCGTTGCTTTTTCGATGGGAGGCTGGGGCTCATATTCTTGAGGTTGGATCTGCGGTCAATGTATCTGCAGAGATTTTTGCTCGTCAACAAAGCCTTCTATCACGGCTCGAAGATTGGTATAGCTCGTTCACCGGGCTGGTAAACAGCCAAACGATCCCATATACTAGAGCGCGATATCAACACTACGGACCTTCCATGCAGCTATATACATAATCCTATCTACATGTCTCACACAGCGCGAAACCGCTTTTGACAGCTACCTGCCCCATTTTCAAGCTATCGTTGACCATGCCTCTCAGGCCCTCGCCACCAGCACTACAGATAACCAGACATTATTCACATTTGAGTCTGGTGTAGGTCAACCGCTCTTCTTTACAGCTATAAGCTGTCGTGATCCGGTATTATGACGGGAGGCATTATCGCTGCTTCGACGCGTTCCGCAGGAGGGATTCTTTGAGTGTGAGCCTCGGGTGGCGAGTGCGGAGGAGTAGATTTGGATGGAGCAGGGGAGGATAGAGGGGTTGATGGTGCGGGCGTCTGATTTGGAGGAGACTACGGATCCAATGGCTTTCATGGGTCATCCATCAGAAGTCAGTGCTGAGAACGGGGTTAAGGAAATACCACTCGAGAGACTGGCTAATCTTCCCTACGTGGGGAATCTGGTTACCATTGAAGATGATCTCTCAAACGACCAGTTATTCTCTGGCAACGAACGGTGTCCTATTCACGAGGGACATCATATCCGCAAAAATGTTGTTGTGCAGTTGAACAGTCTTTCGTCCGATGGCATACCCCAGAGTCGACATTCTCTGCATCTTACGAGAAACCGACCAAATCGGATTACTGGGATGGAAAGAAAGTATTTCCTTCCATTGAACCCGACAAAAGCCAGCAGCACTAGATGGTCACGACAGCTATGCCCACAAATTCATGACAACGATAACAAATTCTCCGAGTTTCTGTTTTCACCAAAGATACCCACGACGTCAATAAACCCAACATTATACATATCCCATCATAAATACCAAAGACCCCTATCCATACACCTACACAACATCATCCCCACCCTTCCCCCTTGCCCTTCTCGACGCAAACGCGAAAACCCCCAGATTCCTCTCCCGCACCTCCCGCATATACTGCGCCTGCTCATTCGACGGGTTCCGGTATCCGTCACTTTCGTGCTCGAGGCCCGTTGCCAGGGCGTACACGCCGTAGCCGATGAAGACGAAGATGATGCAGCCGAGGATGATGAGGAAGACGATTACTTCGCGGGTGAGGTGGGCCATTGCTGTTCTGTCGGGTGGGAGGGTTAGTTTGGGATTCTAACACAGTTGGGAGGTGGATCGTACTGGGATTTTGAGAGTGTATGATAAGAATGACCTGTACAGAAGAAGGGAATGGAGTCTTGTCCAGAGTATGAAACATAACGAGTGGCTGCTGGTTTAAAAGACCGACTTGATGTTTGAGAGAGTGGCACGAGACGGGTAACAACCGCACTTATAGGTTTCCGTTTCCCACTAGTCAGCAGATTACGACCAATTCTACAAATACTCCCAAAAGTCTCTTTAGCCCCCATACTCATCATCGTCTCCTGGGGTGAAAAGCAAAACTTGAGAATAAGTGGTGATGATACATCTGATTGGCCGGAACTAAAACTACCCTAATTCTCAAAAAGGACTAGCGTCCGAGCAGAAACTGAGAATAGAAAGAGTGATATCATAATCCGAGCGGGCCAATCAGAATCCGCCGCTGAGAAGTTCTAGTATACGAGTTTATTTCTGGTCGGATCAAGTCCATGAGAGCACTAAGTAGTGGTCAGAGCTATATTGGAGGCGCGGATAAAAGTATGCTGCTTCAACGGTCGCCTGGAAGCTGTCAGCTAGGATCAGACTATAAGTGTAAGATTGGCCTGCCACCCACCAGGAGTATTTGCTCGTTCAAAACGGCCATGAATCAAGCCGAAGGCTCAGCTGGGTCGGTCAATCTGAACGAGAGAAGAGAGGATAGGTGCAAAATCCTCTTTCGCGCCGTGACCATGAGCGATGGCTTCGAAGCCATCGCCAAGATCCTGTATCATATTTCAATGCCGAAGCATTATGCTACTGCTAGCGAGGCTGCTACTATGTAATATCTGCTTGGTAGGAGGTCCCTGTGCTGAAAGTAAATTGGTATTCTGCGTCGGGGAGCAGTTTTGTTGGTGTGGAGTATATCATTATGGAGAAGGTGGTGGGGGTTGGGATGGAGAGTAGATGGTTGGATATGTGTAAGTAGGAGCGGTTTACGCTTGTGCCGAGTTTTGTGGAGATTGAGAGAAAGGTTTTTGATCTGCCGTTTGGGTCTAGTGGGAGTATTTATTTTGAGAAGGAATGTTTCGGTTGAACTTCAGGCTGCGCTGTATACAGCCGATGCGAAAGAGGGGAATGAAGATTCAGAGACGTTCTGCATTGGTCCACTGCGGGTTACATTTTTTGGTGGGGGAAAAGAGCTGGTTTTGATATACGCCGTGGGCCATGTGAGTTCAGCACTTGAGCATTATGGTCGTACCCGTGTTTGACAAGCTACAGGGAACGACCCAACGGGGTATTTGAGATCGACTACACAGAATGAGATTGAATGGATACGGCAAATGAGAAGCCAGAAGAACTCGACTTATGGCATAATGGCCTCTTCCGCGGGCAAAAGCCTCTAGAAGATTACATTGGTCTCTTGGACAAATATCTTGTTCTGGCGCCGTATTTGCTTCCGAAGGATGCTAATAGTCCTCTGAACTGGCCCACACTTCGTCATCAGGGTACGCTTTTCCATGAGGCTCACAGGACAGAGCTGACCAAACAGACTTGAACCCAAATAACATCTTTATTTCACCCGACTCGAGCGCCATATCTTGTATCATCGACTGGCAGCACACAGCAATCGAGCCGCATCTACTAGTTGCACAATATTCGCAAGCATTTGAGGACCTTGATATCGAACAATTTCTCGAACTGAAAGAGCCAAAAATTCCGGCAGACTACGAAACGCTGTCTGCTGAGGAGCAACTTGAAGCCGATGAACTGTACGGACGACGTCTCATCTTTTACTACTACCGCATCTTCAACGGCCGCTTGAACAAGGTCCATACCCAGGCGCTACGTGATCCCTCCTTCGCCTCCTCCAGCACCTGGTGGATAGGGCTGGTAGACAATGGAGTGGAAACCTCATGTCGTTGAAGGGGGCATTAGTACGGATGATCGAGTATTGGCCGCATTTGCCTGATACAAAGGGGGTGCCTTGTCCTGCACAGTTCACTGATGTTGAAATGGATGGCTTCTTTGAGCGAGAGCAGCTGCGGTTTGACTTGAATAATGCCGTGACGCTCTGGCAGGAACAGGTTGGCCTGAATGAAGGTGGCTGGGTCAGTAATGAGCATTATGATGTGGCTGTCCGGAAAGTTGCTGAATTGACGGCTTTTCTCATTACAATTGCAGAAGATAACGAGGAGGATATCCGTTTTCTGGAGAGAGGGTGGTTGTTCCGAGATCGAGAAGAGACGAGTTGATAATGATAAAAATAGAGTCGGCGAAACAAGTTCCGATCACCGATGGAGATAAGGTAACTCCGATCTATGCATAATAATGCACAGAGTCGTAACGGGCTATGCTTGGCATTGGCCAATGGCGGTGGACGTGCCGGGAAGCCGAGAGCGGCCCCGCTAGACCTAAAACGTGGTGGTCCGATGCATAAGCCCCACATGATGCCAGTGCGAATGCATGCATAAGAGTCCTGTCACAGTCAGCAATTCTTTGTCCGTACAGAGAACGGAGTGATAGTGATATATGCTCATATTCGTCATACCAATTATCACAAATATCCTAATTATTGCTACCAGCCAATGTAGGAGTACTGCATAAGACTACTCCGGACTACTGTAGAGTACAGAGAATTGCAGGACCAAACGTTATCTAGATTCTTCTAGCTCCGACAGCGGCCCCACCAGCCCCGAAGCCGTCAAGCATCTTTTATGCAGTGCATAACGCCATAAGCCCATTAATGCCAACTTATCGGCTGTTCGGCCCCCTATTACGGTTTAGCGTCTTTTCATCCTGCTTCTCATTTGCCCAATACGGTAATCAGCCGAGGTGCCGCCGAGACTCAAAGAAAAACGCGGTCGAGGCATATATAAGATGAGTCTGTCCTTTTTCTTCTGGTTTCTGTTTCGAGTTTTCAGTGCTTATTACTTGCATATCAGCCGTCTTATATGCCCTGTCGTGGGTTGTTAATCTGATCTCATCTCTCTCACTTTATCGATCAGCATACGCTCCCCGCATTCGCCAATCGAACGTTGACAACCGACGGCACTCGGTCTTCGCTTCATTTCATCTGCCTCTTATGGCAGCTGCCGACAAGAAACCAAACATGACAGATAACATCGAGTCGCCAATGCCCACCAAGATCCCCTGGTGGCGGCTGGTCGTCGACCAGGGCGTCCTCACCCAGGAGATCATCGACTACCCATACCCCGGCTCCGGCACCGACGAGGACCCCTACGTGGTGACCTGGATGCCCAATGACCCGCGCAATCCGATGTTGTTCAGCCAGTGGAAGAAATGGACAATTACTATGTTGGTTGCCATTGCGACGCTGGCTGTTGCGCTGGTGTCGTCGGCATATACGGGTGGTATTGCGCAGATTGAGCAGCAGTTCCATATCGGGAGTGAGGTGGCTACGCTTGGTGTTTCGCTTTTCGTTTTAGGGTTTGCTATTGGTAAGTTGGCTTGGGTTTTACTATTGAGGGAATAATAGCTGACGATCATAGGCCCTCTTCTCTGGGCGCCGCTTAGTGAACTGTTCGGCCGTCAGATTCTCTTCATCGTCACATACTGCGCCCTAACTGCGTTTAACTCTGGTGCTGCTGGCTCGCAGAACATCTGGACTCTTATTATCCTTCGTTTCTTCGCTGGATCCTTTGGATCGTCGCCGTTGACTAACGCCGGTGGTGTTATTGCCGATATGTTCCCGGCAAAGGAGCGTGGTATTGCTATGAGTTTGTTTGCTGCTGCGCCGTTTTTGGGTAAGTTCATATGCAATCAGCCCACTCACGTTATCATAAACTAACTTCCTCGCAGGTCCCGTCCTTGGCCCCATTATCGGTGGTTTCTTGGGAATGAACGCTGGCTGGAGATGGGTTATGGGCTTCTTGGGTGCCTTCTCCGGTGTCGTCTGGATCATCGGCTCGCTTCTCATCCCAGAGACCTACGCTCCCGTGCTCCTGCGTCGCCGCGCAGAGAAGCTGACCAAGCGCTCCGGCAAGATCTACCGCAGCAAGCTCGAAATCGACCAGGGCAAAGTCGACCTGAAGGAATCATTCAAGGTTGCCCTGTCCCGTCCTTGGATTCTGCTTTTCCGTGAACCTATCGTGTTCTTGCTGTCCTTGTACATGGCTATCGTATACGGTACCTTGTACATGCTGTTCGCCGCGTACCCTATTGTGTTTGAAGGAGTCCGCGGCTGGAACCAAGGTGTTGGAAGTCTTCCGTTCCTGGGAATCATGGTGGGCATGTTGATGGCCGTCGCCTATTCGATCTGGGATAACAAGCGATACATCCGGGTCCAGGATGAGAACGGTGGTTTTGCGCCTCCCGAGGCACGTTTGGCACCTTGCTTGATCGCATCTATCGCCATTCCAGTCGGCCTGTTCTGGTTCGCATGGACCAACTACCCCTCTATCCACTGGATGGCCCCTATTGCCGCCGGTGTTCCCTTCGGTTTCGGAATGGTCCTTGTCTTCCTAGGTATCATGAACTACCTGATCGACGCCTACACCATCTTCGCCGCTTCAGTCCTTGCCGCCAACTCCGTCCTGCGTTCGTGCTTCGGTGCCGCCTTCCCTCTTTTCACCACCTACATGTACCAAGACCTGGGTATCCACTGGGCCTCCTCCATCCCAGCCTTCCTGGCCGTCGCCTGTGTCCCGTTCCCCTTCCTGTTCTACAAGTACGGCCCGAACATTCGCAAGAGCTGCAAGTACGCTGCGCAGTCCGACGCCTTCATGCGCAAGCTGCAGGAGCAGGCTCAACAACCCGAGTTTGACCAGGATGAGAAGGAAGAGGAAGCATTCGACCGCACCGAAGCACCCGCGCCTGAGTCTCATGTCTCGGATGACAGCAGCAGCGAGGAATCGAACGTTGGACGCTTGGGTCGGTTGCCGTCTATGCCGTCTATGCAGCAGATCCGCAGCCACGCTTCTTCGAGGACGGCGGGGTCTCGAAAGGTGGCATACGACGGGAACCCGTATGACATTGATCGTGTCAACACTCGTGAATCGTTCAAATGATCGACTCACTCCGCGTGTGTTGCCCTAGAGTGACGCTCTTTTCGAGTTCTCCCACATACATAATCCTGCATACAACCTAATCTCTAGTGTCTATTTCTCATCTCATCAGACGTGATATATATGATGGAACGAGAGGAAAAAAAGAAAAGTTTTTGGTTGATTGGGCGTTTTTGCTGTTACTATTCACCCTGTTTTTGTTTATGATCTCTTTTTGTTGATAACGCGATCTGGATGGAGCATCAGGTGACGAGCAAAATAATGCATAGAGACGTTTATATTGGAATAGAAATCTTATCTATAAATTCGTTCAATCTCCGTTCTTTGTCCCCCGTATTCCCGATCGGGAGTTTGCGGTGTTCGGCAACAGACTCCGAGAACCGAGTTCAATGGCGACTTTGTTCAGGATATTCTCACCTTTGTCAATCGTCTATCTCAGTCTTACAAAGCCTGAGCCTGCTTATTACGCGTTTTACTATCTCTTATTTAGCGTCCAATGTTCCAATCGACCCTGAACAAAAACCACGCCGGGCCGCCACCGCACCTCCGAGATTTCGATACCCCTATAGATTAACCGCCAAAGATGCGCCCTCTCTCAAACAAACCCCTACCATCCTCCCTCCCAATTAAACCAAGACAACTATGCCGCCCAATCCGCCAACAGCGAAGATACACCCCCGAACCGAACAAAAAACCCCATGATCCCCAACCGCATACACAACCACAATCGCAGAATCCCTCCTTCTCCTCCTCCCCACCACACCCCCAACCATCCGGCACAGTCGCTTCCTCCGCCGGCGCGTCGCCGGCGCCGTTGCGCGCGCGCTCTCTGCGAGAGGTTATATATGCGGGACCGCTGGGAAGACTTGGGCGGTCGTATGCGCGGGTGCAGGAGCGGAGGCCGTATGCGACGCAGTTGTGTAGCTCGGTGGTGGTTTATTTGTGTGGGGATCTGAGTGCGCAGGTGTTGTTTCCGTCGGAGCCGGTCAAGGGTAGGGAGAGTGAGAATGCGGAGGGAGGAGGGTATGATCCGTGGAGGACGATGAGGCATTTGACGGTTGGGGTTGGGTCGAGTATTCCTTCTTACAACTGGTATCCCATCACGACTCCCCCGGCTACACCTAAAAGATGCTAACGAGGCGACAGGTTCATGTTCCTCCACAACAACTTCAACTTCCCCTCAAAATTCCTCTCCATCCTCACTAAAGTCTGTGTCCAACAAGCCGTCTTCACCCCAGTCTTTAACACCTACTTCTTCTCCGTCCACTCGCTGCTCAGCGGCGCCTCGCTCGAAGATACATGGGAGCGATTGAAGAAGGCGCTCCCCGTGAGTGTCACGAACAGCGTGAAGCTGTGGCCCGCTGTCACGGCGTTTAGCTTTATGTATGTGCCGCCGCAGTTCCGGAATGTGTTCTCGGGGATTATAGCGGTGGGGTGGCAGACGTATTTATCTTGGTTGAATCAGAAGGCTGCGAGGGAGGTCGAGGTTGCTGAGATGGCTGCTGCTTCGGCTTCGGCTTCGGTTACGGTGGCGACGTGATTATTATTATTTTGGCATATAGATTATAGAACTTGTATATAGTCTAGATAGATCAATAGAGTGTATTTCATCTATGCCACTGTTCTGCATACTAGGCGGCGCGGATGACGTTTACCCATTCGGGCAGCTCCAAATTCCCGTCATCAACCAAAGGACCTTGAACAAACAACCTGACATGCCTTCCTTCCCTCATAGTCATAGGCATGTCCTACCCAGAAAACACTCCTCACCAATCGACGCCGGATCACAGCGACTACGGCTCCGACTTTACCCCGGAACAAGAGGCGCTCGTGGACGAATTACTCGCCAAAATTGCCACGGAGAGCGCGTCGGTTACGCCCTCTACACCACCACCTCTCCCACAACAACCGTCACAATTACCACGAAATACAGCGACGGAAGTAGCTGTTAATATTCCTACCGCTACGCAGGATACCGTTGGCACACAGGACATCGAAGATTACTATGCACCGCAATCGAGCCCGCGCATTCCTAGGGTCCTGGGCCGCGAAACACCAGGCACTACATGGCAATTATACAAGACAACGACTCCTTGGACAAAGGCTCCTTGGGCAGGTACTAGCGCAGGGCCCGGGATATCACCAACGCAGAACTCGAACAACGGCGGTGCGGAGCTTGGTTAGTAATTGCATACCTCCGATTCGCCTACGTGATCTTTTTGTATTGACAATCTGACTGGAAAGCGTTTAGTCGAACATCCGAATTCGACAGAAGGGCGCACACGGAATCGAGAGCGTGATATTCAGAGGGAGCAAGAATGGGTTGCTGCTATGAATTATGCTGCCGCAGGGACTGGGACTGATGGGGATAATCCGGCGGCGGATACCACGCGGTCACCGATTGAGCGGTTTCGACGGTCTCCGAATAAAGCGTTTTCCGTGTCGGATTTGATATCGCCTGCGTGGTGCGAGTTGCAGTATTGGTATACGTTGACCAAGTATGGAAGGAAGAGGAGGACAGCGGCTATGAAGCAGGGGACTACGATTCATAAAACGTTGGAGGATGAGGTGCATACGACCGTGGCGGTAGAGGTTAAGACGAAGGAAGATGCGCTGGCGTTACGGATTTGGAATATAATCCAGGGCCTGCGGACATTACGCGAGTTCGGGATGACAAGGGAATTGGAGGTCTGGGGGTTGGTGGACGGTGAGCTGGTGAACGGGGTGATTGATCAACTTTCGTATGAGTGTCCGGATTCGGAGCTTGAGGCATCTGCTGCGTCGTATTATGCGGATGTTGAGGCTACGCGGGCTGCGCTGCCGCAGTATCAGATGACACTGACGGATTATCTGCTGTCGTCTTCGCAGCGTGGGCAGCGGTTGGATGAATTGTCCTGGAACCAGAATAAGGAGGTGGATTGGTCTGCATCACCACTACCACCGCCGCCCCCAGAGGCGTTTGAGATACCCCGGGTGTATTTGACGGATATCAAGACCAAGGGCAGTGGGTCGATTCCTACCGTCAAGAGCACGTCTTTTCGACCAACGTCGCTTCAGCTACAGATGTATTACCATATGCTCAACCGGCTGGTGACCAGCGATGATGTGACTATCGAGTCACTCGCGGCGCGCTACAACCTTGATCCCAACCGTTCGTTCACGGACGCCTTCGTCACTGAAGTGAGTGACATAAACAACCAGTTCTTCGACGCTATGTCTCCACAAGAATTCGACCCCGACTTCATCCCTACGCCTGAAGACGCCTTGAAAAAGCCATTCTCATCACCCGCCTCCTCATCCACAATCCCCCCATCTGGCAGCCAAGACTCAACAACCGTCCTCTTCGAGAATAACAACCTTACCAACCTCTGGCGCCTAATGAAAGACCATCTCCGCCTCACCTTCCTGCCATCCCAAGGATCCGAAATCCGCATGGCCCCCTCCATCCCCTCAGAAGTCCAACCCTCTATCCTCGATTCCTATTCAACAGTCATCTCCCCGCTCCTAACAGCACGCTACCTCTCCGCCTCCGAGCCTCGCTCCCTGGGCAGTCGATCGTTCCTGTATGATCCTGTTAGTATGAACTCGTATCTATCGGACCAGATGAGTTGGTGGAAGGGGCGGCGGGATCCGCGGGGCGTGGAGGTGATGGAGGCGTGGAAGTGTCGGATTTGCGAGTTCCGGGATGAGTGCTCGTGGAGGCAGGAGAAAGCTTGGATGTTGGCGAATCGGAATCGGGGGAGGAAGAGGGCTGCTGCTTGATTTTTGATCCTTGTTATTGGGGATTATTATTATTATTATTATTATTATTCATACACGCATCTGTCAGCCCTATAGGCCGAGTGGCGGCAGGTCCTGCGGGGCAGCCGGGTAAGCCGCCGTAATGGTAGTCGCTATGTACATCGTCGCCTTTATACACATATCCTGATATCTCATTCCGCTTGTTGCATATCCCGTGCTGCTGGTTTTCGTGCCGCTGTTCCCATGGCCACGAAGATCCATGGGCTTGTTGGATACTGTCTCATTTCCTTCCCTACTTCTGCAAGCGTGTAACCTCGGCTGCGCTATGCTGCCGGTTGCCCCAAGTCTGTTGTTGTGACTCGGTATGTGGTTGGTAGAGTTTGAAACTGGCCTAGGAGACCTGTCTCAAGCATGAAGCGCACTGCCTTCGGTACCAGGTCTGGCCGTGTTAGGTAGGCCCGGTAATCCAACTCCCGCCTTGACCCCTGTGTAAGATGGCGCATCCGGGGGCCTGCCTGGTTTGTACAGTGGAGGAGAACATGGCGTATATCTTGACGACCACGTCCACAAGAGCATTCAGTTGATTCCATAGCGTTAAAGGTGCCAAGATAACTAGCAAGCGCAATCTTCCCAGTTTGCATTTGAATGAGGACTGATGTGGCGGCTCTCCGTAGGCCTTGGTATAGTTGCATTGGTGCTTTTGAGGGTTCTTTCCATAAACGACGGAGGGAGTTCCCATGGGTGGAGGCAGCCCATTCAGACTTCCATGCGCTTGCTGCTTCTATGCGAAGGGCTCTTCGAGTGCTAGCCATGAGAGTGAGCTCCTCTACACTGTTGGGTGCTGGGGAATTGGCAGCTTCTTTTGCAAGAGTGTCAGCACACTCATTGCCGTAGATGCCTTCATGACCTGGGAGCCAATACAGCTGTATATCCCAGCCACGTTCCTGTAGTTGAGATGCAGTGCATGTAATCTCGCTCAGGATATATTGACCAGAAGACCTTCCTGGAGCTGAACACGCTTGAATTGCCGCCTGATTGTCTGTAAAGATGATTGCAGTATAGGCCTGATGGGAACGTTGTGATGTCGGTCCAACCATGTTGCCTATTTGGGTGAGAGCCATCTCTATGCCTCGCAATTCCGCTGCATATACAGTATGAGTAGCTGGGGAGCCAATGTGAACTGCCTGGCGCCCTAGAGGTGAAGCCACTGCTGCTCCAACTCCCTGTTCTGTCAAGCTGCCATCTGTGTATGCAATGATGTCAGCGCCGCTACGTACAGCGGCTTGGTGAGCTGCTAAGGCATCTTCCCGAGTTTCTGCTATGTGGGATTCCAGACCTGACCACCATGGGGGGGTCACATGTGGGTGTATAACCTCCAGTCTGTTCTGAGGGATTGCAATTCGCCGTCCCCACCGTTCTAGCGGTGATGTCAGAGGGTCATGGTCTGGGGTGGTGGCCCATTGCATGTGTCGCCGTCGTTCCCATGCATTCCTTGGTGCTGGTCGTTGGCCAGAGCGGCGTATCTCAATGAGGGTGGCCATAAGGGGAGAGGTGGCTATCCGGAGATATGATTCTTTAGCTGCATGCTCCAGTGCAATCATTGGAGGAGGAATGTTGAGACATATCTCCAAAGCAGCTCGAGAGGTCGTTCTGAATGCACCAGCAATCCTATAGAGGGCCTTGTGCTGGATAGATTCCAAGGCTTTCCTAGCAGCATTTTCTGCCGCCTTGAAGCCCCATCCAGCCTGTATAAACCATGTGGAACTGGCAAATGTGATCTGTGGCCACAACACTGCTGTGTACATTTGGCGGAGATGGGATAGGGTGATTCCCCAGGTTGAGCCTGCTATGGAGCGGAGCGCTGCTATCATTTCAGTTGCTTTAACTTGGGCGTGTTCAATTTGCTTCATGCCAGTGAGATGCTGGTCTAACTGGACACCAAGGTAGCGAAGGGTAGGCACTGGCTTAACCTCTACCCCTTGCACTTTGACTGAAGCATTGGTTGAGCTCGATGGTCTAGGAACACCTCGGACCTTCCGCCACAAATGTATCAGCCCATATTTTGCTGGTGCAAACTTGGAGGCATGTTGGGCTTCCCATTGTTCCGCTATTTTATGTATTTGTTCAAGACGTCGGCAGTTAGCTGCAGCAGCCCGGCTCCAGACAAGTATGCATATATCATCAATGTAGCCAGTCACCATAGCTTTTCCAGGGTAAGCCTCATGTATTTGGTCGATTAGGTCTGCATTGTAGAACAGGTAGAGAATTGGAGAGAGAGGTGAGCCTTGGGGTATGCCTGTATCTGTGGCAAACTGGCCTGTTGCTCCCTCTTGTTATTGGGGATGAAATAGAGATATGGCACTTTTGGCATTTGGGTTGGCGTTATTATGGCATTTTTTGGTTTATGCATTACATGGTATGAAAGGGCTGGATATTGGGTACGAAAAGTCGGATATTTTTCTCATGAATTAATGAAAGACACTTTATCCCACGTGACCTGACTGGTATTCGTCGTCAGACGCCAACGATTGTTTCAATAACCAAGTCGCCATCTACAGCACCACAAATAGGGCAAAATAGCTTCAATGCCCCCTTTCGAGGACGACGCCTTATGGTATTCGGGATCTTCTACAATTGCAGATATTGCTTAGGATGTCGGGGGTGATTTGACTGATCCAGTTCGCGACGTTTACGTTGAGTCAATTGTTGGAGATGGTCAAGTTGCTGTGAACAGTCGAGAGAAGAGAATTTAATGAAACGTTAAGGTTGCACCAAATATGATTCGTGCAGGCGAATTCACAAAATGCATAGTGAAGCTCTGCCATACCTTTAAAACAATGAAACCACTATCTCATGCAACAAACCTAGAGATTGTGACGGCTTGACCTCAACGCCAGCTTGATGCCACAGTGGCTGATATCTACAAACGCCGCCATGCAAGCAAACAAAGAAAGTACTTAGGGCGGCCACACAACATATAGATAAAAGCCCCTTTTCCTGTAGATAGATTTCCTCTTCTCTTTTCTTCCCCAGATTCGATATTCTCGTCGTTGGCTACAATAGTTTAGACAGGAACTCAGTCCGTTATTATCTACTATTCCGAGCCCGTGACAGAGATTGTCAGTGTGTTGGTCCAAAGGACTCTTTGTGGCAGTCTCGTCTCCTTTTTTCTATTGCTTTAGAGTGGATCTGAACAGGAAAGTTCCAGAGCTCAGATAACCATATATTAACCAGTATTTTGCAATCTCCATCATCATCCATCATCCATCAGAATAACATCGACTACTTGCCCATCCACTGTTCCAGAACACAATTACAACCTTAAATTACCGCATGAGTACTTAACATTGTCTTCCTACATATCCAACGAAACCAGCACTAAGCTAACGTAACCCAAACCTCCCATAGAGCAACTCTCCCGCCAAAAATGAAGATATCTTACCTCCCAATCACTCTCGCCCTCACAAGTACCACCCTAGCCGGACCCGCAGCCTACGGAATCTGCCAGGCCGGCTGCTCGGGCGTCGTCATGGCGTGTTACGCCGCTGCAGGCTTTACCTGGGGCGCTACTTTGGCTGCATCAGCACCTGCTAGTATTTTGGCGTGTAACACGGCATATGGATATTGTCAGGCATCTTGCGCGGCGGTTTTGCTTACGCCGACTCCTTAAGGGTATAAGGGTTCTTCTGCAATTGCGAATGTTGTTTAGAATGTTGGGGTGGGGGGCGAGTTGAGTTGGTGGTAGGGAAATTTGTGGTTTTTGTTGAGTTAATGGTCGGATAGATAATCAAATTATTGTGAGCAGTCCAGAGGAGAATGCGATGATGATGTAGGCAAGTTTGTAGATTGCATGCATGCAAGTAACCGACTAGAAAGGATAACTCCTAAAATCATCTTCCTTGTCCAATTCCAAACCCGCAGCAACCTGCTCCTCATGCTTTCGATCCAAGTACCTCAATAAAACGCCCTCATACTTCTCCTTCCCCTTATACCGCGACACATCCTCTCCCCAGCTGCGAATCGCAGATGCCAACCGCCCAGGCACATACGGCTCCTTAACAATCTCCGTAATAGGTTCGAAGTATGTCCTAATCGTAAATACCACAGCCCCAGATCTCGGAAGTCGACGAAGAGACTGCCGCTCGGAGCGGAAAAAGTGCTGCTCAATGGCCTTGTCCTTCTGCGCCGTATTCCACGATACCTCTTCCGAGTCCTCGGGCCCGATACTATCCGACCATGCGAGATTATCATCAACCTGGATGAAATAATTATTCCTCAATACAGGATCCTCAGGCTTCAACCGGCGGAAGAAATTCATCATCCCCTTTTCCAACTTCTCTCTGTACTGCGGAACATCTCCCGAGGTATGTATCTCCGAAAGCCGCATGCCGAATTTATCCTGTAAGCGCCAGAAGCCAGGGAGGAGGATTGCGCCGGCGAGGAGGTAGTAGTCGCCGTCTGGGCGCTCGATCATTAGGGCTAGGTCATCTTGGATTAGGCGGGCAGAGGTGGCCATGGGGTCTTCGGGGAGGGGGCGTTGGACTATGTTGAAGGACTCGTTGGTTACGAGGTTGGTTATTCCGGTGGGTGTTTTGAGGAACATGGTGGGGTAGCGTTCGGGGAGGTAGGTACAGCTGGTGTTGCGTGTGTTAGACTTGCCCTCGTATCCAGCCCTGGGGTTATGACAGGGGTGGCTTACAGCTCCTCCAGTAACTCAATTGCTCCGTCCATGGCCTCTGTCGCAGTCATGCAACTCTTAGTACCCCGTTCTTTGATGCGACGGGTCTTGTCGGCGTGGTATCGGAAGTAATGGTTATCGAGTTCTTTTTCTGTGAGCAACTGTTC
Source organism: Aspergillus chevalieri (assembly GCF_016861735.1). NCBI lineage: Eukaryota > Fungi > Ascomycota > Eurotiomycetes > Eurotiales > Aspergillaceae > Aspergillus > Aspergillus chevalieri. The sequence goes on from NC_057364.1 coordinate 1,465,536, forward strand.
TTGTATACTCGTATTCTTGTCTCACCTATCCATTCATCCCACTTCATGCTTCTCAGTCCCATGGTGATAAAATATTTTCTGACATAGTGAGCCACCCGATTCCAGAACCTCATAGCAGTGTACTTACGGTCCATATCGAAACGGCCGATACGGTATAGGCTTGGTCGTATGGACATCCCAATTCGGATAGGGTGCTGCTGTTGGTCTTTTGAAGGCAGACGGTGTCCATTCTTAATTGATTGACGAGAGTTAGTTGTGCAGTTATGCAACCTTGGCCAAGGAGAAAGCTTACCTCCCGGCTTCCTATCCGACTTTTTGAACTTCGACCCTAACGGCTTCTTCTCAAGATCTGGTGCCGAGGGTCTAGTGGCTTCCTGTTTAGTCTTCCATCTGTTGAGGATGTTGTCTACAGTCCAGATACAGACGGCGACTATCAGACCTATCAAGGCGATGTCTTTGAGATGATACTGGCTGGTATTGAGGACTCGTGATGCCATTGTGAAAGATTCCAACGGTAACTATAAACTATGGATAGGAGAGAACCCAAGAAAGGGACATTTCATCGAGCATAAGTACAGAGAGTCTTCTGTGCTGTTATTGTATGCAACGGCGTGTAACATGATCATATCGATAAGGTCTTTCCTATCACGTTAGTCAGATGCGAACGTGCTTCCGTTACAAGTGTCATGCGCCTGCAAACCAATGACTGACATGTATAGGTGTGCTTTGGACGTTGTCGTGCGGAGATGCTTATCTCTTAGTCTCACGGAGGGATCAAGTTTCCTAATCTGGAAGGATATACTGTCATTCCAATACAACATTGCATCTCGATGTACATGATATTATTTACATAAATACAGGAATAATAAGCTCGACTAAGTGAGCCTAGCGCCAAGTGCTATCCAGAAATCTTCCAATATTATTATAGTTTAGCTGAGGGCGAAGCAGCCAAAACCTCGCTAGCAATCATGCCACCGGGCTTTCAGTAAACTTGATCATATCATGCCCATCCATTCTCAAACCAAACGGTCCCTTCAAGTCCTTGAATTTCAACGAGTGCTGACAATCGAAATCCAAATTCCTCGCACAGATCCGAAACAGTTCCGCCAGAAAGCACTGCTCGATGGAATAGTCCGACGAAAAAATAATTTCCGGCAGCTGCCGCCACCGAGCAAGTTATTCCGGAATTATCTTTGACGGCTCCTAGAAGAGTGCCTAGTGTACAGGGGGCATATAGCTGCGCTCCTGCGTGTACGATTCCAACCGATCCCGCCGCGATGTGCAGCAGGGCGACATTAGCGACTCAATCGACGGGGGCTTCGTCGAGATTGTCCGTCCCGCTTGTTTGACCCTGAAGTACATGGAAAACCATCGGCTCTGAGCCACTGGACAGGAAGATTCGAACAAATGTGGATGCCGGGTTCGAGCCGTGAGGGCCGTAGTGAGGGAATGGGTGACGGATCGCTAGCCCGATGATGGTCGACCGGATAATCAGGATTGGGAGGTTGCTGTGTCGGTAGTGCTTGCTGAGACCGAAATTGGGCATCACAATATCGCCTAAGACGAACACGATCTTAGTCGCGAGAATGGAGTTGACACAGTTTCCCATGCTCTTCCTCCATTTCGCTAGTGCCCTTTCCTTGGAACCACGGCACAGGACGTATATCTTCCTTGTGGGAAGCTGTACCGTAAGCTTGTACAGAAGACATCCTCACATGACACCACTGCTGCCTGTGGCCTGTGAGGAAAACGGTTTGCTGTGCAAACGATTGGGCGTTTCCGATGTCTGTGACATTGGATTATCGTGATCACTGTGATGGAAAGATGAAAAGTTTAATAAATTGGTGTCTGAAATTTTAGGGACAACGGGCAACTAGCAACATTTATTCCAAGGTCCCCCCGGATTTGAAGACACTATGTATACCTCCGTTGGCACCCACATCAGCCAAGACAATGAGTGGGACTGTTTATATGATTGACACGGCTGATTCTCAGGAATTGAATGTGGCTGTCTGAACTAGTGTTCAGCTGGACATGCTCGTGAAATTACGAGAAAAAGTATAGCGAGGTAATAGGCTGAGTATCATGCGACAATAACATGGCTTCGTAGATTCATGTTCAACACCAACATCAACCTTGCAGGGACCAGGTGTGCGGAGCTGCACAATGACAGCAGTCCAGGACCACAATGACTGGAGTGCATTTAGGTCAGTGTTATTCCTGATTGGAAGCCTGACATTGTTATCGTTGATGGCAACTTCTGATGCTACCATTCTGATTCCGACATTACCAGTATGATATGACACCTTCATTTATAGATATACCCACTGACAAGCATCTTCATATCAGATACTAGCCCAAAACCTCAATGGAACCGCCATCGATGCATTCTGGGAAGGCGCATCGTTCCTCCTCGCTAATGCCGCCTGCCAACCGGTCGTGGCAGCCATCTCCTAGATTTTCGGACGCCCGGACCTACTCATCGTCATGATCTTGGTGTTCTCCGTCTGAACAGTCATAGCATGCTCTGCGCAGGCTTTCCCGCAACTTCTAACCGGCCGCTCCGTACAGGGGATTGGCGCAGGAGGCATTTTATCCATGGTGCTTGCCATCTTCACGGATATTGTTCTGCGTCTGCGAGCGCGGTACCGGCCTGCGATGCAGGTCACTTGGGCTGTTGGGATGGTAACAGCGCCGGTGATTGGGGGTGCGTGTGCGCATCCTAAGACTTGGAGGTGGATTTTCTATATTAATTTTCCTATTTGTGCTACTTTGTTCGGTGGCGGTTCCGTTGCTGAATCGACAGGAAGAGCATTCTGGGACAACGACGAAGGGTTCATTTTTATCCAAGTGGCGTCGGCTTGACTTTGTCGGCTGTGGATTGTTCCTACGTAGTACGACCGGTTTCTTGATTGAGGCTACTCGGGGAGGCGTCCAGTATGATGGGGATTCGATCTAAGTTCTTGTTCCCATTTTCTTAGGGTTGGCGGGCATTATCTCGACGATTGTGTCGGAGAAGTGGGGACCGAGAACCCTGTTTTATTTGGATCTTCGATGATTTCGAACAACAGCAGCGTACCTCTGTGGGATGCTTCAAGGTTTATTGTATGTACAGCCACTTGCACCATAAAAGGAAATACTGACAAGCCACTCCCAGCTCTTCGCCGAAGCCTACTACGTCGCAATCTATCTCGAAGGCGCCAAACTCTTCGACCCTCTGAAAACAGGCCTAAGCGATCTCCCAATGACGGCCGGCATGCTCCCAATCTCCGTCATCGCCGGAATCCTCATAACCCACACAGGCAGACACCGCTGGTGTCTCTGGACCGGCTGGCTACTTACAACACTCGCGTCCGGACAGCTTATTCTGCTCGACTCAAATACAAGACTGCAGTCTGGATGATTCTGTTGATTATCGCGGGCGTAGGACACGGGTTCCTTTTAGGGCCGGGGTTGTTTTCTGCCCAGGCTACTTGTAGTCAGAATGATTTTGCTGTTGCTACGTCGGTGTATAGATTTCTGCGGAGTTTTGGGATGTGCCTTGGTGTTGCTAAGGGTATACGATACTTCAGAATGTGTTGAAGGATAAATTGGGTGATGATGGGTTTCCAGCGTGGATTGCCACCGATGCGACGGCGTATGTGCAGAAGTCGAGGGATATGCAGGATACCGGGCAGAATCCGGTTATGAGGCAGAAGATCCAGAATGATTTTGTTCTGGGAGCTCAACCGGTTATGGCTTTGCTGACGGGTATTGGAGGGTTGGGTTTGTTTTGAGTCTTATTAAGAAAAGGGTTATGAATTGAGTATCACCTTAGGTATGACAACATTTTATTGACGAGTCTGATCAAACCCCGGTCTATGTCCATCCCCGGAATATTTCAATCTTCTCTCAGTACAACTCAGCAGCTTTACCGACGGATTGATTCTGTGGCGCGGGACGTAACGCCGTTATGGTGCTGCTAGGGTAATTTTGTGACCTGAAGCAGCATTCCGCGATGGCCCATTAGGTTCAGTTTCTAGGACCAATTAGTCAAATACGGCTGGCTGCCTGGGTAGCAATTTCTGCGAAGCGGGTCCATAAAGGTACATGAACTTTTGATGATATTGATATGCTGTGAGGCTTGATATTAACCAAATATTTACAAATTCTCGTTGTCGCCACGCCGCTTGAGAAGACAGTATTGTCCCCAGTGCCGGCGGAAGCGATCCGGGATAATAGGGAGATCAGGAATCCAAATCAGACGGCCCAAAAGACCGGTCTGAGAGGTATCAAGGAATTCCCTGCAGGAGAGTTTCTTCCACTGCGACTCGTCGTCGACGTAATGCGGCTCCAGCTCGGTTGCTTCACGTCCGGAGAAATACGAATCAACGAGATAAGAGCATTGAGAAATGTCGACCTGTTCATGTTGATTAGCTCACTTTCAATGGATATATAACATGGATGGCTGTGCTCACGTATTTGCCAGTATCTTCCTCGTTGCGATCGTTCATTCCAGTGGGAATTTGTGATGCGCCATTGAAAAGAGCGGGGTAATCAGCAGCATCAGGGAACTCCCCGGGAAGAAGTCCCTTGAATTCACTCTTGATGAACTTCGCTCGCATGTCATTGGGGAGGAAGTATGACGACGGGAACCGATACCATTCTTTGCCAAAACAGACGGACTCGCCAGCCTGGACTTCTGTCTTCTCCAATGGCTCTAACACCTTCAAAGGAGCGTTATAGGCGGTGATTATACCGATGGTTCGTAGTAAGCCTGCATTAATAGACAGAAGAATCATCGACAAGACCACAGCAAGCTTTAACTGGGCCGGCACTCGCCCCATTAGCTCTTTCGGGTTGCTGGACCCAATAAATGAGAGAAGCATGTGGAAGCCAATAGCGGCATTGATAGCAAGGAAGGGGTATGCGGGATACATAAATCGCTCTTCCTTGTGAGGTTGGACAATGAAAATACTGAGCCACATGTAGAACGGAGTGAGAAGGGTGACGGTTCGCAGAATCGTCTGCTTATTGGTGGCCTGAGACCGGAAGATTGCCTGGAAGGCAAGCAGCGGTGCAGCCAACATAGCAAGAATGAACCAAATATTGAAGTTAAGCAATAAGTTCCGGATATAGAACGTCCATGGCTCTGTGCCAAAGATCTCAGGGCCTCTTCCTTCGCCGCCAAAGATGTTGTAAGCGACAATATTCCACGGAACGATGGTGAAATTTTGGAAAAACACATAGTCGACAGCGACTTCGGCAGCCTGAAAGTAGTCAGTACGAATGTAAGATGATTACTCCCAAGAAAAAGAGCATACCAAAATGACCAGACACCGCAAAGCGCCATCAACTACGCTGAAAACCACTTTTTTGAGAGAGCCCGCAAGGAATCCAATGACAAACTCCTCAACCAGAAGCGGAAGAAGCAGGGCTCCAGCGAACGGCCAGCCGACAATCGCACCCAGTCCGAACCACATAATGCCCTGCGCTGTCTTCTGTCCTCCCCTCCAGTCCAAGAAAGCAGTCAATCCCAACATAGACATGTACATGGTAAAGCTCGACGGCAGAAACGCAGTAGAGGCATGAAACATGCCCGGACTGAACGCGACAATCATGAGGAACAGAAGCCCGATTCTCGGGCTCAGGGTCCGGCAAATTGCTGAGTACATCCTTGTCTCACAAGAGGCGCAAACGACGGCCAAAGCAAAGCGAACGACGTAGAATGCGGAGACCTTGTCACGGAAAACCAACGAACCGGCCTTTCCCACGAGCGCATGGAGAGAGATGTACAGCCAGCTTCGGATCGAATAAACCGGCGAATATTCCCATGTTTGAAGCCCGTATCCGTAGTTGACGTAATGCGTAGGTTCCCAGAAGTTGAAGACCTCGTCGCAGTCTTGAATCGGAGCAAGGAAAGCGGCAATTGAATTCGAAATGAGACACACGTAGAGCGTTATATTCAATGGCAAGTAGAACGGCGCTGGTCCAGCGCTGCTCTATGTTAGCTGGCCAGAGCACGTATGTGATGGGAACAACCACGGCCATACCGTTGCTTTTTCGTGCGCGGCGCAGCCTGCGCAGGTGGTCCTGCAGACGACATTTCGATTGATTTATTCGATATTAACAGACTAGTGAAGGAAGCCCATCGGAAGTCCTTATATTGCGGAGGAGTTTTGTCCGGTGGCCGGTTCGGCAATTGCCGCAGTTCCATATCTTATCTTTTTTTTTTTCTCTCTTACGGCTTCCTCTCTCATCCAGTTTATCCCACTGATTTTTCTCTTTGAGTTATTCTCAATAGCTCACCTGCTTCTAGACCTTAGAAGAATGAATGACCAGCAACAGCCTGGCCTTCCAGTTCCAGGCACTATGAATGAGACGCCACCCGTCGCAGTGACGCCGGGCGAAGATGGCAGCGAATTTTACAACACGCCCTTCGACGCAGGGACGCCGTTGAATAAAGATGAAAACAAAGAAGACATCGCAAAAGATTCTACTATTACGGAATCAAATACCTCTCAGACAGCTCCACTAATTCCAGGATTAAATCTCGTCAATGTCAGCCTTCACGATGTGCAGTCGAATAGCAAACCGAATTCGGCGCAGGGCACGGAGGGGGACACCAATATGTCGGAAGGAAACGAAATCGCGAATGCAAAGCCTGAGATTCGGCATGTAGCTGCACAAGATGCGACAGAGCCGACACAAGTGAACCAGGCGGAACCAGCACCTCAAGCCGGGGAAGCGATGGAGGTGGACGAGAAGGACGTACAGCAGAAGCAAGGCGGCGTTACAAACGAACAATTAAATGCAAACGCCTCTAGCAGAACCCCTGTGCATGCCACAGAACTTGCGCCCGCTACCGAAATCGCTCAAAAGGAAGATGATGAACACCCCGAATGGGAGGTAGACTCGTCTCCGTACGAATCATCTTCGGACGATACGACAGATTCCTCCGAAGACGACAGCGACGATGACGAAGATTACCCTATCCTCAGCCCCGAAGAACAAGCAAGGATCCTGATGCAGGCAGAACTCGGCTCTGACGATGAAGGGGAAGGGAAAGGCAAATCAGGAAGCCATATCAAGACGGCAAACGAAATTTTAGAGGAGGCACCGCCGATTCCCGATGTTATAGTCACACCTGAGATGAAGGTTGTGCACCTAGGCCATATCCAGACCATCGTCGAGAACAATGCTCTCATCGAGGCCAACGTCTCAGGTGAATACCAGGTACTCGAGGGCGGCTCATTATTGTGCGACGAACAACGGAAAGTCGTTGGTGTGGTTTGCGAAACCCTGGGTAGGGTTGAGAATCCTTTGTACACAGTCCGCTATGAGAGTGTTGCCGTCATGGAGGAGCGCGGAATTTCCAAAGGGCAAAACATCTACTACGTCGAGCCACACTCTTCATTCGTCTTTACCCAGCCTCTCAAGGGCATGAAGGGAAGCGACGCCTCCAACTTCCACGACGAAGAAATTGCGGAGGACGAAGTCGAATTTTCGGACGACGAAGCAGAGGCCGAATACAAACGGAAACTCAAGCAGAAACGGCAGGAGAAGAAAGAAGCCCGGCACGGCGATGGCGGACCGGCAAGAGGTAGAAGAGGCCCGCCGGGCCCTTCAAAGCTTAACCAGACCGAGCTGAACTATGACGATGATGCTGGCGAAGATGGCTACACCCCGCTTGCTCGCCCCAAGAACCTTCACGAGTTCATGGGTCAAGGAGAGGCGCCAGTCGAGGGTGACGGGCCATCCGCAAGAGGGTCAGGCTTCCGTGGCGGCAGAGGTCGAGGCAGAGGTTCTGATCGTGGCCGTGGTGGTCGCGGCAGGGGTGGACCGCGCGACCAGCATCATGACCGTCGGCCTTATCCTCATGAATCCCAGCCCCAGTCCCAGCCTCAGCAGCAACCTCAACCTCAACAACCCTACATCCAGGCCCCCTTCCAATCAAACCAGCAGCCCGCATTCGGAATGCCCCAACAATATCCCGGGTTCACCTTCTCGCAGCAACAACAGCCCTACCCCCAGGCCCAATCATCGACACCATTCCAGCTCCAGATGCAGTACATGCAGAGCTTCCAGCAGCAAGCAAACCCCTATCAGCAGACGGCACAGATGCCGCAAATGCCTTCGAATTCGCAATTCAATCCACAACTGGTCCTAGCTGCCTTGCAGCAGCAACAGGCACAGCAGCAACAATATCAACAACAGTATCAACAGGCACAAGCTCAACAACAGCCCCTGTCCCAGCAGGTGCCGGGACCCCTGGGTCAACCACCAACAATAAATTTCGACCAGGTCAGGGCGCAATTGAATCTCTTACAGCAATGGGGTAATGGGAATCAAGGGCCTCCTCGTCCTCCGCAGTAGTAGTACATTGATCATATGCCTATATTAGACCTAATACGTCTGCATTCTAAGGAGCTAGCAGGGTTATGTTATGTGGTTTTGCTTTGGGATGAATAAAAGTTTTTCTACTTTGTACAGACATCATAGACCAGCATCTGCTCGATTGCATGAGCGTGCATGAATAGATTACGGTTATTATACATACAAGGACTGCCCAAGTTTGATCGCTCAGAACTCATTGGCCTTTGCGCTTTTAGCCAGGACCCAGAAGTTTTCCATCTTCCCTCTGGCCAGGACATCCTTAGCTTGCGAATCGCTTTCACAGACACGCGCTCCCAGCCACTTTCTAAAAGCACGCCCCTTGGCTTGACCTTCCCAAAGAAGATCGCAGGAATTAGTACTGAGATCCTTCAGATTCCCTTTATCATCCTCAGCCTCTAGCCACGACGCAAGAGGTTCACGATTGTTGTTCTCTCGGGCGCCGTTGGAACCAGGGTTCTCGCCCCAGTCGATCCGGTTCAGCATGAGTTTCTTGTAGGCATTAATTGAGTGGGCGCCACCCTCGACAATCACTAGGTTCAATCGAGGATGCATGACGCAAACGCCGGTAAGAGCATGCTGTTCAGCATTCTTGCTAATCTTGAAACGGTTCCGTCCGTTCGCAAGGCTATCGATCCGATATACAGACACGTGAATTCCCTTCTCTGCATCCTTTTCTTGCTGTGTTGCGAGTTTCTCCCGGCGTTCGTCTTTGCTCAGTTTACGTTCCTCGTTCATAATTTCGTGTTTCTCGCGACGTTCGGCAATTTCGCGAGTCACACGGGCTTCGACGGCAGTGGGATCCTTGACGGCTTGTTCACCCAACACCCGCATCAGGTTGGATTTCTTAACCTTTGGCGGCGGTGCTGGTTCAAGACCCAGTCTGATCTTTGCCTGTTGCTCTTTAAGATCTGCCATTCTTCGCTGTCGACGAATCTTGGCTTGTTCCTTAGGAGTAAGGAACATGGGCTTCTGTTGGGGCATATGCTTCTCTTGTGGGGGATCAAGAAGGACGGGATGTTGGATATATGAAGTCACGATTGTATCGGGTGTGCCGATCTTGACATTCTTTTCATCTTCAATGGCAGCGTAGTCATCTCCGTTCACCAGACCTTCATCCCACCACTCAACCGCCGGCGGCGCGGGAACAAGGAACGCTTTTTCGACGTCTAAGTCTTCATCGATACCCGCCTGTCGCGTCCGTTCCGCAATACGCTTCTTCATAGCCTCGAGCTGAGCCTGTCGACGTAGAGCAGCCGCTTGTTGCATGTATTTCCCTTTCTGATTGAAAACAAGTTGTCTCGACTGCCGCGGTTTCGCAACTGTGTTCTTCGGCCCAAGACTCGGATCGAAGTACGGGTTATCCTTGATTTCTTCCAGAGACGGACCTGAGAGATCAAGTCCTTGTTTCGTAGGCATCGGGGATTCGGTACGCCGATTGGCTTTCGCTTGGGATTGTCGTCCTTTGGCACCTCGGAAATCCGTCGAAATATCTCCAAGCAAAGCCGGGTGTAGACCAACATCCAATCCTCCTCTAGCCCTCGGTGTGCTGTCTTCTTCCATTTCCGGAGGCGGGTAAGACGGAGGAGGGGGCGCCCTTGGCCGCTGCAGGGCCGCTGCATTGGCCTTTTCGGTAGCTGCTGCTACTCTAGCTTTCATCTGTTCCAATCTAGACATGGCGGGGTTCGGGGGAGGAGTAGAACTGGGGGTTGGCTCTGCTGATGATGTAGTGGTGGGAGATGCGCCTTTCACAGGCCCAAGCCGTGCGCGTATAGCATCTGCTCTTGCTTTTGCCTCAGCCAGCATCTTTGACAGATCAACACCGCCACCGGAAGAGCCCCCCTGGGTCGGCGCTGGAGAGCCATCGTTGGAACGGGTCTTCTTCTGTGTATTGTTCTCTTCGTCCTCGGGGTGAGGCCGCTTCAGCATGTTGCCTGACACGTCCATGGCTCGTGTCTAAATCACTCACCCACAAATCCCAGCCCGTATCCAGTAATGCGCGGCAAATAGAGAATAATATCGGGGAGGAATATATAAGCGCGCTGTGAGGGACTTGGATACGTGCAGTGCAGGAGAACTCAAGGTTGAGATCACGGGCCGATTCCCGAAGTGGACTGAAGGCGGTGGCGCACGGCATAAAAAAGTTCTTGGGTTAATTTTTCGCCGGGTCTTGGAGATCGGCTTTTTCGTCCTCCAGGCCTGTTCAAGAAAAAGAAGTCTTTTCCTGTCGCGTCAGGCAGTTTCTGGGAGCCATGGCGACTTTCGCACGTCCTGTGGCCTCCTCGATTGGGGGAATCGACTTTGGCGTCTATTCTAACGACGACGTCAAAGCGATCTCTGTCAAGCGAATTCATAATACTCCGACATTGGATACCTTCAACAACCCTGTTCCGGGTGGTCTTTATGATCCTGCTCTGGGCGCATGGGGTGACCATGTGTAAGTGTACTTTCTTGCAATTCAATCGTATTTTCCTGCTTTCGGTGGTTCTGCCGGCGTCATTCAGACCTACTGCTATCGCAGTGTACGTGATGAGACTAATTGCATCTAGTTGCACAACATGTCGCTTAAACTCTTGGTCCTGTACTGGACATCCTGGCCATCTCGAACTGCCCCTTCACGTCTACAATGTTACGTTCTTCGACCAGCTCTTCCGCTTAATCCGGGCGCAATGTATCTACTGCCATCGTTTCCAGATGTCCCGCGTTCAAATCAATGCCTACGTGTGTAAACTGCGTCTTCTGCAGTATGGATTGGTCGACGAAGCCGGTGTTATCGACTCAATGGGAACCGGAAAGACGGACAAGAAGAAGTCGAAAGATGAAGGCTCGGACAGCGAGGACGAGGACGAGGAGGATCTAATTGAACGGAGAAATACCTATGTGAAGAAGTGTATTCGGGAAGCTCAGGCGTCCGGCAGATTAAAGGGCTTGATGGCTGGCGCAAAGAATCCGATTGCGACGGAGCAGAGACGGACAGTTGTCAAGGAATTCTTCAAAGACATTGTCAGCTTCAAGAAGTGCACCAACTGCAGCGGGTATGTTGACACCTCCAATCTCTAATAACTTTAACCTGGAGGTTAGCCGCTGACATTGGACAAGTATTTCGCCAGGATACCGGAGAGACCGTTACTCGAAGATCTTCCGAAAGCCTCTGCCCGAGAAGGCTCGACTCGCGATGCTGCAAGCCGGTTTCCAGGCTCCTAATTCTCTGATCCTTCTCCAGCAGGCCAAGAGCCTTAACCTCAAGGAGAAACAAGCACTTGACAACGACGAGCTTCATGGCGCGGAAGAAGAGGTGGCTCGTGGCAACGCCGTTGTTACCCAGATCGACGAGCAGAAGCAAGCCACAGGCGAGACGCAGCAGTTCATGCCTTCGCCTGAGGTCCATGCTGCGATGACCCTGCTCTTTGAGAAGGAAGGAGAGATTTTAAACCTTGTGTACAGCTCCAGACCTATCTTGAAGGGTGAGTCCAAGGTCAGCGCGGATATGTTCTTCGTCAAGAACATCCTGGTGCCACCGAACAAGTACCGTCCAGCTGCTGCCCAGGGACCCGGCTTGATCATGGAGGCGCAGCAAAACACAGCGTTCACACAGATCTTGAAGAATTGCGACATCATCAACCAGATTAGCAAGGAAAGGCAGAGTGCTGGCTCCGACTCTGTGACGCGGATGCGCGATTACCGCGATCTGCTTCATGCTATCGTGCAGCTCCAGGACACTGTCAATGGTCTCATTGACCGCGATCGTAGCGGTCTTTCGGGTCCGGCAGCAGCTAGTGCTCCCAACGGTATCAAGCAGATCCTGGAAAAGAAAGAGGGTCTGTTCAGAAAGAACATGATGGGTAAGCGTGTCAACTTTGCTGCCCGTAGTGTCATTTCACCGGATCCCAACATTGAAACCAACGAAATCGGTGTCCCGCTTGTGTTCGCCAAGAAGTTGACTTATCCCGAGCCTGTCACCAACCATAACTTCTGGGAGATGAAGCAAGCAGTCATCAACGGACCGGACAAGTACCCTGGTGCCGCTGCGATTGAGAACGAATTGGGACAGGTCACCAACCTCAAATTCAAGAGTTTGGATGAACGGACAGCTCTTGCGAATCAGCTTCTTGCTCCCTCGAACTGGCGGATGAAGGGGTCTCGAAACAAGAAGGTCTACCGCCATCTTACCACTGGTGATGTCGTTCTGATGAACCGTCAGCCTACGCTTCACAAGCCGTCCATCATGGGTCACAGGGCTCGGGTACTCCCTAATGAGAGAACCATCCGGATGCACTACGCCAACTGTAATACCTACAACGCAGACTTCGACGGTGACGAAATGAACATGCACTTCCCACAGAACGAGCTTGCACGATCCGAAGTTATGATGCTCGCCGATGCAAACCACCAATACCTCGTTGCAACATCGGGTAAACCGCTGAGAGGTCTTATCCAGGACCATATCTCGATGGGAACTTGGTTCACATGCCGAGATTCCTTCTTTGATGAGGAAGATTATTACCAGTTGTTGTATAGTTGTCTGAGACCAGAAAATTCCCATACGATTACGGAGCGCATTCAACTCGTGGGTCCGACTGTGATTCGTCCGAAGCGCCTGTGGACCGGAAAGCAGGTCATCACCACGATCCTTAAGAACATCATGCCCCCAGGCCGAGCTGGTCTCAATCTGAAGAGCAAGTCTTCAACCCCCGGAGACCGATGGGGCGAGGGCAACGAAGAAGGAACCGTTATCTTCAAGGATGGTGAAATGCTGTGTGGTATTCTCGATAAGAAGCAAGTTGGACCTACTGCTGGCGGTTTGATTGATTCTGTTCACGAGATCTACGGACATGAAATTGCAGGCAGATTAATTGGTATTCTTGGACGACTCTTGACCAGGTTCCTGAACATGCGTGCATTCACCTGTGGTATCGACGACCTTCGGTTGACCAAGGAAGGTGATCGTGTCCGCAAGGAGAAGATCAGCCAGGCCTCGAGTATTGGTCGTGAGGTTGCATTGAAATATGTGACTTTGGATCAGACCAAGGTGCCCGACGAGGATGCTGAGCTGCAGCGGCGGTTGGAAGAGGTTCTTCGTGATGATGACAAGCAAGGCGGCCTGGATAGTGTTTCGAACGCCAGGACAGCTAAGCTCTCCTCCGAGATTACGGCGGCATGTCTTCCGAAGGGTCTAGTCAAGCAGTTCCCGCAAAACCAAATGCAGTCGATGACAATTTCCGGAGCCAAGGGTTCCGGTGTCAACGCTAACCTAATTTCTTGCAACCTTGGTCAACAAGTTTTGGAAGGTCGACGTGTACCTGTTATGATCAGTGGAAAAACTTTGCCATCGTTCAGAGCATTCGACACGAACCCTATGGCTGGTGGTTACGTCTGTGGTCGTTTCTTGACTGGTATCAAGCCTCAAGAATACTACTTCCACGCCATGGCTGGTCGTGAGGGTCTTATTGATACAGCTGTCAAGACCTCTCGGTCCGGTTATCTGCAGCGCTGTCTGATCAAAGGTATGGAAGGTCTGAAGGCAGAATACGACACCTCGGTCCGCGAGGTTTCCGACGGGTCTATTGTTCAGTTCCTGTACGGAGAAGACGGTCTCGATATCACGAAACAGGTTCACCTTAAGGACTTCGATTTCTTGGCCTCAAACCATCGCTCTGTCTTGTCTTCGGTCAATCTTACGAGTGACTTCCATAATATTGAGAAATCAGAAGTTACCGAGTGGCACAAGGGGGTGATGAAGAAGGTACGCAAGGGCAAAAGTGATGATGCTAAGGATCCGGTGCTGGCCCATTATCACCCCGGAGGCAACTTCGGAAGTACATCCGAGTCGTTTTCGCTGGCTCTCAATAATGTAAGGATATACCCTTAAAAAGCGTTATTTTATGCATAGCTAACATGGATAATCACAAAGTACGAGGACAAGAACCCGGATAAGCTTTTGCGCGACAGGAAGCACCTTGTTGACGGCGTGATCGGCAAGAAGGCCTTCGAAACATTGATGAACATGAAGTACCTCAAGTCCGTTGTGGACCCTGGTGAGGCCGTCGGTATCGTTGCCGGTCAATCTATCGGTGAACCTTCGACTCAAATGACACTGAACACCTTCCACTTGGCTGGTCACTCGGCAAAGAACGTCACCCTGGGTATTCCCCGTTTACGTGAAATCGTCATGACAGCTAGTGCAAACATCATGACACCCACCATGACGCTGATCCTTAACGAGGAAATTCCCAAGGACCAGGCTTCACGATTCGCCAAGGCCATCAGCAAACTCAGTATCGCTGAGGTCGTTGATAAAGTTCAGGTCAGGGAGAGAATCGCCGCTGGCCAGGGCTACGCCAAGGCGAAGGTCTACGATGTCGAAGTGACTTTCTTCCCGCCTGAGGAATACACCGCTGAATATGCCATCAACACCAAGGATATGCAAAACACCTTGCAGAAGAAGTTCATCCCCAAGCTTGTCAAACTCACCCGGGCTGAGCTCAAGAAGCGTATCGACGAGAAGTCTATCAAGAGTCACTCCGCTGCCCAGCCCGAGATTGGTGTATCTGTTGGCACCATCGAACAGGCCCAGGGCCCTGACCGCGAAGATGAGCCTGCCGATGACGACGTCGAAGACGACGAGGACGATGCCAAGCGCGCTAGGGGCGGCCAGAACCGGTCGAACCAGGTCTCTTACGAAGGCCCCGAAGATGAAGAAGTAAACATGGTTCGCCAACAAGACGCCTCGGAAGACGACGAAGACGATGAAGACAATTCCGGTGCTCCTTCGACCAAGAAGCAAGACGTGGAGATGACAGGCGCCGCAGACGACGACTCCGACACGGACGAACAAATCAAGCGTGAGGACGACATCAAGGGCAAATACGCCGAAGTCACCCAGTTCAAGTTCAACCCCAACAAGGGCATCTCCTGCACTGTCCAGCTCCAATACGACATCTCCACCCCCAAGCTCCTCCTCCTCCCCTTGGTCGAAGACGCCGCCCGCAACGCCGTCATCCAGTCCATCCCCGGCCTCGGCGACTGCACTTTCGTCGAAGCCGACCCGGTCAAGGGCGAGCCGGCGCATGTCATTACAGATGGTGTCAACCTGCTCGCCATGCGCGATTACCAGGACATTATCAAGCCGCACTCGCTCTACACCAACTCAATCCATCACATGCTCAAGCTGTACGGTGTCGAGGCGGCGCGTGCGTCTATCGTCCGTGAAATGTCGGAGGTTTTCGAAGGTCACAGTATCTCCGTCGACAACCGCCATTTGAACCTGATTGGTGATGTGATGACGCAGTCTGGTGACTTCCGGGCGTTCAACCGGAACGGTCTTGTCAAGGATAGCTCGTCGCCGTTGGCGAAGATGAGTTTCGAGACTACGGTTGGCTTCCTGAAGGATGCTGTGCTTGAGAGGGATTTCGATAACCTCGCTTCTCCTAGTAGTAGGATTGTTGCTGGTCGTTCTGGTACTGTTGGTACTGGTGGATTTGATGTTCTCGCCCCTGTGGCATAGATTTGTGGATGATGTTTTGGATGTGCGTTACGCTATTACTGTTATTTATTATTGTGTATATGTTTGCAGAACTCGATTATTTGTATTTGACCTGTGTTATATGATACGGAGTTTTCTTAGCGGAAATTAGAAAAAAGTCATTCATTTATATTTTAGAGAATAGATGCCCATGTTCAATTTTAGTATTAAACGACTGTGGTATCACTGGTTGCGGTATGGCACAAAATCTTAAACGCCTCTAATATCCGTCGCTTAAAATGTAATCAAAAGGATTATTATATTCTCAGAGAGGCTCACGATCACTCCGCGTCCATCATCATGAGATCTTCATCAATATCATCATCAAATTCCTCACGAACAACACCATCATTTTGACCACCATTCATCTGGTGCGCATTGGCAAGCTCTTCTTCCCTCCGCGCTCTATCCTCTTCCGCCCTTTGCTTCTCCTTGTGACGCTCCAGGTCAGCCAAACTCCAAGTGGAAATGCCTTCCTGATCCCTAGCCTTGAAAGGCTGGGCCATCGTGCGCAAGAAGTTCTTCGCAGTCGCAACAGACATATCTGTACTGAGGTTCGTCTCGCTCTCGAGCATGGCCTGACTGATCCACTTGGGAAGCTGTGTGCGCTTCTTCTGGAATCGACGGTCTGCCAAAACCATGACTCCGTAGTCATCTTTGCCACGTAGGACACGGCCCAGACACTGTGCGGCGTGTCTCATAGCGTCGAAAGAGAGAAAGTCGTTTTCTCTGATACGGTAGTTTTCGCGGAGGAACTCTAAACGTGCCTTCAAGATTCGAGACTCGGTGTACTGGAATGGGACACCAATGCACAGGACCGCGCGTCCGTAGTGGTGGTCGAAATCAATCCCTTCTGAGACTTTCCCTCTGGCGACACAGAGAAGGATAGCGCCACGGCCGTTGCAACAGGCCGTTCGGTAGGTCTCCAAAGCGAGTGAGGACTCTTGGGCATCAGGAGTTTCGACGAGTATCAGCTTATAATTCCATATTGAGTCCAGAATACCCATCCCTTGCCACATGCTGATGATCGACTCCATGTAGAGGTAAGACGGGAAGAAGACGACAATTCCATCAGGAGTGATGCGAGAGAACTCGAGTAAAAGATTTCCGTAGTTGCGCACAACACCTGGATCATTGCGTATTTGGAATGACGATGAGATCTGTGCTTGATCAGATCCACGGGTGACAACCATGGGGAGGAAAGACCGTCGTGCAAGGGTCATGCTGTATGATTCTTGCATAACGGTGGTGAACCCTAACATCTTGGGGTACATTTCGAGGGGCGACAAGGTTCCAGAAGTGATAATGACGGAGCTAAAGCGGTCAAACACCGGCTTAATTGCAATGGCGGCGTCCAAACAAGTGAAATGCAATATTGGGTTTGGTACCGTGGCTGCCTCTGATTCGAAGGGCTCAAGGATCAAGAGGAAGCCTTTATCGTAGGTCGCGACCAAGGTTGCAAATGTCGCGACTTCTTGTAGAGGTTGGTAGTCTTCTATATTAATGAGCTCCAGCGTTCGTACGAGCGAAGTAAGTCGTTCTGCGCAAAACCGCAAAGGCTTCCGCTCGATGAAAGTCAAGTCCTTGACATGAGTCAAAAACGAAGGCGGTGTTTCGGATATTGTGTGAGTGACTTTCATTCGCGTTTTGAGGTATTCAATAAACCGTTTGAGGAAGGCGACAAAATGTTCTGCTCGTCGTATATTTCCCGGTACGGCTTCCGTGAGCAGATCATCCGGGAGAACAGGGTTGGAAATGAACTGTTCTTCTTCCCTTGCCTGCTCTGCTTCCCTTAGGCCTTCCACAAGCTTTGAATATTCATTTTGAAGTTTTTCTGCATCAGAGCTCTTCATATCCTGTATCTTCCGTTCCAAGTTGTTGGCACCTCTTGTAGCTTTGCGCAGCGAATCCTCCGTTATATCAATACTGAGCGATTCGATACAGACGTTGTCGATATTGTGGGCTTCGTCAAAAACTACAATGCAGTCTTTAGAGAGTTCTCTGGATACTCGCTCAGCGATCTTGGGGTCGAGAAGGTAGTGGTAGGAATAGATGATAACGTTACAGTAGGGCATCTAATGAAAGATCGTGTTAGAAACATAAAGGAACAAGCATAGATGTCCTGGGATAACATACCATGCGCCGAGCTGAAAAGTAAGGGCATTGCTTGTGCTCCTCTCCGTATCTAAGGAGTCCGTCCAAGGTGAAGACGCCAGGTGGGACGAGGTTGTGCGGCTCCAGAAGATCTAGGTTCTGGAAGCAAGCAAGCGCAAATCAGTGAGAAGGTCAAAAATGGAGCATCAGCATGTACGCACCTCATGATATGTGCAAAGGTCAACGTCTTCTCCCTTCTCTTTCTTTTCCTTTACGAACCCTGCCGTCAAGCTCCTGCATCTCGCATCGACAACTGTACCACTTTTCTCCCTTTTGACAGACGGATGTAGACACAAATTCTTTCGACTTGTCAACCCCAAAGCTCGAAAGTCTTCCGTATATCCTAGTTGCTGGGCACGAAATTTCATCAACGCTTTCAGCTCGCTCAAGGCCTTCTCGATCTCGGACATGGTTCGGGAGCAGTAGATCAGTTTTCGATGTTCCGGGTAATGTTGCTGGTAGGCGATAATCAACGAAAGCAGGGAAACAGTCTTCCCTGTGCCTGAGGGCATCTCCAAAACACAGTGACCCCCGGCATCGAGGGTCTTTTTGAGATCGCACATGTAGGCATATTGTTCGGGGTATATACGAGGATAAGGGAACAGCACGGGAAGGTTACTGGAAGGAAGATAAGGCAGTTAGCGGCTATTGAGCGCCTTTCGCAGTAGTTGCATAGCATATACTCACTCGATGAAGAATTTCATGGTGGCCGGTGGACGAGGATCGTCGACAGAAGCAGCCAAAGCTCTCTCACTTTCTCTCAAGCCGCGGCGAGATCGCGTCGGCCTTTTCCACTTTGGGCGATCCGATGACACCAGCCCACGTGACCGCTATCGATAACTAATCCAGCAGTCCCCGCCGCCTTGGAATGAGATAGGAAGACACCAAATCAGGTCTGAGCAGGGTTATTTGGAGGTGAAAAGCTCTCATTTTACTGCTCAGAGAGGACCGGCTAGCTGCACGCCATTTCCGCACTTTTTCTCGCGCATTCACCGTCGATCTTTACGCATAACTCATTACTCCAACTCCCCCCACATTATGAGCAAAAAGTTCAAATCGCAAGCTTCGAGCAGTCGTGCTGCGGCCAGCACTTTTGGATCCTTTGGTGGATTCTCCTCTACGTTTTCCG
The DNA here is from genome assembly GCF_016861735.1 of Aspergillus chevalieri. Lineage (NCBI taxonomy): Eukaryota > Fungi > Ascomycota > Eurotiomycetes > Eurotiales > Aspergillaceae > Aspergillus > Aspergillus chevalieri. The sequence goes on from NC_057364.1 coordinate 1,484,714, forward strand.
GTGCAGGAAGGGAGCCTTCTTCCTTAACATATGTGGCCGAACCGCCGGATCTTTCGCGGATATCAGAGCCGCAACTGGCGATTGCATTCAAGAACTTTCTGAAGAAGGATGAAGTCACAAGAACAAAGTCATTAGATGATTTGAACGATTACATTTCCTCTGTGGAGGCGCGTAGTGGGACACTGGATGATGGTTTCTTAGAGGCATGGGTATGTATACACCCCTGTGACACAAACTAAAAACGGCCTAGTGACACTGTTTTTGCAGATTAAAATCTACCCGCGGGCATCGATTGACCTTGCTCGTAGGGCAAGACAACTGGCCCATACCATTCAGGGCACCGTAGCCTCTCTTGTGGGGAAGCGAATTGCTCGCTTTTTACCCAAGGTAATTGGGGCATGGATTGCAGGACTCTATGACAATGATAGACCAGTTCAGCGATCTGCTGTAGAGTCATTCACGCGAGTGTTTACAACGGACGAGAAGAGACTTGGTGTATGGAAGATCTATCAAAGCTCGATTCTTGAGTTTGTAGACGACGTCATTCTCCAACAAACTCCCCAGACGTTGAGCGATGAGCGGACCGTGAAATCGGATGATTCCCAAGCAAAATATGGTCGCGTGGCAGCAACAGCAATCTTGTTGTTAAACCGTATCATAGGTCAGTCACAACTCTCCGGAGACAGAAACTTGCGTATATTCTGACTCGAAATTTGTTTAGGGAACACACCGCGTGAAGAACTTGAAAAAGATATTCCTGCAATTGAAGTTCTACTCAGTAGCAAGTCATTGTGGTCCCTGTGTTCCAACGAAGATCCATTTGTCCGCCGCTCTCTTTATGCTCTTCTTCGGTCAGCTGTTGCGAAAATCCCTGAAGAACTTGACTGGAAAATCATAAGTGCAGCCGTGATAGGGAAATCCTTGTCTATGGCACAAATTGGAGCTTCGACAGAGTTGGCTGAATCGTTGTTACAAACAACATCCGCGAGGCCTCAGTTATGGACAGAAGATTACGCCGGGAAGACTTCACCCACAAAAAGATTACTCCAGTATATCCAAAAGGGGTCTCAGGGTGGACAAAGCTCTTTTTGGCCGAACACTTATCAGTTATTGCAAGCCGTCCCGTTAAAGACACTCGCAGACATCCGCCCAGAGACTACTACTGAGAACGGTATTGGGTTATCAAGCGCCATTGCCTTAATGGAAGCATTCAAGGAGGGGCTGAGTTCCAGGGAAGAGCCTCGAGTGAACCAAACATCAGGGTGGAAATCGTACATCGACACTGGGATATGGCTGGCAAAGATCATCCCAGAAGCCGAAAGAACAAAACTCGTTCAAGAAAGGTTGTCTCCAATTCTGGTGCAACATGTGAAAGCCGATCCGGCTCAATCTCAATGGTCACTACCTCCTCAATTGGCCCAATCTGTTTGTGCCGATTACATCGTTACATTGGCCAAGGACGGTTATGGAAGTGAATTGCGCCTTTTGTGGATGGGATTGTCAGACAGTCTGCTTGAATCAGTTAAACTGTCTTCTCCTGAGCAGTCGAAGGATTTCCAAGCATCGCAGGATGCGATTAGCAGTCAAGCCCAGCGTCTTCATAGCCTGGAATCCGCAGTACTCATGCGGGTATCCGCGACAGAATACGAAGCTAGAATCTCTAAGACTTTTGAAGCCACCGGCCTGTCACTTCTTGACAGTTGCTTGCAGGTCCTACGGACTCGAAATGGCAAGCCGTATGGAGCCGCTGCGGTTGTTGAAGAATCAGTCCGACATATCCCCCAGATTGCTCGGCACTCAAAGGAACTCTTGAAATTCGTTCAAGAAGATGCACCAGAGTTGTTGTTCTCGCCCTCTGCAGATCGCATAATCACAATCATCTTGTCCTGTCGCTCTTGGCATGGATATGGTTCTAGTTTCGAGAAGATTATCGAACAAGTGATTCAGCTCGAGCCCGAGCAGTCGAACCCACTTGTTCTCCAGAGGCTCTTGGCCACACTTGACTTCAAGGAGATTGGTGACAAGTCTGGATTGAATTTGTTGATCATGCGGGCGCTAGATAGAGCTTGCAAGGGCAGCCGTTTTCACTGGCCAATTATTATCGCAGTTCTCCAGAATCCCACTTCGCATGGCGAATTGACAGATTCTATTTTCTTGTCCATCATCGATTCATTGTCCACTGAGGACAAGGTGATTGATACCTTGAACGGGCTTTCTCAGATCGCAACATCCATTCCAGCTGCCATAATGAAATTCCAGAGCGGAGCTAATGGCTCCAAATTGGCTGGCAAGCTTCTCTTCCTTTCGGAATCCGGTGACGAAGAGGTGGGAGATCTTGCTGAGTCTTTGACCAGTACATTGAAACAGACTGTGGTGGACGAGACAAGTAACAAATCGAATGTCGAAATCCTCCAACACAATTTTGATCATGTTAACGAAGAATCACTTTCGTGGGTGTCCCTTTTCCGCTAAAAAGACAAAGACATCCATGTTGCTAACTGCTTACAGAATCGAGTCCTTGCTAAGCATCGCGGAGGAGTTGCTGCAAAACCTTACCCCCGAGGAGGCAAGCCAGACGACGAAGAGCGTATTTCCTTCAGCCCAGTCCTGGGAGAAGGCTTTGGGCCCATTTCTTCAGCTACCACCTCGGTCCTCGACTGCTATAACAAATCCCATCGGGGGTACAGTGCATCTAATCGACAGTGAATTGCCCGAGACCTTTTGGGAACAGTATAATAGCATCTCGCGTGATGCCAGTCATTGCTCTGCTGCATTTCGTCTATCCTACTTTGCGACCAAGATTTTGTCTTCGTTTGCAGTCACGGAACATCTCGGCGCGGAAGAGCTTGAGGCGTTGTTCTACAATTTACCCTTGGCTATACAGTTGATTGAGGACGACTTGAGTATTGAGAAATGCAACGGAATAACCGGAATTCAACTGGTAGAGCAGCGGGAAGAGTATCTGGAGATTGTTAAGGAGGGCAGAAAAGTGATCTACGAGTGGATACAGTCCAATACTGAGATCGGTGGCGATCCACTTTCATCCAGATTAATCGCATTCTGGATAAGTAAATTGGACAAGCTCGACGATAACTCACCGGTGAGCTACCGGATTGGGGAGGCATTTGTAAAGGTCATGGCTGGCGCGGAATCGTCGAAGACAAGCAAATCACCGGAAGACGTCACTCAACTATGCAGGAACACGCGGACTGCGAATGCCATTTATTCTGCCGCCTGGATGAGCGTCCTACGGCAAGCTGTGATTTCCAACCCTGCTGGAACACGATTGTGCAATGAACTTGTTGCCGACTCGACGGGACTCAAGGTTGAAGACGAACAGAAGGATGGTTAGTCGCTATGGAATCCCTAGGCTTTACTATATTATATTAACACAGGACAGGTCTTCAAAAACTAGCACTGCTTAACCTTCTCTTTGCGGAAGGCCAGGGCGTGGCTTCATCCATTCCAACACAGCGATTGGTCTTCCTAGTCAAGCATCTTATCTCTTGCCTCCAATCCGAAATCAAGTCGCACGGTCTCAGAGCAGAGATTATGCGGACTCTGACCTTTGTGCTTCCTTGTCTCAATGAGATCTATGGTTCGCATTGGGAAGACAGCATGGAGATTTTGAGCTCGACCTGGCGAGAGACAGGTGGTGGCGATGAGGGTCTGCCGGTGCTGGAGACCTCGTTCAGACTTTTTGCATGCTTGAAGTTGATAGTGGATGATGAGGAGAGCAATGACGATGTGAAGGATGCATGGTCGGATCGCAGGACTTCTCTGTTTAATGATTTGACATCGACGCTCAAGAAATTTGGTGAGTACTGGTCTGTCTACCTTCTTTCTTTTGCTTGACTCACATGGGAAATAATAGACTCCTCGACCACGTTCCACAAGCCTCGTGATATCACCGTCGAGCTTCTCTGCAGTTTGCTCAACACCATACCAATCAAGAGCCTGGAAGATGTTAACAAGATATTCCCTCTTCTGACTGCCAAAAGCCGCGCCGTCCAGCGTGCTGCCTACATTGTGCTTCATCGGTACATTCCAGAGGTTCAAGAGCAGGTATCGTTTGATGTCGCATTATCTAAATCCACTGCCAGACTTCCTCTTGAGCTACTGTCTTTGCTTCTGGAAGCCCCGACAATGGAATCGATTAATACTTCTGACGGAGAGGATAAGATGTGGACCGGCATTCGGTCGTATTTGCTTAGCTGGAAGGTGGTGTTTGACCACTTTACCAACGCGGTATGTTTCCTCATCCATTCCTAATAAATAGCTATGTATGCTAACATCGGCAATAGTCTTTTGCCCTGCAAGAAAACTACGTCGCAAGCATCAAGGAGAACGACAGTTTGATCCCGTTGCTGGAATTCATTTTCGATTTCCTTCAGCAATCACATGGAAAGATTGTCGATGCTACCAAATTCAACATTCGCACTTTTGAGCCTGATCAGGCCGAGACTGCAGAGAAAGAAACACAGTGGCTTCTAATCCACCTGTACTTCTTATGCTTGAGGCACTTAGCCAACATGACCAAGAACTGGTGGATTGATGCGAAGAAGCGCATCAAGGGGCCAGTGGAAGTCTGGACAGAGAAGTACATTTCCCCCTTGATCATTGAGGACTCTCTCCGAGGCGTCTCGGACTGGGTCTCGACACAGGATCCCAACGAAGAGCGAGCATTAGCCGTCAAGATCTCCCCCAAAACAGCGGAGATCATCGCCAGCATTGAAGTCGACGAAGAGTCACCACCAGTCGCAATCTCCCTCTCTCTACCCCCTGCCTATCCCCTCCAGCCCGCACTAGTCGTGAGCCGGAGTCGCGTCTTGGTCGACGAAAGGAAATGGAAGAGCTGGCTGCTCACAATCCAAGGAGTCATCATGTTTGCCAATGGCAACCTGGAGGACGGATTGATGGCGTTCCGACGAAACGTGCAGGGAGCGCTGAAGGGGCAGAGCGAGTGTGCTATCTGTTACTCGGTCATTTCGACGGACATGCAGACGCCGAACAAGCGGTGCGCTACTTGCAAGAACACCTTCCACTCTGTTTGTCTGTTCCGGTGGTTCAAGAGCAGCAACCAGAGTACTTGCCCGCTGTGCCGGAACAACTTTGTTTATGTATAAAAGCGTTGCTGGGAAGTTTTTTACTATACCAATGTATTGCTGGAATTCATGTAGCTAGATAGATAAGAGAACAATTCAGCGCGACCTCTTATGTCACCGCTGCGGGGAAGATCTCCCCTCACAATATTCCCCCACGAACAGCTCCCACTTTCTTAAGAGAAAACACACAAACTCCCTAAAATGTCCGCACCACAAATTCCCAACCTCAACACTCTCCGTCGCAGAGGAGGTCCAGGTCGACTCCGATCTCGCGGCGGCGGAGTCGGCCCCGACGCATCATCAGCCTCCAAAGACAGCGTGGTGCAAAACACAGATAACGACGCCAGTGTGTCGCGGTTGAGCGCAGTGCGATTGGGATATCTTGAGGATGTATTTGCGCAGTCATTGACACCTGCTGGGTTGGAGACGAGGAGGTTTCCTATTATCAATAGAGGTGCGTGCGTGCTTCTACGGAAGTGTGTGAAGTGGGATGGCAGTTTGCTAATCGAGAATGATCTTGCATAGGAACGTACGTTCGAACGACTGCGATTGATCATCTTGTTTCTCGGTTTGTCGAGTCGCATCCGGAACAGCATACGAAGAGACAAATTATTTCGCTAGGGGCGGGCACAGATACACGTGCTTTTCGATTGTTTTCCTCTAAGACGGCGACACATTCTGATCTGATATATCATGAGATCGACTTCCCTGTGAACACAGCAGCCAAGATCAGGGCTATCCGCTCATCACCCGCTCTACAAGGAGCATTGAGGAACGACTCGAGCCCCGGGATATCAAACGACGTGAACATCTCAGACACAGGGGACGCGCTCCATTCACCCCGCTACCACATCCACCCCCTCGACCTACGCTCGTTATCTAGGTCCACACCAGATCCAATAACCACATTGCAAGACCTCGATCCAACCCTCCCAACCCTCCTCATCTCCGAATGCTGCCTCATCTACCTCCCTCCCGACCAAGCGGACTCCGTCGTCCACCACTTCACGACTACCATCTTCCCACCCACCACACCTCTAGGCTTGTTAATCTACGAGCCCATCCGCCCCGACGACCCCTTCGGCCGGACAATGGTATCCAACCTCGCGACGCGGGGTATCCACCTGCAAACGCTGAATAAGTACGCTAGCTTGGATGCGCAGCGGAGGAGACTACGAGAGCAGGGGTTCGAGGGGGGCCAAGCGGCTGCTGATATCGACTTTATATGGGAGCGGTGGGTGAGTGAGGAGGAGAAGGAGAGAGTTGCGAGTTTGGAGATGTTGGATGAGATGGAGGAGTGGAGGTTGTTGGCGGGGCATTATTGTGTTGCTTGGGGTTGGAGGGGGGATGTGTTTCATTGTTGGGGAGGTATTGAAGGGCAGGAATAGTGCTGGGTTGGACTTTGTATATTGGCGGATGTACGGATAGATTCCGGACGTGTACTTCATAGGATAGAGGCATGACCGGGAGTACAAAGGACTAGTCTCGGTTGAATCGCATCGGATACGGCGCATAGATCCGCGTTCAAAGTTCGATGGTCAAATAGAACCCAGACCATCATGGATCCGAATAGCGGATTTCTCGAAGGATTTAATTGCGATAAACCCACTAATCTAACCTGCTCCATACTACTGGTACTACGTACCCATCTGCACACCTCGCGAAACCATCAAAATCCCTGTCCCCGATGGCGCTTCAGGCGCCGTTCCCGATCCGCTACTAAACCTCCGTACTTGTACTGTTTGCTTTGCCTTATCCAAAGCCTTACGACGCCAAAACTCCCTCCTCCTAAGCGCACGAACCAAAACATCCTCGGAACCCCCAAGCCCAAACTCCTGAATCACCCTACGATAGGGCAGACTGTGATTTCCCTCGTACCATGCGATTATCTCATCGACCTTTTCATCAGGTAGTTTGGATAGTTTCCCGCGGGGCGTGAGTTTTCGGTTCATGCAGGTAAATCGGACTTGGTTGTAGCTTACGTTGAGGTGGTCGATTATTTGTTGGTGGGAATGGCCTGCGCCGTGGAGGGTGATGATTCGGAAGCAATCGGCGTTCTGGCGTGGAGGGTTGATGCTGGTACCTTGGGCATGGTGTAGGATATGTGCTTATACAAAGTAGGCAAGTGGTTGGTAGAGGCAGTCGACGGAGAGGTACTCTGTACTGTACAGAGTAAACAAACAGTCGCAGTTGTGTTCGTATGCATAGTTAAGCGGTAGTAAAGATCCCTGCCTTGATCCAATCTTACTTCGTACCCGGCTATACGAACTGCGCATTGCCGTGATGCTCAAGTTATGCTCTGAGTCGCATCCGAAGCAATTATACAAACCCGTCCGTGCTTCGCTGCCCCCTATTCCGTAGTCTCTTTCTGTCACCGTTGACCCAAAAGTAAGAAATCCACGTGATAGTAGACAACACTGACAGCTCCATGATAGGAGGCTTCTCCAATTGGCCTGTCGGAAATTAGCCTCACACACCCTATGAACCGGCGATTCCTCCGCGGTCCCCATTGGCAGACCCCTGGATTAGCGTGTTCTAGCCTGCCAATGGTGTCGGGGAATCATGGATAGGGCATTTTAGCCTCACGATTAGCCCGTTTAGGAAAGTCGTTGTTCGAGTTTGCGTCCTGTTTGGGTTAAGGTGGTTTTGTTGGTGGGCTGGTCCCTTTTTTCTTTAGTTTCTTTCTCGTGCTTGTTTTTATATTGCATCTTCGGCGTTTCTTCTCTCTTTTTGATTCTGTGGTCTCTTTGGTCTTTGGTTTTTGCGCTTGTTGTTGTGCTTTTTTACTGACCTTAGTCTTTCGTTCGTTGCGATTTGGTTGATCACGGTCGATCCCATCTGCTTTCCTCATAGCCCAAGAATAAAGACCGAAAAGAGTATATATACCGGAAAATCGCAAACTGCCACCATGAGATTCGACATGACGTCCTCGCGCGCATTTGCGCTCCTCTGCCTCTTCGCCGGCGCCGAAGCAACTCACCACAACCATCATGCACACGACCATATCCACAGCGACGGCAGGATGAAGGAATCGCTCGTCAAGAAGTCCGGAAAATGCAAATTTCCCTCTGATGCCGGGTTGGTCGCCATCACTCCGGGCGCTGTCAATGAAGGTTGGGCTATGAGTCCGGATGAATCGTGTGCCCCGGGTAATTACTGCCCGTACGCCTGTCCTCCAGGTCAGATGTCCATGCAATGGGACCCTAAGGCCACTTCGTACTCTTATCCGATGTCGATGGTAGGTGGCTTCAAACGTTCAAATGAGGGTAGAACAAGAGCTGATTAAAGCAGAATGGCGGTCTCTATTGCGACGAGGACGGAGAGATCCAGAAGCCATTCCCAGATAGGCCTTACTGTGAAGATGGTACGGGTGCCGTGGGTGTCCAGAACAAGTGCAGGTCGCCAGTCTCCTTCTGCCAAACGGTACTTCCCGGAAACGAGGCCATGTTGATCCCGACTTTGGTCAACGAGTTGGCCACTCTCGCTGTGCCAGACCCCGACTATTGGTGTGAAACCTCTGCCCAGTAAGTTTGTCCGTTTGCTCTTGTTGCTCGACAACCAATCACTAACAGCGGTCAGCTTCTATATCAACCCGCCAGGCGTTCAATCCGAAATCGCTTGTGCCTGGGGCACTTCATCCAACCCATACGGCAACTGGTCTCCTTACGTAGTCGGCGCAAATACCGACAAAGACGGCCATACATTTGTCAAGCTTGGCTGGAACCCGGTCTATCTTGAGCCCGCTACGCCTTTCCGTAACATTGTTCCTAACTTCGGTGTTGAGATCCAATGTGAAGGCGGCAACTGTGAAGGCCTTCCCTGCAAGATTGACCCTAGCACCAACGACGTTAATGAAATCACCGGTGAAACCAGTACGGACGGTGCTGGCGGTGGTTCGTTCTGTGTGGTGACTGTTCCTAAGGGTGAAAAGGCCAACATTGTCGTTTGGGAGAAGGATTTCATTGGCGGTGACGATGATACCTCGTCCACCACGGTGGCCATCCCAACAAGCACTGCCAGTTCGACTTCCAGCACCAGCACCAGCACTTCGTCATCCACAAGCTCGACTGCCTCCACCACCACGCAGCAACCAAGCAACACGCCTTTCTTGAGTCTGGACCTGGGTATCTCGATTGGAATGTCGACCAGCGTCCGCTCTGCATCGGCCACTTATACCTATGAGCCCCATGTTTTCATCGAGTCGGGAACTGCTGCAACTGTATCTGCAACGCCTGCCGTGCAAACAGCCAATCCTTCTCCGACGGCCCAGGACAGCACCGAGGACAGCGATAATGGTGCTGCCACGACGACTGTTTCGCTATTCGTTGTAATGTTGGGTGTTTGCGCTGCTGTGTTGCAGCTGTAAGGCCTTCCCTCTAGCAACCGGCCAGCAGAGAGGGTCACCCATTATCTTCTCCATATTGTCATATTGTCCATTCTTAACCTTTTTTTGACGACTAACGTATCCACACATTGACGACTTTTGACTTGCTTTGGCTTGCTTCAATTCACTTCGTTATATACCTTTTTGTTATTCTTTTCTTTTTCGGCAGCTTTTTGCTTGACAGCATTCCTGGACGACCCGATACGCTGTTCATTGATTTATTGATTCTTCAGTCAGATGGCTTTTTACCCTTCTTGGATAATCCTAATGTTTATAGTTCGATATATAAAAATAGGGATAGTTAGTGATAGTGAGAGGTGAAGTTGTGAATGCAATGATGTCTAGAGTTTCTTTCCTAAAAAGGTCACTTGACCGGTCTAGCCCGAGTAGCTTCCCCGCCTCCATCGTTCTTCCTTGCGACAACAACAACCTCTATTACCGTCTTATTCTATGCTGCAAAAAGGCCAAAATGCCTCCATCCGTGCAGACGGTAAGCCATTACAATTCTCCCTACAAGACAAACCACTCATACACCAGCTTACATCAACCTTCTATCTACCCCGCATCCCCAGAAACAACAACCCAACTAACCACCCACAACTAGACAAAACTAATCTCCTCCCTCCGCCTCGTAATCCCGCGCCTACGCCTCCTCCAGAAAAAAGACACCGCCTCCTCGAAAGTCCAGCGCCGCGAACTCGCCCAACTACTCGAAGAAGGCCGCGATGCCTCCGCGCGCATCCGCGTCGAGAATGTCATCTCCACAGATACAGCCGTCGAGGTGATGGAGATGGTGGAGCTGTATTGTGAACTGTTGCTGGCGAGGGCGAATGTGTTGGATCAGGTTGCGTTTGGGGAGAAGGGGGTTAGGGCGAGGAGTCGGGCCAGGGAGGAGAAGGCTAGGAGTGAGGTGGGGAAGAGGCAGGGTGTTGGGACTGGGGCTGGGGCTGCGCCAAAGGATATTAAGGGTGGTGATAGTGGTTCGAGTTCGAGGTCTCTATTTGGATTCCCGTTCTTTGGTGGTGGGCAGCAGAAACAGAAATCCGAAGATGCGCAGTCCAGCCTAGAATCCACCAAAGACGAAGACCTCAGCCCGGAGGAACTATGTTACATCGATCCCGCCCTCGACGAAGCCGCTGCAGTCGTCTTCTACGCCTGGCCTCGCTTCCCGCATGATGTCCGCGAACTCACCATCGTTCGGACCATGCTCGCAGACCGCTACGGAAAGGACTTTATGTCGCTAGCGCAGGAGAACAAAGTAGAGCATGTGAAAGTACCGGAACGAGTCGCGAAGAGTTTACGGGTGCGGCCACCGACACAGGATCTGGTCGAGAGCTATCTGAAGGAGATTGCAAAGGCATATGGTATTTCATGGGGCGAAGAGCAGCAACAGGAAGATCTGGGGAGTGCACCCGAGTTCGTGGATGACCGCCCGTCGACACCACACGACCAACAACAAGACGGAGGAAACGGAGACAACCCCGAAGAAAGAACAAGACGCGCCTCTGAGGCCAATGAATTGAGCAAAGCTACCCCGCCACGACGGCCCGTCCAGTCCGGGAAAAGTCCCGTCAGCGTTGCGCCTCCAGGTCCTAGGACTGATAACCTTCATCCCCGTGTCAAAGTGCCAGACCCTTCATCCTCGGGGGATTCTAACAATACGGCGAATAAGAGTACACCAGACACTAGTAGCGCGGAGAAAGATCCCAATCGTATACCTGAGGTGGATGAGTTGAGTCGTCGGTTTGCGGACTTGAGGCGAAAACCTTAAGAGATGTGAGCTCGATTGTGTTTGATTGTTTGGCAGCTTCATGAGATGAATATCTAGCATTAGCATCTAGTTAATACCCTGGTGATCAAGAATGAATTGAAATAAATGGTATTGTATTAAGTGCATTTCAATCAGCCAAACTGATCAAGATACATCTATGCTCTCACTGTCTGTCTTGTCATATCATGCATAAGAAATCAATAAAGCACAAAGAAAGGCAACAGCAAATATATACAACATGAGAAAAAAAAAGAAAAGAAAAAGAAAGGCAAAGTAAAACACAGGCTAAAGAAGAGAAAGCGAAAATATAAGTATAGTATATCAAACAGAGATGGTATCAAAGGAACCCAAAATAGAAAGCCAAAAAAGGGACAAACAAAACAGAATAAATGCGAAGCGATGTGATGCATACCCACCTCTTGGAACTTTTTTCAGCATGTATGTCCAGTCAAGTCTGAACTGTCTAATCCAGCCTGCGGAATGTTGTCAGATCAGGATCGGTATCTGAGCGTGGTTTCCGCCCGTATATACAAGTAATGCTTGATCGATGAATCAAAATCGAAGTCGAAAGAATTGAAGGGGGGAAGTCGAGAAAGGAGCAAAGCAGAGAGAAAGATATCACAATCACTGCATCTCCTCCTCTTCCCCAGGAAGCAGAATCTCATGTCCAGACCCCTCATAAACAAAAATCGCAGCAACACACCCAAACACCGAAACCAGCGCAATTAACCACCAAGCGAATCCCACCGTCCCAATCTCCAACCCATACCCATACCAACTCCCCGAGAATATCGGCCCAATGGTTCGGAACGCCGAAGAGACAGACTGCCCGATACCGTGGATAGTACCAAGGACAGACGGGTGCGGGGAGCAGTTGTTGAGTAGGATGATGGAGGTTGGTAGGGTGAATGTTCGAGCTGTGACTTGCAGGAAGAGGACGACGATGATTGAGAACCAAACCCAAACGCCGTTGGCTTGGTCCGGGGGTGGAGTTGAGGAGGGGGCGAGGGCGATGTAGGGTGCGAAGGCGTAAGCGAGCGGGAAGAGGGAGAGGAAGTATTGGTAGCTCTTGGCTGTTCCTAGACGGCCGTTGATGGTGGGGTAGATGGTGAATTGGAGGAGCATTCCGATGACACCTAAGATGGCTGTTGCGAATCCGACACTTTGGGGCAGCATTCCAAGACCGCCGGTGAAAATGAACGGCAGCTTCTGAGGCAGACTGGCGGGGTCGTTCGGGTCGTAGCGGGGGGTGGAGAGGAAGAGAAGCCAGAGGTTGTTGAAAGCACTGTTTACGTTAGCTGTGCGGATATTACACAAGGGCAATGAAGAAAACTCACCCCATCTGAAAGTCAAAGAAAGCCTGCGCAAAAAGCGTACAGAGGACATTCTTGGTCCAGATATTCCGGAAAGACAGCACGCGGGCCGGCCGCGCTGGTTTGGCCTTTTCTTCCATCTCGTAGCTTTCCGTGCGGTCCAATGGGCGGTCCAACAACGGGCCTTCTTCGTCGTAATCACGGAACGGAAGTCGAGAGTATAACGGGGACGATGATGGGACGACCATTTTGATGACACGAGAGAAAAGTCGCATAGCAAAGACACCCAAACCTGGCTTGCCTTTGCAGGCATCCAGTGTCTCTTCGAAGCCGATGGCAACAAAAACCGCGCACGACGACAGGAAAATGGCATTGGCCAACATGGGCAAAGCGTAGGGGTATTTGACCAGCCATTGAACGCCGGACTGGCCACCAAATGACGAATTCTGGCCGAACAACGTAGGATAACTCGTGACGGGATCAGAGAGCATACCGCCCATGACTGCCAAACATCAGTACCAATCCAGCATTTTGAACTCAAGGGGCAAAAACCTACCTGGCCCAAACAACGAAGCAATATTAAACCCAATTGGTAAAATCAAAAACGCCCTGGAGTGATACTTCTTCTCCTTAACATTCTCCGCAATGGCTGTCCGAATAATCCCCACAGTCCCATTAATCGCACCCCCAAACGACCGCCAAAATACCGCCTGCGCAAAGGATGTCGAGAACGCAACTCCCAAACAAGAAACCGCAGTCCCCAGCAAGCCAACAAGAAGCACAAACTTCCGTCCTCCCCACTCCGCATCCGCAACTCGACCCCAGGGAATCGCCGTCGCGAACTGCGCAGCCGTAAACGCACCCTGCAGAATACCCGCTTGCGTGGAAACATCCGAGTCTGAAAGATCCTGATCAAACGACTTGAGCTGGTAGAACATATAGGCCTGCAACGAGGCGATCTGTAGAAAATCGAACACGCGACACAGGCCCAGAATCGCGAGCTGCTTTTTCCTCGGCAGCGACATCCATGTCACAGGCCCAGGACGCGACGTCGAAGATACCGGCGGGGGCCCCGAAACAAACGACGACGAAGGACCGGAGGGATTTAACGGTGTATTGGTCGCCGAAGTCGACGGATGCGGTTCAAGGATGGGCAGTTCCTGCTGGCCCTGGCTCTGGGAGCGGCGACGGGCATGGCCCTTCCAGTCCATTGAGGTATTCCTCAGCGCCATGGTCTCGTCTGCGTCGTAGTCGTTGTCGTTGTCCGCGTCAGGATCGTTACCACCGTCACCACCTCGCTCGGAGACACTGGCGAGCGAGTAGTTGGATTCGCGACGACGGCGTTGCTGCGTGGTGGAAGACCCGGTGGAGGATTCAAAGGTAGTGGAGAACTCGCCTACGGCAGGGGAGAGAATATCGCGACCAGTCGACCAGGAAGTATTGCGTGAATGGCGGGCATTCCGGTCCCGGTTTACGTGCAGTTGAGAACTTCCAGCAGGAGTGGTAGGTAGAGGGGAGACGAGAGGAGACGACAGTCGGCGGTTGGTGGTGGTGCCAGAGACGGAGATGCGAGGCATGCCGACGTCATGTAAGTATATTGCCTAATGCGTGGTATATGAGAGAAAAAAGAGAGAAGAAAATGACAAGAAAAGATAAGAGCCTGAGCGTTTGGTTTACTTTTTTTACACAGAGTACAACTTAACACAATAACTCGGGGTTATCTTCATTGGATCGGCGCAGTTGGGCTTGCGACGCCTCCCCACTCCTCACTGTATGCTCTTTTTAGTGCCATGTTCCTATCTCTATGGCATCTTCTATATTTTCACTCTGTACGAAGTACTCCGTACGCTTTACGGAGTAGCTCAGACTAGGTATCATGGCTGTATCATTTAAACAGTAGCCCGGATGATCACGGGACTGTTACATAGGTATGGTATGGTATATATTACTGACCATACTGTACCGCGTAGTACCGGTAATTTCCAGCCATGGGCCCCTGTCCATGTGGAGATTGTGGGTCGTGGGGTTGTGGATCGCAATGACTCGGCAGTGGCTGGGCGTATGGTATTGTAATCATGTGACTTGAAGTACGAGTACAGAGTCAAGGTAGTAGTAATAGAGTACAGGTATAACTATCTACAGTATATATACAGACAAGGAAATAGAAAGTAAACGGTATCATCACCTCCCCCGTCGTTCCCGCTCTTGCAGTGGCAAGTAGTCTTCTGTCCTCCAATCCCACCACCGCCGCCGCTCTCCCGTCTCTGACGGCTTCGGCTCGTCCTCTGACATGTCGTCCAGAGTGTCCATCGAATCGCGCCTATCCCGGTATGTCTGATCCCCCCGTCGCGGTCGACGACAGCAGCTGACGATCAGCTGCACTGCCACGGCCCCAATAAGCACAACCACGGCACCCACAGCCCAATTGGTATAATCTGCGCACGTTAATCTCAATCCCAATAGCCTCAAGAGAACGGGAAGATGGAAGACACAAGCATACCGTATACACTTCCAGAAGCAGCATCAGCGGAAGATGTCTCTTCAGGCTGCCCACCGGAAACCCCCCAATCAAACAACTTCTCCGGATTATCCGGATCAACCCAGGGCACTGTGTTGACGCCCATGGGCGGAATCAGCGGTCTTGTGTTTGGATCATCTGGGAAGCCGTAACCCAGTGCATTCCCGCAGTCGTTCTCGGTGCAGTAACCTTGCAGCTCCGGTGAGGGTACGAATGTGAAGGTGTTGGGGGACTTGCCCAACACCTTCCCATGCCCGTCTACTGCTTCCGCATGGGTCCATGGGTAGAAGTTCATGTCGGTGTATGCAGTCTCAAACCCCGCTTTGGGTAGTTCGTCGAGCAGGGTGTAAGGACCCGTGGAGTTCATGGAACCGTAGAATCGCCAGAATTTGACGCGAGTGGCGCCGTTCCAGCTGACGTAGAGTGTTGTTGGGGAGTAGGGTTCTGTAGATCTGGAATAGGACCATAGAGCCGGGACGTCTGTTGGGTTGGCATCCCATTCGAATTTCTGGGCGCGGTAATTCATGAATCCTAGATCCTGGGATAGGAAGCCCCAGAAAACGAGGTTGCCGTCTGCGTCATGCTCAGAGACGTAGGCATTGTTGCCCCAGCCCATGAATACATGACTGTTGTTCAGGACTTGCATGTTGCCTTGGCTGGAGCTGAGCATGCTCTTGCCTGGAGGCATGTAGTCTCGCAGCTGGGTGGCCGTCATGTCCACATGGTCGATGAGGATGAGCATGCCAGACGAGTACTGATGGGTCTGGTTGAAGCCATTGTAACCGTTGTTGTAGAGCGACAAGTACGTATGAGTTGCATTCTCAGACAACCAGCGCGCATCGTGCTGCTGCGAGAAACTAAAGTTGATGTTGGTGAACGAGGGGTTCTGGCCATGCAGTTGCCAAATAATTGAACCGTCCTTGCCGGAGATTTTGTAGATGGCGCACGTATGACGTGACGAGATCAAATAGTCGCCATCCGCATTCTTATCGATCGAGTTGATATGGAAATAATCCCACGGCGCAAACGGGCTCAGCCCAGTACCTGAAGTATCCGTGTGATCGGGGTAGGTATAACTGAGCGACGGATCAACATGGTCGAGCGAGCGCCATTCGAACAGCGTCTTGCCAGTCTCGACGTCAATCTCCTGGAAGATGCTCTCCATAACCCAGCCAAGACCCTGTCGCACGTTCCAGGGACTCATGTCGAATTGACGCTGCTGGTAGACGGTCATCAGGGCGGATTTGCCGTTGTTGATAAGTTTGAACTCGTGCATGTCGCTCGACGCCATGCCACCGCCCGGCTGCACCGAGCGCACGATTCGATACTGGTTATCCATAATAACGCCATGGCCGCGACAGTATCCTTTCTGCTGGTTTCCCTGGAAAAAGCAGAGGTGGTCTGCTCCTTTGTAGCGACAAACGTGCAAACCATGGGCGTTCCCAGGGCCTGAATTGCCCCAACCGCTCCATACTAGGTTCTATCCATCATTAGTCCCATCATCCTTAGCTGTAGAGAAAAAGGCAGGCATACCCCATAATTATCATAAAGATACGGGCCCGGACTATAAGCCTTCTCGTACGGCCCAACAAAAATAAAGCCAGGGCTAAGCTTTCTCGGATCGCTAACCTCGACGGTGAACGTTGGAGCGAAGAGATCGGGTCTCTGTCAGAATAAATAAAGAACAATAAACAATTAGCAAGACTGTCACGTCAATCACGTCAACGATAAAAAAAAAATGCGGAGGGGACAATCAGGCAGTGATCATTACCGATTTGAAGGATGAGACTTCCTCTGCGACCGCTGTATAACAGGCGAGCAAGAAGGCAACCAAGAGAGGCGAAAGCCCCCCGGCAAGAAAGTTGAAGGCGAACATGAAGGCCCATTACTTGGAAATGAGAGAAGAGGAGAAAAGGCAATTGAGGGAGTAAGAATACTTCAACCCCTGGTGGCAGTGGCAGTATACAGAGTAGATCTGGAGGGAAAGAAAAGAGCAACGATCAGCAATAGGAGAAGAATGGCTAAAATAAGACGACAAGTCCAGACAGCGGTTATTCATCCAATCGGTGTTTAGTTCTGGTTTTCAGACAGTTTACTCGGAGTACGTACTCAAGCATAAAGTACTACTATGGAGTACGGAGACCGGCCATGCGAGAGGATACCCTATTCGGAGAGGTGTATTTCAGGGGAGTGTTTTAGTACTTTCACTACTGCTTAGTCCTACTGAAGATCAACATTTTCAAACACTTCCTGACTAACCATTATTGAGGGTTCTATTTTCCTACGTAAAGTCTTCTCTTCATACACTCTGTCCTCATAAGGTGAAACAAGTGAAACGAACGGATTCCACCAACGTTCTCGAAGAACTCGTGGGTGGTGATGTCCGTGCATTACATACCGATACAGCATATATACACATATACAGAGAGACTTGTACAGATCTTTCAGGAGACAAGGTTGGTATAAGCCACTGAACCACGTTCTTCATTATCTTTAACCTACCGGATGTGCATCCATATCTGTGGGTTCTCTGGAATTGAACACAGCCATCCTGTACAGAGAACGTGAGAACGTTGATTTGAGTACAGTAAGCAAGCCACGTCACGCCCATTTCAATGGCCAGACTCTCTCCACACAAAGTGGAAACTGTCATTCACCGGATACATTCCATTGGGTCGGACTATCAGTATTTACCCGCCGTTTTCTTTTAGTGCTGCTTTTCTTTTTTCCCCTGACGATGCAGTTGTGGATCTTGGCAGGGAAATACGTAGGCGGAGGCGTATACAACATCTTTTTTCCGCTGACTTAGCCACAGCCAACGTATCCATGATATGGTGGCTGGATTTGAATGGTCGGTTTAGAGTACGCGGCATAATGCTTGATTTTATGCGTGTGTAACATGCTGTCAGGGCAAAGCAGATAAGAATCTTATGACATTTAATGTGCATAACTTGCATTACTTGTGCACGCCTCGGCTACCAGGTTATCTCCAAAGTATGCTTTGGCGCTGCACAGTGACGCCCGCCAAGGACTTCAAGGCTGAGTAAAACAGGGATTTCATCGCAAATAAGAATGATGCATTTTATCGTTCACTCCATGAGCGCCCAGGCAACAGTAATTATATATCCAAACTGATCCCAAGCAAATGGTTCTCTGTACAAGAAAAAAAATAAACAAAAATGAATGGTCCCAATTGGCCATTGCCCAAATTATACGTATATATAGTCCCAAAAAAAGAAACGTGGCAAGATATCCAAGAAATATAGCAAGAACAGCCACCACACTAATAGCAACGCCCGCGCATACTACCAATGAGTGGCAATGAGGGCAATACCCCGCCAACCTCTCACCGGGCAAAGCGCTTGAAGGCCATAGTGGCAGCCAACCCAGTGGCCAAGATGGTACCACCCATGGTGAACGCCTGCAGAGCAGCGTTGAGCATCTGGCGCCTGTTACGGCCGCGGCAGCGCTTGAAGAAGTCGGCCATGTCATTGCCACGAGGGAACTGGGTGTCGGGGATATCCTCCCCGAGGAACTCGCACAGCGGGGCCCAGCCGTCGCCGATCTGGTATTCAAGCAGGCGCTCGGGAGGCACCATGCTGCGGATCTCGGCGACGTGGTCCTCGTAGACCTGCTTGCCCTTATTGGGGAAGTCGCCGCGGAAGAAGGTCTGGAAGAACTTGCTCAGCATGGGGTAGTACATGCCAGCAGCCCAGCTGAAGTTGGAAACGAAGCTGTGTTCCCAGTCGGAGACACGCCACCAGACGGTCTTCATGACAGAACTGCAATCAATTAGCGTCACATCATTTTAACTAGAATGGTGAATGGTAAACATACGCATGCCACGAGTCCACATCACGGGTAGTCAGGATAACCTTGGCGTTGGGGTACGCCTCGATAAGCTCCTTAGCAAAGGCACAAGCAGGCCAGTCACAGACAGCCTGGCAGTCACCCAAAAGCTGGTCCCATTCCTTGCGACCAAATTCACCAACACCATCGTACTTGGCAAGCAGAGCATCATGCCACATCAAGCAGTCCGGGGGGTTCTCCATGCTCGCGGACATCATATGGTAACACTTGAGATACCCCAGGCGCTCAAGGGCAATGCGCAGCGAAGCCGTTCCAGTGCGTCCCACACCGAGGGCCAGCACCTTCATGGGCACCGTCCGGTGACACTTTCTTCGGTCGATGCATGTGTCGCTGGTGAAGACATCGGTAATGGGTTGTGGGGCGAGATTGTCCGAGTAGGTCAAAGACATGGTGACGGCGTTCAGATCGTGATCAGATTAAGGTATTAAGTGTAGGATCTATGAGGTTGTGTAGAAAGTATTGATAACGAAGGTGTGTCGCGCAAAGCAGCGATCTAGTGGACTAGTAAGGAAGAGATAGAAAGGGGGAGATGAAAATGAGAATGAAAACGAAAGAGAAAGACTTCAGGAGTTTTAAAGTCCGTCACCCTGAGAATAGAACGAGAGAGCAAATCAAAAAAAAAAGATACAGTAAACCCCGTTTTTAGATAAGTCGGGGCAGCGGGTCTCCCAGAAAAGAACCAGAACGCTTCGAAGTGTAATGCTGTAATTTTTCTTCCCCCTCTAGACCCACGCTAAACTGTAACGTTACGTACGTATTGGTTGCCAGTGGTTGATGGTGGCGAGTGTCATTTTCTTACCCGCCCTTTGCTCGGCTCCTGGTCTTGGCTCCCACGTTCTGCCTGAGGACTCATAGAAGAGAACAACGCTTGTAGGTACAGTACAAGTGGCCTAGTACAAGTACTATGCTGCAAGTCTACTCTGCGTAATGTGTAAATGTAGCCAAAACACACACAGACACAGATAAACAAACCACAACGTCACGAGCTGACGCACCCACGGATAACTGCTGATTGTCAGGGGGGCACAGAAGATGGCAAGTTTCCCGATCAGGAACAGTGTTCTTTTTTAAACCCGAGTTGTAAACTGATTGGTCGGAACAATCAGATGAAACCCCACAATGCACCGACTGAGGCATTCAATCGATTACAGAGTATGTACCTGTACCGTATTTTAAATACGCCAAGTACATATTCAGAGTAGTCCGCCGCCCTACCGGGCAGGGGAGGAAATGCCAAGACCGCCGCGTATAACACGGACGCTCTCAATCAGGCTCGACTCCACGAATTGATCATCCCTCCCCGTGATTGGATGCGGGGATGCAAAAGTCGACGCGTACACTCTCAATCCGGTAAAGTGTGGAACGGGAGGTTAACTTCCACCTATTCCCGGTCGATAGTCTGTATGAAGAAAAGTTTAGGGGCATTCTGGAACAATGCGCTGCGGTGGCGGATGTATCGGAGCTGCATTTGTTGTGTGTTCTCGGTTTTAAGGCGCACGATCGTACGCATTTTGCAGGTTGAAGTTGGTGATAAAGTTGTAAGTATCAATCATCATCAATCATAAATCATATTCGCGTTCTGTTTCTGTTTTAATCGTTCTGGACATCTGCTTGACCCAGAGTACCGAGTATTTCCTCGGCTTGGTACCGTAAAACTGGTACGGAGGGGACCCATCCGGAAATCGATGGTTGGGCTCGACTTGGAAAATAGAGTCTCCCGAGTCATTTCTGAGCTTCATTTCAGATTGGCCTACCATGAAAAGCAGAGGGGGAGAAACGGCAACTGGATTCGTGTCAAAATTCCTCCAACGGGAGCAACTTTGTCAATCAATCAATTCACCAGCTACCACTCTGAGTCCTTGTGATAGATAATCAGTCCAGCGATGACGATGTCAAGAAGGCCAGTGCGGTCTGTCCATGTTACCCAGCGACAGGCGGTAACAGCGTCCGAGTTCCCATGGCTCCCGTCCAGTCCCACCACGCTTCAGTCAACCTCAAGGATCTCAACTGTTTCTTTCCTTTTCAGGAAGGCATTGGCTTCTCCTCTCTGCCGTCCGCCCGTCTGTATCCGCTGGTTAAGGACGCTGTCATGGGAAATGCCAAGGTAACCAGTTTATTATGCGCGGGTCCGTGTACTCCATCCTGTAGTATGTGTATTCCGTCCGAAAGATGGGATGTGGTAAGAATTCTCGCAATCTTCATGACGATCTTCTCCAACCATCCCGTTTAGATGAGGCGTTCCAATTTTTCAGTTGTGCTCTAGTCATGCCGCGGTGGGAAAGGGACTTCTCAAGACGATACAAGTCATCGTAATGGAGCAGTGAGCGGTATTGGTAACAATATATCTGTGATACTGGTGGTCTGGTATGGAAAGTAAGTTCAGATGGACCTCGTCAATGTGAGGACGAGCAGTATACCGCTTTAGGGCCCTCAACTTTTGTCGGGCTTTGCGCTCTGTAGATCCAAGTTGATTTTTGATTGGGGTCCAGTGGCGGTTTGGTAGGAAGTAGGTCTGTAACAAAGTCGCATGCCCAAAGTACTCGCCACGGTTAGCACGTCTAGTTCTTGAGATTAGTCGACAAACAATTGTGTTTCTTTAAAAAAGAACAACAGAAAGCAGTAAAAGCAATGAAAAGAAGGCTTTCAAAGAGTGGACGCTCTCAGCCTTAAATGTCCCCCGCCAAGCCCGGTCACGACATCCACTCGCAATTGCTATCCTTGATCACCTCATAGATAACCCCTTCCAAACTATTGTGCAAGGCACCATTGCTCTTCCCGCTGTCAAAATAAAGGTTCTTAGGGTTATCTGAGTTTAAAACGCGCGTTGGACCCTGGTTGCCTGCTGCCGGCAGGTAAACTCGGCTGTTGGGCTGTGCTATGTATGGACTGTGCTGAGGATGACTAACCTGCCCTTTCTAAGTTAACTATGTACTTCTATGTCGAGTAAACAGTACAGCAGAAGCAGCAATTGCTTGTACATATTCAGATGATGAAAATTATACAATAAGGTATCATTAAAATACAATTAGATACTGCCATCCTCTGGTCAATTGACGGCAATGAGCCTCAGTGGCCCCTTCAGACACTGTACAGACCTGACATAAAGCATCAAAGACTCCAAACTCCAGTCCGGTGGTAACCGTATGCGGATGCCAGAAAACCCTCCCAATTATACGCCGTATATAGCACCAGTCGGCATGTTTGTACCGGTATGCCGCTTACTCCAATTTATCCAGATGTTCCAGCCTTGTCAGGACGACTTGTTTGCTGGTCTCTTCGATTTCACCCGCAAGGAAGACCTCGTCCAGAATCGCATAAACCTGTACGAGAACGAAGGCACGTCAGCCATGTCCCTTGACGAGCCCAACGGCACTACCGGAAAACGCACCTTATAGAAGTTGAAGACAAGATCCAGCTCACACACGTTCCCAAAGAACTGGTCCAGAACCTCCACGAAGAAATGTATCGCCTCGAGATACGCTAACTCGTTGTCGTTGGCATCGACACACACACAGAAGAACAACCCGGCATATCGTCGGTACACCACTTTGGTACTCCGTTTGAACTCGACGAAATTCGACTGGTATTTCTGATCTCTCGGCGCGACAAGACGGTGGACCTAAGAAACAAGACATGTCAATATCGCTCCTGGCAACATAAAAAAAGAGCAGTATGCACCAACTTCGCCCTTAAGCTTCACTTTCTCCTCATCCTACCCACGTAAATCCATTAGCCAACACTCCCATCGCAATATATTCGACGGTTATCCCCTCAGCCTCATCTTGCGTAGACTCACACTGTACGGCGCATACCATTTCGCCAGGCGCGTCTTGCCCCTAACAGTTCATCGCATAAGCGCTCAAGTACAACAATCAAATCAGGCCTCAGGGGCATCACACTTACTGGCGATTCTGCACTAAGATGAAAGAGAGAACCATCCCGTCCACAATGCAATACTCCGAATTAAGCTGCTAGAAAATAAAAAAGCGTGGAACGATTCTCGCGGGTTGCGCAGCCAGGAATTTGATGCTATCGGAGTGTTCTCCGCGATATCCCGTGGAGCTCATGGCCGAGACTCGATATTGCTGGGTTTTACCGCCTTCTTTCATGCCATTGTTTTTGGTGATCTTTTTCAGTGTTGCTGCGGGCGTTGAATATCTACAGGGATTTTGTTAGGGTTTTGAAGAAAGAAGAAAATGTTGCTTTGTTTATTATGGAGAGCTGTCTGATTTTAGCATACATAGTTGAAACAGAAAGTTTGTATTCATATGCCATGATAGAAACGTTGGATGCTTGCTTCTTTCGGATAAGATACTTTAGGCTTTGATATTAGATTGGGGGACTAGAAAACAAAAAGATGTAGTAACAGGGGTAAGACAAAGGAACTTTGTATCATCATGGATCCGTATCAGCATCACTTTTTCACTTCTCATGGAGTAGAATTGCTATTTTTTTTAAACAGCCTCGTGATTTTCTCCGAGAATCGTGACTAGAAAATAGGTCAGTCGAAACTATGGCCATTGGGACAAAGAAAAAGAAATAAACATACCCCCGAAAAAGTCTTAGGCCTTTCCGGTTCCCCGAAGTTATTATTGGAGCCAATATCATTACTTGTATACTCCTCGTCCATCATGTCTTCGTCATCATCTTCAACGGTCTCTTCATCCGTCTCAGGAAAATATCTCTCCGGATCCCCATTATAAACGACATACCACCCAAGCTTCTCCCCCGCGGCATATTTATCTCGAAACTCCGTTATTGCGTTAGATGCCTCCTCCGATAACCCAGAATCCTTGTTGAGCTCCTCCATATCCCAGCAAATGTTGTTCCCGGGTGTATTGGGGTCTGGCATCTCAATCACTCTCGCCGCAACATAGGCGTACGGCTGGCTAACCGCGGTCTCGCTCGTGATGTCTTCGGGGTCGTACTGTTCGATGAATCTCAAGTCCGGTAGTCTCGCCACGATATTGGATTCGTTCTTCTTGAATGATTCGAGGAGCAGGCGTGTGGTTTCCGGTTGCTGCAGGTATTCGGCCGTCGCGTTCTCCAGGTTGTTGAGGACGATGTAGACCCGAATACCTGTGAAGCCGGCGCGCGGCCAACGGAAGCCGTAAAGGAGGTATACCGGCATGGTTACGATTTGCGCGCGCAGTCGGGGGAAGGAAATGTCGAAAGAAACGAGGGGAGGTGGCTGCGCTGTGCTGCTCGGCTCGGCTTAGATTGGAATTCAGCGGAAGAAGCGAGGGTGTAGGTGTCCAGGTGGATCGACGCGCAGGTTCATATTATCCTTGGTATTGTCCACGGTGCACATTACCTGCCGTGTCACTGACAAGGCTTCGTCAATTGAAGCGTTGTATGTGTGCAACATTGACGGCCATTTGTTGTAGTCACGTGTTTCGTTCTGGATTCCGATGGACGGCTACAAATTTTTGATAGATCGCATTCTGAAACGCGACATGGTACCGTTGTCGTTAACAAAGGAATTGTTGAGCGCCCTGGGCATTCCATATACGGAAACGATCATTCTGCTATGCGACTAGCATTCTACAGATTTCATAACTTTTGCTAAATAATTCAACCCGAGACTTCATCATTCACCATCACGAGCTGGCGCCATACGCCTTTTGCCAGCACGCGTCGAAAGTCGCCTTGTCAACGGCAAACTCACGAATGTAATCCCTCTCGAGATCGTGCGTCTTCCGTCCCAACAAGACCAAACTGTGAAGCGGCCGGCCCATGTCCACCTCCGCGAGCTCCTTTAGAGTACCTGCCACCAATCTCTGGTCCGCAGCGCCAACCCGCGCAGCGCCAACGGCCAGACTGTCCGGTCCAAACGCACCTCCCTTCCGCTCCTCCTCGGTCTCCAGCATCTGGCTGGCGCATTGTGCGACCGTCATGTACCTCGGGGGTTCGTAGATCATCCGTCCTCTGGCGAGGTTCTCCAGCGATGGTTCCTTGACCTTGATATCCAAGAGCACCAGCGTATGAAGACCCAAGTCGACGTTCTCCTTCACTCTGTCGTAGTAGGACGAGGGCTTCCAGTTCTCGGTGAAGAACACCATGCTCACTGTCTGGCCGAAGTTGTAGAGCTGCAGACCGGTGCAACCGATGCCAGACATGATCGAGGCGTTGGGGATGACCTTGCTTTCGATGCCGAGTTCGCGGGCCCGGAGGACCAGATCTGTGTGCGTAGTCGCTCTGACGACCTGTCAGATCTCGCTTGCCAATGTTCATGAGAGAATTGGTGTATACCCGAACGGATCGCCGACAACCAGGAATGCGACGTCGGTCTTGTCAGCGTCTGCGAGGATCTCATCGCTGCCGCTCTCGACTAATTCTCTGTCTGCTACAATAACAGGGCGCCCATAGAAAGCTTCCTACTGATGGACCAACAAATATTAGCCCATGATATTTTCCACGGAATCTTTCATGCGACAATAAGCAAAAGAGAATCAACACATACTAGCTTTTCCTTCTCCACAAGCAAAATGCTGGTGTAGGCTTCGAGGTAGACTCTCTCGGCCTTCTTGACGGCCTCCAATCCCTTGACTGTGATGTCAGTCTCATCGGCGAGACCGAGTCCAACGAGGTACAGCATTTTGGTCTCTTTTCGATAATCTGTCTGGTATATTGGGCAATGTAGTTGTCGCAATCAGAAAGTTTCCTCTTCTTCGCCCCACCAAATGCGGCGGAGGGCCGGGTTGCGGAGAAACCAAGCCCCCGAGTCTGTTATCGCGTCGGCCTCTCCTTCGAAGGCATCATCTCCATACTTCATCGCTGTTGCAAAATATCAATTATAATTTATTGCTTTTTTAACTAGCATTGGACCATTTTGGTACGCATAGTGTGGCACTGGAGCTTTTTATAATACGAAGCTGTCGGAATGTCGGATCGAACTCCCAAGTATCGGCAGGAGATCCAGCAGGTAAGTTAGTCTTATATCTACGCATCGGAACATGTGTTGGCTCTAACTATGATCTCTAGATGATGTTCGTCTCTGGAGAGACTGCAGAACCGTCGGTTGAAACAACAACTTTAATCGAAGAAATCGTACGCCAACAAGTTATTGAAATTGTGAGCAACCCTCCCTCTGCGCCGCATATGCGACACATGCTAATCAGTCGCAGCTTATACGAAGCACGGCCTTAGCCACCCGTCGTGGAGTCCGTTCAATCTCCACGGACGATCTGATCTTCTTAATCCGCCATGACAAAGCAAAAGTCTCACGACTAAGGACATTCCTTTCTTGGAAAGATGTACGAAAGAACGTCAAAGATTCAGACGACAAGGGCGGTGCCGATGCAGCCGACTTTGCAGGTGCCGATGACCCTCTTGCAGCTGGTGCTGTCGCTGGGCCGCAAGATATGGCATCTAAACCCAAGAACAAGAGGGCTAAAGTTGGCCTTGTTTGGGATGTGAACAGTTTCTACTCGGTGCAGGTTCCGGAAAGGGATGATGAAGAGGATGAGGAAGAGGAGGAGCAAAACTATGCGACGCTTCAGCGTCTCGCGGCTGCAGATGAAAGAACGAAGCATATGACGAAAGAGGAATACGTGTTCTGGTCTGAATGCCGGCAAGCATCATTTACCTACCGCAAGAGCAAGCGTTTTCGTGAATGGGCTGGATTTGGCATTGTGACCGAGTCAAAGCCAAATGACGATATCGTGGACATTCTTGGTTTCCTTACCTTCGAGATCGTCCAGACTTTAACTGAAGAAGCGCTGAAGGTCAAGGAGCGGGAAGACCACGAAAAGAACAGACGCGGGCCAGCAGTTAATGGGGGCGAGAACCCGAAGAAGCGCAAGCGGGAGACTGGTCTGTTCGATCCTCCAGAAGAGGGCCGGACTCCCGTGGAGCCAAGACATATCCGCGAGGCGTATCGCAAGCTTCAGGCAACCCCTAACAGACAGGTCGCCATGCTTCTTCATAATGGGCGCATCCCATCGCGGTTTCCTTTAAGATTGGTGAGTTAATTACCCGGTTACCGATGGTATATTTTAGCTTTACTGACGTCCATTAACAGATTTGATTGGTGTTCTATACTATATTACTTTTTGGATGATTGGTTATACTGCTTCTTAAGGAGTTCGGATTGGTCCTTATTAGATACCCAGGGCAGACGGATGCATTTAGATCGATTTATAATCAGGGTTTGGTCTTCCCAACTTTGTCTTGTATTTATATATGACTTGACTGCGTTATAATGCAATAACTACTCTGTGCACTGCTTGTTGGATTGACTTTGATTAAGAAAACCAGGTACCATTACACGATAGAACAGGTGGAAAAAGCATGGGCTCGTGAGATCATGACTCGATACGATTAGTTTATTTGTGCGTCCGGCGCCCTGGAACGATTCAAGTCAGCACAGCAACTCGACAAAAATGGAAAGATGAAGGACACTTACATTCAGCCAATTCCGACTGGCTCACCTCCCGAATCTTGTTAATCGCAGGCACATCACCCTTAACGACACCCCTAACCTCATCAACCGCTCTACCAACAATCCCCTTTCGTGCCAGGGTGTACGTCGCCAACTTCGCCTCGAGCTTGATAACACCGATCCGCGGATCAGCAGGGCCTCCATCATGCACGCCGTCACCCATGTCACCTAGCCAGGTCTTCAGCACGGGCGAGTAGTATTTCTCAACGACCTTGGGGTCACCGATGATATGGGCCGTGCCGGAGATGGATGCCCAGGCACCGCTGACGGGGTCGAGGAAGGACATGTTGGTTTCGGTGGGGTGGACGGTGAGATCCATAGTTTTGCCGGAGAAGAGGTTTGTATGGAAGAGGAGGTCGATGCCACCATTTTCCTATAAGTTCGGTCCCTGTTAGATTCCATGCACCTCGTTGTATTGGTTCTGGTTGTATGCATACCTGTCCGGCTAAAGCCATACACCGTGAGGCAAGAAGGTCGGAATCATTGGACAGCTTGGTCGTTAACATCCCATATTTGATTCCTTGGACGAAGCTGACCAGGTCATTGATTTTTTGGTCAAGAGGAAGGTCTTCGTAGTTGTGAGCCTTGTAGGGGTCGACGGCTGCGTTTCTGTTGGTAGTGCTGATGGAGTCGGTCATTTTCGACTGTATGTATCACTGATCAAGACTATAGTTGGAATCGGAGTATTCGGTGGCTCCTGTGGGGTGGTAGATGATAACTACGGACTATAGAGCAATATATATCTGGGGTACATTTCCCTGTCTGGCGTAGCGGTGACGTCAAAGGTGACAGTCCCCAACCAGTTCCAAGTTGGGGATATGAACGCATCGAGAAATGGCAATTGAGATTTTTCTCGGTTATTGACTGACGGGTGATGAGATCGGAATTGTCGATGCTATGATCATTGCTGTTGTGTCAATCGAGTATGATAGTCCTGTTATGTGGTTGGTAGTTCATCTCTACACAGTACCCATACCTATCCAATCTATGATATAAGCTAGTACGAAATCAGGGGTAAGGATATAAGAGGGACGATCTAATGCTATGGGATAATACGGCCGGAAACAAGACTTAGGGATCGAGCCCATACCTGGCAGCATAGTTGAGATATCCGAGCCCTAGCGGTCTTCTGCACGCTCTCTTTGCATTATACCTAGCAACATGCCTATAGCTTTAAGTAATAATCAAATTATTGTCCTGGAAATTGCCTTTAGGTAGTCATAGGGAGGATCCGGGACTATTCTCGAGTTTCCTGTGAAAGGTGGGAGACGAGGAATCAGGTATATGTCGATCCACTGCCGGACACTGTATAACAAACCATGTACTCCGTGCTCAGTGGAAGACTCCAGCGTGTCGTCTTCGAAGCCCATCGAGAATCCCTTCTCAAATAAAATCAGTAACGGGATTCGTAAATCCTCGTTCAAGTACTCTGTACTGCAGTCGTGTTCTTGGTGTGGTCGTTGATAGTGATGGAGACGGCGATAGCGGTGGATGCGCCACTCCGCCTTTACTATCGGCCAAAAGTTTCGGGTCATCTACGAACGATCACCACGACAAACCATCTATTCGTCCACAGTTTATGAACACTTTCAATCCCTAATCTATTGACCTACTTCCTTATAATAAAAAACCGTGACAATGACCGGCAAACAACCCACCGCCGCCCCCTCCAGCGACACCGCCTTCCGCAAAACCTGGGATCGCGAAGAATACGCCAAAAAAGCCGCCGACGACGAAACCCGCCGCAAAGAAGAAGGCAAAGCGCGCTACGAAGCCAAACTCCTCGGCAAAAAATGGCATGCTCCAGTCGACTATTCCACCCTCGAAGCCACAACCTCGCGCAAGAACCGTCTCGATGTCGCGTCGATGGTTGGCAAGACCACGATTGTGCCCAGTGGTTCTGCGGTGGGCAAACGGGGTCGCGGGGCGGGGTTTTACTGCTCGGACTGTGATCTCACATTCAAGGATAATTTGCAGCTCGTGGAGCATTTGAATAGTAAGCAGCATTTGATTGCGACGGGACAGAGTGGGGAGGTTGTGCAGGCGGGTGTGGAGGATGTGAGGTTGAGGTTGAGGATGTTGGCACATCAGAGGAGGGTTAAGGCTGAGGAGGACAGGCGTGTGTGGCAGTTGGATCTGGGTGAAAGGTTGAAGGAGAGGGAAGAACAGGATGCTAAAGAGCGAGAGGAGAAGAGGCGCAAGCGAAACGAGAAGCGTCGGAAGGGTGGTGAGAATGGTATCAAGCAAGAAGAGAGCTGGGAAGGGCGACTGGGAATCATCGCATAAATCATTACGGGCGTCTGGGATTGTTCATCTTTCATACAGTGGTTGCTGTATGATCGGATTGTATATTGGCATATTTTCAACGGCGTTCTGGGCTTGGATCAAGGTACGAGAAATGAAATTTCTGCTTATATGAAGTCCATCGGTAAGATTGATTCAAAATATGTACCACTGATTAACACCAAGAATAGAAACAAATCATATATGATTCTCAAAAACGCCTCCAACACCTCGTTATGCCATTACCCAAAATCAAAATGATATCCCAACCCGTTTAATCAATGCATTCAATACCCTCCAAAACGCGCATGGCCCGTCCTCCCTCCTTTTCGAATTGGCTGACAAGCCTTTCGCACTCCTGTTTCAATCGCTCCTCTCCGTTCTTTGCATTCCAGAGAATCCACTCCTCCACCGTCATCTTCTTCTCCGGACTAGTCAAGCTTCCGCTTGCTTTACCTCCCGGACTGGCGTTCTCCTTGTCGCCATCCCTTGCAAAGAGAATACCCTCGATGTCAATCGGAGTCCAAGGGCGTGATGTCTTCAAGCCGCCTGCATTTGCATTCCGCTTGGATGGTGATGGTGTACCAACCGCCAAGGGAGTTCGCTCAGAAGGTTGTTTGGACGGGGACGTTGCAAAATTCCGTGACGCCGAAGGCTTAGTGGATGGCGGTTGGTTTTCAGCGTCAGAGGACTGTGGCGATAGAGACGCTGATTCTCGAGGGGTCGATGGAAAGGGCGATATGGAACCGCTGGCCGGTCTTTCGAATTGTCTAGTATTCTTTTGCTGAACGGGGGTATCCGAGGTATGCGAGTCTGTCAAGCTTTTTGCAAATTGCTTCTCCTGCGGAATGTCGCTGTACCTTTCAATCGTTTTCGGCGGAATACCTGATGACCGGCGTGATGACCGGCGAGCAGATAGATCTTCAGGTTGTTTCTCATGCTCTGGTTCCTGTTCTGGTGTTGCTTCGCTCCGTTCTGGCGAACCGACTTGTGCAGGCTCTTGGTCTTGAACGTCTTCGATGTGTCCTTCGTCCTCTTCCTCTTGCTCGGGTTCGGGTTCAGGCTCAGGCGGTTTCGCTGGCGATTCACTTTGTTTCTTTGGTTTCGTGCTCTTGCCTGCAGACGCTTTCTTAGGTTTCGGTGCTTCCTCATCGCTTGGGGGTTCCGCTTCGGTCAATCGTTCTGGTTTCTTAGTTGATATTTCCACGGACACGAGAGGCCCATGGCGTTTAGGAGCAGTTGCTTCAGCATCCTCTCTCTCAATCCTGGGTGATTCCCGAGATTTGGAGACCTTCTCTTGCGATTTAGATCCCTTGGCTTTGCGTTTGCCGGAGCTCTTGCTTGATTTTGCCTGGGTCCGCGGCTCTGTTTCGACAGGCTCTACCTGATCCTCCTCAGGGATTTCGTCCGGTATATTTTGTCTCTCGTCGTGTTCTGGCGTATCTGTGGGATTTTGTGCTTCTGGACTCGGCTTGGATTTCTTGCTGGACTTCAATTTCTTCGACGTCTGCTTAGTGGTTGTCTCTGCGCGTTTCTCTTCGGGGCTTGGCGGATCCGCTTCAAGGTCAGCTTCAAGTGCCGCATCCAGCTCGGCATCGTCAGGTGTGCGTGAGGTCGGAGGTGTTTTTGATGCTGAGACTTCAGAGACTTGGCGGCCTTTTGTTGATGCGTTTTTCTTGGTCCGACGGCCCTTCTTTGGCTCCTCTTCCTGGGGAGCAACCTCGCTTCGCTCTTCTGTAACCGCTGTAGTCACATCGTTCGAAGCACCATAATCCTGTTGAATAGTGCTGTTGCGTGTTCTTGTTGCTCGCCTTTTGGGAGCTGGCTCAGGCTGTTCCGTCGTTTCTGTGTCGACCTCGTTCCCGTAGCTCTGGCTAACCTCTTCACTCGTGCGTTTCTTGCCTCTGGTCGCGCGCTTTGGCTTCGGAGGTTCAGGGTCTTCGTATGCGGTACCATCAACATCCATCTGGTCATCCGTATCCACCGTGTCTGCCTCCTTTGACTTTGTGGTTTTCGCCTTGGATCTAGATGACTTTTTGGTGTTCTTTGTCTTGGAGGACGTTTCTGACACAAGAATCTCATCAACCTGGTCCTCAAGATCCACCGTAGGTGCTTCCGAGGCGGTGGACTGTGTCGAGAGACGAGACGCCTTGGAGGTTCGTGACTTTTTCGACCGGGAGGCCTTTGTCTTTTTGTTGGGATTCTGCGCAAACACAAAGAAGGAACAATCTGAAGATCTTCGGTAATGTTCCTCACTAACAAGGGTTAGAAGCACTCATGGGGAAGGAGCAACTATGTGCACTTACTAAGGATCATCCTTTGGTTCCCATCCATCGAGAGACAATTTGCAATAGGCGCAGCTAGCCAGGTCGTTACTCTCTTCGTTGGCGCAGAAGTACCAACCACCGGCGACCATCTATTGCAACAATGCGTATCAGAACCATAGCTTCAGGTCAAGATTGGATGAGAATAGAGCTGCCATACCTTTTCCGACTGACATATCCAGCCCTTTTTTCCATCATGCGGCCAATATAAGCCAAATGTTGCTGACCTGGCTCCGGAAATCTTCTCGCTTGTCGGGTCTTCAATCTCGGCGGGGTTTGAGCTATGCCGCTCGATATCCTTCATAATCGCCCACCCACAGTTTTGCGATAATGTCAGGTGTTCTGTGATTGGATTGTCCTCTTCCTCCCACCCATCAAGTGCACTCTCGCATAGGAAGCATCTTGTATTATCAGGGTTCGTCTCGTAGGGTTCATAGTAGAAACCTGCATGCGCCAGCTATAAAGAACAACCGTCAGTGAATGCGCCTGAAAAAACAAGGAAAATACAATACATACCTCAGCTGGCGAAGGCCTGATATGCGGCCAGGTTATTGGTTTCGTGGATTTTGCACTCGAATTCCGCCGTCTCCCGGGCTGCAGTACCGCCTCGAAGCTGGCAAGACGGGCCTCCAACGTCTCCATTTCCTGGCTCATTGTTGGAAAAAGGGCTCTCCGGGAGCAATTCGTCCCGTCAGCAAAAAGAAGGCGCAATGTCTGTTTGAATGTTGTCGATTTTGTGGTCTCAAAAAGGCTCTGGCGTGGTTGTTATCGGCGTTGCGCTCTGTTTACTCCGTTGTTTTGATCTCTCCGCTGGTACGCGCCCGTGGAGAGCGGAGTCACGTGTAACTTTGGCTTAATTGCACTGTGTGGTGCACTGCTTAGTAACGGGATTTTCAGGCCGAGAACGTACGTCAGAGTCCGTGACGGCAGTTAGTGCGGTTGTTGATCGAGACCATCTTCGTTGTTGTCTCGATTCGCCAAAATTATTTGCTCGCTTTTACCTTATTGTCCTGGGAATTATGGTGTGAGACTGTGATTCTCCAATGCTCCCTGATTTATTCCGTCCATCTACAGCCCTCGCTGTGTTTCCCATCCTTTCCCTTCTGCCGAATCGCGATCATGCGTGAAGTCACTGTATGTGCGCTCCCTTACTTCAATGTAATATCTCTGGCAGTTG
Organism: Aspergillus chevalieri; assembly: GCF_016861735.1. Lineage (NCBI taxonomy): Eukaryota > Fungi > Ascomycota > Eurotiomycetes > Eurotiales > Aspergillaceae > Aspergillus > Aspergillus chevalieri. The sequence goes on from NC_057364.1 coordinate 1,517,902, forward strand.
AGTTCATAATGCTAATACTATTGTTTGAAGCCACTCCTTTTGAATCCAGGTCGTTTGCGCTCGAGTTTTCCGCCATCCTCGCGATGCTATCGTTTCCCGGTTTCCCGCCGGTCTATCTCGTCAGGGCTTCGCTCGACGACCCCCTCTAATGGGATCCTGCTTTCCGGTCGCAATGCCATCCAGCATAGAGGCGGCTATTCGGCCTTAAAATCTGTTGATCGAGAGCTTGGCCTGCCGTTGTTCTCCGCATCGTTCTCTACCTCGCCGCGATTGTCCGAGCCCGACTGGGATGCGAACCCGAATTTGGACATTTCTGCTTTTTCAGAGCTCCCAACGAAAGATTTCGGGGTAAACCAACATATGGTTATCAACCAAGAGTTCAAGGAAGCGCTACGTCAAATCCTTTGGCAATTCCGGGCACCAATTCGGTATGCATTCGCGTATGGTTCAGGCGTTTTCCCTCAATCGGGAAGCGCACCTGGGTCGGACGGATGCCACCCGTCAGCCCCTGCAGCGATCAAGAACATGCAGCAGGGCAAGGGGAAGATGATTGATTTTATATTCGGAGTCTCGTATAGTCAGCATTGGCACTCTCTGAACTTGCACCAGCATCGTGATCACTACTCCGGATTAGGTTCGCTGGGATCCTACGTCGTGTCCCAAGTACAAGACAAATTTGGTGCTGGGGTCTATTTTAACCCCTATATCACTGTCAATGGAACTTTGATCAAGTATGGTGTCGTTAACCTGGACACACTCTGCAAAGATCTCAGTAACTGGGACACTATGTACCTCGCGGGACGACTGCAGAAGCCCGTCAAGATCCTCCGGGATCACCCGCAAGTACGCCTGGCGAATCAGATCAACTTGCTCTCCGCTTTACGAGTAGCATTGTTATTGCTGCCCTCGGAGTTCAGCGAATTTGAACTTTACAATACAATTGCCGGTTTGAGTTACATGGGCGACATCCGCATGTCATTGCCAGCCGAGGACCCCCAGAAGGTGAGAAACATTGTCTCTGGGCAAATGGCTAACTTCCGGCGGCTGTACGCTCCGCTGATTGAAAACCTCCCCAACGTCGTCTTCGACGACCCGCGATGCACTCAACGCGACTGGATCGATGATCCTGAAACCAATGTGCGGATTTCTCAAGATATGGATCCAGTGAAGCGCGGTAACATGGTCAGCCGGTTGCCCCCAGCATTCCGGGAAAAACTGTACTTCCAGTACCAAGCACGATACCAGATCCCGCGGGCGGAATTCGAGAAGATGAAGGAGGAGAACAGCAGCAAGGAACCGGAAACTTTTCGCCGGAGACAAGGTGGCCCGTTTGAACGGCGCATCGCAGATGACTCGAGCCTCAAACACGAGGTAGAGACATCAATCATGAAGACCATCCGCTGGCCCAGTACAGTGCAGAGTGCAAAGGGGCCAATTACTGCGGGATTTGGCAAATCCTGGCGATACATGCGGGAGAAGCAAAAGAAGTACAAGGGGTCCGGCAGCCATTCCGCAGCATCAAAGCCAGACGAGCGTCCTTCTGAAGCGGAATCACAAAAGCCAAAGCCAAAGCAGGAGTAAACCTTCTCTTCTAGATCTCACGGTCACTTTTTCGTTTTTACTTGAGTTATGACGGGCATATAATCTTCCCATGACGATGATTGTAGATGAGGCATAAGAAGGCGTTTGTTGTTTCCAGAGGGATGAGGTACATATGTATCTAGTGTTGATTCTCTTGGATATGTATTATTCCAAAACAAGCTTTACTTCATCAATGCATGTATATACTACTATTACCACTACTTGAACTATATCTTTTTTATAGATTGAATACCTGAGTCAAGATAGTCATTTTTCCGTTCCCGACGATATCCCCGCCACCCCACTATCTTTGCCCGCGAGCATCGGCATTCATTCTTCCTCCCCATCAACAAGCACGAGCAATTAAGAGCCGTCACAATGCCGTTCGATTTATCTAAGTGTGCGCGCAAGAATATCTTGAAGCTGGAGCCTTACCGCTGCGCAAGAGAGTATGCCCAATTCTGATCCAATCTATGGCATTCCGCGACGGAAAACTAATGAGTCAGTGACTACAAAGATGATGGGACGAACGTTCTGCTCGACGCCAATGAGAATGCCTACGGTCCTGGTCTGGCACTGAATGCTGAGGGTGCGCTGCAGCAGTCGACTGTCAATGGGGATGCGACTGGGTCGTCGAAGCCTGACATCGACTTCCTGGGGTTAAACCGATACCCGGACCCGTGAGTACTGTCGCGCGATCAACCATGACTTATATATACATGGACTTCATGCTAAGAACTGTCGATGATGGAATAGGCACCAGGTCGAACTGAAACAACTTTTCTGCAACGTCCGCAACACCCACGTCCACACCCAGAAGAACATCACTGCCGATAACCTCTTCGTCGGAGTCGGTTCGGACGAAGCCATTGATGCCCTGCTGCGATGTTTCTGCGTTCCTGGAAACGACAAGATCCTTACCTGTCCTCCAACGTACGGTATGTACGCCGTCAGCGCCGACGTGAACGACGTCGACATCGTCAAGGTCCCTCTGGATGCCGCCAATGGTTTCCAGTTGCAGCCGGAGAAGATCAACGAGACACTTGCGGCGGATGAGTCGATTAAGATGGTGTACATTTGCTCGCCCGGAAATCCTACGGCGAACTTGATCCGCAAGGAGGATGTTCAGAAGGTGCTTGAGCACCCTACGTGGAATGGTGTTGTCGTAGTGGACGAAGCATACATCGACTTCGCCCCCGAAGGCTCGAGTCTGGCTGAATGGGTAGCCGAGTGGCCCAACCTGGTCGTCATGCAAACCCTGAGCAAGGCCTTCGGTCTGGCTGGTATCCGTCTCGGCGTTGCATTCACGAGCCCGCCAATTGCCCGTCTTCTTAACAGCCTTAAGGCCCCCTACAACATTTCCAGCCCCACCAGCGCAATCGCCAAGGCAGCCCTATCCCCAAACAACATGTCCGTCATGCGCAACTACCGGGAACAGATTGTGACACAGCGCAATCGCCTGCTCGCAGAACTCCCCAAGATTCCCGGTGTTGGTCGCTTCTTAGGTGGATACGACGCGAACTTCCTCCTCGTCGAGCTGCTGGACAAGCCGGATGGACAGGCTAGTAACAAAATTGCACTGGCTACCTACGAGGCTATGGCGGAGAAGAGGGGAGTTGTGGTGCGGTTCCGGGGTAAGGAGCTGGGCTGTGAGGGTGCTCTGCGGGTTACTGTTGGTACTGAGAAGGAGGTTACCAAGTTCTTGTATGAGCTCCGAGTGGTTTTAGAGGGGCTGTACAAGGGGGCTGATATTGGGTCGTTGCGGGAGGAGGTGAACAAGGCGGAGGGCAACTAGTTTCTTGACTTCATTACTTCTTATAGACTGACGGGCAGTGCATTTTAAATAGACGTCATTTTTTGATCTCTTGTAAGTACAATCAGATGTTCTGGTTTCTGATCCTGTTCTCTAGTCACTTTCCGATTCTTCTTTCGCGTGTAATTCTCTTGAATATCTCTGAAGAGTTGAAGTCGAAGCCCAAATACCCCGTAAATACATATACATCCCCCAAATTATTAAATCAGATATGCTCCATCTGAACATGCCTAATTTTAAATTTCCAAATACAAGGCAATCGATAGGCATAAGCTGTTGTCCTCATTTGGATAACCGTCAGTAGTCTGGGTCTCATGGAATCCGGGGTCAACGCCCATTCTCCAGAGACAAGTCTCTCCCTGGTCAGCTCCAAAGGCCCCCTTGTTTCCACCCAAGCACGGTACGAATAAGCCAAAATAAGCCGCGCTTGCTCGAGACTCCCCGGAGAGAACATAGGCGGCCACTGGGCGATATGTTGCCGCGGATTGTAAAGAACAGACCAGACGTGTTAGGTTAAGCAAGTGCACGACGGTTTAAAGCGTGTATGCTTGAAGTTCCAGGTTGTACTTTGCCATTGCGCGGTTTTGCTGGTCCGAGAGGTCCGGGTTGCCAGCAATGATGGGCTACGCGGGACACTCCTGCTTCCTGTGGCCTCTAGGTCCAGTATCATTTTGGTCTTAAGCAAAACGAGAGCGACGAGCTGCGCGACACGGCAGAATCTGATATCACAAAGACGCAAATTTTCAATGTATAAATTTGTCGTTGCGAAGATCATTACGTTGTATTTAGAGCAATATGTGATTATGGTGGAGGTGGAGGTGGTTGAGCTAGCCTCAAAGACGCGGCTGCGGGGGAAAGAAAGAAGGCGAAGAAAAATTAAGTACTTGACACAACCTGTGCGGGTTCAATACGGATGCAGGTAGCATGAGTTTCGGGTGGCATTTGCTTACCCGCTGGCCCTAAAGTTCACGGTGCGTAGAGCCTTATATTCTGCCATACACTCTAACGAAAAAGAGATAATAAATTTCTCTATTTAGATAATTGATCCTGACCGTAAACCTAGGACCCCAATGGATTTCTGGTCGAAAAATCTCAAGATTTGAGCTGTGCTTAGTCCGTGTTCTACATGCGTTTTGTCGACCCGGGGTCGGTGGATGAGCTTATGACCACGGATGGCCATTTACTGTCCATTTACGCGTCCAAAATCCTGGAGGCACTTTTGCGCGTTTAAGATAGCCTAGGTCTTACCTCTTGCCTCTTGTCTCACTGGTGATTGACCCTGTTCAATATCAACACTGCTTTATTTGGTCCTTGATAAACTCACCTCTTCATTCACACGCGGACAATAAAGACCGTCAGTCATTGGCTATGACTGAACCAGTAGCTGCGAGCTCGGGGTAAGTGCGCAGTGGTAACTAGTAGGCTACTAGTAAGTCACTGGTCACTAACTGTTCCTTTGTTACAGCACAAGATCATTGCAACTGTTGCCCATCAATTGCTGGATGGAGGTTTTGGACTCTCTCATATGGGGATCTTGTCTCAGTTGCGTTAGTCCCTAGAAGATTTCCATGGCTTTCACCACGCCCTTCGTGTACCGCACGCTATCCTGGAACTGGAACACAGTGCCCTGCAGAAGATTCTACGATTATTGTGGTCTATCCATCAGATCTTAAGCTCTACTGACCGAATGCAGAGCATACACTGGGAACGTACGTCCGTGGTGCGATATGAATTGGGAGGAGTCTGCGAGTTACAATGATGTCATTGAGCAAGCTCAAGCCATAGTTACAAGAGCTCAATCCCCTAATGGATCTCATTGGATTCAAAAGATCCAGCTCCGGGATCCTTATGGTTTTACTACAATGCCTCTTTCACAGCTCCATGAGCTCAAGTTTCTACAACTTGATTGTTCATTTATCTCAATAAGAGGATATCCAGGTATCATGCTGGGGCATGTCTTATTTACAGCCCCAGAAGGAGTTCTTTCAACGTTCAACTCCATCGAGACGGTGCACTATGGTGGTAATGCTCGCATACAGGAGGAGATCCGGGCGATTGGGGACTTGAGATATGCTGACGGTTACCCTGATTGGCATTCACAGCAATTCATGCTGTGGTTCTATCTCCCATCCCTGAGGTCCTTACGTATTCAGATAAGGAGTATAGATGGTATAATTGGCGTGGGAGACGCAAGGAGCTCAGTGCGACAGTCCAGCCTGCAACAACTGCATACACTCATTCTCCCTCGAACAATCGTCAATGAAATGGAATTTCCTTCACTAATATCCCAGACAATGACTCTAAAATCATTAAATTGGGGTCTAGCCTACAAATAAGATGACGAAAAAAGCGCTGGAAACTGGACCAGCTATCCTCCAATCTTCGGAATCTATCAGCAACACAGTCGAGAAGCTATCACTGGGGTTGGAGTACTGCCCACACTCTGAAGACCGCACCCTCAATTCTGTGGACGATTAAAAGCTAAGAGAACCCTTTGGAAGATTCCTGAAAACGCTGGACTTTCCCCGCTTGCGCTCCCTGGAAGTTCCCGTTACCCTCCTTTTAGGGATGAACCCACATACCGCAGTTGAGATTGGAGACGTCCTTCCAGGCACACTGCAAGAGCTATATCTTGCATGGGATTCATTAAACCCTTATACTTGGGTAAACGAGCTCAAACTACTTAAACTTGTCCAGAATCTCTTGGTTGACGCAAAGTCCCTTACGCCGCATTTGAAGCTCATTTTCATTCGGATATATCATGTTATGGGGATGCATTCGTGATGGGAGAAACGGGCATATATGCGGACTAAATGTGCGCAGTTGGGTATTGAAATGGATGTCATACATGATGAACTTTCGCCGGGGCTGTGGGCGTCTTGCTCTTATCCCAGCAGCAGTTTCGCTATTAACTGTGGAGTAATGTAATACACTAGCATGGAGATAAGGAGAGGCTCCCTGAGGGTCTAGTCTTAGCGTTTCATTGTGGTCAAATTTACTTTCTGAGAATAGAAATAAAAAGGGCAGTATTCTCACATCAGCTAACTTCCCAGCTTTTCTTTTAATGTCATCTATGGTACCTCCTCGAAGTTCCCTAGAAATACGATCCCAGGGTATCACCAACTCCAAAAGTAAATTGCTCGAGTCATTATAACAGACTTCTTTCATGTCAGTGTTAACTAGGCCTTGTATAAACAGTACACTTGCCCTCGAAGCTATGGCTTTCGATAAGAGTCCTAAGGCCCTAAATCCCCATACATTGGGCCAAGAAGTTGGACACATCCAAGCCGTAAACCTTCACCTCGCCATAGATGGGCGTCAATAATTTTGTGCATGCTTAATACGCTTATTTCCATACGGAAGACAGGAGTATCATGACGGAAAAGCACGGCGAACGGAAAATCGCTTTGACAGAAGATGGTGACAATTCAAAATGCAATTGATTAAGCTGCTCTCTTGAAGAATTGTTGAATCACTCCAGCTTTTAGACTCTCTGACCGTATCCATGTCTTGCCAGGATCCAATGGCTTAATATGCAATATGTCAGACGAGATAAGAATCAGAATTTTGTCTGGAATTTACAGCAAATAATTAAGAACATGACATGTGATATAATAAATGACAGAGCATCCCAACCATGAATGTTTCTGTTTCGCCCGTACGCCGTGCTCCCCATAATACGTACAAAAGTATAGTTTTTTCTTTTGAATTTTCCCTCGTGTTCCCTGTCTTTCTGGTCTTTCGTTCCTCTCGATGCTATTTTCTCCCCTAGCAGTAATGGGGATGCAGTGCGGAGGTGACGTTCCATCTGCCACCGTGGGGCAGAATCTGCCGTTTGCCAATCTTGACGTTTGCTGTTGGAAAAGGTCCATACTGATGACATCCAAAGTCCATGTTGAACAGCCCACAGCTTAGATGACCCAGCGGTAACTGGCGTACCGTCCTGCCGTTTCACTCTTCCGAATGATTTTGACAACTTGACCCCGTCGCAAACCGAGGTATCGCGCCACAGGGTCCGAAACCTGCATACGCGGCAACTGCGATTCTTTCAAACGGTACCGTTCCAGCAATTTGGCCTTCTCCTCCGGGCTCAACAAAACGTGCTTCGGGACGAGTTCGTGGCGAGTAATGTTGACCAGCAAATCTTGTTCCTGGAAGTGTTCGCAGATGCGGCCTGGGATACCGCTCAGCAGGCGCACGGCGGAGGGGGAGATTGGGGTCTGGGTGATGAAAACTCCGGTGTGGAAGTTGTTTTCGTCGACAAAGTGGTTGAATGCGCGGACCTGCTTGGTACCCACACCGGAGGCGTCGGGACAGAATTCAACATAGACAGTCCCGCAGTCGGGTTGAGGGTCGGGGTTCGATTTGCTAGGTAGCGGTGTGTATTTGGCCTGCATAGCTTCGGTGGGACGAGCGCTGACTTTCATCTTGTTGCGACTGTAAACGTAACGACATTGCGTTAGAAAGCTAGCACCAGATAATATCGCGAACAAAAAGGGATGGTCGCATACTCAGGATATCCTAGAGGGTCGGAATATTTGGATTTGAACTCATGGAGAGGGATCTGAACTTCTTCTTCGGTGACTTCGTAGCCCTGTTGAACACACTTGTTAGCGACACTTATGGCCCCCTTTTCAAAAAGATAAATCTGAATCGCATACCCGGTCCTGCAGCATCTCGAAAACCGTTCTCCATGTACGCCAGAGTCTGGTCATCTCGCGGTCGGCATCCGCGGAACCAGTCGAGTAGTCCTCATCCATGACTGAATTCAAGGGGCGCAACCAGGCGCTGCTCAATAATAAAAGGGTGCGAGAAAAATAGAAGAGCAACAATTCAAGGACGCAGCTAGGAAGAGGAATTAAAAGCTGTGCTGGGCTGCGCTGACAGGCGAAAAATGACTGCAATGGCGGTTGAGAGAGAAGAGGAAAAAGAAGTTCTCGAAAAATCGGCGGACCAGCGCTAGGAGCGCCTACGATAAGCGCCGCCCCAAAAAGACCAGACTATTATTCCCCCCCAAAAACACACATTAGCTCCGGGTCCAACTGGCCTTTTTGTCTGTCGCTCATCCGCTCGCCTTTTTATTCAATCTTAGAAGATTGAATTCTTCCAGTTTTCGAGTGTTATATACCATCATTCGCCGACAAGATGGCTGCTGCTGCCAACCCTGCTCCTGCAGTCGACCAGAAGGTCAAGCCTCCCAAGCCCGATGAGGAGGCATTCAAGAGCAGCTTGGCTGCAGCCGAGAAGGAACACTCGGCTGTTCAAGAGAAGCTGGTATGTGTGTCTTACTGAATTAGTGAGGTTGCGTTTGTTTGATCACAATTGGACACTTTTTTCTTTGCTTTTCTTTGTTTTTCCGTTGGAGAAAAGGAAGATCGTTATTGGTGGCTTATGATTTTATCCTCATAGTCTGCAGTTTGATACTAATCTGTCTAAAGAACCAAATCAAGGCAAAAATCGAGACCGCAAAGCCCAACAACCAGGACTCCCCCACAGTCAAGAGACAACAGGAGCTCCAATCTGAGCTTTCATCTATCCGTCAGAAGCAGCAGGGATTCAAGGCCTCGAGATCCAGCACCCAGGAGAAGATCAATGCTCTTGACTCGACCCTCAAGGCCCGTCTGGCCGAGCAGAACAATTCCCGCAGTCGCATGTCGTTCAAGAACGTCGAGGATATCGACCGGGAGATTGCTCGTCTGGAGAAGCAGGTCGACTCCGGTACAATGCGCTTGGTTGATGAGAAAAAGGCCCTTTCGGACGTCTCGACTCTGCGCAAGCAGCGCAAGAACTTCGCTAGCTTGAACGAGGGCCAGAAGGTCATTGACGACCTGAAGGCCCAGATTGCCTCCCTCCGGAAGACCCTCGACACCCCCGAGGCCAAGGCTCTCAGCGAGAGATACACGGAGATCCAGAAGGAGCTGGATGCCATCAAGGCCGAGAAGGACAGCGTCTTTAAGAACCTCAACTCTCTGAGGGATGAGCGCACCAAGCTGCAAGGCCAGCAGCGGGAGAAGTGGTCCGCGATCAAGGAAATTAAGGACAAGTACTACCAGGGACGCAGGGCGTACAAGGAGTACGAAGACGAGGCCTGGAGAGTCCGACGCGAAAAAGCCAAGGCTCAGCGCGATGCCATCGAGCACGAGAAGAAGAGGAAGGTCGCGGACAAGAAACTGGAGGAGGCCTCCCAGCCTGCCTACAGCGACGAGATATTCACTGCCCAGGGTCTCATCCGTCACTTCAACCCATCTTACGACTTCGCCGCACTGGGACTTGACGACAAGAAGGACCAGGGCTCCAACTTCCGTGCGGGGGTTGGCCGTACTGTGGATGACTCCGACATGAAGGGTGTCAAGATTGTCAAGAAGGAGGACCGCGAGGACGACTACTTCGTTGGCACCGGCGGTAAGAAGGGCAAGAAGGGCAAGAAGGGTGGCAATGCCAATGCTGCTTCTGGCGCTCCCGCGGAGAACAAGTTCAACATGAACATTGGTATCATTGAGGAATTCGCCAAGATCAAGGTTGACCCGCCTATGAACCAGGCTGATGTTCCTGCGGTGATTGAGAAGCTTGCTGAGAAGATCACCGAATGGAAGAAGAACCAGGCCAGCAAGACGGAAGAGGTAAGCTTACTTGATACTGGGTTCCTCTTAAAGTCATATGTGCTAATCCCTGCACAGAACATCGCCAAGGCCAAGGAAGAGATTGCCAAACTGGAGAATGAAACTTCCCAGGCCGATCAGCGTACTACCGACGATGCTAAGAAGCCTGCTCAGCAGCACAGCGGTGTCAACGGCAAAGCTTCGGCTGAGGCCGAGGAGAACCAGGAGAAGGATGCCGCTGCTGACGCTGCCGAGGATTTGCAGAAGGCCTCGCTTGAAGACAAGGCATAAAGGAAACACCTTGGTATATAACAGCCCATCTACATGTGCACCTGTATGATGGCTGGAATTGCTTGGACAAACCCAGAAGGCTTGTCTGGAATGGTCTTTCGAAAAGAAAAAAAGCACAGCATTTGTATCATTTCTTCGTTGATTTTGGTCCTTTTGCACGAGCATAATCTTTATACGACACTTTCCTTTCTTGCTTTTATTACCCAGATTCCTTCTTCTCCCTTTCAGAGTCTGTTCTGACTTGCATAGATGCTAGCATATTTACCACAGGGAGTTGGTGATATCTGATATACCCATTTCCCTTTCTTCTTTTTTTTGGCCCTACTTTCGTGTATATGATTTATTTGCTATGAAATGCTTACTCGCTTAGCCTTCAGAATCGATGGCATATTGCCCCTGTAATTCGGACAGCTTCTTTCATCAATGTTCATCATCCACCAGCGATGCAGTCCACTTTGGGTACTGCAAGAGCATCTTGCGAGGACGGTTCCCCGTCCTTATTCGACAAGGTGTTCTTAACGGAGCGTTGGGAGAGCAGATCGCAGGCCCTGTCTGGGCATTCATTTGTTCCTTGTCGACTTTGATTGGCACAGGACGATGTTTGCGCTGGCAGGCGTCTATCTGAGGATCAAAGGCATCAGTTTCTGGGTTCCTAATTGAGCTTAGTCTTGGCCGGTGAAACTGGTGCAGGAACATCTCGAACATCTCGTATCTTGCTGGTTAGTTTGCTAGATATTGTAGAGTAGGTCAGATTTAGCGCTCCTGTATTCATCTGTCACCCTTGAAGACAATGCAAATATCACTACAAAATCCACAATGCTATGGTCAAAAACTCTATGTTTCCCATCCTTGAAGCGCAAATACTATAGAGCATAAAAGTCAGGTACGAAGTCGGAGGCTATTTATACTTAAAGGCGCCAAGACTTCCTATTCCGGACTCTCTGCCGACCATTCTTCCCTTGGCTTTCTTCCGCTCTTTATGTTCTTCCTTTCCTTCTCCTTCTTCAATCTACAAGTATTCTCCTTTACTAGTTCCACTTCTTATTGTCATTCACTGCTCTGTGCTGTCTTATACGCAATCTTAGCACCGTTGGTTTCTGTCAGACAGCACATCGCAAACTATACGACTGCCGAATTATCGCAAAGGCAACTACATTCTTCCATCGCAACCTCTACCACCATGTCCTACAACAAACCAGTACGTTCAATGACTCATTTCCTTCTAGAAGTATCCTACTAATAATGCAGGACTATCCTCCTCCTTCCTACCCGGCACCCGTCCACGACGCCGGCCCCTATCCACCCCAACAATCCCCATCCGGCGGCGGCGCAGCCAACGACTACTATAACCAAGGTGGCCAAGGCGGCTATTACCCACCCCAACAACAACACTACGGATCTCCTCCTCCTCAGCAAGGCTACGGCTACGGATCGCCACCGCCCCCGGGCCAGCCAATGTACTATCCGCCGCAGGGATATCCGCAACCGCAGCCGGGGTACTATCAGGGTCAGCAGGACCGCGGAGGGTCGACTGGGGGTGGTATTTGCGCGGGTATAATGGCGGCGCTGGCGTGTTGCTGCTGTTTGGATTTGATCTTCTAGGGGGCTTACGGGTCATTTTGTCGTTTGGGCTGGATGCTGGGAGGATGGGTTCGGTTTCTTTCGGGTTTCAACGGCGTTCACGGTTGGGGGGGGGGGGGGGGGGTCATCGCAGCTTGGGATCATGTTGTTTGGCTTTATTATTATTCTATGTCGTCTTCGGCTGTTACAAGGGTTATTGAATGACGAGTACTTTTACAACGATCAGGCATGGATCTCAATTCAAGCATTCTTATGGATTAAGATAACATCAACAAGGGGTATGTCAGTGTAATAACAGGGTATCAAAATCAAATCAATCAAACACATGATCAGTACTGTTATCCATCACACATCACACGTTAAGCAATCATTACCAACAACCCACAATGCTCCACAACCAAGGCCACCGCAAACAACCTCCCTAATCAACGCTTCCTCCAGCAGCATTCCAATCCTCACTCCCCCGTTCATACGGATCATCCGTCCTCCTCGCCCTTCTTGATTTCCTCTTCTTCCTCCTCTCCCTCTCCCTCTGCATCGGCGCCGGCGGCGGCATAGGCGGAGGCGGCGGCGCATAATTCCCATCCCCTTCCTCCATAACCTCAACCGTACCGCCATCATCCGACCGATCTTCCGCCTGCCGACCCCTACCCCATCCCCACCAACTCCTTCCCGCACCCCTGTCCCTCTCCCTCTCCCTAACAGGATCCCTACGCGGGCTCTCAACGCTTTCCTCCTCGTACACATCGACAAAGTCCCCGCCTCCTTCTTCGCTGCCGCCGTAGCTACCACCGCCGCCACCACGACCCCAACCGTCCCACCCGCGGCGGGGACGTGGATGTGGGCGTCTTACCTCCTCGACTTCAACGGTGGCGGCATCGTCGATTGGTTTTTTGGGTATGAATGTTTCGTATAACAGGTAGAGGAGGAGGAGGAAGCCGGCGACGGTACCGAGGACGATACCCGCTACTGTGCCGGGGGCCGGGGAGGTGTCTAGGCGGCCGTAGGCGGTTGCGGGGAGGGAGACGGTTTGGTAGCGGCGGTGGAGGGTGTGGACGGTGGAATTGCCATTGTTGGTGGTGGCGCTGAGGATGGTAGAGTTGTTTGTGTTGGTGTCGGTATTGGTCGTTGTTTCGGAGAGGAGACGGCGGAGCATTAGGAGGGGTGTTGTTATGGTTGATGAGGAGGATGGTAATAGTGGTGAGGATGGCGTTGATGATGATGATGATATCGAATCCATGCTTTATCGCTAAGCCTCAGTCGGTTTTGACAAGATAAGGTCGGATTAAAGAATGCGTCGCAGATGTCAGGGAACGGCTGGTATGGCAGCTAGCCCTATTCGCCGATGGTGGTGAGCAGTTCCAGCGGCGAAATGCTCAGACACATGGACATGAATACACGTCTGTCACACGTAGTAATGATAGAGTAGCATGGAGAGAGAAGAATCGGAGCACAGGACAAAAAAATGACGGGGCCAGCGATGGGGACGGGGATGATAATGCGGTGGCTGGGGATGATCCTCCGATTGAGTTGGCTCGGGATAATTACAACGACACCAATTTTATTTTTCATGTGCTTTTTGGATTCGTTAATGTTTAAGTGATTCTTTTGTATCATCGATGCCGATTTTAATAAATGCTCACTTCTTCAAAAGCCTTCAAGCTACTACTATATACAACATCCCATGCTACACGGGAACATCATCAATACACCCCCTCCCTCGCTTCATATTTCGGCTGCTCAGCCGCTTCCACTTCCTTCAACCCCGTCTTCACCGGTTTCTCATGCGACAACTCAAAGTTACTCAATTTCGCACCCTCCTCACCCAGCGCCCAAAGACTAACTGCGACCCAGTTCGTTCCACGGTGGTTCAGAATGCCCTCCGGAACCGGGAAGCTGGTCTGCGGACCAATGTTGCTGACATATTTACCGTACTGGTATCCATTCACGTAGAGCTGTGCTCTGAATGGCGCTGGGTTGGAGTCTGTGGCGTTGCCGAAGTTGAAGTAGACGGGCACGTCATATCCGCTGGGGATGGAGAGGTCGAAGTTGGTGGTGTAGAATCCGATGCCGGGTTTTGAGAGGCCTCCTAGCGGGCTTGAAGATTCCCAGTCTGCGTTTGGAGGTTCTGGTTGGTGGAAGCCGTATCGCTCTGCGTATAGACCGCCCTCGTTGAGAGGTCCTCGTACCTTGTCCTGGTAATCTTCACCACCCAGGTTACCAGTTAGCTTCCATGTAATCGCGTCCTGGCTTCTTCCGGACAGGCTGTAGTTCAAGATTCCGCGAGGGTTCTTCATAACATCAGCACCGACGTCGAGGTTCTCATCGAGTCCCATGTTATCAACGACAACGGTGAAGACGTAGGTCTTACCGCGCTGGAGACTAGGCAATTTGTAGGTCGAGTTATTGTCTGAGTCTTGGTTCAGGCCAGTCCAAGATCCCAAGAGAGTCTGGTTCAGCCACACAGAGCTTCCGAACGCTTGTCCGCCCTGTGTACGGATGAAGAAAGTAGTCTCATTTCCCTGCGCGACAAACGAGCCTCTGTAGACCAGGTAGCCGGTATGGAAGCCATAGTCGGAAGAGTAAAGCGACGTTGGCGTGTCCAGGGGACGATGGTCATTGTCCGTTGTAGGCTTGTCTGCCTTGGGCCAAGCAGAGTCATCATACGAAGACTGGATCTCTGGGAGCGTGTCCAGGTACTTCCAGTCGAGGTCTTCCAGGCTGGGAAGGTTTATCTCCGGCGGCGTGTATTCGACTTCTGAGGTCCAGATTCCGTTCTTGTCTACCTTGTATGAGATCTTTTCGTTGTTGATGTAGAGGTTCTGGGCCTTTTCTGGGGCCCCAATTACTTCGATGGGAGTCGTTGCGTTGAAGTCCGCGGTGAGGTGGAGGTCAGCATCCTTCAGGTAAGCTGTTCGCACAAGATAACCGGCTTTGACGATAATCGAGGAGGCAGTGTTCTTCTCGTTACTGTATCCCGGCGTGGTTCCTTCAACTGGAATCTCCGGAACCCAGTAGTTGTAGGCAGTGTTCCGATCTGGTTTATGTTAGTCTCGTATTCCTCTCTAGTCTTCTAGAAGCAAGTCCTACCGAGGAGGAAGATCTTCAGGTCGTCAACCTGCACGATGCGACGAATAGACGAAACGTCCCAAGAGATGACCACATTGCTCCCAACCTGCTTTGAATTGATACCTGACTGAGATCCCTCAATAATAGATGCCTCGGACTTGGATGCAATAGCCAGCTCATGGTGTTCTCCAGGGCCACCGTACAAAATAAGAACTTTGCTGTCTGCAAATTGCTTCCAAGTGAAAATCTCCGCCGTCGAGTACACGATGTTAGTCCCAGATACATCGTAATCAGCAACGTGAACCTTCGAGTCCCGTCCATTCAGATATAACTCTCCTCCCAGCTGGGGAACCGTAACATTTCCAGAACTAGTCGCGAGTCTGAGCTTGTACGAATTTGATTCCTGGCTACTGTAGTCTGTATGCCGGACCACGTAGTACGAGGTCGATCCATTTGCTTTCAAAGGAGTAACAGTCAAGCTAGAGGTGTTCGTGTAGACCGTTGTCTGGTTACGAGGATCAGCCAGTAGATATGACGGAGAGACCTTGACAAAGTTGCCGAAGAGCTTGAGCTCGCTGTACTTTTCGCGAGTGATATTGCGGGTTTCACTCAGCACGGAGCCGTAGTCATATGATGTGTATCCACCGGGGTGACCAAGGTTACCCCAATTGGTACCACCAAATATCATGTAGAGGTTAAAGATGGCGACCCGGAAGCTAAAGTTGTTCTTATAGAACACTCTCTCAAACTCGTGGTTGACTAGGTCTGCGCACGCAGCAAATCCCGGTCCTCCCCAGGGATCATAAGCTCCAGCTTGGAACTCGACCAGAGAGTACGGAGTCGTTGGGCTTTGCTCCTCGTGCAGGGCCCAGAAGTTGGTGGGTAGGTTACCTTCTGGCCATATAGCCGGGTTTGCGCAATCGAATCCAAGAGGATAACTGTCATGGCCGTAAATATCAGCCGCTCCTTTGCCCGTGCTTGGGGCATTATGTCCGTCGGGAGAGGCATCGTTGCTGATCATAGGCACAACAATACCAGCGTCGCGAGCCTGGTCAATCACATATTGAAAGTAATCGGGATCAGGGAACTTTTCGCCACAGCAGCCATTTGTGTATTCATTTTCTGGCTGATAGAGGATGACTGGCCCACCATTCGTAATTTGCGCTTTGGCAATGGCAGCACCGATTGTGGCGATGTAGCTATCAAGCAGTGTCAGCAACAATTGTGACTATCCTATTACGGAGCAACATCGCATACTTGTCAGTCGCATCCAAGAACCCCTTATCCGCCGTACGAAGGGTACCATTGACCCTCTGCAGCCATCCGGGAAAGCCACCACCAGAGCTTTCAGCGTTGACATAGGGACCGGGACGAGCAAGCAGGTAGATACCAGCCTCCTTTGCTGCTTCAAAGAAGGGCTCTAGAGCGAAGATTCCCTCGGCCCGATAATCACCCGGCTTTCCTTCCAGCAAGGCCCAGTCTGTGTAGAACGAGATGCAGTTGAATCCTAGCGCTTTGACCTTTTGGAGGATATCAAGCCATAGTGATGGGACTGGAAGTCTATTATACATATTAGGTTTATTAAGGTTCTTTCTAGCTTCCCTGGACAGCTCATGACGCACCTGTAAGGATGGAATTCACCACTGAAAATCATGATCCTCTCTCCATTGATGAAGAGGGACTTGTCATCCCAAGTCACCTACCATATCCGTTAGCACACACACTTGCTGGTAATAAAGCAAGGGAAACATACATATTTCTGCAACAAATCCCGCTTCACTGGATCCGGATGCTCCGTAATAGTAAAGCCATTGAGCTTGTGCTTGAGAGCTGCGCCAACTGTCTGTGTAGCCAGTGAGGCGACTGCACAGAGCGTGAGAAGCTTCATGGCGTCCCGATTCGATCTGCACTCAACACTGGGGCTAGTTAGCGAAACTCGAGGAGAAACTCCGGGTTATATATAGCCCTAATGAGTTATTTCCCCCGCATCAAGCGTCATTTGCCCGGCAGGAAGAGGAGAAGTGGAGTTCGGATAAAAAGCGGATAATAGCAGAAGGATTAGTACTGGTGAGAGTAATATGGAATAAGACCCTTTGTGCATAGACGAGAAATGCTCGTGGGAAAAGGACGGGAAATGCCGAAGATTACCCCGATGGTCATCTATAACCCCGCATTAGGAAACAGGCTCTTCTACGACAGTAAACACATATATCGAGCCATAATATGAACAAAATTACACTTCATTTAGGATGCCCTTGGCTTGAATAATACTAGGTACACGGAAAAAGTACGTCTTCGAATATAGCATGCATCTCCGGTAAGTCTGGGCTCGTGGTGTCCTCTTCGCAAGCCTGCATAATTTCGAAGTCGACCATGGTAACCGAACGCGTTCCCGGATCGTATAAAACATTGCGCTGTCCGCAGTCCACCGGAGTAACTAAAAATGCTTCTCAGGATCTTGATAGCCTCTTCTTCCAATATTTGAATCAGCCGTTTGCAGTTCACCCAGCTTCGCGCAACACCGTCACCACCGCCGAACATGATCGTGTGCGAGCCGATTCCCTCATCTACTGTTTTCTCTTTAGCTGCTACCTGATTTCGCAGCGGGGAAATGCGGGAAGAGGCTTGCGCACATGGCTGTGCTGGGGTCATCAGCTATTTACGGTCAATTGCATTAGGCCTTGTTTGTGTTCTTTAATACGAATCAGCTTACCTGACCTTCATCAAATCCATTGGGTTCGATGGTTTAAGGATCCTCTGATGAACGAAGCTAGCACCAAAAGGCACTGTCTAAGCGTTGGGTTTGTTGCGCATGCTTAAATGGGCAAAGACATTTCAAAACGATATTCGTCCACTCTCCGAACAGAGACAGTGCTTTGGTACGTAGATAAAACACCAAGCTTAAGCAAGTTGGCAAGCATATAAACCACTAGCTGATCAAAGTGTTATTAGCTTTCTTTCTGAATTGGCTAACATTGACAGAAAGTGACTTACCAAGACGAGGTTGAAGGGGAATCAATGTCATGCAGCCTCGACTGATTGGATGACTTTCAAGTCTAACGCTCCAGTACGGCTCAAATTGTAGGAGTGCTACTTGCCAACAGTCTGGCATGGAGAGCATGACGACATCGGGTACCTTTCTACCAGTCCTCGGGGCATGCTAATAGTCTCCAAACTTCAGGTGCGGAAGATGCGTGGTCGATAAAGCTTTTGAGACTGCATCGCAAACATTCTTGGTGATCCTGCCCGTCAATCCCTTTTTGCTTCTAACAACAAAGTCATCGCCCAGATCATCAGTGAGAGAAACTAGTCCACTGAGATTCATCAAGGAGCAGGTTTGCAGGACCTCAGTTGGGAAGATATCCCATTGATAGAAGAGTTGCAGCGAGGCTGTTTCATTCTATTCATTCTCACAAGCATAGCTCCTGTCATTTTGCCTTTGAGGGGAGGGAGCGGTCGTGAAACCAGCTCAGCGGCGGTCTCCATGGTAGATCGAGGCTCAGGTATGGAATCTATGGAGACGCTGCAACTAGAAATTGATTATTAGATGGAAAACATCAAAGCTGGGAAGACAATATTCCCATGTCCTCCATCCACGAATCATGAAAACCTCCCTATCCATCAAGAGATAATCATCATTCAGCAAACAAACGGGCAAACTAGTTCTCGACTACTATTCCACACTCGTCACCAAGTCCGAATTCGCAGTGAAACACAACGAAGTGGAAGCAATAAACCTAGTATCTACACATACATCGATTCCTTCGCCAAAAGTCATCTCGACCAAGCTCAGCCCTGATAATGGAATCATCGATATGACTCTCATCCGAAGATCCTCCCTGGAAAAGAAGTGGGATAAGATGAATGAGGAAGCCAAAGAGTCCGTGTGCAGTCAACTCTGGAGCATGATCTCGCAGATACGGGATACCCCTCGCCCACAGCAACTAGTCGATGGTCCTTTCCAATGCATGTTCGATGGCTTCCCTAACTAGAAGTCCACTTCTGAAGGATTTGGACCCTGACTCACCCCAGCCACTAATGAATGATTCTGACGTGTGAGATTGCATCTTTCAGAACGTACCTTTCTCCTCCTTAGGCTTAGCTTTTATACTTCAGGGGCCGTCTCTATAAGGACCAATTACCTGACATGCTGCCTCGGGCTGATCGTTCTTTCTTCACACATGGCGATGTTGCACCGCGCAATATCATGGTGGGTGAGGCTGGTAATGTTACGGGGACTATAAATTGGGAGACTGCAGGCTGGTATCCGGATTATTGGGAGTAGGCGCAGATTATGAGGCCTGATGTTGAGTCTACGGATTGGTCTGCTTCGATGGAAAAGACGGCGCCAAAGAAGTGGGATGTTAACGGGATTAATGCTGCGAGAAGGGTTCTCTTTTGATCGTCAAAGATCAAACTGGGATCATGTCCATGAGGTGGCATACATAATACAATAATAATGACAAACAAACAATTACTTTTCCTCTATCTAACATCAAATGCAAAGACCTACACTACACTGTCGTATTAAAGCGATCCTCCTCATCCCCAGCTTTAGTCCATGTCTCCCTTTGCTCCATCTGCTCCTGCTGATCCTGGCCCAGGATGAGATTCTCATCCTGAAGCGCCTGCTCCTCAGTTGCAGCAGCGACACCAGCTGGCTCTGCATTGTCTTCGGTTACGGGAGTCGCGGTGGCGGGGCTGTCATCGGCATTCTGGCGTTTCTGGGTGGTGTTGACGAGGTTGACGTCCTGGCCAAAGACTCGGAGAAGCATTGCCCGGCGCTCTTCCTTGGGAAGCATGAGGTTAACGGAGTGGAGGGAACGCCAGAGAGGGAAGACCATTCGTTCCCTGTGAAAGGTGTTGTTAGCTTTTGCGCCTACAAGAAAAAGAGACATGGTAACATACTTCAGTCCATCTTCCTGGCCATTAGGCTCAATGTACAGGATACTGCATCCCATATCAATATCCCTAACACGCTCACCAATCTCGCCCAACTCCTTCCAACTCTCTCCATCGACCTTGGGGAACATCTCCACCAACAGTCTCCGAAGAGTCTCCTTGTTGGTCAAAGTAACACTACGGGCAGGTCCGAGCCATGGCTCGAAGAGTCTCAACCCATCAGTCTGGATACGCCAGCGGCAGACTTCGTTGCGCTGCGCATCCTGCTTGACGAACATCTTGACACCGCAGTGTACGAACTTGATACCTTGACCTTCATTCTGGGTCAGAATGTCTCGTGCCAATGCACTGGAGTAGTAGATTGTTCTGGTGGGAATTGCTTGAGCGTTCCGTACCAGGAAGCGGTCTTTCGGGAACCGGTCAGAAGCCTGGTAGAACCGGAAGATAGGAGCAAGTTCCTCGTGGTTCGCGTCCAGGTACTTGAAGGGCTCTTCGAAGGGTTGGCCGGGCTTCTTCTTGGGCGGCGGCTGCGCTTGGGATTCAACGGGCACGGTGGGTTGAGCTGCTTCGGTGGGAACAGTCGTCTCAAGCTCAGCACCAGCCGCAGGCGGGGGAGCATGAACGGGACGGTCGCCCATGACGACTTCGCTACCATCCTCGACCTTGACGCGCTTGGTGGGAAGCTGAGGTTCGTCATCTGGCTCTCTCTTGGTAGACGTCACTGGGACTGACGATTCGAGGGTGGCAGAGTACGGGATCTGGTGCGAGGCCTGCGCGACGGTTTCATTCTTTGCGGCCTCCTCCTGAGCTTGCGCATCGGGAGCAACCAGGTCGTCCAATGCCTCGATCTTCTCCAGGGGTTCACCGTTTCCATTTTTCTTGTGGTCAAGCTCTTCAGAGAGCGCAGCAACAGTTCCCTTGGGAATCACCTTCGAAGAGTCTTCCGGCTTAGCCTTGATCTCAGACAGCTTCTCCAGCACAGTGATGAAGAAACCACCGGTGTCTTGCAGGTGAGGGTAGATACGAGTGCATCTCTCCAGAGGGATATCAGCGTTCTGACCAGTAGGGGGAAACATGCCCACCGCAATACGGCCAAGTCCGCTGATGCCTTCTTTCTCTCTTTGCTCCTCAACTTCTTGCCAGTTGTTCCACATCCGACCCTCGCGGTCCATAACCTTCCAGGACTTCAGACCAGGGGCCCGCTTGAGGCCGGCAAGTTCGTTGCTAACATCGACGATTTTGACGTTGGTCGAGCCACCGCATCGGTCAATGGCGCTTGCGATAATAGCCTCGTTCTCCACAGGATTCATACTGCATGTTGAGTAGACAACCCGTCCGCCGACTTTCAGCATCTGCAATGCACGGACAAGAATCCGGGCCTGTGTAGCATGCAATCCCAGAGCGTTCTGAGGGTTCCACTCCTTCCAAACGCTGTAGTTCTTCCGAGCAGTACCATCACCAGAGCAAGGCACATCGGCAAGGATACGGTCGAACTTCAGGTATCGGTTCTTCTGGGGCTTTCCGTCGCTGGCCGGCAAGGGAGGCAGTTTGATAGAGGGGTACATGGTAGCATCGTGATTCGTGACGATCAAATTCGGCGAGTTCAATCGCTTCATCTGGTGAATCAACATGTGCGCACGCTTGTAGTCACTGTCGTTCGCAATAAGCAGACCGGTAGTCCGGCCATCATCACTCAAGCCCTCAGGCCCAATAGGATCCGGTCCGGCAGTTCCGTTCTCAATCTCCTTCGCAGCCTGCAACATAGTGTCCTCCTCACCCGCATGGAGCAATTCCATCAACTGCGCAGACTTGCTACCCGGCGCAGCGCACATGTCCAGCACCGTCATACCAGGCTTGACATCAATCAAGAGCGGAGGAATCATGCTGACAACCTCCTGTCGGCTGATATTTCCGACCTCCGTCTCTGCGACAAGGAACTTCTGGAACGAGGCGAACGGCGCGAAACGACGGACGACATTCTTAGGCGTGGTCATCGACCAGGCAAGCTGGTCCGGGTACCAGGGAACTGGGCGCGGCGGCTCGACATAGTTGCCCTCGTACTGAATGGAAGTGATCTCCGGGATGTAATGCTCCCTGAGGCGTTCTTGCACAGCAAGCGCATGTCTATAACAATGCGACACCGGTCAGTTATCAAACTATCTATCAAATCGCAAACCGATTCTGCACATGACGTACCCTCGTGACCCCGTAAACCGGAAGCTGTTTGGCAAATCTCTGCGCAGTGCCTCCCAGAATGCGTCCTTCTCCTCTTCTGGGATAGCTCCAAGCTCATTGTAGTAGCGCTCGAGTTTTTCGTTTTGCTTCGGGATATCCTGATAATTCTGGCGCGGCGCACGCCCGCCGCCTCTACCGCCGCCTCTGCCAGACTGCAACGAGGGGAGTTGTGTTAGCGGGCGGTTTAAATATACATGCATATGGATGAATCGAGTCAGCTCTTACCTTCTT
Source organism: Aspergillus chevalieri (assembly GCF_016861735.1). Classification (NCBI taxonomy): domain Eukaryota; kingdom Fungi; phylum Ascomycota; class Eurotiomycetes; order Eurotiales; family Aspergillaceae; genus Aspergillus; species Aspergillus chevalieri. Next base: position 1,540,204 of record NC_057364.1, read on the forward strand.
ACCGCCGCGCTTGCCCATTGTGAATGATATTGAGTATTGGGGGTATCACGCTTCTCACTCGCAACTCGTCTCGAAGCTCCAAAAATCGTCCGCCGGAACAACGCCGGACCGGTGTTGATTAGATAAGCAATTGGGTTTTGTTATAACTAACGAGTTAACTAGCTAGTTATCAGTTCTCGATTGACTTTTGCCTATGAGCAGAATGTTGGAGGCTGTTACTTGATTTTGGTACAAAATTAAGAACAAAAAAAGAACACATATTTTTAAGATATCAGTGGAACAGTTTATACTGTACATACAAGACAACGCTGCTTCCGCTGCGACTATCACATCCCCTTCTATCTATTAATCACCAAACATAACAAAAGGAAATGAAGACAAGACAGTGGTGGCCATAAAACATCTTCGAAAAACACTGTTGTTAGCTTAGGGGCATTTTTACAGGGTCATCCGGGTCATGTCGTTGCGGATTCTCTGGTAGTCAAGGATACCCTCAACGCTGCCGACAGCACTCATTGCGACATCCTGGTCCCAAAGCTTGCGGTTGGCGAAGTCCATGACGTCCTTCTCGGTGATCTGGCCGATGGTACGCTCAATGTCCTCGGGCGAGAAGCGGCGGCCAGTGGTGATGATCTGGCGGCCAATGTCCTCAGCAACGGCGGTGGTGCCGTCAAGAGAGAGGAGCATAGAGGCCTTGAGCTGAGCCTTGGCACGCTCAACCTCGGCGGCGTTGACATTAAAGCACAGACGGGTCCACTCACGGAGGGTGAAGTGAATGAGGTCGTCGAGACGGGTCAGGTTGTCGGAAACAAGGTAAATACCCCAGAGACTATGGTTTCAGTCAGTCGCTGCTTAGAATGGTATATATGTCAAAGAACTTACCCAGTGTCGCTGTAGCTAGTGGAGAAAGACATGAAGCTGTTGGCAAGGCCCTGGTAGTTGACCAGAGAGCTGAGCTTACTGCCGAGGTACGGAGAGTTACCCATGGCACGGTCCCAGTTACCAATGATGGCCTGAGCGACCAGGCCGGTGAAGTAGTCATCGTCCTTCCAGCTGACACCCTCAACGGCAAGGGCAATGTGAGCAGAGGGGAGGGTGTCGTCACGGAGTCTGACTTCGGAGCCAATGAACTCGGGAGCGCGCTTCTGCTCAGCCTGGATGGCCTGGGCAGCAGAGGTCAGGGGCTTGTTGGGGAGACTACCAAAGTGCTCCTCGGCAAGTCTGACAAGCTGGTCGTGGGGGACACCACCAGCGCCAACGAGGACCATGCGGTCAGCAGTGTAGTTGGTCTTGATGTAATCGACCAAGTTGTCCCGGGAGATGGTCTGGATGTTCTCCTTGGGACCGAGGATGGTGCGACCAAGGGGCTGGCCCTGGAAAGCGGTGGCGTGGAGGTGGTCGAAGACAACCTCCTCGAGCTGCTTGTCAACCTCCTCCTGCTCACGCAAGATCACATCCCTCTCACGCTCAATGGCACCGGGCTCCAACTTCGAGTTCTGGAGAATGTCTGCGAGGATGTCGACGGACTTAGGGACGTCGCTGTTGAAAGACTTGGCATAGTAGACGGTGTTTTCTCGCTAAGGAAAGCCATTAGTGTGCTTCTTCCATTGTATCTTCTTCCCGAATCGTACCGATGTGTAGGCGTTAAGGTGCGCACCCATGTTCTCAATCTCGAGCTCCAATTGGTGCTGGGATCTCTTGTTGGTACCCTAACCCATTGTCAGCAAGCCTGCATACCAAGAATATCCGTCATATACCCGTACCTTGAAAGCAAGGTGCTCGAGGAAGTGCGCAGTTCCGTTCGTCTTGTCGGTCTCTGCCCGGCTACCGGCATCGATCCACACACCAACGGTCGAGGTCTGAGCCCATGGCGAGTGCTCAGTCGCAATCTAGTACCCCACATTAGTATACTGGCGAATCAATTGGAAACAATCTCGAGAGTTATAAATGCGTACCGTAAAGCCGTTAGGGAGGGTGGTGGACTGGGTGGTGGAGGGCAGGGAAACCGGCGAAGCAAAACCCCGTCGCACCGGCTTGATGGCGTTGATAGCCTGGCGACTCCGAAGAGCCTGTTGGAAGCTGTATGCTAGACGGCGGGAAGCCATTGTGACCCGTGTATGGAAAATAAATCCAAAGGAAAAGCGGGGAGGAGGGAGGGGGGATGATGGTAGAGGTGCAGCGACGGTGAGGTTGAGGTTCGGAAGTCAAATTGTTCGCCAACTCGCCCAGCCAATCACATGACCCGCTTTTCCAAACCTGCCCATTCGATCCCGAACGTTTCCTACGGCGAAAGGGAACAACAGTAGTATATCCTACGGTTTACAAACTACAAGAAAGGACGATGTGAATAATGTTGGAGAAGGTGACGACGAACAGTGCTGGGGCTATTGTTTTTCAGCCAGGATTATGATCTTAATCATCAACATTCGGGCTCACGGCCGGAATTGTCTGTTTTCGTCGGGATTACAAAATATGGCCCAAGGTAACTAATTCCAGTCATGTTCTTCCAATTGGGCTTATAAATGCTGACAGGAATTTTAAATAGACACAGAAACCACACGATGACATCGTTAAGTAAGTGAAGCTGCATACTGCCGAATATTTTCGACCATGGAAATATCCTCCGAGAACCCCAGCTTCAACGCACGCGCCGTCGCGAAATCTGGAGTCCACGTCTGAACGATCCGATCGATATCTGCATCATACTTTTCTTCCACCAAGCCCCGTCGTTCCGGTCCCCCGATCTGCTCCAGTGCATCCAGCATCTCCTGGATACTGACCTTCAGCCCGGGAAGATTGACCGATCTCGACTCCCCGAATGCCTCTTTTGGAATCGTCCGAGCATGCAGCAGGTTCTTGACGACCGTGTACGGCGAACAGATCCACATCTCAACGGATTTGTCGACTGGCAAGACAGCCTTCTTCCCATTAAACGGTTCTCGGATGACGTCGCTGGCAAAGCTGCTAGCGGCCTGGGTAGGCTTCCCTGCTCGCACCGTCACTGTGGGCAATCGAACAGCCCGGCCGTCCAAGAATCCTCGTCTCGAGTAATCGTTTAGTAAGGTCTCCACGATCAATTTCTGCGACCCATAGGAAGAAGACGGCACGGGAGGGAAGTTCGTCTCGTCGATGACCAGGCCCGGAGGTGCACGGCCATAAACAGCCAAGGAGGATGTAAACACCACCTTAACGCCCGGCATTGTAGTGCGCAGTCGGTCCAGGATATACCGTGTTGCGTCTAGGTTGACGCGAATTCCCAGCTCGAAGTTGGCCTCGGAGCCACTGGACATGATCCCGTGGAGAAGATAAACCGTTTCGAACTGGTTCGTCTCCTTGATCAGTTCGTCGACCACTTTGGTCGATGTGAGGTCGGCCTGGACGCTCTTCGCGCGTGAGGCATGTTGAGCGGCAGGCGCCGGTAAACTGGGGGCCACCACGTCTGTCAAGATCACCGATGCATCAGGTAAACTCGAAAGAAGCGAAGCGGCCAATTCCTGGCCGACGTAGCCGCTGGCTCCGGTAATAAGTATCGACATGGTTGGCTGTAGTTAGTGGTAAGCCAACACCTTTGTCCCTGTGGTAAAGGATAGCGATATAGATCGACTGCAAGCACAGAGAGAGAAAAAAAAAAGAATGTCAGATATCTTAAAACCGACAATTTCATGTGCTCAATGGCAATCTTATATACAATTGGTCCTCGGGCATGTCATTATCCCCCGGACTTCTTTGCGGGGTCGAGCGGAGGGGAGGGCATCTTCTTTCTCCTAAACAGGTGTGTTTATCTCGGATTGTTTCCTGAATGGCATCATGCTGAAGTGACATGCACGCAGATATTCCGAGGCGACCATAGGTTCAGGACGGCGAAGCTCCGAGAAACGGAAGTTTAATCGGCTTTTTTAAAGAGTGCCTAAGCCAATGGGTTGCAAGATAGCAAACTTGGTGTGAGAAGGCAAACTATTTAAATTGCAACAGTCCAGAATGAAAACTAAGCAACGTTTCCAGATGTGTACATTCTTTTATAAAGACCAGAAAGAAGTACATGTGTAGAACACCTCAACATACAGCCAAAAAGGAAAAAGATAGGAAAACATTTCAGCATATCACAAAACACTCGACGCCAGATATAAAAAAGACAAGAGACAGAGCATAAAATGATTAGACATGGCAAGAGAAAAGATACGAAACCGGAATTAAATCACCACTTTTATGCAGAACGCTTGTAGATACCAGACACTATACAGTGGTCACGTTCGAAGGGCTCAAGGGTCAGCTGCTCCCTGGGCTTTATTCTCTCCTCACGCATCTTCTGGACCTCCCGAGCGAAAACAACCTCGGGCTTGGCGGTACTGTCGATACAGTTGGCCTTGACGGAGACAATGACACCACCCTCTTCCTTGAGGAACATGTGGGCGTTGAGACCAACGATACGGGCCTGGTCGGGCTGGGCAACGTCGGCGAAGATGCAGTCAACCATGGGGACAAGCATACGGTAGCGGAGAGGGTGTCTGGCGTCCTCGACGATGGGGATGACGTTGGTACGATGGGTGGCCATGCCAATCAGGTCACGGCCGGAACGGTGGGAGAACTCAACGGCATAGACGTTTCCGGTAGGTCCGACAATATCGGCGACGTGACTGACGGAGGTACCGCTGGCGGAACCAAGGTAGAGAACCTTGGAGCCAGGGCGCATGTAGATGTCGTCCAGACCACCAAGAACACCGGCAGCAAGCTTGCTACGGAAGGGGTTCCACACACGGTACTCAGTCTTGGTGATAGCGCCGTCATCGGCAGGAGTCTCGACGGCAATGCGCTTCTCACCGTAGACAGCCTCACCTGGAGTCAAGTTCTTGGTAACGAGCAAGTCTTCCTTACCACCGCGGGCAACGAAGATACCGCCGTGACGGTGAGGTTCCTAGAAAACAGATCTGTCAATTTTTTTTCGCACATCAACTTCAAACACTTTCCACAAGTACTTACGACGATAACCTTAGCACCACCTTTGGCACCGGGCTTGCCGCCGCGGCCACCACGGCCACCACCACGGCCACCACGGGGAGCACCACGACCGCCGCCGCGAGGACCACCACGTCCACGAGGAGCACCGCCGCCTGAAGACGCAATGAGTTAGCAACTCTATTTCCCTCAGATGAACATCACAGGGATATGGCATTGTCCGAGCGATGGTTGATTGGCCTTTTATGCCGTTGAGATTGGTAACTAACCTCGGCCACCGCGAGCACCACCACCACGGGGAGCACCACGACCACCACCACGAGGGGGTCCACCACGTCCTCTAGGAGCGAAAGCCATTGTATATTATGATTTCGAGATTTGGCTGATTGGATTGAGTGTATCGGATCGCTTTTTCGCAAGCAATCTAGTTGGCAGACGACCGGGAAGAGCTCTGCAGAAAATTTCGAAGAGACAAGGTAGGCGATAAAAAACGCAAAAAGCGAGTCGGAAACGATAAGAATCGAGAGTCGCAGGTGTCAAAAAAACAGAATTAAGCAAATTGCGCAAATATTCGCACCTGCACTAGCTATCAGAACTCGGTCAAAGCCGTGCTGCTCGTCGTTGTTGCGGTCGAGAATTTTCAGTCGGAGCCTTTGGATCTTTCGAAAATCAGAACGCGCTAGTCTTCATCGGGAATAGCGCATTTCCGAAGTGGTGTGGGCACATGATAATCACGTGTGTCTGTTCGAAGGTATAGCGAGGTCACATGATCTCGTCAAGCCCTGCTCTCATTGGTCTCGATGAAGAGGTTCAAATACATTAAACAGTAGAGGCAGAATGGCCAATGATTATAATGCTTTCATAACTATACTTTTCTAAGAAAAAATAGGGTTGGGAAACGGAGGGGTTGCGCTGGAGGCTGAGCGTCTCCGGGAAATCATTTCAAAGTAACAAGGCCAGTCAAATTCATGCTAGTCTATGTACAAATAAAACCATATAGATGCTATTCATCACGATCCTTCCCCATAAAAATAGTAATTTGCTGCATACTGGACTGTGATGACAGACGGCATATTCTCACAGGTCTTAGGCGCTGCTCCCCCGGCCGTGTTAACCCGATAGACACTCTTGTAGTCTCCCACGGTGCCACTGATAGTCGATAAGTACAGCCACTCCACGGCACCATTATCACCCTGCACCGAGTCAGGGGGCGCATCCACTTTCTTTTGCACTTTGGTGAATGCGATCCCGTACTGCTGTGCTGGCGTGGTGTCGAGGTTAAAAACCGGTGTTGAACCTTGGAAGAAATGATGACCTAGCAGGTCAACATTTGCAGCACGGAGAATGGAGGAGTAGTTGTTTATCGATGGCATCTTGTAGGCCATGTTCGGAAGTTTGGCAACCATGTCCGGGTCATTTGCTGCGATGCAAGTGACATTGTAGAGGTTCGCTACGGCTCCGATTGCTTCGGGAGTCGAGTCGGATGTGGATGTTGCGCAGCTGTAGTTCTGACTCTGTTGTGAGATTTTTACTTTCATATGAGATGGTATTCCTTGCTTACCTGTGTACCACGTCCTACTGCAACATAAATGGGCATCTGGCCGTCAGGAACGGGCAGATCAGACCCTGATGTTGGTAGTGAGATCCGAGATGTATCGCATGTAGTCGACGTATCGAGTAGTTGCTTTATGTCTTGGATTGGCTCCGTCAGTGTGCTCAAGACGTTTGTTAGTCCGCGTAGGAGCGTTGGTGCGGCAATGGAGCTCGTTGCCAGGCTGGCACTGAGAAATAAAGCTGGGCGCATGTCGAAATCTTTCTGGGCAGGATATTCCGTGACTTGATGGCCGGTGCGTACTTGATAATTGAGGTGCACCTTGTAAGATCAATGCTGGGATGGCTGGATGGCTTGCTTCAAAGGTCAAGGACAAGCGAATTGTGAGTATTAGAAGCAACCGAGCACTTAATTGCTCATGGGATGAGGAAAAGCGAGATGTAGAGTTAGAAAATGGACAAGGAAGTAGTGACGATCTCATCCAAACCCGGCGACCCTGGATGGATATATATACTTCGCATGTCAGCACCGTATCAGGCCCCCACTCAAAGGGCCCCACGGTAAGAATAGAAACATGTAAACTAGACCGATGTAGAATTCAAGTCATGAATCTACCACCAGCCTCAGGTAAAAAAGCTTCCTGCAGCCGCCCATGAAGATGAAGGTGGGATGGTGTCATCTCATTGGCGAGAAGCTAAGCGCCTGGAAGGACCATGCGCCGTACGAAGCTCTGCAGACTTCCGATACCAACCAAGGATAAGATTTGCTCGACTGATTCAGCCCTATTCAGAGCCGATGTCCAATCAGGGGGTTCCCTGAATATCCCGGCGCCTAAATATATCCCAGCTTCAATGCGTTGTCCTACATCCTGGTCGGCGGCTAACCTGACTGCCAGAATCGGCTAGTGTGAAGAACTGCAAGATGCGCCGGGTCTGCGTCTCATTTGTTCGTTTTTTTTTCCCAGTGCTGCATGCGGTGCAGAATGTTGCAGATTGCAATGTGAAGACAGCCAATGCCGATCTATTTTGGGACATCGAGAAACACTCGAGGTTACTCGGGCGCCAAATGAAACGACATTTTGGTACTGATTTATATCACTAGATATTGATAACCAGGACATATTATTGCGTGCGGTGAGAGTTCATTTAGACGCAATTGTAGTTGACATTGTAGCCGACATCATTCGTCACAAATGATTTGGCTTATGTATTTAAAATTGAGTTGGCAAACACAACAACAGCCCGGGTGGTCTAGTGGTATGATTCTCGCTTAGGGAAATAACCCAAGCATATCTGCGAGAGGTCCCGCGTTCGATCCGCGGCTCGGGCCGTTCTTCCTTTTTTCTTTATTTTTTTGTTCTCAAGATTGTTTTCCTTTTTTTTTTTTTTTTTTTAAATTTCCTTTTCTCTGTTGACTTAAATTGCGATGTAGACAGTCCTGGCTATATGAAAAGTGGAATGCGTGGCGGATGGTATGGCGGCAAGTGAATCTATATTGTCTGGGATATATCTAAAACTACAAGGGGCCTAAGTATCACGAACCCAATTCACCATCAAACGCCGATATCGCCTAAAGCAAAGAGTATCCGCAAATACAAAGTCAACAGCTAACATGTGGATGGAGTTTCGCGCAGGCGAGTAGTAAAAGAAACACACCAAACACCGACAGTACCTCGTACAGGAAAAGCACAAGGATCATGCACCATTGAATCCCTCCGGCTGCCAATCATCACCCCGTAACTGCCCCCCAGCAACATAATCACTACTGCCGCCAGAACCAGCAGCGGTCCCAGCCATTGCGGCTGCTGCGCCTAGACTGGAACTGCTATGCTTTTCAATTTCGACCGTGCTCATCATGTATAGGATCACGAAGAGGAGGATGTGGAGAGCGAAGCAGTACCCTGCAAAGAGGTTCCGGCTAGTCCGATTGGCAAGGATAATGCGGGTGAGAGAAAATACAATCCGTTCCGGGAGACTCATGCGCTTATATGCCCGTGCTGATTCTCGACCCCGGAATGCGGCAAATGGAGAGATCTGTGCCTCGTAGGCAGATTGGTATCGGTCGAGAGACAGCCCTGATGGCGTGTCCGGTGAGAGATGAACAGAGGTAGTGTTTGGTTTATTGCCGTAGGCAGAAACGGAGGATGATGCTCCATGACCCCGGCTATACGCGGATACATATCGCGTCTTTTCATAGAGACTGAGGTTGTCTCGCTGGAGAGAAGCAATCTCCTGTCTCAGAGACTTCACTGTATCGTACATCTTCGATAATTCTTCTTCAAGCTCCGAGTTCTTCTTCTTGAAACGGTCTCGCTGGGCTTGGATCATAGGCAATATACCAGAGCCCCCTCCAAAAGGTTCTCCAGTGCGCAAGGAGTCCATTGTGTTGGAGGATGTCATAGTCTGATCAAAGCCTGATATGATTGACGATGTTGGTGATGTTTCTCCTCTTCGCGATGAGCGAGGATGTCTTGATGTGTAAGTGCCGGCCACAGACATTGCCGAAGTCGGGAAAGCATTAGCTGCTTCTTGTTGCATCCGCAAAAGATCATTCTCAAGGGTCGTCGAGAGACCTTGAGATTTCTCCAACTCTTGTTTCGTGCTAGTGAGATCATTGCGTAGTGTTTCAAGCTGACCCTGGAGATCACGGTGAGATACCCTCAGGATGGTAAGTTCATCCGTCAACTTTTTATTTCTAGCCATCAGCAGCTGTTCCAAGCTATTGTTTTTGTTACCGTCTTTCTTCGATGCAGCGCCATTGGATGCAGCGTCGACGGTATCGTTTTCAAGGTCTGCCGCATCGTCATCATCACCCGCGGCAAATTCGATAGACTTTCCCCCAATGTTAGCAGGCACACTACACCAAAAGAACAGGCGACCCATACCTTGATCATTTCAAGCTCCCGGCGGATATCTTCATAGTCAGCCATCTTCTCCAACCTTGACCGCAGCTCTTCCTTCTCAGCGGCTGCCTTTGAGCTCTGTCTCTCAGATTGCGAAAGCTTGGTCTCCCACGAATGACGCTCAGAGTCTCGATCGAACCGGGCTGCATCCAACTTGCGAAGCAAGGAGGAATTCTCCGACTGCAGGCGAAGATACGACGGGTCGTCCTCAACAGAAGTCTGCTCTGGCTGTGGATGCGAAACTGCCTGAGCAAGTTCAAGTCTCAGCTGCTCATTCCGAGCCTCCACTTCTGCCAATCGCAGGCTGGTCTTCTCCAAGTCGGTAGAGACCAGCTCCAATTCGGCTGCGGTAGCGCCGTTTCGAGAATTATCCCCACCATTGTCCTGGTCCAAACGCTGCGATACCTCATAGCTTGCTTTGACTTCCTTCAACAAACGATCTTGGTTTTCTACTTTCTCCTCCAAGCTCTTCTCTTTCGCAGCCCAGTTATTTGTCTTTTCCGTCAACACGGCTGACCATGATGATTCGACCTCCTTTATCCTATTGTCTTGGTTCTCTTCCAATTTCTTGCGCGCGGCCCGTTCTTCTTCCAGTCGTTTCTCCGTATTCTCCAATTGGGAAGTTAGACGATCCACGGAACTCTGCAGTTGCTCTTTCTCCGAGGTCAATTTTGGGACCGTTTCTTCCGACACAACAAGCGAATCCACCGAGGCCTCGAGAAGTGGGTATGGGTCAGGCGCTTCCGATAGCGAAGAGTATAATTGTAGGAATGCAGAGGACGAAGATTTGCCTTGGTTTGTCAAGACGTCGATAAAACCCTGGTAGGCTGTCAAGCGTCCTGTTAGCCCCTCCGGACCCGAACCCTTGGAACGGGAACACCACCAACCTTTCAAGAGTCCCTTGTGTTCAGCTAACTTCGATGCGTCATCAAGTTTCTTGAAGTCCTTGGTCTTTTGAGCGAGATCCTTCCTTTGGACGAGGGAATCACGTTGCTGTGCGACAATGTCCGAAGCGGTGCCGTCTAATTTCGCGATAGTGCCGGCCAGATCAATGCCTAGTCGTATCCCATATGTTAGCTCTATGCCCAGCAGCTCAGGGATGAGCGTAGCAATCCCTCATACCTCGCCAGGCTGCAATGGCACGTTGGAACTTGTTGGCCCCCTCGGGGAGTTTCCCGGTGTCCTTTTCGGCATCTTGGTTGTTCGACCCGGGAACGATGCCTTCTGTGATCGCGAACGTATCCATTTTCTTCTCCTTGCTAGCAAGCGGATATCAAACCAGCACCCCCACGCGAGCACAAGAAAAGCAGAAAACCAAGCCGAAGACAACCTGTGTAGATTGAAGACACTCTGGCTGTGGGACTGGATGGTTATCGCAATGCGGAGGACACGCAGAGCGGCCCGACGATAATCCGACCGCGTAAGCTGCTTGATCCTTTGTCCAGAATAGGCAATTCGTATGAAACAGAGGGGCTATACAGGCTTTTCAAGACTGGAAAGGGGGTCTCGAGCCTTACAGTTGCTGAGCTGACAGCGCATGCATGTTTTGTAGACGAAAGTTACAATATTGCGCTGGACGTGGAGATCCTCGGATGTTTATACTTGTATGCCCCTGCCAAGCGCCAACTTATGGAGCATCGTATGCTCGAATACATAGGGAGCACAATTATAGCACAGATTGAAAGCCCAGAAACCACCACAAGCCTCCCTAGATATCAAATCCAAATGACATCGATTGATATCAACCTGCATACAATCACATGGCTCAAGCTGACTCAGCAATACCGACCCACTTGTGACATCCATCATCGTCCATGGCTGGCGGAGGGACAACTTCCCCGGCATTGACTTGTTTACTTATATTATCTACGAAACTGTGCAGAGGAGCCTGAGGAATTGAACGGCCAGGAATGGGCTCATGATGAGACCAGAAGATGATGCCGTCAGTCCCCGCAAGAGAAGGAGAATCACTCCTCCCCAAGCGGCTCCGTACATCCTCCGAGAGCTGCTCGCCGACTTGCCGTTAGCCAACGATGATCCCAATGCGGACGTCCATATCACCTGCGTGGAATATTGGAGTAAGCTCACGACACTTTGCCCGAGATATTTGGGATTAGTTTGATTGATTGCAATGCAAAACAGATGACAACCTCTACATCGGTACCTCCGCTGCGGAGGTTCTACATTTCGTCTGTCTCCCAGCCGATCCCTCTGATGAGTCGAGCGAATCGTCCTTTATCCTCGCGTCGCGATTACCGATCTTTCACTCACAGAATTCCGCCGCTTCTACCGGCCAAGGCGTTCAACAAATAATCCTACTTCCGTCGGTCAACAAGGCTTGTATACTCTGCAATGGCACGCTCACATTCTACCTGTTACCGGAGCTCAGCCCAGCATTTGGCAACACAAAAGTCAGCAACTGTCGTTGGATTGGTGGTATTGACCTTAGTAGGGCGCCGGATGACATCGAACCACCTGCGCTTATGGTTGCGCTCCAGAACCGAATTATGCTGGTCAAGATTGGTGATGATGCTCGACGTATAAGAAATATTGAGTTTCCGGGATGCTTGGTAGCAGCGCGGAGGGGAACAATTGCATGCGCCGCAGATACTCATGCTTATTCGTTGCTTGAAGTGGAACATCAACAGAAGATACCCCTGTTTCCTATATCGTCATCGAACGAGATATTCGAGTCTGGTCATGTAGAAGAAATGCCAACGGCATTACCTGTCCCTTCGAAAACTTCTCCGTCACCACCTAATGCCAATTCTCCCCCTGTGGAAGGCCAGCATAGTCAGAGTGTGGGCTCCCCGTCGGTTTTACAGGATCGATCAAGCTCCGTTACTCCAGAACCCCCTCCGGCTTCTGAGACACCCCGGCCGTCAAACTCGCAGGATCGAGATGAAAATTCGGAAGATGCTCCACAAGATCCTCAGTCGAACACTGCCGATAAGAAGCCACTACCGCCTTTACCAAAACCACTACCGACACGGCTAAAACCGCATGTGGTGTCCGCGAGTGCCAATGAATTCCTACTGGTCACGGGAACCGCAGAGAAAGAGCCTGGTGTTGGAATGTTTGTCAATATGGACGGTGATATGGAGCGCAGCACAATCAACTTTGACAGATACCCTGAATCGGTTGCTATCGACACAAGGGATGAAGATAATCCTATCCAGTCTGTTGGAGATGGCAAAGAAGAGCGCATTATTGCTGTCTTGGAGTACCGTGAAGATGGGCAGTTATGCAAACGTTTGGAAGTGCAACGGCTGGACATCGACCCCAGCGAAGCCGAGAAACAAAAGAAATGGGTAGAGATACCCTTGGACAAAGACTCGAAACCGGTCCAGGTTGGCCTTCGCCATACAATCAGTTCTAGCCAGCTTGAACTCTCTGAGATGGGAGGCTTGCTGCGCATGGTGCGCCTTAAGACACCGTCACTAATGCCTCATATTCCTGCGACAGACCCAAGGACACAAGAATCCATAGAGCAATTGCAAAAAGAGAAAGAACTATTTGAATCTCAAGAATTAACAGACTCCGAAGGGTCAAGGAGGGGTGGCGGTTCTTCAGAGCGCGACTGGGAAGCTGAGCGCAATGCAGAAGAGGCCCGGTTCGCCCGTGGACTCGGTAGAGGCCAAAGTAGCCTTGTCATGTGGGCTGGGAGCCGCATCTGGCGGATAATGAGGAACCCATTGACTGTTCAGCTGGATGATGTCCTACAAAAGGCGCAGGTGGCCGATGATGGTGGTCATCAAGTCTTGGATAGGGATATTATCATGGACATCATTCAATCAGCCCAGAATATCGAGCCTGCATCTGAGGCGGACTTTCTTGGCCTTAACTACGTGAAACAAAAAGCGAGTCTGATGCTCTTTGGAGATCTTGTCTTCATGAATCAGGAAAGCAGGAGTGACACAGTCATTGGGGCAACAGAAAAAGCACTCGTGGATGGAAATCTTGATCCTCGTATGGTCTTGATATTGATTCCATTACTGCGGAAGGAAGTTCTGCAAGGGCCCCAGGGGATCTGGATCCAAGCAGGCTTGGCAGCGATTGCAGACAAATACATACGGCAATCCGAAGAGACTGAGGATAGCTCGGCGAAAACTGGTGCTGCTGATAGCAGTGTCTTGGACATGGTTAAACGTTTTCTACTATCGTGGCAGCAGAAGAGGGGCTACGGTAGCATCACGGATGAGACATATGTCTTTGACAGCGTCGATGCCGCACTTCTGCATTTGCTCTTGGAACAGGATTCGGCTTCGACAGCGGAACAACGAGTATCGTCGCCCATTCGCAGTGAGCTTAATCGGTTAGTGGACAATTGGAAGGGTAACTTTGATCGGGCGGTGAAATTGTTAGAGAGCTATAACCGGCTCTTTATTTTGAGCCGCCTGTACCAGAGCCAGAAGATGTCCCGGAATGTGCTCAAGACGTGGCGGAGAATCATAGAAGGGGAGGAAGATATCGGTGGAGAAGTGACACCATCTGGCGCTGAATTGCAAATGCGCCGGTATTTGGTTAAGATTAAAGACGCACAATTGGTGGAAGAGTATGGTTCCTGGCTGGCTGGACGTAACCCTAAGCTCGGTATCCAGGTTTTTGCGGATGGTACGAGCAGAGTCAAGCTGGAGCCTGCAGATGTGGTTGGGATGCTCAAAGAGCAGGCGCCGAATGCAGTCCAGGCGTATTTGGAGCATCTTGTTTTCTTCAAAAACGTGAGTTCGCCTTTCTTATGAGAGTGGCAGCAAGCACTGACACTTTCCTAGTACTCCCAATACGCGGACGACCTTGTTTCGTACTATCTGGATACGGTGCTTTCTGTTCTGCAGTCGTCGCCTGAGGCGCGAACATCACTGTCCGAGTCCTACTCGACATATCGTGCGCTACGACCTCCCAAGCCAACATACATGAGCTTTATCACGGCCAACATACCATCCGAACCGTGGTGGCAAACGAGACTGCGCCTTCTACAGCTGCTTGGCGGTGGAAGCAGCACTCAGTTCTCGTCGATGTCACCCACACCAGCCAGTCTTTCCTATTCTATTCCCACCGTTCTTGCTCGGATCGAACCCTTCCAGGATGAATTAGTATCTGAGAGCATCATTTTAGATGGTCTCCAGGGGCGTCACCGGGAAGCCCTCCGACTCCTAACGCACGGCCTAGGTGACTATGATTCAGCAGTCCGTTACTGTCTTTTTGGAGGCCCCCGTAGCACCAGCTCTACAGGGGCCCTGACAGAGTTCGCAGAACGGCCAGTGCAGACTGAGCTATTCCGCCATCTCCTGGACGAGTTTCTGCGAATTGAAGATCCAACCGATCGTCTCGAGAGGACAACTGATTTGCTATCCCGGTTCTCCGCCTGGTTCGATGTGCGGGAGGTACTAGAACTTGTCCCTGATGACTGGAGCGTCGAGATCATGAGCGTGTTCCTTGGCCGTGTGTTCCGGGTATTGGTATCACAGAGGCGCGAAGTAAAGATTGAACGGGCTCTCAGTGCAGGTTTGAACCTGCGGGTTGGTACGGAGTACATTGAAGGAATGGAGAAGACAGGAGGATGGATTGAAGATGACGAGGGAGTACGGAAGATTCGCGGGGATGGAGGCGACGGAGATGAAAAGCAAGTGCCGGGGCAAATAGATGGAAGTGATTTCGGGAATATGGTGGACGCTGGCGCGCATGATAACGACAATGTTTTGGCTTGAATGATATGATATGTGATACCAAATGTGTATATTTTTGACTCTAGCGAACGCCTTGAACAAACAAAATACATGACAATGAGTCTGAATCTGAATCTACAAGCAAACAATCACGAACAAAGCCGACTCAAGTACAAGGCTCGGGCCGTTTCATTGCCCTAATTCTGATTCCCTTGTGCACGCCGTACCTGGCTCCTTGACAACGTTTAGAAAAATGTGGTAAAATTCCGCTGCTACTTTCAAACTACTATACAAACGAGGCTTAATCCAAATCCGGCACAGGCAACCCGTTAACAATCTTAACCTTCCTCCCCAACTTATCCAACGCCTCCTTCGAATTCCTCGCCCGCAAATCACTTGTCTCCGTATCCGAAACCAACACAAAATCATACGTCAACAACGCATGATCCTCAGCAACCCCATACTTCCTCGCATACTCTGGCCCCGCCCGTCCAATATCAACAACCAACGAATTTTTCACCCCAAACACCGCATCCGACGTCTCATACGGATCATTCCTCAAGTAAAGTGCAGTAATCAAATGATCATACCCCTCCTTCTCAAACATAAAATGCATATGCGACGGCCGGTACGGATGCCGATGCAACTTCTTCAACAACTTGCCCACAGGCCCGTCGTGCGGAATCGGATACGGCACGGGCGTGATGGCGTGGAACCAGAAGACCCCGTCCTCGCCGCTGCGCATGACGCATCGCCCATCCGGCTTGTCACGGCCGGGGTACTGCACGTCGTAGTGGCCTGTGGAGTCTGTTTCCCAGATGTCGATCTTGACGTTGGGGATTGGGCGGCCGGCTGTGTCTTTCAATGTACAGACGACGAGGAGGGGCTCACCCTTTGGGTCGTGAGACATGGAGTCGCCGGTGGTGATTTCTTCGGCGTCGTGTGTGTGGAAGGGGCCTAGGACGGTGCCCTCGGTTGAGCCGGGGGGTTTGGGGTGGTCGATACTGTCGACTAGGAGGGAGAGGCCGAGGACGTCGCTCAGGAGGATGAATTCCTGTATCAATTAGCTTTTTTTATTCAATTCATTTGCCAGAGTAGGGGGTGCTTACCTGCCGCACATCAGTACAAATCTTTCCCACTTCCGTGAGGAAGAGCAAGCCCGTCATCCATTCCTGGGTGCTGAGTCTAGTCTCGCGCGCGAAATCGTGCAGGTGCGTGACCAGTCTCTCGAGGACGTACTTCATGCGCTCATCCTCGCACAGGGAGTTGATCGTGTGGACGTTCTGGGTGATGTTGTCCGCTGTTAGGTCTTTCATAGGCGGGATCTTGACTTGTGAGGGGTCCATTTCGCCAATTGATATACGAGTAGATGTCTCCTTCTGCTACAGATTACGGAGTAGAAGGAGAACATAATCCAATGGACGGAATATCCCTTTTATGATCCCAATTGTTCGCCCTCTCCCCGCAATCCCCACCAATTGCGGATTACATATCGGTCAGTCATCGCAAGTGAGAGTTACCAATTTGGAGATGCGGGTTTACGGATTAAGCATGGCGGCCAATCAGCGATGGGCGATTCTAAGGACTCGGAGAATTCCCCGTGACTCAGCAGAGGATTGATTCCGCTCGGCATTCATGGGTACATCTTTAGCCGGTCATGTGCTTTACATTGTTCAAGAAGTATGTACAGTGTTAATGTCAAATTACAACTTCCACATAGTCTCCCTCGGCGCCTCCGCCGACAACACAGGAGTCAAGCCCGGATCCCCCTTTTCCATAGCCCTCCTAAAAGCCTCCCTCTCCCCAATCCTCTCCAGATACCTCATGATATTCGGATACTCCTCCAGTCCATACGGGATAAACAACCGTCCCGTCGTCAACGAAAACACAGTAACGCAATCCGCAGCCGTAAGCTCATTCCCAGCCAAATACCTAAACCGTCCCAACTGCCTCTCCATCGCCTCAAAATTAGCCCTTAGCCGTCTCTGCATCACCTGCGACACGCGGTCCTTGTCGCTCCCGCCACGCAGCTTATTGTACATGATAGACATGAGCGCGGGCTGAAAGGACCCGTTTGCGCGGTGCAGCCAGAAAACGTAGTCTGGGTACTGCGGGTGGTCTGGCGGGTAGGAGAGGCGGCCGTTGGCGTATTTGGTGAGGATGTATTCGAAGATGGCGCCTGTTTCAGCGAGGGTGATGGTGGTGCCGCTGGTGGTTTTGTCTTCGATTATGGGGGCTGTGCCGGCCCAGTGGAGGGCGCGGTAGGATTCTGGGGCCTGCAGGGTGGGTGCTCGGCCGTGGCAGACTAGGTTGTAGGGGAGGTTGAGTTCTTCGCAGAGCCAGATGACTCGCTCGGACTGGGAGCGGCGGAGGTGGTGGATTGTGAGGCCGGACATTGCGTAGTTGTAGTATTCAATTGGGTAATTCAAGTTGAGTGAGTTAGTGTTGAATCAACAACTCTGTACAGAGTAACTTAAAGTGCCCCTGGTAGACAATGGAGACTTAGCATTGGCGATCCTCAGCAGATTAGATTATCTAAACTACGGGGCTCTTAGTTACTCCTTTTGGGATTGACGTCATGAAATTCAGGTTTTATGGACTATGCATGTTTTATGTGAATGTATCGGGTTATGTCTGAAATAAATATAACCTTTGGTATAATTTCCAAATGCATCTGATTAGAAAGAATAGTTGGACTTCATCTATGGTACGATGTACCAGGGAAAGCATTGTCCTCACCCGTCATGACTCGTTCAGTTGTTGTGGATGTTCATCAAGCTTCTTCGTATATCATTGTAAAATCATTCAACAAAGGGATATCCGCTAATCGCTAACCAGGCAGACAAAAAAAAAAGACCAAAACCTCCCCACCAAAACCCCGAGAAAAGGACTCTATATACAAGAATGTGCCAAAATATACCTATAATTCATGCTCATGCCTTCACCATCTTGTGTTCCCGTTCCCGTTCTCGTTCCCGCTCTCGCTCTTGAGAGACATCGCTCTTCCCGTCTAGCGCCGGGCCAGGTGCCGTTCCACGGGTGTGGTGATCTACCGTATCCCAAATCGCCTGCATAAGGCGCTGGTTGGCATCTGGATCATCATCTTCGGGCGCATCGCGGTGGTTATTGACTCGCTGGTCATGATTTGGTGCGGCGCCGCCGTGAATTTCACTCATTGCTCGTCGTGGAGAAGGATCTGGGCCCATTGATGGTTCTAATGATCCATGTGCTGTCGTGGGAGCCGATTCTCTCCGTGCGTTGGAGTTCTGGATTCTCACGGATTCGTAATCGGATGTTAGCAACGGGGTCGGAGCGGGAGCAGAGGCAGGAGTAGGGATAGAAGCAGGGACTGGAGCAGCAGGAGTAGAAGTAGATGTGGAAGTGGGAAGCGGTGCCGCAGGTGACGATGCGGAGACAGACTCCTTGAGAGGCCTGGAGGATTCGTCCACTGAGACTTCGTGAAGAGGACGCTCGGATCGAGTCTCCCGGAGCTCCTCCTCCTTAACATCCTTCCAGGAGCATTTGGCATGCTTCTTTGTGCAGCCCATGCAGGCAGTGAGGTTCTTCAAACAGTCCATGTGGAGACGGCGACAACGATCGCAGGGAGGCATGATACGTTCGCCCCGTTGAAGCTCCTCCATGCGCGCCACCATCTCCATCTTGAACGGTCCGCCGTCATCCTTCTCGGACTGGTTGGACTTGGGCGGAGGCAATAACGAGGAGGGAGTGTTCGGGATGGCGACCGTCGCTGGAGATGGGTTATAGAGACCATTGTATTCACTGGCCTCCGAGGCTCTGGGTCGTGGGCGCGAAGAAGATGATCTACTCATTTGCGTCGCAGCAGCAGCAGCAGCAGGTGGGTCCTCGTAACCACGGGCTTGGCGGTCTGCAGTCGTGAAGAATTTCTTCATTAGCTCAGCGCGCGTTGTCGGAGAGGCACCCTTTATGGAGGTTCCGTTGATAATGGTGACATTCTCGGTGTTGGAATGCGAAAACATAAACGGCGAAGGTAGGTGAGCGTCTTCTGTTGCTAGAGGTGGCTCTGCGCGACTGTTGTGGGCATTGACAGCGACAAAACCGGCAGATGGCGAGTGTGCGTTGGCTGCGCCGTGTCCGTTGGCTTCACGCCAGACAGGACTCAGCGAGCGGGGTATATGTAGATTTGCATCATTCTCACGACGGGCGATAATGGCGGTTCGACGGTTCTTGAGACGGTGATTGAGTTGTCGTGCTCGAGCAGAGACTGCAAAGTCAGCCTTGTCGTACACAGCTCGAAAGAAGAAAGTACATACCTTGATCAGCAACTGAAACAATCTGTTGCAAGTTCTTTTCTAATATCTCCAATGCGCCAAGCTCCTTCTCCTCATCCTCGATGATCGGCTGTGGAGGGATCATCTTCTGGGGCATGCCAGATGCGATCAACACAAAATCTTCCTCGCTGATCTCAACGCGACATTGCTTAGTATAGAATTGGCAAACACGGACCCCATTGCGAGTCTTTTCCAGGTTGAACTGCTCTGGTTTGTTCTTGGCGAACTCGACAACATCGAGCCAAGTGATAGCGTTCGGATCCTTGCCGTGCGACTTGAGAACGCGCGGCGGTCCGTCGAACAAACGCTCAAACCGCTTGATTAAGATTGGACCCAATGGACACGCGCCTAGGTTACCGGCGATACTCTCGTGACGCTGCAGGACGCCGTCGTACTCGCCGATTAGGTGCAGAATGGCGGACATGTTATCATCGACGGCGACGAGGGGCAGGTTATCCGGGTACTGACGTGCGAGATAATTGATCTGAAGGTGATTCGAGACGGTCTTGGGGATTTTGGATGCGATGGGAGGAAAGTCACCCGAAGGTGAACGAGGCCGTTTGCTGGCACTACCTGGAGCCGGTTCTGTTGGCGCTGGTCTTGACTCCATTGCGACGGAAATTTTTTCTTCTTTCTTGTCAACACCAGAAAACAAAAAGAGTTGAATTCGCGACCGAGAACGAACTCCCTAGTCGCAAGATCAAAAGGACGGAGAATAGGAGAAAAGCCTCAGGGGTAGAGTTGGCTGATAGGCGGCAATAGCGAGGGCCACTGGACAACAAGCACGTAATTCGAGGCGATTGACGGGCCACCACAGGCGGATAAACTGTCGCCAAGTGAACAACGCAGAGCAACAGATAGCGAGTGATAGGGTGTAGTTAGTAGTAGTAGTAGTAGTAGTAGAGGGTGTAAGATAGGGTGGGAGAAAGAAGCGAAGAACGAGAGAGACACAGAGAGAGAACAGAGGGAGGAGAGGAGCGAGGGCGGAAGACTCAGTGTGACGGGGCCGACAGGGATACAGCGGAGTCCCGCCGGGCGATTCCGCTGGCCAGTCGGTGGGGGCCGGGACTTACGAGGCCTCGGGGGATTTTCCAGGCAGCATGATTGTATTGGATTATTTGCAACAGTTGTTCAAGTCTAATCTAGTGAATACTCTATAGTTAGTTGTACTCTGTACTGTACTTTCTACAGAGCAGTCAATGCTTACAGTACTTGTACGTGGGCTCCAAACATGGCTGCCTCAGGTATGACTCCACCCGCCAATCATCACCCGCCGTTCCTCCCGGCCGGTCCAGCCTCTCCGGTGACCGGGACGCCTTGCTGGATACGGGCGAGTCCTGCCGGTATCCTTACCGTATTCTGACACCCCGTGCTGGACTTCCGCCTGCATCGTAGCCAATAAAACACCATACAACTAGGCATTTTCAGTCAAATGAACTGCCCGTGCTTTACAATACCATTACACACGCACAAACACAGGCACAAGCCACGAGCGTCGAATCTCTGCGAACCAACCAACCCCTCTCTGAAAATCCCTCATACAGTTCCCTCTCACAACAGCTCCTCTTTACTTTCTCTTTTCGGGAGTTTGATCTGATTACGCATCCCCTTATTATCAAATAACCAACTCTTTTGACTCCGGTCTTTAACATGTCCGAACGAGGCTCGTTCCGAGGAGGAGGTGGTGGTCGTGGCCGCGGCGGAGGTTATGCCCGGGGCGGTCAGCGCGGTGGCGGTGCAGGTGGCGGTGCAGGACAGCCACACCAGCAACAACAGGAGAGGCCCAAGAAGGAGAATATCCTTGATCTGTCCAAGTATATGGACAAGGAGGTTAAAGTGAAGTTTAGCGGCGGTCGCGAAGGTAAGCTTTATCCGAGTGGAATGACTAGGTGCCATGCATAGATAGGGCTAATGAATGTAGTATCGGGAACGCTCAAAGGCTACGATCAGCTTATGAACCTGGTCTTGGATGAAGTTAAGGAGTCTATGCGCGGTAGGTTATTTTTGACTATCCTTGGAAGTGACCATCTTCTAACATCGTTTAGATGACGAAGGTAACGAGACGACTCGTGCCCTCGGGTTGATCGTGGCCCGTGGCACCTTGATCGTGTTGATTTCGCCCGCCGATGGTAGCGAGGAAATCGCCAATCCTTTTGTTCAGCAAGAGGAGTGAATGTCCGCTCTCCTTCCCTATCTCTTTTCTCAAGCCATGGAACCGGTTCTCCGGGCATTCTTCTTGTTCAACCCGCAAGACAAGGAGCGGTAGCAATCATCATAGCCGGGGTAATAATTGGTTCTACCTGCGTCTATCTATTACAGAATATCCTTCATGCCATAGCTGGCAGTTCTACGCCAATAATGATCATACGGAACGATTTAAAACGAGACACGTCCTCCCTCATGTTTGTTGTGTTGGTTGTGTAACATAATAGAGCGCAATCTTATCTATGGTTGAACGGAATAGAATAGCAGAATTTTAATTCCGTCCTTGTATGCATATGCATATCTGACACACTGATGTGCGTGCATTTATGCCGTTTCTACTCACAATTGCATCATTAGAAGTCGCGATTTGCCGTTTCGTCATCTCGTATTCGCTTCGGGATACCGATACGAGTACGAAATTGCGATATGGGCTGATAAGTATAAATGAGGCCCTCGTTAACTGGTTCAAGGTCTTTACTTTCTTACTGCAAAAATATATTATTATTGTAGACATTTGTTATCGGATATATTTAATCTGTCTATACAATATGAAAATCCTCCATTTGCTACCCCTCATCCCCCTCAGCACGGCCTATGTCATTCCATCCGAAGAGGTCCTTGAGGACCTAAACATCAACAAAATCAGCAATGAAAAGATCCATTTTACACAGAAAGAAAATATTCAAAATGCTCTGGATGATACTCTCGATTCCTTCAGCACGGCTAAGCCCAAAGTTGGCACCGATTCCCGGATTGATTCATGGATCAACCGTCTCAAGGACTATGCCCTGGATTCCCTGGAGGACGAAGACACCGATGAACAAGGATACACAAAGGACGACGAAGACATCATTGACAGCAATCTCCCCTTCCCTCTCCCTCACCTCCCTTTCTCAAAGCACCACCACCACGACGGAAACTCCGACAAGACCATCTACCAGCTCATCTCGTCAAGCAAATACACAACCAATCTCACCAAAATAATTGACGAGGACGAATCTCTCGTCCACCTCCTCAACAACACAAACCACAATTTCACCCTCTTCGCGCCCACAGATCACGCCTTCGCTAAACTCCCGCCGCATCTCCCCGAGTTGTCCAAGGAGTTTATCCGTGCTGTGCTGCACTACCATCTCGCTGCTGGTGTCTATTCAGCCCTAGACGTCTTCCATCATCAAACTTTGCCAACGCTGTTAAATGAGACCACGTCTGGACACGAGCTCCCACAGAGAGTCACCGTCCGCCCTGGTTTAAAGGGACTCAAGGTTAACTTCTATGGTCGTTTGGTGGCTGTTGATATTGTACGTCTTCGCCCCTCTCCCTTCTTTAACAAGTCTGATATAGGAATACTGACAAAAACCAGGCCGCCTCAAACGGCCTAATCCACGGCATCGATTCAATCCTCCTCCCGCCCCCACCAGCCCTCTCCCTCTTCACCATCGTCCCCACCCAATTCAGCACCTTAACGCTCGGCCTCTTGAAAACCGGCCTCGCCGCCACTCTCGAAGACGCAGATAAACGCGTCACCATCTTCGCTCCCTCCAACAGAGCCTTCGAGCATCTAGGTCTGCACATCAACGCCTTCCTCTTCTCCCACCACGGCACCAAGTACCTCCGCGCGCTCTTGCAGTACCATATTGTCCAAAACAGGACACTCTATTCGGATGTGTTCTACGCGCCTGATGGACAGGTTCGCGAGCTGGGTACTAAGGGCTATACGCATCTTGATTTGCCGACATTGTTGGGCGAGAATGGACGGCCCGGGTTGGCAGTTGATGTTTCGAGGTTTGGGGCGTATACGTCAATTAAGTTGAATGGATCACGGAAAGTTGCGTTTGCGGATGCGCTGGCTCGGGATGGTGTTGTGCATATTTTGGATCATGTTTTGGTTCCGCCGTGCAAGCATAAGGGTCATGTTGCTGGTGAGGATGAAGGCGAGAATGAGTTGACTGTTGAGGACTTGAAGGATCGGTTGAGTGACTGGGTTGTTGATGACGTTCCCAACGACGTTTGGGACCATGATGGTGAGCTTTAAAACCATCGTAAATTGGACAGCATGCAAGCAAAGACACTTGATTGCTGTTTTCTGTTATGACCCCTTACCAGATTACAACCAAAACCACATTGAAAAGTATATAATTTGAAATGAATTTGAAGATTGAATATATTTCCTAAGATATTTTTTGTATCTTTCTGTAAGCAAGATCCTCCGAAGCATATCCCGTACATCGTTGGCCTGTGGTGCCATAGATAATTCCAATCTTCAAAAGCAGCGAGACCAAGGCCAAACCGGCCAGTCTTGAACCTCCAGACACCTCATTTTCTCAGACCAAGATGCTGCCTCCAAAATACCCACGATCTCGGGCCAAACAGTACCCATTTGTCTCGACCGCTCCTAGCATATATAGTATTCCTCTCGCTGAAATGAAGCAAGAACGAAAGGAAGAAGAGGCAAGTCATCATAATTATGCACCCAAGAGTCCCAAGTGTTATATCACCAATAAGTTCAAGGGAGCCTTCTTCCCGGCTTCATTAATGCTTGGAAAGACGATTCAAGAGCCTTCTTGAGTTCCTTATAGCTGACGACAAAGCAGCTTTGCTCATCGCGACTAACCAACGTAATTCTTTCGTCCGATC
Source organism: Aspergillus chevalieri (assembly GCF_016861735.1). NCBI lineage: Eukaryota > Fungi > Ascomycota > Eurotiomycetes > Eurotiales > Aspergillaceae > Aspergillus > Aspergillus chevalieri. The sequence goes on from NC_057364.1 coordinate 1,564,429, forward strand.
CCGCATCCAACTTGTTTAAACATGCGAGCACATGCCCGAGGTCAACAACTGAATCTCCCTGGGCATCCACCTGATGGAAAACAAAATCTCGGAAAAGTTTCAAGAAATACCGCTCCCCGTTCTCGGACCATTGCCGATCGTGGTCATATTCGGGCCGCTCGTTGATGAAATTCAATTTTGTCATCATCCGTACAAGGCGACCATTCTCAAGCTCACGACTAAGATCTGATGTGAGCTGGTCATCCAAATGGAGGGACGAATCGAATGTCGACATCAGCTGCGACGAAATTCCGGTGATGAAAATGTCAATGTTCCGCTCTTGATCCTTTTGCATGCCGTTCAGTAACCAAAATACCGAATTCTTCAGCTGCGGCGTGTAGGCACGCGTGAAGTGTTCCATAGCCCTAGTAGGATTACCCATAACACTTGGCGAGTTCGCTCCTAGGGTAACGATCAACTGCCCCAAGTTAACCAGATCCTGGCGTTGAAGGTCCATAACCGATCGCTGAGCTTCGTACTGGACCACATCCATGATAGCGCACGCATTCAAGCGAACACGATTTTTCGCTGTCAAAAGAATCTTGCTAGGCTCAATGATTCTCGCAGCAAGCCCATTACTGTGGATAGCCTTCAACGCATTTGCAATTTGAGTCATGTAACTCCAAAGCACCTGCTCAGGAATGTGTGCAGGGTGCCGATTCTGAAATCTGTTCCCAGCCCCAAGATGTTGCTCTGCAAGTGTCTTCGAAAGTGGGTGGTAGTCGGTGACGAAGATGAGTGAGCTATCTTGAAAGCTTCTGCTTGTGAAAGCATCGTGGATCGTCACTACGCTGCCATTACACACTCGCTTCCACGCCTGAACAGATCGAATGGCCTTCTCGTTCGTCAAACGGAAGCCTTCTAATCTCCGAAGAGCATAGAAATTTCCATCCTTGCTGGACTGCGCTTTGTATACCCAACTAGGGAAACCAAAAGTGGCTGCATTCTTTTGGTGGTTCAGGTCCAGTGGAACAAGAGAATGGAAATAATCGACTTGAGCCGGCAGTTGCGTGTCTGATCTAGAGTTAGTTGTCTGTCATACATCAAGTGAATAGAGATAAGCGCACTGGGAAGCATTTGCAGCGTCGCGGCTGCTTTCTTCTGTAGCTCTTCTCGGAAGTCATTAGGGAGAAAGAGGTCATGAATATTGCGTTGATAGCCCAAGGTATTTTGATTATGTGGTCCGATAGGCGCATAAAGATGATATTGTACCTGCAAAGCGTTAGACCAGTCTAGGAAGATAAATAGAATATTGGCTTACTGGCTGTTGAAATCCACTTTGGTTTGCAAAAAAAGCTGCGCCATTCAATGCTGCAGCTGTAGCAGCAACTGCAGCTGTGTCAGGTGAATATGGGTTTCCCGAAACAGTACCCACCCCTGCACCAGGAAGAGGAGCCGGGGCCGTCACGAAAGGATCAAACGCAGCCGTAGTAGCAAGGCCGTTGCTACCGGTTCCTTGTAGAGGAGTCTGGGAGGTTGAGTTAGCGTGAGATCTCCTGGAACAAAGACGCATGTCTGAAGCAGGCAAATTGCCAGTTTGGAGATAAGGATTTGTGAAGTGCGGTAAAGATTGGGTAAATATCAGATAAGAGGCAGGAGCAAGAGCATTTAGGTTCTGAAAAGTGCCACTATGAGTGTCACTGGATATTCTGGGAGCATCCATTCCTTAGAGCTGAAACCAGAGTGTCACTCGAATACGTTGCTTGCTTGAATCACCGCGAGAGAGACAATCCAGGGATCCAAAGCTCTGCGTGACACGAGGAATTCGTGTGGGAAGGAGCGATCCATTCACACGATGCAGGATGGAGGGGACGATAACGGGAAAAGGAAAGTGCTATCTTACCATAGGAGGGGCATCAAAGCCTTGTGGGACAAACTCCTGAGCTTCTGCTACAGTCCAATCAGGGGTTTGTGTGTCTTGACGAGAACTTGGCGTGCTTGAATTTGAACCTTTTTTCCAGTCAGCTAACCAGTTCTGCTTTTGATCAACACATAACGACGGCATACGCGACGAGACACTTCTAGGCTGGAACGGGGCAGCATTCGCAGCTTTCGGTGATATAGTTGCCGTTGTTTTCTTCGTAGGTGTCGTTGATCCATTGGTAGACAATAGAGAGGGGGTGAAGCTGGGAGAATCGACATTGAATCGTTTTCTGTTGCCGTTACTAGAAACCGCAAGTCAGCCACTAGCCATTATGGATATAAACTTTGGTTCCACGCGAGTCATCAAATGAAACCAGTCGATAGGGTATCCCAACCTGTCGGTGTTATTCGCGGGGTTCAATTTTTGCGGATCGTGATTGAAAGCGCAGCCTGGATATAGAAAATGCAATGGTTACATTATATACTCGCAATTGCTGATGCAGAAAGTATATCAGAGGATTCGCGCACCTTTATCTTCATAGCGACACCGGCCATAGATGGTAACATTCCGACATAGGGTGTCCTTGGCATTCTCTGGGTACACTACTTCATTAGTACATCCAACCATGAATATCTGAACAGCAGCAATTGAACAGAACCAAACTCACCTCGTGACTTAGGTTTGGGCGACCCCATTCCCCGACGGGAATCTTCCGTACTGGACTTCCCTGTGGAAGCCATCGCATGTAAAAGTAATTGTAGTTTTCGGTGTGATGCGGCTCAGCGCAGAGAAATCTCCATTGAAATCAAGTAGAGGAAAATCGGGCGAACGAGCGTAGTTAGAGGAAACCACATTCCCCCATCGAAATAGGCGGACGCGATAGTGGTTGTATTTGGAACGAAGTCGGCGTTGGGATTCACTGCCGCTAGGGCAGATAGCCAAGGACGGGCTTGAATGGGCGCTCTCCAAATGAACTAAGCTCCCCCCAAACTTCCAAAACGATAAATGATCAAAAATAGAAAAAAAATACCAATAGGGAAAAAGTAATAGTTGGACGACAGCAGCACTGATGCCACTTCACGCCACGGGTAGAAGCCGAAGGGCGGAGGAGGCAGTGAGGGATCGAATGTCCGCGGGGAGGGGAGCCTAATGCCTGGCGGTGCACGTGCCGGGATCTAGGCGCCAAGCGCGCGTCTATCACGTCACACGGCAATGAGCTTCAGGGCAAGAGGACAGCTTACGGTATACCCTCGATTCGCTCTTGCATTTTCCAACGAAGACGTAATTGATTTTTAAGCTGCGTCTATTCTCTCAATTTCTTATTATTCCCACGCCACTTGCGTTCAGTCCATCAGGACAGTTCGTTGTCTTTTGAGATAAGGTCGCCTGTCGGAGCCTCGGAGTTGGAGGATCGTCCTGAATCCTGGCTACTTTTATGGATTTCCCGCGTTGATTCAAAATGTCTTCCTCTGGGACTGACATTTCTCAGCTCTCCGATAGCGAGAGAGTTGCTCTCGAGACCTACACGGCGGTTACAAGCCAGGACGTAGCCGAAGCCATACCTCTGTTGCACCGCTCGCAATGGAACGTGCAGGTTAGTACTGGCAAACTTATTGGAGGTAATCTGTGGGAACCAGACGTACTGACATATTACTATGAAGATTGCTGTCTCCAAGTTTTTCGATGGCGAAGGTCCGGACCCCGTCGAAGAGGCTCGCGCTGCTCTCGATAACCCTCCACCGGCACGGCCGACACGACAGACCCAGAATCTCATGAGCGAGGACTTGTCTGCTGGGCGTTTCTCCCCAGCCGTGGAAGCAGCCCCTCGAGTACATACTCAACCAGAACAACAACCAGTCTACCGTCCTCCATTCTTACTGGCTCTACTGTTCGCCCCGTTTAACCTCATTTATCGGTTACTCACCAGCTCCTTCCGTCTCTTCGGAACACTGTTTCCATTCCTCCCGCGATTATTCAACCTTACTGCAAACCCTGCTCTTCAGGGAGCTCGACGAAACACTACAGGACGCAGGGCCTTGAGTCCCCAGGACACGGCGGGCCGATTCATTCGGGAATTTGAGGAAGAGTACGGCACACACTCTGTGGACTTTTTGGAGAATGGATACAACATGGCATTGGAGAAGGCCCATCGGGACCTGAAATTCCTGCTTGTGGTTCTTTTGTCTCCGGAGCATGACGATACAAGCAGCTGGGTACGGGATACGCTGCTCTCACGCGAGGTGACGGATTATCTCAATGATCCAGAGAACGGGATTATTCTCTGGGGAGGCAACGTGCAGGATTCTGAGGCATACCAAGTCAGCCACTCTTTGCGCTGTACCAAGTTCCCGTTTGCAACGCTAATTGTTCACACGCCCAACGTTTCTCCGAGCGCCATGTCCATTGTCTCTAGAATCTCGGGGACATCGTCACCATCTGAGTTTGTCGAGAAGCTACGAACGGCCATCTCACAAAACAGAGAGCCCCTCGAACGGATCCGGGCCATTCGTGCTGAGCAACAAGCTTCGCGTAGTCTCCGAGAAGAGCAGGACTCGGCTTACGAACGATCGTTGGCCATTGACCGGGAACGGGCTCGACAACGGCGAGAAGCAGAGGCAGAACAACGCCGTCAGGAAGAAGAAGCAGCGGAACGACAAGCAGCAGAGGAGAAGCGACATCTTGATCACCAGCAATGGAAGCGTTGGAGAGCACAGTCCATCCGGGGTGAGCCTAGCACTGACGTCAAAGAAGCCGTGCGCATCAGTGTTCGACTCACATCGGGTGAACGGGTAATCCGCAGATTCTCGCCTGAACTGGACATTGAAGAGCTCTACGCGTTTGTGGAGTGCTATGATGTCTTGCAGGATGCAGAGCAGGTTGCCACGGGAGGCGAGAAACCAGAAGGGTTCGAGCATAAATACGGATTCCAGTTGGTATCTCCTATGCCTCGCACGGTTTATGAGGTTGAAGCCGGAGGATCAATTCGGGACAAGATTGGTCGCGGCGGCAACTTATTGGTGGAAACCATTGATGATGATGATAATGAGAGTGACGGCGAAGGAGAAGAGGCATAGCTATAGATTTACATGGGATGCACCACTGTACAATCCACCTATGGGTTTTAGCCAATGGCATGATTATGAACTAAACTTGGACTCCACGCGAAATAATGAGAACTGGAACTGAAGTCTCACGAGTTACGAACCATGATTGTCAAGGTAAACAGGTTAGAAACGGGATCTGTATTGTCAGATAGAGATCCTATCAGTCGTGCACTTCTGTTTCTGAAAAGCCCATGTAACTGTCGACTACGTATCCTCATTATGACCTTACTTAATAGCTGTAAAACGATGCTAACCTGTTGCATCAAAATGATCGAGATTAGGTTGATGCGAAATGATGATCGAACTGCTCTCCAGTCGGAGCTGCCTACGTTCTAGACTCCGAGCATTATCCGAACATAGCTGAGTCAGACAGCCTTATACACCCCAATGCACGTGGAATTCGGATCTGTACGACTCCGACCCCGGGCTTGGGACGGACCCCTTTTTATTTTTATGACTCCGCCGGGACTCGGGATTCCACCAGTCCGCCCCACTGTCGAGGGCACGCTATTCCTGTTCAGGTAAACAAAATTCGTCTAACCTGTTGCCACGCCGGAGCTATGCCTGAAGTGGTTAGGGCTACCGGTGGCCTATGCAAAGCAGGACGTTGGTTCCACTTATGCAGCTTATTCATGCTCCTTATCGTATCAATCTAACTTTTTCGGCGATGAGATGAGTGCATTACGGAGAATTACGGAGGTTTAGGTGCATATGTCGTTATACATGCGTGACAGCATTCTGATAGCAGACACTGTAGGTACTATGTACAAAGTAGTGTTCTTGTAGGGCTATACAAGTAAACAGAGACAAGAAAACCTGGAGCCACCACGGGTCAATATCCGTATCCGAAGCGAATTGAAAGCCTCCCGCGTTCCCAATTAGGAACCTGCTAAAATCTTCCGGAAAGATGTTTGAAACGCCGCCCGTTGGACGCGATGGGTCCCGGAACCTAGCAGTCGCGCAGCCCGATTGGCTCGTGGCCTTGGAAACTCTGATATCCTCCTGAATATACGAGGATACGAGTGGGACATGAGGTTTTGTATATTATCCCAGTCTCGCCCTCATTTTCTCCGGGAGTCCCTTTGTTTATCTGTCTCTTGATATATGCTGCTCTCAAGCTTCATGCTTGTTTAATACGTTAATTCTCTTTCATTAGAGCTAATACCTAATCCTAACAATCCTCTTCTTCATGAGCCTCGACTATTGACTCGCCTAATTCTAATCCCGTCGACCTCTGAGACGCTCGTCTCATTCGACCCTCCTCCCTCCTCCCCAACCTCTACCTCTCTTTCCTCGCTATGTCATCATCAAAATCGCCAAGTCCTGTGTCTACCCCGGTACTAGAAGTACCAAAATTCGACAACCGAAATTCCCCCAGCTTCAGCACAGACGATACGAAGGTGGATCAACGACGTGAGATGGGCAAGGAAGATGACGCTGAACGCGAGGTGACCCGGTTGGCTCAGCAACTAACTCGCCAGTCGACACACTATTCGACATCAACAAACCTGGAGAACCCATTCCTAGACGTTGCAGAGGGCTCGACGTTGAACCCCCACGGAGACAACTTCAAAGCGCGCGATTGGATGAAAAACCTGTTGGCTTTAACGGCCCGTGATCCTGAGAGATTTCCCCAGCGAGCGGCGGGTATTTCGTTCAAGAACCTCAGCGTGCATGGTTACGGTAGTCCTACAGATTACCAGAAGGATGTGTTCAACTCGATTCTCCAGATTGGTCACCTTTTCCGTCTTCTCACTGGTACGGGGAAGCAGAAGATTCAAATCTTGCGCAACTTTGATGGTCTCGTCAAGAGTGGTGAGATGCTGGTAGTGTTGGGACGGCCTGGAAGGTATGCAAAATTCATCTTTTGGGTAGCTTGAGGAACCATGCTAACAGAAGTTCTAGTGGCTGCTCAACTTTGTTGAAAACCATGGCCGGTGAAATGAATGGTATCTATATGGATGAATCCTCCCATTTGAGTTACCAAGGTATGACCCCACACCACTATTTTCATCACTGAGCAGACTGACTGACTTGGAATTAGGTATTCCCGCAAAGCAAATGCGCAACCAGTTCCGTGGTGAAGCTATCTACACTGCCGAAACCGATGTCCATTTTCCCCAACTCTCTGTTGCCGACACTCTGAAGTTCGCCGCGTTGGCTCGATGCCCCCGGAACCGTTTGCCCGGCGTCTCGAAGGATCAGTATGCAGAGCACATGCGAGACGTTGTCATGGCTATGCTTGGTCTCTCGCACACGATCAACACCCAAGTCGGAAACGATTTTGTCCGTGGTGTCAGTGGTGGTGAACGGAAGCGTGTCAGTATCGCTGAGGCAACTCTCAGCGGTAGCCCTATCCAATGCTGGGACAACAGTACCCGTGGATTGGATAGTGCTAATGCCCTCGAGTTCTGCAAGACCTTGAACCTGATGACCAAATATGCCGACACTACCGTCGCTGTTGCTATCTACCAGGCCTCCCAGAGCGCTTACAATATCTTCGACAAGGTGACAGTCCTCTATGAGGGTCGCCAAATCTACTTTGGCCGCACTGATGAGGCGAAGAAGTTCTTCACCGACATGGGTTTTGAATGCCCTGACCGTCAAACAACCGCCGATTTCTTGACTTCCCTGACCAGTCCGTCTGAGCGTATCGTGAAGAAGGGCTATGAAGGCAGGGTCCCTCAGACGCCCGATGAGTTCGCTGAGCGCTGGAAGAACAGTGAGGCGCATGCCAAGTTGATGAAGGAAATCGACGAATATGAGCAGGAGTATCCGCTTGGCGGCCAATCGGTGGCCCAGTTTACTGAAGCACGCAAAGCGATGCAGGCAAAGAGCCAGCGGATCAAGTCCCCCTACACCGTGTCTGTTAAGGAGCAAATCCGGCTCTGCATGATTCGGGGCTTTCAACGTTTGAAGGGCGATGCCAGTTTGACATTGAGTCAGCTTATCGGTAACTTCATCATGGCCTTGATTATTGGAAGTGTCTTCTACAACTTGCAACCCTACACCACCAGTTTCTATTCTCGTGGAGCACTGCTTTTCTTTGCCGTTTTGCTTAACGCCTTCTCTAGTGCTCTTGAGGTGAGCTGACCTTTCGACTATCGAACGCGAAAACCTGTTACTAACATGACTAGATCTTGACTCTGTATGCGCAACGTCCCATTGTCGAAAAACAAGCTCGCTACGCTATGTACCACCCGTTCGCCGAGGCCGTGGCCTCGATGCTCTGTGACATGCCCTACAAGATACTCAACGCGATCATTTTCAACATCACATTGTACTTTATGACTAACCTGCGTCGTGAACCCGGTGCCTTCTTCATCTTCCTGCTCTTCTCTTTTGTCACCACCCTGACCATGTCGATGCTCTTCCGTACAATGGCCGCATCCTCCCGGACCCTATCTCAGGCTCTGGTTCCTGCCGCTATCCTCATTCTCGGTTTGGTTATCTATACCGGTTTCACGATCCCTACGAGGAACATGCTTGGCTGGTCTCGCTGGATGAACTACATCAACCCAATCGCATATGGTTTCGAAAGCTTAATGGTCAACGAGTTCAACAACCGGCCATTCAAGTGTCCGCCAGAGAGTATGATCCCAACCAAATTGCAATATTACCTTGATATGCCTCTGGAGAACAAGATCTGCTCCACAGTGGGTGCTGTTTCCGGTTCCGACATCGTCCAAGGAACCGACTACCTTGCCCAGAGTTTTCAGTACTATGCTTCCCACAAGTGGAGAAACTTGGGTATCATGTTCGGTTTCATGGTTTTCTTCATGGCAACCTACCTTATCGCCACCGAGTACATCTCCGAGGCCAAGTCTAAGGGTGAGGTGCTTCTTTTCCGCCGCGGACACGCTCCTCGTCACCAGGGTGATGACATTGAAAACACCTCCCATGCAATCTCCGGAGAAAAGACAGACGAGTCTAGCGGAAAGGAGGTTACTGCAAGCATCCAAAGACAAGAGGCGATCTTCCACTGGCAGGACGTGTGCTACGACATCAAGATCAAGGGTGAACCACGCCGGATTCTCGACCACGTTGATGGCTGGGTTAAGCCGGGTACTTGCACTGCGCTGATGGGTGTTTCCGGTGCTGGTAAAACCACGCTTTTGGATGTGCTCGCTACTCGTGTGACTATGGGTGTTGTTACTGGTGAGATGTTGGTTGATGGCCGTCCCCGGGACCAGTCCTTCCAGCGGAAGACCGGTTATGTACAGCAACAGGATCTCCACCTTCACACCACAACAGTGCGTGAAGCGTTGCGCTTTAGTGCCATACTCCGTCAGCCCGCCCATGTCAGTCGCCAGGAAAAGCTCGACTATGTTGAAGAAGTTATCAAACTTCTTGGAATGGATTCTTATGCGGATGCCGTCGTTGGTGTTCCTGGTGAAGGTCTCAACGTTGAACAGCGGAAGCGTCTTACTATTGGTGTTGAGCTGGCAGCTAAGCCCCAGCTTCTTCTGTTCCTTGACGAGCCTACCTCTGGTCTTGACAGTCAGACTTCTTGGTCTATTCTTGATCTCATTGACACCCTCACTCAGCACGGACAAGCTATCCTTTGTACTATCCACCAGCCGTCAGCCATGCTCTTTCAGCGTTTCGACCGTTTGCTGTTCCTCGCCAAGGGTGGTAAGACCGTTTACTTCGGTGAAATCGGGGAAGAGTCCTCTACTCTTTCCAGCTACTTTGAGCGGAATGGTGCCCCGAAGCTGCCCCCTGGTGCCAATCCTGCCGAATGGATGCTTGAAGTCATTGGTGCTGCTCCCGGATCTCACAGCGAAATCGATTGGCCGGCCGTTCGGCGCGACAGCCCTGAACATCAGGGAGTGCTCGACCACCTAGCTGAACTGAAATCGACTCTCTCGCAGAAGTCCGCTGGCTCGTCCAATGCCGATCCCGGTAGTTACAACGAATTCGCCGCTCCCTTCACCGTCCAGCTCTGGGAATGCCTCGTCCGTGTCTTCTCGCAATACTGGCGCAGTCCGGTGTACATATACTCTAAAGCATGCCTGTCCATACTCACGGCCTTGTACATCGGTTTCTCCTTCTTCCAAGCGGAGAACAGTCAGCAGGGTCTCCAGAACCAAATGTTCAGTGTTTTCATGCTCCTCACCATCTTCACCAATCTGGTCCAGCAAATCCTCCCCAACTTCTGCACCCAGCGCTCCCTCTACGAAGTCCGCGAGCGTCCCTCAAAAACCTACTCCTGGCAATCCTTCATGACTGCCAACATCCTCGTCGAAATCCCCTGGAACACCCTCATGGCCGTCATCATTTTCATCTGCTGGTACTACCCCATCGGCCTGTACCGCAACGCAGAGCCCGACGACGCCGTCCACGAACGCGGTGCCCTCATGTTCCTCCTCGTCTGGAGCTTCCTCCTCTTCACCTCGACCTTCGCACACATGATCATCGCCGGTATTGAACTCCCAGAAACAGGAAGTAACCTCGCCAACCTCCTCTTCTCCCTCTGCCTTATCTTCTGCGGTGTCCTCGCGACCCCGGAACAACTCCCCGGCTTCTGGATCTTCATGTACCGCGTCTCGCCCTTCACATACCTCGTCTCCGCGATGCTCTCCACCGGCGTGTCAGGCAACAACGCCATCTGCGAAAATGTCGAATTCCTGACCTTCGACCCGCCCGCGAACATGACCTGCCAATCCTACATGCAGTCCTACATCGACGAGGCCGGAGGATACCTGCAGGACAAGTATGCCACGAGCAACTGCAACTTCTGCAGCATCGATGAGACGGATAACTTCTTGAAGCAGATTCACTCTTCCTACAGTGACGCGTGGAGGAACTTTGGGCTTATGTGGGTGTACATTGTGTTTAACATCGCTGCTGCGGTGTCCATCTACTGGCTTGCCCGTGTGCCAAAGGGAAAGAAGGGTATTGCTTAAGCCAGCTCAAAAAAAAAAAAAAATAGTCATTTGCTATGAAAAAAACGGATAATGGTGTCTATGGTGTTTCCTTTAACAAAAGCGATTCATGATTTATGTTTTTCCTTATTTGTCTTATATCTCTTCTCTTTGGGCGCTATAGCGTGTTGCATATTTGTATACCAGGATGTAAATGGCTTTTTGCTTTTTACTCCCTTTTTCCTACGTTGGATCTAGCGGAATTAATATCATCAAATCTTCCATCTCAATATTTGTACTTCGTACATAGACTGTCAATTCTTGGTCTTACTGCAGGGGTAGTACTCAGTATTATTAATGCTTGAGTGGCTTCTTCCAGATCTCTGAGTTGCCCATATCCTGATGCATAAATACAAAGCATAACGCATAATCTTGACAAAAAAAAAAAAAAAAAAAGCCAACCAATCTGTAAAGCCCTTGGGTATTGTACAATCTCGCCAGAAATGTCCTCCATAATAAGTATATACCAGAAGCAAATAAACAAGATGGACGCACAGGTCCAATCTCATAACCGAAACCAGTCGGTGACAAAACGCTGAAAATCATTATATCGGCATATCCCATCCATAGAAACCAGAAGTTAAAACGTTATAAAAAGGTGTGAAAAGGTTGAAAGCAGAAAGGAATAAATAACAAGCTGACGTATTCGACCAGCAATGAACGGGGTTAATAACTATCCATCTCAACATCCTCCCGGCGGCGCAGAAAAGACGCCTCCTCAAAGTCGTCAACATCCATACTCTGCCCAGCAATCCGGTTCTGGTTCTTCAATGCAATAAAGCGCCGTCTCTGCTGTCCCAGCGAAGGCGCAAGAATAGTCCGGTTCGAGGCATCATAAAAACCCTCAAACTCATCATCCTCCATGTCATCAGAGTCATACGACCGTTTCTGTCCTCCATTAAACGACGAAGTAAACGATCCCTGACTACTCGAGGGAAGCGAATAAGCGTCGTTCTCGTCCGTGACGGAGTCATGCTCATTCATCGCAGAAGGACGCGAGAATGCTTGTACGGCCAGATCCTCTGTCTTCGAGTATCCGCAGAAGGGCGCTAATTCTGCATGGTTTGTACCATTTGCAGTTGTAATAGGGGTGGTTGTAGCAGCCAACTGCTTCTCCAATTCCTTCTGCGTCTTGTATCCCTCCGCAACCGATTTCCGGACGCGCATACCGACGCTCAGCAGCGAGGACTGCACCTTCGCAGGGACGACGGGTGTAGGTGAGAAGGTAGCGGCGGAGTAGTGGTAGTGAGAAACACGGGATGTAGCGCCGTTATAGTAGTCATCATCGTTAACGTTTGCGGTAGGAGTTGTAGAAGTAGAGGCGGAGAAGAACGAGGTGATGGGAGGCTGGAAGCGTCTGCGCTTGGTGGTGTCCTTTGTGATATGCTGGATGGACATTTTTGTCTCGTATCCTTTAGAGATTGATTGACTGGTTAATCGATCTTATCGCCAGGTATGACGATGAGGTATGTGTATGTATGCGGGCAGGCGGCAGGGCAGCGGTCGGGATTGGTGCCTAAGACGAGAGCTAATTGGACGTTCGTTAAGATGCAGGACGTGGAATGTGATATGTGGAATGTGGATACAATGCAGTATGCACAATTAGAGGAAAGAGTGTCTGTGAGTGAAGAAAAGAAGAAAGAGGAAAAAAGGAAGAGAAAAGAGGGAAATGACGATAAGAGAAATTGTGGCTGGGGACACGCGCGCGACGCGCCTTGACGCGCAAATCACGTGGGCGCGTTCCAATATAGCCGTTTTCGGGTAGTAATTCGAGTCTATGGATTGGCTACTCCGTACTAGACCAGTATGTGGTTTCAGGTATATAGATCGATTATTCGCGATGTTTATAGGAACCCGTGCATTATGAGAAATACAATGAAACTAATATACATGAGGTCAACCTAGTTATATTGCTTGACTGTTAACTAAGTCACAGTGGAAGACAGAACACTGGCTATCTAAACACCATAGTTGACAATGCTTCTCACAAGGTTCGAAACCCAGTTGAGTTGCTCTTCAGAGCTACCATCCTTGGGGATGGTAACCCCAGAGCTGGCAGCAGGAGCAGCCGAGGCAGTAGCCTGCTGCTTAGCAACGGTCGCCATGGTGCTGGGCTGAGAAGCGACCTTGTTGTTGGCAGCAGCAGAGGTAGTGGTACCAGCGCTAGAAGCAGAGTTAGGGCCAGAGCCAGAGCCACCAACGGTAAAGTCGACGCAAGACTCATAGGTCTGGTCAATGGACTCCGCGAACCAGTACCACTGGAGCACACAGTCACCGGCAGTCGAGCACTTGCTACCCAGGTTTTCGGGGATGGTGACGCTGAAGTTGGTGTCGTCGTCGGTGACACCAGTCTCGGTGGAGGCGTACTTGTCCCATGATTTGAGTGGGCTGCCAATCACGGTGTTGGACTTGGTGTCGACGACGGAGACGTTGGCGACACCGGTGTGGGGAGCGCGGATGTCGATCTCGAACTTGACGGTTTGGCCGGCGCTGTAGGATTGGACGTTGTCCTTGTTGTCGGCGAACTTGTAGCCCTTGCAGAGCCAGATGTCGCACTTCTCGGCGTTGTAGTCGTCCTGGCCGTTGGCGACCTGCAGCTCACCCTGGACGTTGCCGTAGTTGTCGGCCTTTTGGTTGTTGTAGATTTGTTGACCGCAGGAGGATTCCATGGCGGAACCGGGCATACGGGGCTTAGGGGAGCTGATGAAACCGTGACCGTGGGCCAGGGAGACAATGCTGGCAAGAGCGAGGACGGTGCTGGCTTGCTTCATTTTGGCTGATTCTTGAAGATGATAAAAGAAAAGGTTGGATAAAGACTGAACGAGATGGAAAGATCAGGTATACCAGTATACCAACATTCGAATGAGAGACAGGAAGAAAATAAGGCGGAACGGTCACAGACCAGAGCCAAAAGACAGCTTCAAGAAGAGAATGAAAACGTTAACAAGGGCAAGCCTGTGTGCTGGGAGAGGAAAGAACCTGTCAGAGCAGATGCCCTTCCCTCTATATACCCTCGGATTAGGGCTGATCCAAGCAACTCCATCAGTCCATCTCATCATGAAACATACCCCCTGAAATCGGACATGGCCTGGCTCCCTCATGGATCCTTAATTCGGATTTACCTCTAAATGGAGATGTCTCCCTGGTGAGACCGAAGACAGACTTCACGGATCGGGGAGACGCACGTTCGTTCTGTCAACCCCGACCCCATCACTAATTTCACTCTGCGCTGCCAGACCAGTCAATCATCAACCATAAACACTAGAACAGTCTGGATGGACCCGAAAAGTATATAATGGAGAGTCAACGAAGTTGTAAAATGCCAAAGCGCCCATGACGGGGCGAATCGTTTCACGTTTATTGTCATGAAACATGCAAATTAACGACCCCTATATAGTTAATCAAGAACATCCCCCGAAAGAGCAATTTATATACTTGGTATTCAGGGTTTCAGCTTCATTAAGCCGGAGGAGGGAATGTCAAACAACTGCCGCCAGGAGACATTGTCGTTCAGTCGGTCTGGTCGAGCTTCAAGCATCATTATCAACATCACTTTGCTTCAAACAGGCACTCCACCTGGGAGACACCAGAAGATCCTTGGATATTTCGCAGTCGTACCATGGCGATAGCAATATAGATGTATATAGATGTTTGATTGCAGAAGAACCGGTTGATTCGGGCCTCGCCATCCGGTATCGGTATCCCGAGTCCGAATCATGTACCATCATGCGGTGAACAGTTAATACAAACGATCAAAACGCTAATCAAGACAAAACGAGGAATCAAAAAGTAATATGCCAGGAGGTATTTGCTGTATATCTAGATTGCAAGTGGGTATAACTACAACAATGGAGGGACATGAGCAGATGTAAGAAATGTAAATAGCATCAATCTTGATCGCTGAGGGGCCAGAACAAAAGTGAATAAACAAAAAGTCGAATCTCAAAAAATTATGTCGCCAATATATCCATACCACTGTCTTGATCAAGCCGTCCGTTCAGTGGTCTGATATCACTGTCCATTTGGTCCGTTTGCCCCGTACGAATTGGTCTGCTGATTTCCGTCATAGTGAGAGGGTGCGCCATAAATTCCATTGTTGTCTGCGAATGGGTTCTGAACCTGAAAGTCCTCCGATCGATATTCATACCGGCCGGCACCAGCACTCGGGTTTGCCGTAGGGGCTGGCGCGGGCGCAGTTGTAGGAACAGGGGTAGGAACAGGCGCAGGTGAAGATGACTCCGCAGCGATGGGCACATTTCTTTGCGGAAGAGGAGGAGCTGGGACTGGTCGCGTGTTGGCACTCGACGCCGTAATATCGCCAGATTCAGCAGGCGACTGGTTATTCGCACTACCCAAGACCTTGCGGGCGTTGAGAACCGCACGTTGGTGCTTGGACAAGGCCACCGAAATCTCATCATTCGTCTCAATCAACGTTAACAGCGTGTCCTCATCCGGCGCTGGGTTAGTCGAATTGATGTATGCCTGGATGGCACGGGATGCGGATTGGCATCGATGAGAGAATTCCGCGATAATCTCACTCTCGAGAATCTCCGCTGGCGGTGTCGACTGGACGAACTGGAGGAGCAGTTTGGACGAGTTCCTGGCTTCTTCAACACGCGCAGCCAGCTCATCAGGTGGAGGTAGAACCGTTCCATGAGTGGGACGATGTGCGCCAAAATAATTCTGGCCCCGCTGCTGCGACTGCGACTGCTGTCCTCTTGACGTAGGCCCGGCACCCTGTCAGAGTAATTAGCAAGATGACTATATCCAACGGAATCGAACCACCCACCAAGAAAGTCCGCGCCTTGTTATACCGCTCCTTCTCCTTCTTCCACATAGCCACGAGCGCTGCCAAATCCTCATCCCACGACCGCTGCGTGTCCATGAATTCCAGCGTCTCGCGCAAAAACTGCTGCACGTTCATGTCCCTCCCCTGCCGCAGGAGATCCTTTACCGTCGACGTAAACTTGGCATCCAAATTGCGCGCAAAGGTGTGGCCCGGGTTATCGATGAGAATGCGAATCAACATGATGGCGTTGTATTGCATGTGTCCGGGGGTCTTGACGGGGTCGGAGAGAATCTTGCGAATGCGATGGGCGGCCTCTTTGGCGGCATTGGGACTTGATTCGGCGCTTTCGACAATGGCGGGGAGATGGACATAGTCTGTACCTTGCTGTTGAATTGGAATAGGGGTTAGTCAATGAACAGTAGTAGATGGGACGGTAGGAGATGGCGGGGGGCCGAACGTACAGAGCTGGTATTCCCCGATTCGCAGAATGCGGCCTGGATGGCAATATCGCATATGATCAGTCAATGTCCTATAGCCTTCCATAACGCTTAATGTAGTTTGTCCTACCACTTCCCGGAGGATGACAGCTTCGGGCGAATCATCAGAATACGTCGTCGCGGAGGAGGAGCTTCTCGAGGCGGAACCTAGGGAATCATTGCATTGAGCAACCGGAGATTTAAACTGAGAGGTGATATAGAATGCAACTTACTGGCACGCCGGGTCAAGGAAGTAAAAACGCGCTTCATCGTTGCTGACAACAAGCAAACCTGCAGCTTCGACTCTGGGAGGGAAAAGGAGAAGTGTGCTTTGTTTTACTCCAAAAGTAAGGCTGAGACAAAGGAACTGCGGCGGGCGTTTAGTTTAGTCTTAGTACTTTAACTCTATGCTAGGCAGAAAACGGACACCCGCCAGTGGCAACGACCACGACAACCACGACACGCAAGCCGTTCTATACACACCAGTCATGATAATCTTTGAGAGGGACTTTGCGGCCCCAAATAAAGATGCCTGTGCCGTGGTGGTAGTGGTTGTCCGGTGATAGTAGGAAAAACTGCCTTGTGCTCGACGGAGATATGCATATGGCTTACTCTTGAGCACAGCCACTCTTGGCCTTTTCGATAAGCCTCATGAATATCGAGTATATTAAGGTTGGCATGTTAGTCAGTCCTGTATGTGACTAGAGACGTCATTCCGAAACAGGTCAAGGGTCGACTAGAGTCTACACAGAGATCTTCCATACTAGGAAATGCTGAACAAAATGAAACCGTATCCCATTCATGAAATAACGCTCGTATTATCCCGAAGCATGCGTTCGGAAACAAGGGTACCCGGAAAAGAAAAGGCCAGTGACTGTCCGGGGCCAATCCCTCGACATGGGAAGATTCATATGTAGAAAAAGGAAAAATATCCTCGGGGAAGATCAAGCAAGAAGCCCATCTGTATAATCTGCCCGTTGTTTCGAAATTTTTCCATTTCATCGCATTTTTTCTTGTAGCCTTCCGTGACCAGGTATTTGTTCCGTACAACAACATAAAAGAAAACTCCGGGCTTTTTAATTTTCCCTATGCATTTCTTTCCCAACTACCTATTACCCCCGACACCTTACAGACCACTTATGCCTCGATGAGAGCACGGCGGATCTGAGTACCACGCTGGCGGGAAGAGAGGTGAGTCTCCTTGGCAACGGGGGCCTTCTGGACGACTTCCTCACCCTCGGTAAGGATGAGCTCGATGTGGCAAGGGTTGGTCATGTAGGGGTTGATCTATGCCATGTCAGTTATCCGCCGCAGAAACCCAAGAGTGTTGATACATACACGACCGTGGGCACGGTAGGTGCGTCTCCGGCCCTTGGGGGCCTGGTTGACCTGGATGTGCTTGACAATAAGGGCACCGGTGTCGAGACCCTTGGTGTCAGCGTTGGCCTCGGCGTTCTTGAGGAGGTCGGCGAGGAAGTGAGCGGACTTGACGGGCCAGCGGGCGCGGCTGACACCCCACTGCTTGCCTGTAGACAACTTCATCAGCGTGCTGTCCTGTGACCGTATGTCTAACAATTTCCCAAGCATTCATCTCCAACCGCACGGCTCGTCGTTCCATCCATGTTCAATCCCGATTTTCCCATCAATTGCATGTCCGACTCTTTCCAGCCATGCCGTACTTCCAATTCATTTGTAGCCTTTCCCAAAACCATAAAGAAAAATCGCATCACTCACCCTGAGCAGCACGGCCAGTGCCGCCAGCGTATCTGCGCATGGGGACGACCTCCGCCTTGTTCTGGACGTTGTCGAGGAACTTGAGGGCGCGCTCAAGCTTCATGCCCTTGACAGCCTGGGCGGTCTCACGGGTGTTCTTGAAGCTGACACGGAGGTAAGAGCCCCGGGCGCGGGCGCTCTTTGCGGCCGGAATCTCCTGAGCGGCGTAACGGACCTGAAAGACAAAATCCCAATATCAGCAACATGCAGAGACTCGACCGGACGTAATTGATATGACGGCAATATTCGAATTCATTGTGATGGGGCATGATATTTTTTTTTTTCGATGCGCGGAAATGGGGATTTTCTCGAAGTCTCGAAATCGACAAGTCTTTGGGCTTGGGCTTGGGCTTGGGGACATGCAAAAATCGCATGCTAGATATCGAAGTCGACGACAGCAACACTCACCATCTTGAAGCGGTTGCCGAGGGGTAAAGGGATGGTCCTCGATGTCGTGAGAAGTTGTCGCTTTTTCTTCGTTTTCGACAAGGCCTCTGGAACGGGGATCGCGAGACTCTGCGTGTGGTGCGCTTGGCGCCGTCCGCCCTAAGCGAGCCCTAACGCTAGGCCGAGTGTGGCTCACCGCCCGGCAGTATCTGTTATCAACGATCATGAACGTAGATCGCGTGGTTTATTCTCGAATAATTCATTTGGCATTCCTAGCTCTAGGTTTATTTACTGCAGGTATATTTACGGAGTCCCGTTCATACCCTGGAAGGCACTCTTCTGCTCCGGAACCAACGTGATCATCTTCCCCTTTTCAACCGCCGAACGCAGGTTGTTCAACACTAGCAGCTCCATGTCCTTCTGCGTCTCATAGGTCATGGTACCAATGTGTGGCAGCAACATCACACGGGGGTTCTTGATAAGCCCGGACTCTACCACGGGCTCATTCTCATAAACATCCAGACCAGCCGACAAGACCTGTCGAGTCGTCAATACAACGATCAAATGATGGAAATGGATGGACGATGGACTTACCTTCCCAGACTCCAACGCAGCAACCAAAGCCTTCTCGTCGATCAAAGCCCCACGAGCCGTGTTGACGATAACAATCTCGTCCTTCATCTTGCCAAATTCTTTCTCCCCAATGATATGCCGGGTCGACTCATTCAGAGCCAAGTTCAAGCTCAGCACATCGGAAGTAGCCAGTAATTCATCAAACGACACATAGGTCGCGTCGCCCTCAAGCTCAGACGACAACCGCGAACGGTTGTGATACTGGATCTTCATTCCAAAGGCTTTGGCGCGGTTTGCCATTTCCTGGTGGGGTCAGTCAGACTGCTCACTGGCCAAGAAGGAATGTAAGTGTAGTTTACTCTTCCAATACCGCCCATGCCGAGAATTCCAAGGACTTTGCCCTTAGGGTCACGACCCAGCGTAGACTTTCCGAGCCATTGGCCCTCTCGGATGGAAGTCAACGGCACGTATGCCTGTCGCAGAGCCCCGATCATCAAGAAAATGCCCACGTCAGCCGTGGCGTTGTTGACGGCCACGGGGGTACTGGACACGGCGATTCCTGTGCGCGCATTAGTTTTTGTAACTAGTATAAAAGGGTTGCGGTACGTACCCTTTTTCGTACAAGCATCAATATCAACATTGTCATAGCCTGCGCCGTTATGGCAGATGTACTTTAATGACGACGGCAACACGGACAGCATCTCTGCGTTGAAAGGGCCCGTAAACTATTCAATTAGCCTCTTCTCTTTGCCTCATCTTTGATCGATTTACCTTGGTCGAGGTATTGGATCGATAGATAGCGACTACATCATTATACTCGCCATTCTTACAGTTTTGAATAAAGTCCTCCCGGGTGCCAGAGGGGAATTCCTATCCAGTCAGCTCTATTCATACTGTATGATGATGATGGGATGCACACCTTGAGTGTCAAACAGGATGACAGATCCTCCCATTCCTTGCGGGCGTGTGTGATAGCACCGATTAACAGAGCAGCAGGAGCCATGATATGATGTCAGAGGATGAAGTTGTATAGAACAAGAATAAATGTACAAATATACACAAGATCTATTCGGATGAATTGAAGAATCGAAAGAAATAAGAAGATGAAGCAACTCGGAGTATCTCCTGGACGGGGAGTTTTTACGGCATTGATAGCCAGACTTTGATACTTCGATTTCCGTATCTACAGCGACTTTATCAGCTCCGTTCACCTAGATCCTGATCCAGCAATGGTTATGTCTGCCTATTCAAGCTAGTATAACGAATTGTTCCAATAATGATGCTCTTTTTTACAAACACTTGACCCCTGTCCCTATCTATCACACATCTCGGTCCCGTATGACTCCCCCGAACAGTACTCCGAGTACAGAATGGCCGTATGTCATACCATCGGCTATTGACTCCCCGCCTCGCGGTTCAATTCCCGATGCCTTATCAATGGCCGAACAACGTGGGGTAAATACTTCCTCTTCACGAGGAGTAATAATACTCTTTTCCTCATACTCAACTAAAGGCCCCTTCTGGTTCGTGACAATAGAAATCGCTCAAATTCCATCCCCGGGGGAATTCTTTCCCCACGGCTTTCGGATATTGAGCGAGGATATACGCCGAATATTGCCCAGTATTCCGTAGATTTACTTCCTCTCAGTTGTCACATATCGATATAAATCCAGCTGTCCTGCATACTTGACCTTTTCATATTTTTCTACTATTCTGTATCACATATCACCAAAATGGCAGCCGCACAATCTACCAAAGCGCTCGTCCTCCACGGCGCCAAAGACCTCCGCATAGTACATCCCCCTCTCATGAAAGACAACAAAAACCAAATCTAACAGAAACAGGAATCAAGAACCATAACCCCCCCATCCGGTACCGAAGTCCAAATCGCCATCCGCGCAACCGGCCTCTGCGGCTCAGACCTGCACTACTACTCCCACGGCCGCAATGGCGACTTCGTCGTCCGCGAACCCATGTGCCTCGGTCACGAGTCCTCCGGCACAGTCACAGCCCTCGGTCCCAACGTAACGACCCTGCAAGTCGGCGACCGCGTCGCGCTAGAAGTCGGCCTGCCCTGTCGCAAATGCTTCCTCTGCCGCATCGGCCGCTACAACATCTGTCCCGAGATGAAATTCCGGAGCAGCGCCAAGGTGTTTCCGCATTTCGACGGAACGCTAATGGAACTCACCAACCATCCCGCAGAGATGTGTCACAAGTTGCCGGATAATGTGTCATATGCAGGTGGCGCGCTTGTGGAGCCGTTGGCGGTTTGTCTGCATGCGATTAGGCGCTCGCATCCGCCGTCTAAGGAAGAGGTAGCGCTGGCAGAGGAAGTCGGGGAGGGGTCGTCGGCGCTGGTGTTCGGGGCGGGGGCGATTGGGTTGCTTTTGGCGGGCGCGCTGGCTACTGCGGAGAACTTCTCGTCGATTGTTGTTGCGGATATCGACCAGGCGCGGTTGGAGATCGCGGAGTCGTTGGGCTTGGGGCTCAAGACTTATCTGATTCCCAAGGAAGATCCGAGCAACCCGGCCCCGGCTCGTGACGCGCCACACGCTGAGCAGGTTGCGTATGCGCTGCAGAGTGCGCAGCGCAATGCTGCGAAGTTGAAGGAGGCGAATGGTGTGAAGACTGGCTTCTCGCGCGTGTATGATTGCACTGGTGTGCCTACCTGCGTGCAGACTGGTATCTACGCCGCTGGTGCTGGTGGTGTGTTGGTGCAGATTGGTATGGGAAATCCCGTGCAGACGCTTCCTGTTGGCGCTGCTGCGCTGCGCGAGGTCGATGTGATCGGTGTGTTCCGGTATGATGGGTATGCGTACCCTGCTGCTATCAGTTTGTTGGAGAGTGGTAAGATTGGGCGTGTTGAGGAACGTGTTGTCACGCATCGGGTGAAGCTGGAGCAGGGAGACAGGGCGTTTGGTTTGGCTGGAAAGGGTGTTGATGAGAATGGGACGCCTGTCGTTAAGGTTGTTATTGAGAGCTAGATTGCTTTCTTGTCTTGTATACCCGGTTTTATGTTTAGTTGCATCATAAGGGGGTGAGTCTTTGGGAGCATGACTTGAAAATTGTATTATGTGTTGATGATATGGAGTGTATCTGGAGTGTATACGTAGATAATAATATGTTCAGGAGAGCCAGAAAGTTATATATAATACCCTTGGTAATAATCACACCCATCTATATAGCTCGTGAAACATACTACTTCAATCCTCCCGCCAGCAGGAGACTCTGCCCCGTCATATAACCAGTCGTAACAAGCATAGTCACCACATTAGCGACTTCCTCGGGTGTTCCCACCCGTCCAAGGGGTATACTCGACGCGATCTCAGGAACTGACTGGGCGTTGGGGATCATTCCCGTGTCCCCAATGATTGCTGGTGCTACGTCGTTGACACTGATATTGTGTTCTGCCAGACGAGTCGACAGGTTCTTCATCATACCGGTCATGCCGGCTTTGGATGAGGCGTAATCTATCATTGTCAGTAATAAGGACGAGATTCTCTGGGGGGAGTGGCATACGGCATCCATTAATCCCTCCACCATACCCAGCTATCGAAGACATGAACACAATCCGACCCCATCGTTGGTTCCTCATATGCTCTACAACGCCCTTCACAAGAATAAATGAGGCGCGGAGGTTGACGTTGATCGTGTAATCGAATTCTTCGAGCGTAATATCCCAAACCTGCGGCACGCGCTTGCCGTACCCGGCGTTGGAGACAAGGATGTCGGGTCGCTGGCCATGTTGCTGATCGATCTGCTTGAACATCGCCTGGATTTGTTCTGCGGAAGCGACGTCCACCTGATGCGCTGAGATGCGAAGGGGTTTGTCATCGACCGTGTGATATTTAGTTTTGAGCTCTTCGACCAGAGTATCCATTGCTGTCTTGTTACTCGAGTAGGTCAGGGCCAGGTGAACACCCTTCTGGAAAAGTTGGTGTGCGCATGCTGCGCCGATTCTGATAACCAGTCAGACATGAGCTCTATAACGGACGTAGAAAGTGGCTCACCCTCCAGATGCACCTGTGATCAGAGCCAGTCGGCCCTTGATTTCATTCAGTGCCATTATGTTAGATACTCAACTGGAATCTGTCAACTGAGCTATTTTAGACGTGGGGTGTTGTTGTACAATTGTACTCCGGAGTAGCTTTCCCCCCTCGGCTACCGCGTAGAAATACATCTCGGAGGAAACCCCGAGCATCATCCCCGCTATCCCCGCACCACTATTGGGGATAATGAGCAAGAGACACGCGTTGATGGTGATACCTGTCGCATTCTCCATTGCGGACAATTTTGCCCGAGCAAGACGATTCGAATACTCAGGGCCCTAACTGGGATAGGAAAGGCGCTTAAAAAAGAAGACTGCTCATATCACCTGACCATGTTGACACTTGCCAGCTCTGCAAACGATCCTGCCCAGTCTGGTACAGGTCAGGGTTCTGGAACGCCTCAAACCCCATCCCTGCTCCAGAGATCTGGTCTCCGGAGACAAAGTCACCGACAGCCTCGAGATCCAACCAAGAGAAATCATTTGCCGGACTGAAATCCACGTATTTATTCTGGTCGGAAAGGCAATTCGAAAGTGTAGTCTGCATGAGATCGTTGCTTTGCTGAGTGCCTGCGGGAGAAGTGATCGGTGCGGGTTTGGTTTGCCAGAGAAGTTCTAGAAGGCGTGAGTACCGAGAGCCGATGTCATCTGGTCCGGCGCTTGCTCGTTTCAGGACCTCTGTGGTTCGGGTGACGAGATCGCGCACTGCCATTTCTTCAGAATGTAACATGACGCCGAATGAACGGGCCTGAATAGTGTTAGACCCAGAAGACAATGCGATTAGTTGTGTTCGGCTTACTTTGTACAAGAATACTGCCGCGTAGATACCGTACAGATAGAATCGAAGCGGCATAAAGTGCAAGTGCTTTTCTGGATCAACCAAGTCAACCAGAATGGACAGGTATGCTTTGGCAGCATCCAACGATTCGTAGATAAATCGGGCATCCTGCAGTGACGCAACGTTGTTGAATGCCCTTCGCAAATGTTCCTTCTGGGCGTGAGCATCGCCGTTGGTCTTCGACGCCAATGACTGCGATATTGTTGCCTGGAAAGCGAATGCGTTGGTATACAGCCTCAGATACTCGTACGATAATTGTAATGTAGCGCGAATGGGAGCAGAACCTGAGAGCAATTAGCGTGACATTGGAATACGATTAGGAACTGACGACATACAATGCAATGACCCCCAAAGGGACTTCCAGCGCAGGATGGCAAGACGAAAGTCATCCACATATTTGACATAATCGCCCATAAGCATCATCTGATTGCTGGTCCGCATGCCAGAATAGAGCACGTCATGGACATTTCCGTACAGCTGCGTGAGGTCTAGCGTGGCTTGGAAAATCCTCGCATGGTCCTCTTCCCCTTCTTTAACAGGTTGCAAGGAAGGAAAATCCTGACTGACCAGTCCTGTCATCGGACCAGGTCCCCGCGACCAGAAGGCGCGCCCAATGCGAACAGAAATCAGACGATCGGAGATGTAGCAGCTAGTCCAAGCCAATCGCCTGCGAGCCTCTGTTTCCGTATCTCCTGATGCATCGCCTCGGAAGGATGTTCGGTCCAGCCCAAGAAAGTAGCCTGATCGTAATGCGAGCCCGATGTGCATCCAGGCAGCGCGGTCCTCTTCTCCTCGGCCGACACGTTCAATGCGCGGGCGTAGACCTTGAGGTTCCCATTCTGCAAGAATTAGCAGAGCCTCCACGGCTTCGACGCCGCAGTCAGCCCCAGCAGCGATACCAGAGATCAGCTCGTGCATGTACCTGGAACAATATTCATGGATTTCCGGTCGTTCCACCAGGTCCTTGGAAGCGATGGTAAGAACAGCGGTGAGAAGGTACTTTTCACTGATCGCAAAGGCATCCAGGGCATTGCGGTCAAAGTACTTGCGTGGTACTACTGGTAAGTATGGGTGGAAATTCTCGGCGTAGCGCACCACGAGCTGCCACACCGTCGCTGGATCTAGGGAGCGTGTCTGAACGAGTCTGTAGGTCTTGATACCGCTATTTGTAGGAAAATCAGTCCCCGAGCCACCCTGTAGCGTGCTGTAGGACGAGAAACCACCAGAACCAGAGGGCAACGAATCTGCAATCGTCTCCGCGGTGGTACCATCCGCACTCCTTTTCGCAATGCCCGTCAAGCACTGCCATGCATCTGACGGATTTCGTGGAACTGAACCAATAGACGCCGTATCGTCATCGTCTACGGAGACAGACGTTGTTGTTGTTGTTGCTGTCGGGGGATTGGGCGGCAAGAAGACCACAGGGCCGGGGTACGTAGCCTGACGGTTTTCCGAGCTGGGCGAACTTACCGTATCCAGGTCGGATTTCTCCTGAGTCGTGATCCCGGGGGTGACATTCTTTAGTTTGTTTTTACGAATTCGGCGACCGCCTCGATTTGAGCTGCCCAGAACACATTCACGACCATCGCGGATACATCGTTGACATGGCGGGACTCCAGGGCTGCCACTGCTGTCTCTGTTTAGCATTAGCAAGCTATCTATGTCTGATGGGATGGAAAGGAAGTAAAAATAGACATACAAATCACACTTTGATTTGCGCTGTCGACAGTGCAGACACGCTCTCGACACGCGCTTCAGGGCGTCCGAACGGGACCTGGCCCTCGACATTGGAGAGTTTCCGAACCGAGGCGATTGTTCTTCTTGCTCCATCTTGGTCGCTTGGCTTCATGAAAGTCACAAATTTCTCTGACAGTCACGATGCTCAAGTGGCATTTTCCAGGGCCGGTTAGTTAGGAGAGATGCTCTCTCAAAAGGGACAGCAAGCAGTGTATCAACGAGGAGAAAAAACAGGTAAGATTGATACTAGAAAAGAACCGTCCAGATCGATAGCGCAAAATAAGAAAGATGCATCGTTTTGTCGCATCTAGTCCGTGCCCATGAAAGCAGTAGGTAATATGTACTTGTAGTCGTCAACCTTAACTCGGGAAATAATACGAGTGCCTTTTTCCATGGAGTGGCTCTTCTCCACACCCCACACGAGAACGGACAGCCAAACGACGCTTTTCTTTTTCCCTACCAAAGGATTTCCTTTCCTAGTCTGTGGTTGAGCTTCTTTCCCCAATCTTTGGTGTCATTGTGATTGGAGCTGGTTTGGGGTAATAAAGTGCGCCGATGATTTAGCCATGGGTGTGACTAACTAGTTAACTAGAATATTTATCCAGAACAGGTAGAAATAAAAACAGAAATACTGGCACATTTGTCTGTCTCTTCACAGTTCAGAAGAGCAGGGAAGTAAAATACATTACCGTATTGTGACTGATATACAGCAGACAACGCCTTCTCCAGCCCCTATTCCCTATTCATAATCACACTATTCAAAAGAGCCCAAAATATAGAAGCTTCGATTTGTTTATATATCACCATATCCCGTTGTTTACCCCCGGATGTATGACCAGGCAATTCTCAACACGGCCCGGGTCCGGATCCAACTTTGCTATCTACGAGGAGATCAGATCAGAGCTCATCCTGGACCCTTTCTGCAGTGCAATATAAGCTATCTGTGCATCCCTACTGCAGGACGACCTGCTAGCAAACCGTATCCCTATCTCAGAGACCCCGTTGATCTTGCGGCTTGCAGATTTTCAGACAAGCTAGTACTCGTATGGCGGACCATATGGCTATACATACACGCCGTACCCACGAGGTTGAACAAGAAGAACATGTGCCACTTTACCACTTTACCCCCATTTCCCCGTGTTTTGAAGAGAGCCATGGCCGTGTTCTGGTTACATGACGAACGTAATCCGTGTCTATTGTTTGGATCTCAACCGGCTGTCAGTTTGAAACTCCAGCTCTTGTATGACACAGGCAATGTGACATCTTTGTTGACAAATTCAAACCATAGAATTGATCTCGAGATTGAGATGAGATGCCATAAAATACACATCTAGATCCATGTAATGACAGTACGATGCTCGGCCGTTCGCCGATGACAGGCAATAGCCGGCAGTGGAGCGGCCGGTAACGGGTCGGCAACGGAATTTGCCTGGTTTAGAAGCCCCGCACGAGGGGCAATGAAGCCATCGCAATGAAAGCCGGGAAAAGGACTGCAAAGAGATACATAACAGTAATAATGTAAGCAGCTGTGCGATTATTCGATTTTGAGCTCGAAGGTGGATTTATAATATTAGACACAATCCTCCTATCATTTCTCCTGGACGTGGTTGAGCCATTCGCATATATCACGCAGTCAGATACAGACAGATCTAGTTGCGAAACCTGCCACAGCATTCACAATGACAGACAGCGTTACTTCCCTCTTCTCGCTGCGCGGCCGGACGGCCGTCGTCACTGGTGGCACAAGAGGCATTGGCCAGGCTATGGCCATTGCTCTTGCAGAGGCTGGTGCCGATATTGTGCTGATCCAGGTATGCATGCCTTGAGTACTACCTGTAATAGCTCAATCGTTCCAAAACTGACTGGGAATAGAGAGACGAGTCCAACACAGCAACGCGTGATGAAATCATCAACCGCATTGGCCGGAAAGCGTCGATTCACGTTGCAGAGCTATCCAACCGAGAGGCAGTCAAGGGCATCATTCCAGCATTAGTGAGTCAAGGCATCAAGCCTCAGATCCTTCTGAACTGCGCTGGGATTCAGAGGAGACATCCTAGTGAGAAATTCCCGGATGAGGATTGGGATGAGGTGAGTGCTCTCCATTCAACAGCATTATCATACCAGCGATGGGGCTAATATAAACGTGGCTAGGTTATCCAAGTCAACCTGAGCTCCGTCTTCACCCTCTGCCGTGAATTTGGCGCCCACCTGCTGTCTCTCGATCCTTCCGAATTCTCCAATGGCCACCGCGGCTCCATCATCAACGTCGCATCTCTTCTCACCTTCCAGGGGGGATTCACCGTCCCCGCCTACGCTGCCTCCAAGGGAGGTGTAGCTCAGTTGACCAAAGCCCTTTCGAACGAATGGGCATCCAAGGGTATCAATGTCAACGCGATTGCCCCCGGGTATATCGCCACAGACATGAATGTTGCTCTTATCAACGACTCAAACCGCAATGCAGGCATCATGGCCCGGATTCCGGCCGGGCGATGGGGAACGCCCGAAGACTTCAAGGGCGTGATTGTGTTTTTGGCAAGCCGGGCCAGCGGTTATGTTTCGGGTGAAGTGATTACTGTTGACGGAGGCTGGATGGGTCGGTAAGCAGCCTTACGGACCGGTAGGGGACTGGGATGAATCAATGTAAATAGACCACTGCGTGATTAATTTTTTTTTTCGAATTTGATTGACTATACCGTCTCCATGTAGTCGTATGGGAAATCCTTCACCTGTTGAATTAACCAAGCAATTTGGATTGTCTGCACTATAGTCACGCCACATATTCCTCGTCCAGACGCAAGCAATCAATCCGAAATGCTTTCATTCCAAGTGTCTCAGCTGTCCATTATCCTTCCGTCGACTAGATTGGCATGTGAGGAACCATCACCCTCAATTTCGCATTGGATACAAGGCTCTTTCCCAGTTACTCTTCCTGGACAACGAACAATCTAAGTGACAAGATGGACGCAGTGAAATAGATGAATGTTGATACCGCCCAATTCCCTAGCCGGCTAGTGTCGCCCGTGACCCGTGGTCTCTCCGCTCACTCCGTGCTCTGACAGGTTCCTTTTTGGTTCAACCCATCACATACCATATATCAGTCATCTTCGCTGATAACTAATAGAAGATTGAAAATGATAGTCTAATTCCTGCAGCGACCGAAAAAAATGAAATATATTCCTCCGTACAGAGTACATGTACATCCATACTCTCGCTCCGGCCCAGTGGGTCATCCGTATGGCATCCACAGAATAAATCACAAATGCAACGAGCGTTTCAGCATGAAAGGCACATGGGTGAGACAGCACCATGCGGTGGCCATCTGAGCAAGTTGAAGGTCAACCAATCTCGAATGGAAATGCAGGCAATCGGTGAAAGTCAGCGTTCGGACAGTGCGGGACAAGAGCTTTTCTGGCCAGTGCTTTTTGTTCAGGGCGAATCGCCCCCCCCCCTCCCCCCTGAACGCTCGGCGTCAAATATCTTACAGCGTTTGTCGAATCAGCTTCGCGATCTGCAAGGGCCCATGATTTGATCACAGCGATCCCTAGACTGTTAGCCACCTTTGGTCTAAGAAAAAGAGTGTCTGTGATAGGAGAGCGTTCTGTGGACAGACCAGCAACGTCCCGTCGGGCTACTATTTTGATTCCACCTGGCCAGCTATCCGTGTGGCTGCAACTATTATTGAATCGAACGCTAGCCAGGTCCTTATGCGCCTGTTGATTGAGGGCAATTGCCACTAAACAACCCAGCTGGGTCCATTTTCATCTGCTACTGGGTAATCTGGTGGCACCATACTGTCGCTAGTCGGAGGTCTAATTTCGAAATTTTTTTCTTTCCTTCTCAGTATTTAATGCATTTCCCACTCTTTTTCAGTTGGTGGCTGTCCCGTGGATCATCGGCCTGACGTATGAGTTCTTTCTCTCATTCACCATTATTGTTGCTTTAACTCCCCCTTTTCGGGCGTGATATTCACTGCATTACCCGATTGGGCCGGCTGGTTCTGCGGCCCTAGATCTAACCTCATCTCTTCTCGTTCTGTCACTTTCTCACTCTCTACTCTCTTCCCTCTCCATACTCTGGAGTGTGTCTTCCTCTTACCTTCGTTTTCGCTTCTCGCTCTCTTTTGGGGGAAAGGTGTTCGTTCTTTTTCTGTCTTCCTCGTCCCTCATTAATCTACAATAGTCACTCCGCCTCCTTTCTTTACTGGAGGGGTCTTGGACAGACAGGCACCACTTTTATTCCCCTCGTTGTAGTATTCCCTCATTCTGCTGTTTTAACCTGCTATTTCGACGCTGAGCGTCCTCGATCGCATCGCCCTTACTGGATACTGCTCTGATAATGCATGCAGAGAATCAAGGTGAGTGCAGGTCCAGGCTGGCTCACTACGCTGACTGAAACTAACGTCTGGTTTCGAACATGTAGATAATCAGAAACGTCTAGCGTCCTGCGTCACTTTCTGGTGTTGACTTTTCTTCACCTCCGGCTCTTCCCTTTTTCGGTGCATGCCTTTCGTCCTTTGACGCAAACAGCATTGTTCGCGTCTTTGAGACAACAATAAAAGACCTAAAAATCAACCAGCCTGAACAAAGCAAGAAGGACAAACGGGTTTGTCGCAGCGCAAGGTCTCCATTCTTTCATTGCAAGAATACCCTTCGACAGGATTCTGGCTTCGAGACTCCCCTGACATCGCGTGCCCGCCATCCGCATTCCTCTCGTTCCCTCGACATCGAACATCTTCACCATTAAACACTGCATAATTCGCTTACAAGTGAAGTCATTTGACCCCTACTTCTTTCTAATCAAGGAAGTGCTTCAAGCAATCGACCTTCAGGCGATTTGTTTGGTCGTCCCCAAGATATCTCGCACCGCCTCGAGTCACCCCAGTGGCCGGGGGCTAGCTATATCTCATTTTCGTTCATCAGCTTCCAATGGGGAATTTGCGACGGCTGGTCGCCCCGCGATCATATGGATCCAACGCTACCTACGTTTACGAATATTCGCGGGGGTTGAATGGTGTCGACGTGCCCAAGGATGTC
Organism: Aspergillus chevalieri; assembly: GCF_016861735.1. Taxonomy (NCBI): domain Eukaryota; kingdom Fungi; phylum Ascomycota; class Eurotiomycetes; order Eurotiales; family Aspergillaceae; genus Aspergillus; species Aspergillus chevalieri. The sequence goes on from NC_057364.1 coordinate 1,595,017, forward strand.
ATATTCACGCGCATCATCCTCGTCTCCATCCTAGCGGTGGCCTTTATCGTGTTCTGCGGTCGAATCGCCCAAATCAGCCATTCCATGCTCCGCCATATTACGTCGCTAGGATCAAGCAAGAAGCAGCAAACATATTGGAGCGTCGAAGAGTCGTCGTTATGGACAAACATCAAGAAACACGTTCTCTATGCGCCTCTGGGTCGGAAAAGACATAACCGGGAGATCCAACTGTCAACTGCAGTCAACATCGGCACGCTACCCTCCAGATTTCAGACGGTCTTGATCATGCTCTACATTGCATGCCAGTTCGCCTACTGCGTACTCTTGGACTACAAGGCAAACGTCAGAGAGGCTTTGGTTGCTGAGCTTCGTGGACGATCCGGAACGCTGGCTGTCTTGAATATGGTGCCTCTGTTTCTTCTCGCAGGCCGCAATAACCCACTGATCCCGCTGCTGCGACTCAGCTTCGATACTTACAATCTTCTCCACCGGTGGCTGGGCCGTCTCGTTGTTCTTGAGAGTTTGGTGCATACAGCAGCATGGGCAGTGAATGCATGCCGTGAGCAGGACTTTGCAGACATGCTATGGCGTATTCGCACCGTCCCGTTTTTCTCATGGGGTCTCCTGGGTACTTGTTCCTTTGTCTGTCTGGGTCTTCACTCGCCCTCGCCGATTCGTCATGCTTTCTACGAGACCTTTCTGCATCTCCACCAGCTGTTTGCCTTTTTGGCCATTGTGGGGGTCTACGCACATTTGCATATTGACAACTTACCGCAAAAGCCGTGGCTCATCGCGATCATCGTCATCTGGCTATTCGACCGGTGCTGTCGCATGGGCCGACTTATCTACCTGAACCTCTCCCTCAAAAAGGGATCGACAAAACTCGTCGTCGAAGCCCTACCAGGTGAAGCATGTCGAGTCACCTTCTACCTCCCCAAACGCGTGCACATCAACCCAGGCTCCCACGTCTACGCCTACATTCCCAGCATCTCAAAATGGATGTCGCACCCCTTCTCAGTCGCCTGGGTCGATCCCAGCACCTGCGTGACCCCCACAACAGCAACTGAAGCCTTCACCCAAAGCAACGACAACTCGAACAACCCCTCAACCTCAACAATAGACATCGACCCCTCCCTCCTCGAAAAACAAGCCATCGTGAACCTCGACGAATACCTCGACACAACCAACAAACCAACCTCCGTCTCCCTCATCATCAGCGCTCGCCAGGGCATGACCCGCAAACTCTACAACGCAGCCTCCTCCGCCCCAAACAACACTCTCCACACATCCGGCTTCATCGAAGGCCCCTACGCCTCCCACTCCATCAGCATGGCCAGCTACGGCACAGCGGTCCTCTTCTCCGCAGGCGCCGGAATAACACACCACCTCCTCTTTGTCCGCGACCTGCTCATCCGCGCTGCCGAGGGCCGCGTCGCGACGCACCGCATCTACCTCATCTGGTCCGTCCGCAGCACCGACCATCTCACCTGGGTGCAGAGCTACATGGACCAAATCCTGCGACTACCCTGCCGGCGAGAGATCCTGGTTATCAAGCTCTTTGTCTCGAAGCCCAAGAGTACGCGGGAGATTGTCTCTCCTAGTGCGACGGTGCAGATGTTCCCGGGACGGTGTCGGCCAGACGTCGTTCTTGATGAAGTGCTTCCGGCGAGAGTTGGTGCTACGGCGGTGTCGGTTTGTGGGCCTGGTGCGTTTGCGGATGAGGTGCGTGCTGCGACGAGGGAGCGGATTGGAATGGGTGCTGTGGTGGATTTTACGGAGGAGGCTTTTACGTGGTGATGTTTTTCTTTCCCTCCTTCTCTGCTTCTTTCTTTCTTACTAAGGGGAGGACTCTACTTTCTATGTCATTTACTTTACTTTCTGTGTAAAAGTTTCAGTCAGTCTATGAGGTCTCTTTGTTCAGCGACGGGTCTTATTATTACCAGGGTACACAACAGCGCTTCTAGTCTCATATTTCCCACCATGTGGTACATCTTATTGAATATGATATCCATTCCATTCTTTATTCAGTCCAGTCCAGTTTGTACTCAGTATATAATTTTTCTTTTCATCTAGATTACATGCAACATGCAACTTCTACTCCGTCCGTACCGAGACCAGGGAGGAGTAAAACCACCCGAAGTTCAACAAACGTTCTTTTGAAGTAAAGCTCAAACCAAACTCCCAGTCATACACGGAAGGAAACAAGTATAAGAAAACGAGAAGGAAAAAAAAATCACATTAATTTATTACAGCTCATCATGGGTTGGAAGAGGTTCCTTCTCTTCCGTCTTCTGTTCCTTGTCCTTGCTCTTCTTTCCATTACCCTTCTTTGTAGACTGGCCGTTCTTTCCGGACGCAGTTCCCAGCTTCGCGTAAACTCTTGTCAGGATACGCTCCAGCTCCTTCAGCCGGGTGTCAAGCTCTACAACAGTCAGAGCGGGGTCATCGGATTCGGTGAGTTTGGCTTGCTCCGCGAGCTTGGCTTCGAACCAGGTGCTGGTGGACTCATGGACCTTGGAGAGGGACGTCAGGTCAGTGGGTTGGAAGAGGGAATACTTCGGGCCGGTAGGTTTGGGGGTTGTAGTTGTTGAGGTGGTCTTGGTAGAAGAAGAGGAAGCGTAGGAGTCCTGCTCGAGGTCCTCCAAGGGATCGATAGATGGTGTAGCGGACTCGCTGGCGAAAGTGGTGGACGATGATGCCTCGGTTGCGCTGGAAGATGCGGACGAAGAGTAGGCGTCTTCATCCTGCTTGATTTGCTGCTCCATCACATTGATGATGGTCTGCGAGTTTTTCAGGACCTCCTGCAACAACTCCACTCTAACCGGCCGGTCAGCGCTCTCCTGCTTCCTCTTAAGTGCAGGGCTGACAATGTCCTTCAGGGACTTGAGTCTCTGTTGGAACTCGGCAGTCTTCGCGTTTTCGCCATCGCCGTATAGCCACTCGCTAGCAGCAGACACCAAGTCCTTGAGGACGGACACCTGATCGCTCTTGAGGGTCTTGACAAACTCCTCATCCTCGACCAAGTCCCTGCTGCGATAGATGAACGACTCCAGTTCATTCAGGGCCTCTTCGCGCAAAATACGGTCACGGTCAGAGGCGTCGAAGGCAGACAGGCGGTTGATAATACGGGTGAGCTCAGCGTAAGAGGGAGCCGGAATGCCCTGCGAAGAAGTCTTGAAGCTAACAGGAATAACTCTAGCCTCGGCCTCGGGAGTTGCTTTCTTAGCCTCCGCGGTAGTAGTCGAGCTAGCGTCGGAAGCAGTGGATGTCGAGGCTTGGGCCTCTTCAGCTTCCAGAGTAATCGACTCACTCGGCTCTCCATCCTCGCCAAGAGGGGCCTGACCCTCCTTCTTGGAGCCCAAGCCAAAGAAACCCTTGACATCATCGACGATCCCCTTCTTCGCGCCCTCAACGTCACAGCTGACAGAGCCACCGACGACCTCTGGGAGTCCATTAACGGGGCTAAGGCGGACAGAGAACTTGGTAGTGATGTTGGCATCCGAGCAACCAAAGTCGCCCTTCAGCTTAGCGACAGAGGCAGTGAGATTCTGCGTCTCCACGCCCAGAACTGGAGACTCAGTAACTGCATCGCCAGAAGCGATGTGCTGAGAGAAACTGAATTCGAAGTCCTCTAAGTTCTTCAGCGTAACCTGCTTCTCAGGGCCAACTTGGGATGTCGAAGTGAACAGCTTCTGTTGTCTTTCCTTGCCATCGGCAGGCCACTTCAGCGAAACAGCGTGGGAAGCGGCGTCACTAGCACGAATGTCCTTGACACGGAAGCTAGGGCTGAGGGCAGCACCCTTGAAGGCCGCACCGAAAACCGCTGCCTCATCAGCGTTAACATTAGTTCTGAGTTTGTTGGGGACTCCACAGACGCGCTCCAGCTCCTTCTGGACAAACGGTGTACGGATAGCTCCACCATGCAAGATGACAGAATCAACATCAATCAACTGTAAGCCAGCAGCGGTCAAAGCCTGCTCCAGAGGTCCACCGACTCGCGCAATGTGTTGTGCGGCCAGCTCCTCGAACTTGGAACGAGTAATGCGGTACTTGAAGTTCAAGTCCTCCTCGTACAGACTTTCGAACGAGGCTCCGGTTTCCGTATTGGCACTTAGGACCTGGCGAATCTTTTCGGCGTCCTTCCACAGTCTCGCCATAGTCTTGCCGTGGCCCTCGACAGTCGCAGGGGTAACACGGCCCTTGAGGGATTTGTGCTCGACCAGATTCGCAACCATATCCTTGACAATTAGGTCGTTCAGGGCATCACCTCCAAGAGACTTATCCCAAGCCGAACCCAGAACCTGGACTTCCTGGACAGTCTTGTTGAATTTACCCACATCCTTCACGGAACGGCCCTGGAAACGCAGAATACTGGCCGTAGTAGAACCAGCACCCATATCATAGACAACGTGATACTCCGGCTTGTGGCCCTCCGAGATACTAGGGAACGTACGGCTCGTGGCGTAGTTCAGACCAACCGCGAGACCATCGGTAATGAATGAGTTCACGTTCAAACCAGCCAATTCAGCCGCCAACTCGAGACTTCTCTTCTCATCGGCGGTATAGAAAGCCGGATACGTGATAACGGCGTCTCTAATATCGGACCCTGTACCGGCAAGATTCTCGGCGTTACCCTTAATCTGCTTCAATTGCATAGCCAAGAGCTCCTCAACCAAGAACGCATCCTTCCGCTCCGCCTCACCGAGCCGGTTACTCCGCAGACCAACAGTGCCGCGCTCACCAGGAGCAGCTTCCACCCTCAAAGCGGGATACCGCTGCTGATACGTTTGAATCATCTCATCGTCGACGTTGAACGGAACACCTAATAAAGTCTTCAGATTCGCGTAGACATCGTCGGGATACCGCGCTGCCAGACCAAGCGCATCGCCACCGTAGAATCTCTCGGGAAACACTGCGTTATCTCTCGTGGGCTTGAATGCGACGGCGGCCGTCTCTTTGCGCTTCGAATCCTTGGTGAGGACGATTTCGAGTGGAATTCCGGGCTTCACTAATGCTGCTTTTAAATACTCGGTTCCGACATCGATACCAATCACCGCTGACCCGGCAGCGGCTGCTTGGGGGGGGAAACTGAGAATGAAGAGGAGGAATGGGAGGATCACGACGGAGAGGAGGGGAGAGGATAGCGCATGTAACCGTTGTCGGCCTTGAAGAGGCATTGTCTATGTGTTATTCCAGCTGCAAATGTTAGACTCCCCATCGTCTTCTATACTGAATAACTAAATTGCGCATACCTCAAAGCTGTTAAAGATATAAAAATCAAGTGAGGGACTCAAATGACGGTTCGGGACTCGAAAACGACGGAAGATATAAAGCTAAATAGAACAACGGCAGACCTATCGAGGCAACCCGGCCATCTAGAAAACAAGCGCAAGGCGTACTGGCTACCTGGCAAGAAGCATAGAGGGGTCAGATTCAAAGAAAGAAGTCTGAAGATGATTGAAGAAAGAGTGAGACATGAGCCTCTTTTGGGATGAGGACACGTTTGGCCGAGAGGTTGCAAACACTCCCCGATACGGCAAGTTTGCACAAGGCGATCTCGGCGATCACAAGGCAGAATCAGGCAATTTTTATACACTCCGTACATACAAACAATAGCATAATAATGCAAAGCGATTACCATTAAAAATGTTGCATCAATTTATATACTCGTAACTTTTCCCAAATCTCACATCATCTACAAACCACCAGAAATGAAACAAAAGGAAATGTTTACTGGGCATCGGCCTGTCTTGTCAGCTCCTCGATATCGACCTTGGGTTTGGTGGTGCCATCGGGAGCAACTTCAACCGCAGCGTTATTCGAGCCGGTGAGTTGATCGAGAGCCGCGAGATCCTCGCTTGTCAGATCGTGGGAGCGGATAGGACGGAAAGGGGCAGGAGAGCCAGCACGCGATGTAAGGAACTGTAACACAGTTAGTTTTAGTGTATACAAAATAGTAGAAACGATGAACTTACCGAGCTAGCAGCGCTGAGAAGGGCAATTAAACTGGCCTGGACAACATCCTGGTGGATACCAACACCCCAGACCGTCTCCTTGCTGCCAGCCGCTGTGCACTGAATATATGTAGCGGCCTTGACATCTCTACCAGCCTTGTCATCTCCAACCTTCTTACCAATCGAGTGCTCCTTGTAGTCGACAACGTCGAGGTCAATGCCCAAGGAGGAGAGGGCGGTGGCCAGGGAAGAGATGGCACCTGGACCGACACCGGTAATGGCATGCTGGACGCCATCGATCTCAATAATACCGGTGAAGCGACGCTTGAGGTTCTTGGTGTTGAGCGCCTTACCGGGCTCTGGCGGTGCGGGCGAAGTTGACCGGTCGGTGGTGATGTTGTAGTCGACCAGGTTGAAGCGCGGGTTGCTCTTGAGGTGGTATGACTCTTGGAAGAGGTTTACAATCTCCTTGGGTTGCAGCTCCCGGCTGACAGTTTCGGTTTCTCTCTGGACGACCTTACTAAACTCAACCTGCAGAGCACGAGGGAGATCCAGCTCCAAGTAACGCAGGATGACCCAGGCGGTACCACCCTTACCACTCTGAGAGTTGACACGAATGACTGCCTCGTAGTTACGTCCAATGTCCTCGGGGTCGAGAGGGAGGTAGGGGATCTCCCACTTAGGCTCTTCGCCACCCTTTGTACCGTCCTCACGCAGCTTGAATCCCTTCTTGATGGCATCCTGGTGACTGCCACTGAAGGCGCAGACGACAAGCTGACCACCATATGGCCACCGCTCGTTGACGGGAATCTTGTTGCTCTCCTCCACAAGCTGGATGACGGAGTTGAGATCCGAGAAGTCAACATTAGGGGTGACTCCTTGGGTGTACAGGTTCAGCGCAAGAGTAACCAGGTCAACATTACCGGTTCTCTCGCCATTTCCGAACAAAGTACCCTCAACACGCTGAGCACCAGCCATCTGAGCCAATTCTGCTGCTGCGACGGCACAGCCACGGTCGTTGTGCGGATGTACAGAAACAACATATTTTTCTCTTTCGGTCATATGCGAGCAGAAGTATTCGATTTGGTCGGCGAAAACGTTCGGGGTCGTCATCTCTACTGTCGCGGGAAGGTTGAAGATGATGGGGGCGTCCTCTGTGGGTTCCCAAGCAGCCTTGACTGCCTCGCAGACTTGCGCCGCATATTCAGGCTCGGTGTCGGAGAAGGTTTCGGGGGAGAATTCAAAGTGCCATTCGGTGCCGGCCATGGATGGGTCGTCCTTGGTGATGGAGCGAGCGAACTTGGTGCAGCGGACAGCAATCTCCAAGCTCTGTTCCTTGCTGGTATTGAACACAATGCGGCGGAAGCATTCGCTGGTGGCCAAGTAAATGTGCAAAATTGCCTTCTTTGCGCCCCTGAGGGACTCGACTGTGCGCCGGATGATATCCTCACGGCAGGGGGCCAGGACCTGAAGCCAAACATCGTCGGGAACAACACCGGGGGTCTCGACCAATCGACGGGTGAAGTCGAAATCTGTTTGCGAGGCGGCGGGGAACGAAACCTCGATTTCCTTGTAACCAATCTCGACGAGCTTCTGGAAGAAACGGAACTTTTGCTCTCCATCCTACACCAGCTTGTTAGCGTACCAAAAGAGATTCCAGAGCAACAACGCAATATACCATTGGATCCGGCAAACTCTGGTTGCCATCTCTCAGGTCGGTGGCCAGCCACCGGGGAGCCTTTTCGATAACCTTATCGGGCCATTGACGGTTAGGGAGGTGGACAGGCTTGAAGCGCCTGTATTTCTTCGAGGGATCTTTGAGCCTATAGACATCGGATAGTTAGAGATTGAAAAATACAAGTTAACACGGCAATGCCATAGGCATTGAGGCAGTTAAGAGTATAGAAACCGGAAATCTCAAAGCCTGCCGGGATGCAAAAGCGGAGGAGGGGGTTCAAGGATATACATACATTGGCATGATGGCGGTGAAGTGAGGATAGAGGAGGCAACGAGAAGGAGTTGTCAGGGATGATTGGAAGAAAAGTATCAACAATTCAGAATTGTAGGTTGACGACCAACAGCCTTTAAGAGAAAAAGAATCAAGAGTAGGGCGTAGGACTTGCAGTAGTGAGTCAAGTCACATGCCCACCGATGACGCTCTTTTTTTCCTTTTTTTTTCTACGGGCGCCGATGGCGGGGAGCGTCTACAAAGTATGGAGCACTCATAGAAAGAGACAACCAGTGACATTCCAACTATTAGACGTCCATTGAGATGCTCTGTTATTTACAGTATCAATCAATGCTGTTTCCATTTTTCATTCGTACTTTTACTCGCTTTGTTACGGCCTTTTCAACATCTTTTTGCCCTCTTTTTGCTCTGTCGAGGGGCCCGATGACCGGAGCACATTGTCGCCTGAGGCATTGATATAGCAGATTTTGCCGCGGATAGCCGGTGTCTGCGGCTGGTGTCGGGTATTTTCGTACCTGTGAGCATCGCGACTCAGATGCGCTAAGTCACTGTGCTGATACGCGAGTATTCAACTATGGGACCCATGCGACAGACGAGATGTTCCAGAATATGTACTTCTATGGCGTTAAATAAATCACAATGCATAAAACAACGCTTTTTAACAACAATCAAGAACCCCAGTGAAGCAAGATCATTTCTTCCCCTTACCCTTCTGGCCCTGCTTCTTACCATTCTTCGAATCCGGGGGCGCCTCCCGCACAGCCTTGCCCTTCTTCCATCCCGGGTTACCCTCCAGTCTCGCTCGGGTATCATCCATCCGTTTCTTATCCTTGTTCGACAGCTTCACCTTGTCCTTCTTACTCAAGCTAGCTTCAGGGCCATTCAGCTCTGTTGCACCCTTCTTCTTTGCCTCCTTCTTCTGCTTCTCCGTCTCAAACCATGTCCGCTTTGGCCGGGCCATGATCTCCGCCTGGTGCTTCATCAGGTTCTCACCCTTGGTGACCTGCATCTCAGCCTGCGCGAATTGTTTCTCTGTCTTCTCTTCTTCGAGAATCTCGTCGACTTCCTCCTTCATGTTCTCAGCTCTGGTGGCCCAGGAGTCAGCGACAGCAGGGTCGACGACGCGGGAGGCAATCTTGGCGCCTTGCGCTTTGCCGGCCTTCACGGCGGTTTTGACGACCTTGCGGTCTGGCTCAGCGGCGATGGTGCAGGCACGACCGGAGCGGCCCGCACGGGCGGTACGACCGACTCTGTGGAGATAGATCTCGTGGTTTTGGGGAGCTTCGTAGTTAATGACGGTTTCGACGCCTTTGATATCAAGACCACGGGAGGCCAGATCTGTGGCTAGGAGGAAGGCGACGTTTCCTTCACGGAAGTTTTCGACACTTTTGATACGCTGTAGACCGTTAGCATTATGATATTGTGCAGGATAAAGAAAGAGAAGGAGGGAAACGTACTTGTTCCTGGCTCATGCTACCGTGCAACTCTGCAGCCTTGAGTCCCAGAAGTCCGAAGACAATACGAACCCGGTGTGCCTCGCGCTTCTGTCGGAAGAAGATAATGACACGACCAGTGTAAATCTCCTTGCAGAGATGCAAAAGGTACCCAAGTCGCTTGTCTTCCCGCCCAGGACGTAACCGCACGAATTCCTGCACCAGCGAAGAAGCAGTATTCTTCTTTGCGTCGACCATCAAACGAACAGGACGGTTGAGACCGACACGAATAAGCTTGTCGACGGTGTCTGTCATGGTAGCGGAGAAGAGCATCGTCTGTCTTGACTTGGGGATAGTGGTGAGAATCTCGTTCAACTCATCGGCGAAACCGTCTTCGAGCATCCGGTCTGCTTCATCAAGAACCAAGATTTCCAGCGTATCGACTGTGAAGCTGGCCGAGTTGCGCATATGGTCAATGAAACGACCGGGTGTAGCGATGATCACATCGGGGCGCTTCTTCAGCACGTTTTCTTGCTCGCGCAGACTGAAACCACCAACAAGTTGACAGAAGGTGATATCGGTGTAAGTAGCAAGCTTCGTAGCCACATTGTAACACTGCACTGCCAATTCACGGGTGGGCATTAGGATCACGACACGGCTGGTAGGCACCTTTCGGGGACGGAAGAGCAGACGTTCGAGGATGGGAACGACGAAAGCTGCGGTTTTACCAGAGCCGGTAACTGCACTACCGACAATGTCCTTGCCCAGCAAGGCCACGGGGACTGTCTTGCGCTGGATAGGGGTGGGGTTCGAGAACCCAACGGCGGCCAGGCCGCGGAGAATAGGGCGGGATAGGTTGAATTCCTGGAACGACCGCTTCGCATCGGCATTTGACTGTTCTAGGGTCTTCTCTTCGGGTGCGAAGAATGCCTTGCGCTTTTCTTGTTCCTCAACGTCGACGTCGCTTTCGGGCTCCGAGTCGTTGTCGGAGCCTTCATCGTCAGGATGGTTGACAGGAGTTGCTACCGAGTCATTATCGGATGCCGCATCGTCGTCGTTTTCTTCAGAGTCGCTGCCTGTTTCTGAATCGTCGTCTTTCTGAGACCCAGCCTTGTCCTCTTGTTCACTCTCGTCTTCTCCGTCAGCGCCCATACCGAACCCGTCAGCGGCAAGCAGTTCATCATCTTCGAAATCGACCTCCATTCCATCCTCGTCGTCACCATCCTCAGCTTCGTCTTCGCAATCTTGCTTTTTCTTCTGCTTCTTCTTCGACTCAGCTTCCTTCTTCGCCTGTCGTCTCGAAATGATCTCGTCAATATCAACACCCTTCTTATCTCCGTTTTTAGCCTCGCCTTCTCCAGTACCCCATCCATCAAATCCCTCAACAACACCCTGATTCGCAGCACCAGCAACATCAAACTCAAAATCCGGGTTCAAAGCTCCATCATCCTCGCCAACGTCCGCTTCTTCTTCGTCGTCCTCCTCATCGGTTTCAGGTTCAGGCTCACGCTCGGCGTCCTTCTTCCCCTTCTTATTCTTCTTCTTGTCGCCCTTTCCGTTCATCAATTGCTGCTCTCGCTGCTTCTGCTTCTTATTCTTTCCCTTCGTCGAGGTCTCGGCAGCTTCCCGCTTGCGCTTTTTCGATGTCGCGAGCCCGTTGGTGTCTTCGCCGTCATTTTCTTCTTCACCGTCAACAGGAGGGTTCTCATCGTCGGATAGGGTGAGAACGAAGTCGTCGTCGGCGTTGCGCTTAGGTGCCATTTTGTTCGAGTGCGCGCAGGTCGCGCGAGATGGAGTTAAATAGAAAAAGAAAGATCAATCAAAAGAGGTTTTATCGAACGTCCAAATCAAAAAGAAAGACTTTCTTTCCACCTCCAATGGCGCCGTGTAATAATGGGTTATTATCAGGCCTTTTTTTTTTTTTTTTTTGCCGGGAAAAATGTTTCGATTTACGGAGGCGGTGAGAATGGTGTGTATGGCAGAAAAGGATATGGGGTTTCCGCTTTCTGATTGGCCTAGTTTGGATAGTTTGAGAGAGCAGTAGTTCACATATCCTCCTTCTGTCATTATTATGATCATGATTTTTCCTGGTTTCAGAGATAATCATCACTAACACAAAATGAATGAAGAAATCCATCGCGATTTCAAAAACAAACAAAACCATTGAGATGGGAGAAGACCGAATCGAAGATGTCATAAGATCTCAGCTCATACCTTCTCCTCCTCAAGACAAATACAAGAAAGTAACTGTCGAACTTGATATGAAGAAGACAGTTTTCATGATATGCAGAAATAAAATCGAAAAGAAGCAATCAAGTACAGAAGAATTGAAACCAGGGAGCCCCGGTCGACGACAGTATTCAAAAGCTGTAGATCTCGTGTGATCTGGTCTCTATATTAGCTTTGGATGCTTCATAACTTGATCAAGAGATGCTGGGGTGACTGTTGCTAACCGGAGACAGAATTTGTTGCCATCAGTTCCTGATAATATCGTCATCGATGGGTCCAACTCTGCGGACAAGGTAGTTGACACAGAGACTATGACAGATACATGAGTAACACTTCATTGGGGAGGGGAGACACTTACAATCGATTGGACTTGACCCGAGTACCCCGGAGCAGGCCCTGTTGCTCAAAACCATAATCCTGTTCAAGCCACTCATGAACCCATTTGTACTGCTTGCGGTCCTCGTACGGGTAACTGATGACGAACATAAGACGAGCAAGCCGACGTCGGCCTCCCGAATAGTAACCAGTACGATCCTCGAAGCTGGCATCGAAGAAATAGCCTCCAAGGGGGTTGTAGGTCGGATCGCAGACCTCCAAAAGCTTGTCCATTAGGCATTTTCCGATGCCCCGGCGTTTGAACTCGGGTCTGACGAAGATCTCGAGCTCCGCGGTGAAGCGTTCAGCAGTTCGATCGCCAATGGTGTCTGTGGCAAGTGCGTATCCCAGGATCTTCTGGGAAGAGTTGTCCCGGCTGTGGATGGACCGACGCTCAGCGGCGACGATGAAGGGCAGTCGTTCACGCTTGGCGGTTTCAATGCGTTCGCGGACTTCATCCTCAACAAGCGCGGTCACGTCGATGGTGAGGGTAGACTTTTGGATGTACCAGTTGAAAAGATCGAGAAGCTCGGAAATGTCGGTCTCCTCAACGGGACGAAGGTAGAGGTTGGCTTTCGGAGTCTGCGGGCTGATCATGGGGATGGTGCACTTGGTGCTCTCGATGTAGGCGTTGCGAGCCCGCACTCGTCGCTCCTGCTCCTCTTCTTCCTCGCGTTTGAGGCGCAACGCCCAGTTGTAGCAGTAACCTTCGACCGTTTCGTGGCAGTGGAGGCGGGATTCTTCGTCGTTCCAATCGAGGCTGGTGGAATGGTCATCGAAATCGGGAATCAAGAGTGACGATTCTCCATCAGGATGGGCAGTACCATCAAAAAAAGCCGGATGGTAGATATCGACATAGCAGCAGATCGTAAGGGTCGTGTCAAGCCAGCGTCGGAACCAATCGCGGAAGGCCTCAAAATTGGAACAAGCACGAGGACGATACTCCCAGTCTGCGTAAAAGGCATCGCCCCAGTTGTGCTCAGCGGGCTGGAGTGCAGTACTTAGATCGCCAGCATCGAGGTCCATTTGAAGACCAACCTCCTGACTGGACGCTTTAAGGACAAGCACCGAATCTGTCGGTTCGGACAAGAGAACGAGCCGTCCATCATCGACAACGGGATAAACCGCCTCAGTCTCTGCATAAGCAGTCCATTGCGCCTGGTACCGTTCAAGTCCAGTTTCAATCTTTGGCCCCAGAGCACCAACAGGTGACTGGACGGACGAATTTCTCTGGGATTTGCCTGGAACAGCACGCCACTTGGAAAGTTCTTGGTAAACCTTGGATTTAGGGTCTGTTCCCGGGCCCTCTCTAACCTTGATCAGGGCTTCGGGGTTCGTAGAAGGCGTATCCAGGTCTTTGAAGCGGTTCTGGTGGGCCTTGACCACAATCTTCTGCTGCAGCCGCTTCAGTTCCTCCAGGGTCTCCTGCGGTGCAGACTTCTGGAGGCCCTTGAGCACGTCGCTGTGAGGCTTGTTCTGCGATGGAATCTCGTCCGCAGAAGGGCGTCTAATATTCGCCTCACTGCTCAGCGGGGCTAGCTCCCTTTTGACAGAGATATCGGTTCTGCTATCCGATCGTCCATTCTGTATGGGGTTTGACGAACATCTGCTCTCGTGTTGAGTGATGTTCTGTTCGAGTACCTGTCGAGGCTTGAGGCCGCTTCCGAACCGCCCACTTATATTGCCTCCAAATCGGCCGTTTCTCAGCATGACTTCATCCGAAGTGTCGGACATCTTGACAAGGGCTGTCTGTGCGTTTTCTGGGCCTGTTAGCCCAAAATGGCTGGAATGATATTGGATAATAGTTACTCACCGTGAGAAGCAACCGGTTGTTCTTCTTTCAGAGGTAGCGCGCTCGTTGTGTTAAGGGTAGACTTCTGGCTCTCACTCTGAGGAATCAGTCGGGGAGGAAGTCCGTTTCTTCCTGGAGGTAGAGCTTTTGGGACGATGGTGGACAGTGAAGTAAAAGATTCACTCTGCGCGACAGAGGAAGAGGGGTAGCCGCTCAAGGGCTCCCGCGAATTCTTTGACTCGTTCTCACCAACTGTAATAGAACTCTTCCTCTCTTCTGTCCCCTTCTTCTGTGTGGTATCAGGAATAGATGTTGTTGGGAGAGGATCAGAGGGACGGTTGTGGTTGATGGGAAAGTTGCCTGTGAGACTAGGGCCAACACGGTACTGCTGCAAGAAGCCGGTCTGAGTAAATAGATGGTTTTTGGCTGCTTTGATCTTCGCCCAAAGGTTCTGGTCCTCGTCCATATTTTATTCTCATTGCATTTCGACAAAGGTCTAGCAGGTAGCTCTCATATATTGTTATTTATACTAGCTAAAAAGATGTTCAAACAAACAAAGTAAAAGAAAATCCAAGCTGGCTATAATAACCTGTATGTAATTCACTATAGAGAACAGTGAATATCAAAATGCAGTATGACAGCACGGCAAGGCAGGGACAAAAGCATAGTAAAGACAAAGGAAGGTAATTCCACATGTGCTATATTACTATATACTAAATTCTATTGAGACTAGCAAGCTGGTTGTACTCATATGCTCTTCTACGAGAGCCAGTGTATTTGGTAGACATACTCCGCAGTGGGAGAACTTACGAAAAACCAAGTATCTTACAACTCCGACAAGAAACGAGACACTTCTCAGACAAACTGTCAGCAAAATGCTTTCAATATTAAGAAAAGCTCGATTAAAGGACAAGGAGATGCGGATTTTGATGCTGTACGTATACACGTCTCTTTTGGTGGATTTGATGCTGATACCCCTCCAGCGGGCTTGACAATGCCGGCAAGACCACCATTGTGAAGAAGATTATGAACGAGGATGTCAATACAGTCAGTCCGACGCTGGGTTTTATTATCAAAACAATAGATTTCATGGGGTACGTTTCTTCCCCTCTATCGCTGAGAATTTTACTGACTTGGGTGTAGGTATCGGTTGAATATATGTACGTTGTCGGATTGCCTTCAACTGACCACGCCATGACTGACCATCATCAGGGGACGTAGGAGGCCAGAAAACCCTTCGATCTTACTGGAAAAACTATTTTGAAAAGACCGATACTTTAATTTGGGTGGTCGATGCGACAGATCGACTTCGAGTCGATGACTGTCGAGAAGAACTGGCCGGTTTGCTTTTGGAAGAGGTGCGCTTTGCGTCTCTCTGCACGTTTTTTTTACGTTTACTTTGCTAATTTGTCAAATTTCTTAGCGTCTTATGGGTGCTAGTCTCTTGATCTTCTTGAATAAGACCGATGTCGAGGGATGCATGAGTCAAGATGAAGTCCGCGAAGTGAGTTTTCATTTCTTTTTTTTTATCTTTTTCCTCTCTTTGATTATGATAATCTCAGCCTTGGTTTGCTAAATTTTCTTAGCGTCTCTGCTTGGATGCCATCAAAACACACAAATGGACCATATTGCCCTGCAGTGCCATGACCGGAAGAAACCTCCACGAAGGACTGGAATGGGTGATCCAAGACGCGAAGGACCGACTATTCCTGTACTAGCCATGTATCTGACAGTACATTGCGACACCTACGACTCCTTTCTTGACCATACGTACGGAGTATTGGCAGAGTACATAATGTCCCGGAAGACGTACTCCGTCCAGAGCACAGGGCACAAAGCACAGAAGCGGAAAAAACGGGGTTTTCCCCTTTTCTCGATGGTAGGAAAATGTGAAATCAGGGACCGGACCGGGATAAACAGAAACCCAGATCCTCGGAACGGAACCATCGAGTAAAAAATATTTGGATCTCAATCTCGCGCGGGAGGAGAAAGGCTTGGTCGAGGATCGTCTGAATGTGTTTCCGAGGAATAATATGTATCCTTTTTGGCGCCGTACCTGTACCTACAAGTACAAATACAAGTATGTCGGCTCACCGTACATCTAGTCTACGTACTCCGTACTCTGTACTTGTCACCGGCCATTGTTTCTGGATTGCTGAAATGCGTTATGTGTCGACTTCCGGTGCATATCACAATGCTTGATTTACTCTAGCCATAATTCGCCACCGTAGCATCACCCGGACCATACGGATGCTCCGAGTAGTTCGTTTAGCCGTGGTTTAGTTAGCCAGGTACAATGTCGGGTTCGCGGGGCGGCAGAGACGGCTCCACCGGAATTGGGCAGACGTAAACAGAGAGTAAACAAGACTAGAATAGAGAACGAGACGAAGAGGAAAGAGGAAGAGTAACACAAGTGATAGCCACTGTCAACTGAAAGGCTCTTTGTGTACAGCATGGCAGTAAAATATGTGGTATACCCGTGCTCCGTACAGAGTTCTCCGTACAATCCTTATAACTACTGGACTGAAAGCAGATTGGGCCACTATGAAATGACCAGCAAGGACGCAGTGGGGTTTTCCGTGGCAATTACGCAGCAGTAATAGAAGGAAAGAAGAAATCCTGACCATTCTCTTCATTTCTTTCCATCTTCTCAGCCGAGCTTATTTTGGTGCTGTTCCTCAGCTCCACCACCACCACCTCCTCCACCACCGAGAGCCCCAAAATAATCGACCATACAGGAAAACTCATCTTAAATCTCAGAGACACTCGTTCCGATCCAACATTCAACTCATTCATTCCCTTTATTCTACGACGACTCTATATTCCCTACCCTCTCTTTCTACTTCGTACCTGTATCCTTAGATATTCTCTCTGCATTATTCCCCACTGTCTGTGGCCTGTCTTTTCTTTTACTGCGTCTCTCATTTCTTTTTCCGACCCTTGCTTGATTGATTAATTCCCCTGAATTTTCCCCTCTCCTTTCCAATTTTCTATCTTTATCTGGCTGGACGGCGTCCTCGCCAGTCATGGCTTCTTCCACTCCAGACCCCGACGGGACCGAGGATGTCAACGATTTCTTGCAACGAATCCGCCAGTTGGGAGAACAACGCGACAAGGAGGACGAGGAGCGCACAAAGAAGCTGGAGGAAGAGATCCTGCAAGGTCGACGGGAACGACAGGCCCGCAGAGCAGGTAATTATATTCACTGATTTTCTTTTTTTGGTCTTTGTTTTTGAAATTGTTCCGTTTGACATTCCACATTCCTGTGTTTTCCCCTCCCGCAGTGACTCGACCCCTCCATAGCAGACATCTGAACGATTAAAAGGAGCAAAAAAGGATGTATTGATACTAATCTTGTCCGTTACATAACAGAACGCGCTCGGTCGATATCCCCCACAAAAGACTCGCCCCTTCTGGATGCGACTCGATTGAGCATTTCGTCTATCGGTTCTCGCCCCATCGACCCTCCAGAGCATCTGGAGCCCACAACACAAACAACAGACCCCGAATCCTCCACCAAACCCGATTCGATGCTCTCAGATGTTCCTGAGAAACCGAAAGCGGATGAGTACGGAATGGACACCTCTCCTACGAGACCTTCACCGCCGTCGCCTCTCGCTCGGAGTCGACACGGAACATTATCCTGGCAACAGCGACCCTTATCACGAGAATTCGGCCGTTCGCTCTTCTCGACATCTCCTACTCGCGCAAACCGTTTGAGATCCATGTCCTCGGTCACCGGCGATAGTCAGGGTCAGGAGCGGTCTCCATCTCGGGATCAAAACACACATACTTGGTCGGCCAATGATACGACTCCTGCACCCCGCCAAACCGCGGATCGAGAGCTTGAGTCTCCAATGCTGCAGAAGAGCACCGCAGATGATGTGGATTCAAACCGTGATCAAGAGGTGTCAGAAGCCGCTCGGGAGAACACGGCAGAGCAAGAAAAACATTCCGGTCAACAGCATGTTGACGAAAGATCCCGCTCCCCTTCCAGGGCGAGCTCGACCTTCGGGGACAGCAACGTGAGCAATCGATATTCGAGCATGTCATCCGTGTCAACAGCCACAGGACTCGGTTCTCCGCTTCCATCATCAAATGCCCAGAGATTCGAACCTCCAAAGGCAGAATCGAGCACCGAAGAGCAATTGCCTCCATCTCCTACCCAGCGACGACTCTCACCGGAGCGCCCGTCATCACCGACGAAAGGAATGGGTGGGTTCGTCCAGAGTGCCATGATGAAACGTTCCGATACCGTTTCGAAACGCTGGAGTGCACAGCTTCCTTCGAGCCTCACGCGGAACAATTCTATTTCTAGCAACCGCAACAGCATCGCAGTGCCGAACTATGGGGACACCATTTCCGCAACGAGCCCTCCTAAACTCGGCAAGGATGCTCCACCTTTCTTGTCCCATCGTCCAAGCTCGAGCCACAGCGAGGTAACAGTTGTTACCAATAGGAGAGGAAGTGAAAGACCATCCACTCCTCCTGTTCCTAATGAGGGCAACGAAAACAGCGGAAGCAACGCAAAGACTGAAGAAGGTGCATCTCGGCCATTGCTCACCCTCCATGCGAGAACTGCTAGCACCCTGGACAAGGAGGACCGGAATGTCGATCCTAACCCGACAAGTCCGGTAGTCTCACGGACCATGGACCCAAAACGGTGGAGTCCTACTAAAGCCACCTGGCTGGAGAGTGCCCTGAATCGGCCCGACTCGCCAAGACATAAAAGGCAACCTTCGCAAACTTCTTGGAAGGATCGCCAGTCCCGAGGCAGTATCGATCTGGGCCGGTCAAATAGCTTTAAGGAAGTTACTCCAGCGGGTCTAATGCGTCCTGTCGCTCCCGGTAACCACTACAAGAAACCCAGCATTACCGGATTGCCGGATTTGTCTGGCACGCTAGACACTGGCAGAGGAAAGGTGCCTTCTGGCTTGGAGCCTTCCAAGGAGAGTAATCCAGCGACCATGGCCAAACCAATCACGGAGAAGAAGGAAGATGAAGAGGTTGTTCCTTCTCCTTCGCTGTCGATCTCACCAGAAAAGAGCCCAGTTCAAAGTACGTCGAATGTTCCGGACCGCAAACCTGTGCCTCTTACCCTCACGCCTACACCTAACATCGCACCACCTTCCCCCCTATCTGCTCGAGATCCCGCGTCGCCAAAGCCAAAAGCCCAATCCCCTGTCATCGACTTTAGGGCAAACCTTCGGAAGAGAGAAGTCGCTAAAGAAGCTACACCCAAAGGCGAACCGGAACCGGAGTTCAAGAACATTTTCGGGAAGCTGAAGAAAACGGAAAAGAACTCCTTTACGCAGCAAAATGAGCTCAAGGACAATATCCTAAAGGGGAGGGCGGCATTGAATGCGACCGGTGGCCCAAAGAAGAACTCCAAACCGGATGAGGTGAAGGAAGGTCTTCTCAAGCAGAAAGACATCAGAACCGGCGGCGGCTTATCGAGGCGAAATACTGCCGGGGAAAACGACGCCCCTGCCAAATTCGTCCCCGAGGCCATTGCCAGGCGACATAACCTTAGTAAATCGAGCAGCGTCCGAAGCAGCAATGCACCTTCCTCGCCCTCAACCCTCGAACCCGGTACACCACGAGACTTACAGAGTCTGAAGTCGCCTGTTTTCTCGCCTCAGACTGAAGGATCTACAGAAAATCCAGAAAACCTTCAACTCTCGCCCGCACCTGACGACTCCGCCGCCCACGAGCCCGAGCTCAAGCGCCAACCCGAAACTCAGCCTACCGATGTCGCCTCCCCTGTTGTCGAACCCAGCTCCGAAGACAAGAATGACGTATTGGAGGAACAAATAAAGAAGGACGACGAGCTCGAAACTAAACAAGAAGACTCGAAAGCGATTGAGGAGGCCATTCAGCTGGTGCGTGCTTTGCCGTCGGAAACCGTCGCGGCAGTCGCAACTCCGCCTGCGCCTGCTGCAACTGAAGGTCTTGCTGCTAAAGGTAACAAACTTGCAGGCCGAATCAACCCTGCCTTAGTGGGGCTTTTGTCTCGCGGGCCCTCCAATGCTGGCGCAAGTGATGGGCCGAAGCATGCCGTCTCGTCTGGGCAAAGCGGCTCGGAGTCGGCACCCGGTGCTCCATTGACACATGTTACAAAAAGTCGGGCAAGAGGGCCGAGGAGACGTGCACCAGGGGCTACTGCCGCCAGTCAAACAAAGTCTCCTGCTGCTGTTCAGCCTGAACTCCCTTCTCAACCCGAGCAGTCCGCTGATGAAACCGAGTCATCTGCCCCAAAAGATGAGGCGTTCGCTCAGTCTGAGGTACCGATCCCAAACGACGAGCCATTGGCAATTCAAACTGAGCAGCTCTCTAGTGAAACGGAGCCTGTTGCCCCAAACGATGAATCCCCTGCTGCTCAGTTTGAGCTGCCTGCCCAAGAGCCTGAGCCGTCTGCTCATCTTTCCAGCGAAGCAGAAGCGTCTGCCCCAAACGACAAGCTATCGGCGGCTGAGCCTGAGCTGAATGACCCAAAGGAGGAGCTGCAGACTGCTCAGACTGAGTTGCATATCAGTCAACCTGAAGCATCTCCCATCAGGACTGGGCAGTCTGCTATTGAGGCGGAATCAAATATTGTGAGAGATGAGCTTGTCGTGGAGCGTGAATCGGTTGTCTCGCACCCAGAGTCGTCTGTCCCAAACGACGAAGTATCCACTGCTCAGATTGAGTTTCCTGTCAGTCAACCTGAACCTTCGGCCCAACCTGAGCTGCCTTCCTCAAAGGATGAGCCGCGCACGGCTGAGTTTGAACTGCCTACCACCCAGCTTGGGACACTCTCCACCCAACAGGGGCAGCATTATCTGGTTGAATCAGAACAGACTGTTCCAAAGGATGAATCAGTTGTTGACTCTGAACCTTTTGCAACGCAGCCAGAGTCGTCTATCCTGAAAGATGACGTGCCGGCCGGCCAATTTGAGCATCTAGTTCAACCTGAGCTACCTTCTCCAGAGGATGAGCAGCGCACGCCTGACTTCGAACTGCCTACAGCCCAGCGCGAGGCATCCTTCGTTCAACATGAGCAGCAGTCTGCAGCTGAAGTAGAACATAAAGCTACCATCCTGAAAGATGAGCCAGTCATCGAGTCCGAACCTGTTGTGACACAGCTGAGGTTACCTGTCCCGGAACATGATGTGCCGGCCAGCCAACCTGAATCTGAGCTGCCATCCCAAAAGGATGAGCCACGCATGGGTGGGTTTGAACTGCCTGTCACCCTGCCGGAGACACCCTTCGCTCAACATGAGCAACAATCTACGGCGGAAGCAGAACCGACCGTCCCATTTGTTGAGTCGGAACCCGTTGTGACGCAGCTGGAGTCGCATGTTCCAAAGGATGAGGTGCTGGTTAGACAGCCTGAGTTTGAGCTGGATATTTCTAACGATGAACCTCACCCTGCTCACCCTGACGTGCCTCTAAGTCAACCCGAGGAATTTTCCGTTCATAACATGCAGCAATCTGCGACTGAAGCAGAGCGCTCTGTCCTGAAAGATGACGTGCCAGTCAGCCAATCTGAGTCTGAGCTGGGTTCCTCTAACGATGCGTCTCATCCCGCTCAACTTGACCTGCCTGCCAACCAACTTGGGACAATTTCTATCCAAGATAAGCAGCAGTCTACGGATGAAGCAGAACTGACCATTCCAAAAGATGAGTCAATTGTTGAGTCTGAATCTGTCGTGGCACAGTTGGAGTTGAAAGATGATGCGTCTGTTGACGCCGAGTCGAACTATGAGCCTCACTCTGCTCAACTTGACCTGCCTCTCAGCCAACCTGAGACATCCGTTCGAGATGTGCAGCAATATTCGACTGAAGTAGAGCACTCTATCCCAGAAGAACCATCCACTGTCCGACCTGAGCCGGTTACCAGGGAAGCTGACACTTCGGATACCAAATTGAAGTCACCAGTCCCAAAGGATGACTTCCAATTCGGATTTCCAGTTGCACAAACTGAGCAGTCTACCGTGGAAGACGAGCCATCTGTTGAGCCGTCATTCCTTCAAGATGAGCAGTCCACGACTGAAGCGGAGCGTTCTGTCTCGAATGACGAGCCGTCCATAGTCCAATCTGTGCCAGTTACCAGTGAAACTGAAGCTTCAGATGCAGGACTCAAGTCACCGGCTGCGAAAGATGACTTCCAATTCAAATTCGAGCACTCTGACGCGAAAGACGAGTCGTCTGCTTCCCAGCCTGAGTTCAATATCTCAAAAGATGAGCCACCGGCTACTCGAACTGAACCCGTACCTGTCCCAAGAGATGACTTCTCTCAATTTGAGTTTCCAGTTACGCAGACCGACCAATCTGTGGCAAAAAGGCCCTCTGTTACCGAGGTTGAATTAGACGTCCCAAAGGTTGAGCCAACAGTCCTTCAGACCGAGCACACTGCCAGGGAATATGAGCCTGCTACGCAACTGGAGCCATCTGTTCCAAGGGATGACTTGTCTCAGTTTGAGTTCCCCGTCATTCAAACCGAACAATCGACATTGAAAGACGAGGCTTCCTCGACTCAGCATGACTTGTCTGCCAGTGACCTCGAACCTTGTGTCCTAGGGCTACCTGTCCCAAAGGATGAACCCTCTCAAGCTGTATCGCCCTCCAGGGAGCCTGAAACGCCTGCTAGCGAGCCGAAATTGTCCACCACGCACCAGGAGGCATCATCTGCTCCAAAGGATGAGTCGCTTGTCAATCAGCCAAATGCGCTCGCCAGTGAGCCGGAACCGGTTGTTTCGAACGAGTGGCCTGTTATTCAACCAGAGCCGACCGTCAAAGTCACAGAGCCTCAGTCGCCTGTCCCGAAGGATGAATCGCCTGTCACAGAGGCGCCAGCTAGTGAACCGAAGCCGCCTGCACAGGAAAATGGCCTATCTGCTCATCCTGAGCCGGCCGTTAGTGAAACCAAACTGACTAGCACGAAATCAGAGTCTGCCCCGAAGTCGTCCTTTGAAGCTGCGAGATCAGTCTTCGACCGCTCCGCTGGTGATTCCAACAGTAACTGGCCACTTCCTGACAGTCCACCGACGAACAAAATTGGCCAGCGTGAGCAAAGTCCACCTTCCGAGAAGGGCATGCAGGACACAGCACATGACGATACAACGCCACAGCTTACACCTCAGCCTAAGAGTAAGATAGATGCGCTCTCTCCGAAATCGTTCCACTCATACGAAGACGTCGAGAACCTGGGTGACTCTCCCGCACAAAGGCCAGCTGTGCCACCCAAGTCACCGCGCACACCTTCGTCTGAGCAGAGATGGAGTCCACGAGTTCGGCATTCATCGCAGTCTCCGTCTCCACTCAGAACAAGTTACAAGGGGAATCAGATGGATTCCCCCGTTGGTAGTCCTCAACAGCGGACCTTTAGTGGGTTCGGGCTCGGCTCGATTCTTTCATCTCGACACAAATCCTTACCTTCTCCTCCAGTACCTCCGAAGCGATCCGACACGCTGCTCTCAACACCAAGTTCTTCAGCATCATTAGTTCCACAGGCTGATGAATCCTTGGAGGTCATCGCGGAGTTTTTCACGGCTTTCCCCAAAACAAGTGACCGGGTAGACATTGATCCTCAGTTGATGCTTACCACTCGGGATAGCGATTCCAAAATCCGAACTTTGAAGAAGCAAGTATGGGAGATCACAGGCGAAGGCAAGAGGCAAGACCTTCCCATCAACCAGGAGTACATTCTCTACGAGGGCAGTATGTACTTGTGTGTCCACACGTTTGAGTTTGAGTCGGATAGCAGCACACGCTCTGAGACTCATCTGTGGTGTGGTGACGACGTGCCGGACCATGCCATAGACGATGCGCAGACCTTTGCTCGCAAGGTTGCTAAGGAGCATAGCTGCAAGCTTGAGGTTATCAAGCAAGGCAAAGAAACCGCTCGGTTTATCCAAGCAGTTGGCGGCATCCTGATCACGCGCCGTGGATCGAATTCTCGCTCGAGCCTGTCGGCCTTGTATATGCTTTGCGGACGGAAGCACTTGAAGCAAATGGTGTTCGACGAAGTTGACTTCACACGCCGCAACCTGTGTTCCGGCTTCCCGTTCGTGATCTCCGCACCGTTTGGAAAGTTGTATCTGTGGAAAGGGAAAGGAAGTACCGCAGAAGAAATTGGCGCGGCTCGGCTCATTGGCATGGACCTTGGTTTGACTGGAGAGTTTGAAGAGGTTACTGAAGGCGAGGAGCCAGAGAGCTTCTTCGAGATCTTCAACTACCGGGATACGGAGGAGTATCTGCGTTCGGACGACTGGCAGCTCAAGCCCAACCATGAACAGTTCCGTTGCAGACTGCTTCGCGTTGACCACGAACTTGGCCAGAAGTCTGGATTCTGGATTCGACGCCCTGGTTCTTCGTCTCCGATCATTCGGCCCAACGATACTGTTCAGGAGATCGAACCATATTGCTACAAAGATATCACCCCTAAGGGGATTTACATCCTTGATACCTATTTTGAGCTTTATGTGTAAGTACCTTTTCCCCCGTACCTAACTATGAGTCGGTCATCTAACGTCTGCTGCAGAATCGTTGGTGAGCAGGCTGCTCATCGTCCCGCCGAATTCGCGTCGGCTGTGGTGTTTGCGCACGAATACGGCATCCTGGCTGCTTCTCTTCAGGACCGTCCATTCATTCCCAAGAGCTACGTCTCTATCGGTGGCGCCCCGAATTCGTGTCGAAGTGCGTTCCGCAAATGGCACAAGGAGGCCTGGAAGCTGCCTCCGCAGGTTTTCCCCTTGAACGCGGCGATTGATGCCATTCGAACTTGACACGACTTGCGTTTTTTTCTTTTCTTTTCTTTTTCTTTGGATCTTCTCTTCTTTTGTCCATATGTGTGCCATTTTTTCTTTAATATTGTGCATACTTGCTTGTTTTGTATAGACATGGTTTGCCCTGGCATGGTAGATACGGGAGCATGGGTCCCATTTTTCTGGACGCGGCGATGGCGGGAATTCTCTTTCTTGTCTAGGACTTGCATGTTGGGAGTTGTTTGTTTTATTCATGTGGAGGGCGTTTTGTTTTTGATGTATGATATTTAGACATTTTGTTCTAGATTGGAGACATGTCCATAAGTGTATGCAATCTAATGTATACCATTATGCCTCTATGGCCACAACAGTTCCTTTGTCCAGCCAGCACCATCTGCCTTCCGAACAAACTGCAACCGCTGATGAAGACGATCAGAAGACCCCTGCCAGAACTCAACCGTCACAGGATTAACAGCATACACCTTCCACTCCGGCATCTCCTGCTCCTTCCCACTCACCATAGGAGCCTCTACCTCCGCAACACGCCTCACAAGCATCTCCCGATCCTCAAGCACCCGACTCTGCACCGACGCCATCGCACTAACCCTCGACCCCAACGACCTCTCCCTAAAATCCTCCACACACTCCTCTTCCACCAACACCACCGCTCTCCCCTTCACACGAACCTGCCTCCCCACGCCCGGCCAATAAAACGTCAGCGCCACATTCCGATTCCCTTCAATCTGGCTGGCCTTCGGACTCCCGCCCTTCGCGGCAAAATGCCACCCGCGGTCATCGAGGTTCTTGAGGATGAGAACCCGGGCGTCTGGGCAACCGTGCTCGTCGATTGTGGAGACAGTCATGGCGTGGGGTTCGGGGATTTGGGCTGTTATGACGTGGAGAAGCCATGTTTGGAAGGTTTCCTGGGGGGTTTCGGGGAAGGTGGAGGGGTTGGCGTCGAGGGGTGGGAAGGGCCCGGTTAGGACGGGGAGGGTGCGGAGTGTTGTTTTCATGTTTTCCATGTTTGGTGTGGGATTGGGAGATGGGATACGTTAAGGGAGGGCTTCGGGATATTGTGAAAGGTGCTGACGTTCTAATACTTTGAGAATAACACTCCGACGTGTCAATATGGAGGAAGTGAGTCACGGTCAGCCTATAGAGGAGCTACTGCTGCAAGAGGTCTAGCTGTGGGGAGGCACATACTTTGTGGGCGTAGTGCTACCTACATTTATCACAACATGAGTCTGTTAGGATTAATTTATGTTGGTCTTACTATCATGTGGACATTTACAGAGCTGTTGCACGTATTGGTTATCAACCAGAGTCATTCTAGGAAGGTCGCCGAATACATTAGTTCTCGGTAAGACATCGCCGAATTGGTGGCGCTTTTTACCACCATGACGGCGAATCTATCTTAACTTCCGAGTCTCTATGGAGTACTCCGTAGTCATTCCTTGCCGGTCAATCGGCCGTGGATTGATTCTCCGTACTGTTCTCTCCAGTATAAGCGGCTCTAGTCCTTGGAAGATAGAGCATCATGGAGCAGTCAAGCCCGGCCGTTGCACACCTATCCACTACCGGAGCATGTCTAAACTGCCGCGACAAACACCTCAAATGCGATGGCAACCTATCTGGTTGTTCCCGGTGCAGCAGCTCATACCTGTTCTGTCAATATGTGCCCTCCCGGCGTGGGCGCAGAGCCCGGCCCGCCCCAATGGCCGATTACACAGTCCCAACAGCGGTCGATGTGCTCACCTACCCTCTTTCTTTGGATACCGTCACCCCGACGGACTTTCTCGATGCTCCGCCTGCCTCGTCGCGGGCAGGTAGCCATTTGGTGGCGGTCTACTACCAACATTTCCACCTAGCACATCCGTTTCTACCTCCCCATCATATCTTGGTTCAGCCGTCCCTGCCCGATTATCTACTGGACTTGATGGAATATATCAGCCTGCATTATCTCCCTTTGCATATGGTCCCAGACCGTATTAGCGCGTTGCAGGCTGCGGTCCGGGATGCGGTGCTCAGTGTTGAAAAATCCCAGGCCTACTTGCTTTTTATCGATTATGCATGCGCGCGGACAGCCAAAGGGCGCAAAAGAGCGCATCGCTCAGGCAATCCACTGCAGTCTCGAGATAGGGCTCCATTGTCGGGAATTCTCTGATGTCCTAGAGGTGCAACATCCTATTCGTGCAGAAAGTACACGGCGAACATGGTGGGAGATATTCATAATTGACACGCTGCTGGCTGCTGTCCAGGTCGAGGGTGTTCTGCAGTACACCGCAGAGACGCCTGATGTGCCGCTACCCTGTAAGGAGGATAAATACCACGACGGCCGCCTTCCTGGGGTCGCAATGATTGTCAGCGACTTGGGTCTTTATGACATATTTTCGGAGCACGGAGATCTCTCACCCTTTGCTTACAGGGTTGAAGCGGCGATTGTTCTCCGGAGGTGCCTTCTCGCCAGCGAGACGCATGTCTCTCAAGACTCGCTGGATATACTTGATGCCAACATCTCTGCCTGGTTTCACCGACTTCCTAGCTGTAAGCGCGTCATCCTCCAGCCGGACGGCGAGGTTAACGAACTAGATCTCCAAGCGACAATGATCATGCATTGTGCCTCGATATATCTCCACTTCCCTCAAGTCATCTCTGCTCTCCTTCCTCCCGAACACAGGCCAGATATTCTGCTCTCGTCCTCCTCCCTTTACATCTACATCAGCAAACCCCCAAATGCACTCAGCTAAGGTAGTAAACGCAGCTGTCAACCTGTCAAAGCTTGCATCCCTCTCCAGTTATGAACCATACCCCATTCTTTGCCTGTACCCTAGTGTTGAGCTCCATAATCCAATTGGCCATCTTGTCCGCTCACACTCAGCAGTCGGTTGGTAGCAGTCACTCTTTTCTGGCGCTGAACATCGGTGTCCTAGGCTTTATGGGAGATATATGGACGGTTGCTGCGACATCCAAGGGACGGCTGAGGGATGTCGCGATTGAGGTTGAAGCTGCGCTTTCAGGCCGGTTGAGAGGCCTACTGGAGAGTCAGTGGTTTCTGTCTGTTTGATCTCATTTCTCTTTTCTTGTCGCTTTGCGAGAAATTTTCATGTATTAGCAGACAATCTGATCAATGAAACAAGACATCTTCTATAAGATTCTATGTTGAGCCCATGTTGCCACCTACTGACATTAATCAATAGTATTGCCATTCGCGGTGCAAAGGTGATATTCATACAATTTCCCAACTTCGCTGACCTTCGGAAAGATCTCATGCCAATAAGCACCGTGCTGTGCCTGTGTTGTCGATTGTAGAAAGTCATGATGCCAGAACATCGCCGAATAAGTAGAGCTCGAGATAGGGCAATATGAGGTATTTTGTTTTACATGGAAGCTTCACTATACAAGCCAAAAATATCCCTGGAAATTTGAGTTATTGAAGGAGATGGGACATTCATCCTCGGTGAGAATGTCTCCTTCATTATCGATTATGTCTGCTGCTGGTGGTACCGCTATGCATACGGAGCCCAAAGGAGGTGAGAACCAGCTAGAGATGCACGTGTTGTTCCTTAACTGACCACGTTTGAAGCATCAGATGCAGCGAGTGCTCTTGACTGGCAAAAAAAAATTCTTCATAACACAAGCAGTTTTCCTCTCTGGAAGAAGATCTACAACACAACAGTTCCGGCATTGCTTTGCTTTGAAATGTCAGTAGCCAACATTGATCACCAGTATTGACATTAATCCCGCAGCGCAGAATATTTGGATTATCGATATACACCCCCCAGCATGACAAAGTGCAAACGCGTATTCAACGTATTGTCAACCGTATCACTATTCCCTTACGCGCTGCACGCCTACGGACTGGCTTTTGGGCCCATGATATCCGCCGAGATGTACGGCCGACGATCCTGATCGACCAACACATCTATCAAGAACGGTTGGCAAAACAGGGGGGTCAGATCCAAACTGAGCAACACTTGTGGGCATTTATGCTAGGCAGTATTATCATGCCAGTCTCGCTATTCTGGTTCTGGTTCGCCTGGACCGCACAGTCAAGTGTGCATTGGATGATTCCGATTATTGCAGCAGCTTCCTTTGGGTACGCCAGCACTGATCTTTGTTAGTATTACCCCGGCCCTATCATCACTCCTTATATTAAGGCAAAAAACAACCATTAACTCCTATGGTAATCTCCATCTCCAGGTCTCCTGCATTCTCTATCTCAGATATGTATACGGTGTTAGTTATGACGCTTCGGCAATGGCAGCGAACGGGCTGTTTCGCTACGCAATGGACGGCTCATTTCTATTTATTCCTGCTAGTACGTTGTTCTCTTGTGCTTTGCTTCGGCCCAACTTGACTTGTATACCTAATGCTCAGGGTATCGCAAGCTCGGGGCCAATTGGGCGACTAGTGGCTAGCTTTTCTTTCGACGGGGTTTATTCCTCTCCCTTGGCTGTTTACTGGTTTGGTCCTAGGATTCAAAAGCATGCGGTATCGTAGCGTATATATACTGTCAGGCGGGGCTGATTATCTTGATTGATAAGGACATCAGCGATGGCAATGTGGAATGTCCAATGGAGCTAATACAGAGAGAAGAAATAATTACAATCATAATCTTCAGAAATGAATCAGGATAGTGAATTCTGTTAGAAATACCCCTGAACACTATAGCAGTGAGTACAATGGCGTGATCAGGGTATTCACTGCCCTACTTCCTATCTCCCCCGCGGATCCAATTCCGACCTTTTGACATATTTTCCTGAACTTTTTCTTCCCTCACACCACTTTTTTTTTTCTTTTCTTTCCACAACCGACCTCGACTTGTACAGGGTATTCTCCCTTTCCTTTGCTGAATTGATTGATTGATTGGTTTAAGTTAATTGTTTATGGTTCCCATCTCTAGTTGAACATGTCCTGATTCCGTTTCCGGAAGTCGCCGTCGTTGTCGCCGCTGTGAGGCACGCAGTTACCTAACCTGACCACATCGATTGGGCATATTTATCCCTCATACATACATCATCGCTGTTGATATCCCAAAAACAATCAAAATGGACCCTGTCGTCCAGCGCGAGCTCTCCCAGCTCGACCCCACGGTGCCCTTCCGCGCCTCGACGGACCATCTTCACCACACCTGGGCGAAGACCTTCTTCTCGCGACCAGAGCTCTTCGTCCGCCCGCAATCCATCCCCGAGATCCAGAAACTCGTGACTCTCGCGCGCCGCTGCCGTCGTCGTCTCGTGGTCGTGGGCAGCGGCCACTCGCCCTCCGACCTCACCTGTACGTCATCCTGGCTGGTGAACCTGGACGGTTTCAACCGCATCCTGGACCTGGATACCGAAACGAGCGTTGTGACTGTTGAAGCGGGCATTCGGCTCTGGCAGCTTGGCGAGAAACTAGAGGAATATGGGTTGACGTTGTCGAATCTGGGCAGTATTGACAGTCAGTCGATTGCGGGGGTGATTGCGACGGGCACGCACGGCAGCTCTATGCAGCATGGGCTGTTGTCGGAGTGTATTTTGTCGCTCACTTTGATGCTAGCGAATGGACAGTTAGTGCGCTGTAGCCCGGATACGAACCAGGCGTTGTTCCGGGCGGCGCTGGTCTCGCTGGGCGCGTTGGGTATTGTCGTTGAAGTGACTTTCCAGGCGGAGCCGACGTTCAAGGTCGCGTGGCAGCAACGCAGACGGCCGTTGTCGCGTGTGCTTGCTGATTGGTCTAATGGACTCTGGACGTCCCATGAGTTCGTTCGGGTTTGGTGGTTGCCATATGAGAAGAGTGCGATTGTCTGGCATGCGGATAAATCTGATCTGCCTGAGAGTGAACCGCCCAGCTCTTTTTATGGACAGACGCTGGGTTACCATATCTACCACAACTTGCTCGCATTGTCGAACTACTTCCCGCGCATTCTGCCCTGGGTCGAGTGGCTTGTCTTTGGACTGCAGTATGGTTTCAAGGCCGAGTCTGATGTTACGGAGGCGGTTCAGCCGGCGCGCAAGGGCCTGCTCATGAACTGCCTGTACTCGCAGTTTGTCAACGAATGGGCTCTGCCTTTGGACAAGGGTCCGGAGGCCATCATCCGTCTGTCTGCGTGGCTCCACGGCGACGTTGAAACAGCTCGCATTCCCTTTCCCGTCGAAGGCGTCTGGGTTCACTGTCCCGTCGAAGTGCGAGTCGCCAACTCGACGCTGAACAAGAAGCCTCGTCCATTCTTGGACCCTACCAGCCATGACAGCCCCACGCTGTATCTCAACGCAACCCTCTACCGTCCGTACCTGCGCGACCCGCCCTGCAGAGCCCGCTACTACGAAGCCTTCGAATGGCTCATGCGCGAGATGGGCGCCAAACCTCATTGGGCCAAGAACTTCACCGCGTCTGGCAACCAGGAACTGCGCGCCTTGTATGGCGAAGACATGAACGAGTGGCTAAAGGTCCGCCAGGAAGTCGACCCTGACGGCATGTTCCTCGGTGAATGGCATTACCGCAATCTCCCGCTTTCCATCACGGCCGAAGATGACACTGAAAGTCGTGGAAGGCCGGACATCTACGCTCTCCCTCTCCTAGAGCGCGAAGTCATCCGCCGCCACGCGGGCTTCAAGGGCGCCGGTGATGGTATCGAATGGGTCGGCGATAAACGGTGGCAGGAGGAGTCTGACGAGCAGCAAGTGCAGCGCCGTCGTCGACAGAATGTCGCTGTGATGGATGAGTCGGAGGAAAGGAGATACTTCGAGTGCGAGACCAGCGAGACCGGCACGGTAGCTAGTGAGGAGAGCTTTGATTTGATGGCTGCTGGGGAGGCTAGTATTACTCTTCCTGAGCGAGTTCATGATTCATGAATGGACCCTACAGTATGACATGATGCATGATACATGATATTGATGACAAAAAAAAAAAAATAAAATGCATTGCGGATTTCTTTTTTTTTTTTTTTGCTCGATAACCTTGGAGGTGTACAAGCTGAGCAGGGATGTTGCCCGTCTACCGCTGTAGCCGGGGGAAAATGAACCTTCATATTCCAACTGACATTTTCATCCCTATTCGTCAGTTGTTCTTTGCTTACTCGACTCGAGGACCCGAACGTCGTACATTAACATCCAAGATAAATGCAATTAATCACTTATTCCGATGCTGAAGTATCCAATCCTTGTCTGTGATGTACATAGACATGTACATGGTGCATAATATTTCAGCCCAACAGTGGATCTCTGTATGTTATGACTGGCATGAGGGTCTTATTCGTATACTTTGATGTATCGTGGCAAACAACGGTCTTCTCTTCTCCGGTGCTTCGCACTGCATGGATATAGCGATTGGTGCCCTCATTTCGCTATCAACTGTCAGAATCCGCTGCAATGTCATCTTCATCCCGATCCTTGTCTATAACTTCCGCTATAAGCGCGAGTAAGACTTGACGTCCCTAACCGAAAAAGAGATGTCTGCCATTCGTCAAAGTCGGTACATCTAGTAAACAGTGAAAGTCACTGTGGCGGTGGCAGGCATGGCATGGCAGATGACGCACTGCGTCACGAATACATCTATGCAAGAGGGACTGGGATGGTGAGCCTTTGGTATTTAGTAGCGTCAGCATTGGGGGTATTGATGCTCGACAGGGCAGGGCAGGGTAAGTCCTGCTTTTGCTCGTTTCGACGTCATTTTGCTTTAGTTGGTAGTTGGTGGTAGGGTTAATGATGGCACAGGATATCGATGGCTATGGTTAGTAATAGCTCTACCTGGATACCACACCGAGAGTGCGGTTGAAATCGCAAGTGACTATATGCAGTGTGGAAACAGTGCTGTTAGCAAGCTAAAAGTACTTAATATGAACAGCGTAGCCACGTTTGGTGATTTGAAGTAGTTCTATCAACTTAGGTTTAAACTTAATCAACTCAAAGAATATATGCATCAAAGCCCGACATAAACATAAACTGATATGAATAACAGACCAATAAGCCGCCCGCCATGAGAATGAAAACCACATGAAAACGAAAGTCAAAGAAGAGATGATATGAACCACGGCTGTCCGGCAGCCGTCCAACCTGATATCCGCTCCAATTCATCAAAAGCAAGGAAATAATCAAATCCATATCCCCTCCCCCCGTTTCGTGATATGAAACTCACACCCTAACTGCGCGGCCTCTCCTCGATCCCTTAGTTCCTGCAGAATGCGATCCCCAGGAGGTGGCCCATCCGTCAAGTCTTCTTTAATATGGATGATATACACAAATAGACCCGCTAGTGGAGGATTCAACCCAGCCCAGGGCAGATTCTCATCATCTGGCGGATTGTTGTCAATTGAGAACTGGACCTGCATCGGTTCACTTGTAGGATTCCCATCGATGCCATCGAGTGAGGACGCATTGAAGTTCGGCGATGCTGGCTGTCCGTTTGATTCAGGGATGGGCACGAGATCCGGCATTTCGCCCCAGACCTCGCCCGAGTCAACTCTCGTCTGACGGCCGGGGAAGTACGGGTACGGCTCCGATCTGCGACCTTGTGCTTTTCCGGGGGCAAGGCTCTGCGCGCGTTTGGATCGTGGGCTTACGCCACCTGGGCTGCTGGCTGTGCGTTTGCGTTTTGTGGATGTGCTTGGGTGGCGGATTTCTGTTACTTTTGTGGCGAGAACTTTTAGTTCTGCGACGAGATGGCGTGGGCAGAGGTGGCCGTAGAGGGCGCAGTCTTCGACGGAGTCGTCGTAGGAGCATTCAATGAAAATTGCGCGTAGGTTGCCTGTGGCCATTTTGGGGGCTGCGACTTCCCAGACGCGTCTGTTGCGGGGATCCATGGAGATGGAGTCTGGTTCGATGTCGCCGAAGACAATGATTTCGCTGCCGGTGAATTGGTCTCGGATGAAGAAGGCGGAGCTTTCAACTGTGGCCCAGGTTGGATCTTTTCCGAAGAGACGGGGTGAACGGGCTGGAGAGTAGAACCTGATCATGTCAATTAAGGCCCAAAATGCTTTGTAAACATAGATCACCTACCCATCTGTATGATCAACTGATATGCCTCTAGAAGGTATCATCAATGGATCTGCCGCGAACACCGCACTGCCCACGCGATGATGCGACTCGGACTCGGAATTGTATCGCTTCTTACAACGACCATGGCTGATACTGAGACACCTTGTCAACAAACCATCAGCTGCACGAACATAACCTCTTGCATCTCCGCGGCCAAATCTTGGATTCCCTCCTTCAACCAAGCGCTGATACGTCAGCAAACCCGCTCCGCCATCTTCATCGGACAGATTCGGCCAGATCACGTCGTTGAACATGTGGTTCTTGATGGCAGCAACTACCGACGGCAAGGCAGCCACTGCTTTAGGCCCGGCTCCGGCTTCAATAATCGGCGTATTGATCGCCAACCCGGACAAATGATCTAAATGCGCATGTGTGACAAGGATAGTGCCGATGATTTCTCGAAAGATGTGCGCTGCGTTTGCTTGGGGCGAGTTGTACGGTAAATTAAATCCGACAAACGGACCGTCTTTCATGTATCGTTTGCCATCCTTGGTTTCCATCTCATACTGCTCAAGGGTTCGAATAATACCGGCGAGAAGGGTCCCTGCATCGACTGCGACCATTGAGTTTGATGACCATTGTGTCGCTGTTGATCTTACTAGCAGTCCTGTCACGCTGTCTTCGCGAGGTCCTCCTGTAGGGCCCTTTTCGAAAACATATGTTAGCTGTTTATCTCAGATGTCGGGTGCCTAACTAGCTGCATAACGCTGCATGGTATGGGTTGATCTTGCTTTCTCGACACTAAGTACTGCCGGATAGATGATAATACAATTGACTAAGTCCAGAAATGCGACACGAAATATCCATATCATACGGTTTGGAATTCTAAAGAGGAACAAGAAAAGGGACAAGGAAAGAAGGAAAGAAAAGTAAAAATGGGAGACTCACCAAGACAATGACCTGAAAGGTCGCCTTATCCGCCATATGGCCGCGCTGTTCGCCTTCCTAAGCCAGTATGTGAGACAGTATACTGACTTAGATCGATCCCAACACAATGCGATTCAAATCCGACAGTCTGACTTCCAGACACGGTATCTATACCGTCAAGCTGCCTTAACCCTCTAGCCAAGACCAATGTTCATTTAATAACCATCTCTTTCTTCAGGCACAGGCAGGACTCTTATACCACCGTAGCCACGATGCTCATAAATCGAAGAGCGACCGAAAAGCACCTCGTCCACACAGGTCCAAAGTCCACCACTGCCTGTTGTATATATCCAATATATCCCCTCTGCTCGTTATTCCCCGCACAGAAACCGTCTAGAAAAGTCGGGAACGATAACGGCGACCGTGACAAGAATGACTGAGACGACAGAAAGCGAACAAGATAGTCAGTCCACAGTAATATAAGGCTAAGTTGGCGATTGACTGCGGCAGATAAATCCGAACCGATCGGGCGTTGGGGCAAAAAGGCGCCCTAGAGCGCACGGACAGAAGACGTATCGAATACGTATGCGACAAGGGTTGGGGTGCCTATTTGGATTGACTTCTTCGAATCAGAATCAGAAAGATGGATAGGCGGTGGATGTGGATGTGTGGAATGTGGACGAAGAGAGAGAGGAAGCAAGGCTGAGCGATGAGATGAAGATGGGCGATGGACGGTGGTTGAACGAACGATGGGGGCAGGGCGCAACTCGCGCAACGCTACGCAACCAGCCGCGCACTTTTAACCCCTTGGCGCAGGAGGAAAGAAGACAATGGGATTGTTGTCTTTACTTGGGGAGAATTCACTTGGGGAAGGAGAAAGGAACAGAAGCACAAGAGGAGGATGATATCATCTGGTCATATGATTAATCTGGAGATCTTGTGGGGTACTCTGGGGAACGGCCATTTCTTACTGGAATCTGATTCTCGGGGTGTACCGATGTCTATTGACTATCCTTTCTATAATCCTCTTGGTGACAATTGAAACTTTCCTGACTCTGTGGGTTCCTCAGAATTACCCTCGAATCGATGTGTGCGTCAGGCAAATATGGTGATGTGAACTCGGCGACGCTTTTCACCCTCAACCATGGTGTTCACGTTTCCAAGGCCAGCAAGTTTATTTGTAGTGTATGAGAGACTTCGAGAGCCGATAATACCTACGTCTAAAATCCAATGACTTGCAAGTAATGGCCAAAAATGCTTGCACTTGAAATGGTCGTGACCGTGTTCAATCCTCTCAACACAACAAGACACTGCCAGCCAGTAACACCAGAGAAGAGGCCGGCCAGCAAAATGGCCGACCTCGCCTCCCTCGAAAACAGCACCGCGGCGCTAATCCTCCACTCCAGATCGAAGACCTTGAGCAGCTCGCAGCCCGCGGCAAAGGCAAAGCCCGAATCGACCAGCCCCCCGATGCTGATGTAGCCCCCCGATTCCACAAGGCTGATCTTGATAGATGGAGTGCAATCGTAGCTAACCGCACCATGGCGAAGAGCGTGGGCACTGCTGTGGTGGCGGATGGAGCGCGTCTAGTGGAATGTGAGACGCAGGAGAGACTTAAGACCCGGGGCCATGAGAAAGCGAGACAGATTGCTGGGATGGATGCGTCTGCTAAAGAGCATCCTGCTGAGAATGACAACCTTGATGATATCGTGCATAAGCTGCAGCATGCACATGTGACTGGGGTTTATATGTCGGAATATCGAGGTTCCTTACCGAACAATACCAACTGATGCCTGATTGATGCCTCACTGATATCATATGGCGCAAGCAGCTTATTCATTCCTTTGCCCTTATTGCTATTAAAACCGCACATTCGCTTAGGATACTCTGTTAGGTAGCTACGGTCTTATATAGGATCCTAGATAGCTTCATTTGCACAAATCAGAGACCTCAACCATATACGCTCGATACGTACTTTCGACCCTGACTAAGCCGCAACTCCAACATTATAGCGGTGACAACGCGGAACCCAGCTCGTCTCGTACATGCGGCTAAGGTCCGTTTACAAAACGGCGTATCGAATGCGGAGCATGTCGAGAGGACAAGCTCCTCCTCGACGTCACCCAACTCCCCTGCGGCGATCGGTATCGCCAGAGATGTCTCCAGAAGCTGTTCGAAGCCTCGATTGCGGATGAGTCCCTCTTCCCACCACGCTACTGTCGCGAGCCGTTGGATATGAAAACTGTCCAACCCTTTTGAACCACTAACGTTGTGAAGAGATACGACGCGCGAAAGGAGGGGCTGGAGACCCCCAACCGGACGTACTGTACTCGCCAACTTGCGCAAAGTTTATACCTCCCGCTTTAATCGAAAATGATCGAGTAACCTGCAAGAGGTGAGAGGTGTCTTTCTGTGTTCTGCGTTCTGAGATGATGCTGATAGTGATGAAAAAGTCGCCGCTGTGGCGCCGAGTTCTGCTATAAATGCGGCAAAAAAGGAGAAGCTGCCGTTGTGCTCGATGAGACGAGCACTTTATAATACACCCAGTTGGCCGCGCTAACCAGATTGCAGACCAACACAACGACGATGACGATTATGATGATGATGAAGAAGAAGAAGATGATGAAGAAGAAGAGGGCTGTACCCACCGGGCATGGGAGCCTATTAGATGACGGTTTGAATGAAACCGGTGCAGCAATGAACAGCTTGTGTCTATCAATCAGTGTCGACAATGTGGGATTCAATTCTGCCATCGGTGTAGGAGAATTTAGCATCTCGTATGCTGTGGCACTAGTTATCTGCGTTGAATAGCGCAATTGATTTCATCTTCAGAGGCCAGGCTAGAAGCTCATGAATTCGACAAAAGGCTATGCGAGCATACATGATAAGCAGAGAAGTGTAAAGAAGATAACCCAAGACCATCGTTGTCCTAGCCAGGTCAATATATATAGTTCCATTTTTTGATTCCCAAATGCCCCAGCCAGCTTACCGTACCGAGGTAAGATATATGAAATACATCATAAAAGCGCCAGAAAAGATAAGATGAAGAAAATATCCCCCAATCCTATATACGTAACATCATTTCAAAGCCACTTCCCATGTGGCATAACCCATAAAGCAAAATTAGCCAGAATCCCGCCCATGAAACGCCAGCCATGGCCGCTAAATCGGACGATAGAAAAGAAAGAAAGGAAAGAGCGCCAAATAACAGAAACAAAATGACCGCTTGTTGCACTGCAAAATCGCGGCCTTTCAGTGATTTTCATTTTCATTGTCGCGGCCTTGATTTTCTTGCAGATGGCGACTTTGGGTAGCCACGGCAGCATCGTAACTGGGTATCGGCGGATGTTGCGATGCATCACTGCCTCGGCGACTGCCCTCGGGGCTGGTATATTCAGGAGGCGGAATGCTATCAATATCCTCCTGGCTCAAAAGATGGGTACGCTCGTCATCTTCGACGTGACTTGATCCTTCGCCAATATCTTCGTGGGAGGGCACATGAGCCAGCTGTGCGAGCGAAATATCGGTTGGCGATCGGACGGGGCCGGGGCTAGGAGACGGCGCGATTCTAACAGTTGAATCAGTCTGGGCGTAATTGGCATTCTGGTAGACCCGATGAGAGATTTGCGCCGCACTCTCTCGACCAGACTCGAGCAAGATGCTGCCGTGTTCGCTTCCATACGGCGGGGGTGGTGCTAGACTGCCAGTCATCGGAGCCAGTCCCCATTTCTTGACGTTCGCCTCGATAAACACGAATCCCATCTGACCAAAGTTGACATGAACGGAGCAGGGGCCGTTCGCGCCGATTGTCGGAAAGAAATTGGGCACCTTCTGACCATGGACCACCTCTTCCATCTTCTTGCCATTGCGAGTGAAGAAAATAGTGCCTGACCGGGGCCGGTATCCCACACCAACCACATCACCTTGCGCGAGTTGGGGGCCATACGGGGTCGGAGAGAACGGTTGGTTGAATCTGCGATGACCGGTCGATAGGTATGCAACGGACGTTTTGTGGAAGCCTGAATCAAGAATAAGAAGTCAGCACATTTCCAAATGCGAAACGATCTTTGAATAAACCCACCTGGCAATCTGAACAACGGATACGGCTTTGTTGACATGCCAATACTGACTAACGTAGTCTCGGGCTTCTCAAAAACCTTCGCTTCCCAGTAGTAGACATCGTTTTGCTTGGGCACAGGAAGATTTGTCTGGACGCTGCATTCGGAATCAAAGAACTCAATCTCCGTCCGAGCTTCGACAAAACAGTTGGCGATTTCAAGTTCCGGCTGGAATTCCCATGCGGAAACACCTTTTTCTTGAATGGCAAGGAACTGAGACAGCGATATATCAGTCTGCATCGATTCGGGAGGGTTGGCATCGACGAAGGCTAATCCGAATTAGCATCCAGCGCTATCATTATACTATGTTAAACAAATTGAACTCACCTTTGGCTCTCATGTATTCCGACCGCGAAATATCATCCATAGTCTCCAAAGCCTCCGCCTCTTCGCGCAAAAACGCCTGTTCATCATCGTATTCACCCGGTCGCCCAATGCGATCCAAGATAATCCGACCACGTCTTGTATGCTTGAAAAAGAAAAACAAGGCCAAGATAAGAACCGCAATCCCCGCAGAGCCAAAGGCAGAGAGAATGCCGATCAGGATTCCCTTTCCGGTCGACCCGGACGAGTTGCCACTGACGGAGACCAGGCTGTGATCGCGATCGAGCTGCGCGGACACGGAACGAAGAACATTTTCGATGTTATGGGAAACGATTTCTGGGTCGGTATTCGGTCGTGGAAATGATGAGGGCAAGGGCGTGGGAGTGTTGGTGCTTAACACGGAAGTGGTGAGGGTCGAGGGAAGACCGTAGATAGCACCGGGGCCCGATGCCTCAAATCCCCGCATTGTTCATGGACAGATCGGGATTCAGGAATGATACTTGAGTGTTGTCGTATAGGGAAAGATGCGAAGTTGTGGAGAGGAGGAGATCAAACACAAGTGCGAGTTAGGATGGGATGATGGGAGGATGATAGAATAGTGTCGGAGTAAGAAAAGGCAGATGAAGAGAGTAGGGAGGATGACGCTGTGGCAGGGCAGAACGAAAAGGGCAGGACAAAAACGCTTGCGGCCACAGAACGGTCGCGTTCATTCAATCTGCCTTGGGGGATTCCTTTCTATATGCATGTCAGGCATTAAAATGTACTAAACAGACAACAATGGTTGTTTTTTGTTTCTTATTCATTGTCAGCTTCCTTTCTACTCCGTAATACTAATACTGTGCTGCATCATGAGGCTGAGGCTGAGGCTGACCGCCGAGGATGCGATCGCTATCAGTAGATAACCGGAGCTGACAGTATCACCTCTCTTACTGTTGCTCAGATTCAGCTATCTCTCTTCTTGTTTATCTATATTCAGGTGTATTTCCAACTGATACGTTTCCTATCAGAATGGGTGCGGTGTCCCATCCCCAGGAGACTATCCTGGCACAGTCCAATGTCAATATCCACTCCCTGGATACCTTGAATATCCGTCTAGAGATAAGCAACGGCCACAACAAATATCCAGGTTCGTGAGTGGCTATGCTATCCTGCCATCTTTATGTGTCTTCTTTGTATTGTGATAAACACAAAGACTACCCTGTAGACTGACGGAACTAGCAAAACAACATGCTCGCAAAGTCGCTGCGAAACTGGGAGCTACCTCCGGCCTGATATATCTTGCCGGTGAGCCCACCGTCAACTGGGGTGATTCAGACCAAGTACGCCCGTTTCGCCAAAGACGGTACTTTTACTACCTTAGTGGTGTAAACGAAGCGGATTGCTATCTGACTTACGATATCGAGACGGACCTCTTGACGCTATATGTCCCGAACTTCGACCTGCATCAGGCAGTATGGATGGGGCCTACCGTCACTAAGGAGGAAGCAGAGGCGCGATACGACGTACACCGGGTGTGTTATTTTGCTTCATTGCGGGGGGATCTTCAACAATGGGCAACCCAATACAATAAGTCGAGTCCCATCTATATCCTACACGAGTCACAGAAACCCGTCATCCCGTCTGCTGAGAATCTGTTGCTGAACTCAAAGCAGCTGCAGCCTGCGATGGACGCGGCCCGGGGCGTGAAGGATCACCATGAAATCCAGTTGATCCGCGAAGCGAATCGGGTATCTGGTCTGGCTCATCGCAAAATTCTCGAGACTATCCATGAGATGACCAACGAGGCGGAAATTGAAGGTTCGTTCTTGGATACCTGCGTCTCCCATGGTGCAAAGAACCAGGCATACGAGATTATTGCCGGGTCTGGTGAAAATGCAGCTGTTCTTCACTATGTCAGGAACGATGAGCCGCTCCAAGGACGGCAGTTGGTGTGTTTGGATGCTGGCGCTGAATGGGATTGCTATGCCAGCGACGTGACGCGGACATTCCCTCTGACGACGACTGGCGATTGGCCCAGCGACCAAGCCAGGGACATCTACCATCTGGTAGAAGTGATGCAAGAAGAATGCATCAAACGCATCAAGCCGGGTGTCTGTTTCTTAGATTTGCATGTGCTGGCACATGGTATTATGATCCAAGGGTTACAGAGGCTGGGCATCCTTCGACACGGGTCTGTGGAGGAAATTCGCCAATCGGGGGCGTCTGCTGTGTTTCTGCCACACGGGCTAGGACATCACCTTGGGCTGGAAGTCCATGACGTGTCGGAGCGGTCACTGATGGCACGCGGTGACAGTGGATTCTACGCGTCGGTCCTTGTTTCGTCCCTGACCCATCCGCCGTGCACGCTGACCGCCCCGGGATTGGAGGAAGGAATGGTGGTGACAGTTGAACCGGGTATCTACTTTTCTCGGCTGGCACTTGACAACGCGCGAAAGCAGAGACAGCTGGCGCGGTATATCAACCTGGAGGAGGCGGAAAAGTACATATCGGTTGGCGGTGTGCGCATCGAGGACGACATTTTAGTGACAGGAACGGGGTATGAGAATCTCACGACGGCGCCCAAGGGAAGAGAGATGCTAGAGATTCTCCGGGGCCGGATCGACCACTAGTCACCCTTTAATAAATGAGTCCTGCATTAGGCGACCGGAAGATGGGGCCCTGGAAGCTGCGGTAGGGGATAGTACCTTCCTGAAGAGGGCTAAGGCGGGAAGGGGAATTGGCGGAAGGTGGATAAGTCCGATGAAACTTCTCCATCGGACTTGTACACCGTAAGTGCACAGCTCTCGCAGCTGCCCAGCTGTCCCCAGAGGGTAGCCCACAATCCATCTGGATGGAAAATGCCATGCTTCTAGACCAGTTTCTACTGGACCAGCTCATTGTACTACTCCGTACCTGTCTTGTCTTCTACTACTAATAGTATGCACACCGCATACAAGTAGCGAGTACGTAGTCGTCTCCAGCAGCGAACACATGGACCAACCCGAGGGGCAGAGTATTGTGTGTGGTTTTTTTTTTTTTTCAGTGGTAGAAGTAAAGACGAGTCAATTGCAACCTTTTCTATCACTTTGACACTGACAAGAATGATATGATCTGGAATGTGGTCAGGATATCCAATAAAAGCGGCGCTGTGTTATGCGTGCTTATTTTTGCCATTGTGCGATCCCGATCGAAATTTACAGTACCTGTACGGTGAATTGTCATGGCCCGTCAGGCGCCGATCGGACCGTCCGGCAGGGACCACCTAAATGCGGTATTTTGGCAGACATGCAGGAGGGATCGGGCCGGCATCGGTGGCGTATGGTATGGTCATTGTATGGTCAGCAACGGGTAAATTACTGACGACCGGAGTGTGTGTCAGCCCTCCGATGAAACAGATCCAGTCATTCATCTTTGTCAGGCCACTATGGTACTCATTCTGAATAAGGAAATTAGGGAAAAGACGGGATGAGGTCATTTTGTCACAGGATTTTCTCAGAGGAATTCCTCAAATGGCGTGATTTTGACCTTGTGGGTGAAAATGGCATTCGTGATTAGGGAACAGCTATGACCACAATTGACATGATTTCTGACTAGATCTCGCCAATATTAAGCAATAGCTGCGCCCATGTACTCCGGAATACCTGCTCTTGGGTATTCGTGCTTCTAGACTGCAAGCTCACTGGTGGAACCACACTATTCCCTGGTGGAACCCGATGGTCTAAATTTTCTTTCGGGAACGACGGGTGATCGTACTGCACTGCGTATGGGTACCTTATTTGGCATGTCCTGTACATAGTGAGTCACACCACCCCTTTTGTGTATATATTCGGATCCTTCCTTCCTTTTCTCTCATTTCTACTTTTTTTTCCTCTTCCTCAATTCATCACATCCTCTCGGGGGTGTTGGTCACTCCTCTCTCAATGCGTCATCTCCTCTCTTTGTGATTCCTGTGATTCGCAATGCTTTACTTTGTTTGATTTACGATTTACGACAAAAAGAAAAAAAATTGCAACTATTCAATCTTCCTCCAATCGATAGAATGGGCCAAAGACACAACAGACGCCGTTCTCGATTAAGACCAAACCGCAATCGCAACATCGATACCTTCAATTCCACCCCGATTGACAGTGATCCCTTCTCGCGATCCCTCGCCCCGACCTGGCATTATGGATCCTTGAATTGGACGCGCGATCGCCCGCTGCGGTTTGAGACGGAGCAGTGTCGGCTTTTTGGTGGTGAACCCGGGGATGATGTTGGGCTTTGTTATCGCATGTTGGAATACTTTGGCGGTCTCGACTACATCGATTCGTAAGTACACTCTACTTTCCTCTCTTTCAACTGAACGACTTCTAACGTCGCCAAGTTCACAGTCGAGACTCCCCGGATGAATGAACGAAAAAGTTAAAAGTTATGCGCTTTTGTCTTCACGA
Organism: Aspergillus chevalieri; assembly: GCF_016861735.1. Lineage (NCBI taxonomy): Eukaryota > Fungi > Ascomycota > Eurotiomycetes > Eurotiales > Aspergillaceae > Aspergillus > Aspergillus chevalieri. The sequence continues at coordinate 1,638,249 of NC_057364.1, forward strand.
TGTCCTGATTTCGTCCTTCGATTTATGAACGAAAAAAAGAAAATCAGCAGCGAAAAAAACGGAACAGAATACAACCACAGCACCTCTCGATAACTTGATCGGAGAGGCCCACACTACATCCCGCCGATCGTGGCATCTACCGGATTCAATGGAACAACCAAGTTACGGCTTGTAGCAATGAAGATATCTACGGATATTGGATTGGCCCTAAAAAAAACTTGGCCATATGATTTCTGGTCCAGTGATTCCGCGTCTGCGCTACGGAGCAACAGTGTCACGGTTGCTGTTTCCTTTGGCTGGTTGAAATCGTGTCCAACTGATATATGGTTGTTGACACTTGAGTTCCCTGCAAAGTAAATCGGTAACTGGTGATCTCTGCGCTTCTGCTGTCAGCGGCGTGAGGATCTCTGCTCATGCCATGCTTGGGGTATCAGCCAATGGATATCTCTTGAAACATTTGACTCATCGAGAAATGAGTCTTCGGTTTGGGATTGTGAATATGCAAGCAAGGCGGGATCTTATTAGCGATAGTTATTCCTGTGACCGAAACCAATTCTTGTACTGTTCCACTTCAGGCCTACAAATAGCCTGACCATGATGGACACGCCTGTATAGTAGCAATTCAGCCACATGAACCATCATGAAAATTCTTCACATTTTTTTCTACTATAGCTAGTAGCGCGTAGTTTATTGTCTGGTCTGCCTTAAAAGAAAAACAGCCTTACTTAGCCTCAGACGCTAGCTGTAAAAAGCAGGCGGTGAGCCCAATTAAGGACACGGTCGATCACAAGTGGACGAACCTCCGATGCGATAATAATCTAAGATGCTGGACAGTTTCCTATATTCCTCTGTATTTTTGTCCGTCTGAAGGAGGACATGTTTGTGATTTTGATCATTTAAAAGCGTTCTCTACTCCGTTGAGAACAGTGGTTTAGTGTTGCTCATACTTCCACGCTACGGACGGGGCGACCGTCTGCTTGATTTCGCCTCATCATGTCGACAGACTACACTTATGACGAGCAGGTGAGTGACCCTTGATTGAACCTAAGCCAATATAGATAGTTAACTGATCATGACAGGGTCAATTCTTCCCGTTCTTCATCCTGACCCTCACCGGCCTCGTCACTCTTCCTCTCACATACAACCTCCTCAAACCCACCAAGAGTACGTGTCTTTTCGACTTCAGTATGGATGGACACCCAATTAACTGTTATGCCGTTTAGACCTCGAAAACACCGCACCACGGATAAAGTCGGATTTCACCCCTGAACATGCCGATCTCATCGAGGCCCAGAAGCGCAAACGCCTGCGCAAGGAATACCGGGTGAAGCGTATCATCACCGTGATCCTCGGGTATGCGGTGATGGCATGGATGGTTTACTTAATCATCGTTACTGCCAGATCGACTCCCAAGATTTGGGATCCATATGACATTTTGGGTATTTCAAGGGTGCGTGGCTTAGTCCCTCCGTCCGAGTTGCGAATCTATTGCGCGGGAATATGCTAATTCGGTCTCTTGTCATAGAGTGCCAACGAAAAAGCAATTTCGAGACACTACAAGCGTCTTTCTCTCATCTACCACCCTGACAAGATCCGACCTGATCCCTCCAAGAACGAGACCATCGAAACGCTTAACGAGCGATTCGTCGAGTTGACCAAAGCTTACAAGGCGCTGACCGATGAAGAAATCCGTAACAACTACATTCAGTACGGACACCCGGACGGCAAGCAGAGCTTCAGCATTGGTATTGCTCTTCCGAAGCTTATTGTCACCGAGGGATACGGAAAGTATGTTCTGCTGGTTTACGGAGGTCTGCTTGGTGTGCTTCTGCCGTACATCGTTGGAAAATGGTGGTATGGTTCTCAGCGGTACACCAAGGAGCGCGTTCTCGTCGCCAGTGCGGGCAACATGTTCCGGGAATACAAGGATGATATCACCGATGGCGGCATTGTGAACGCGTTATCTTCGGGAGCAGAATTCACTGAGACGCTCAAGGGATCTCGGGCAGATGCTGGCCTTGGGAAGCTTGAGAAATTGGTTTTGGCTGAAGGTTCTACGTTCCTCTCCTCTCAGGACCGGGAAGCTATCAAGCAGATGGATGAGTCTAGCCGAAGAAAGGCGCTCGCTTTGTTGTGGGCGTACTTGGGCCGTGTCGACTTGGAAGATGCCTCTCTTAACGGTGGTGGGTTCGATAATCGCCATTGCAATATTTTGATGCTAATTATTCATAGAAAAATACGAAGTCGCCCCTATTGCGCTGTCTCTGAATGAATCATTCCGCGCCATCGCACTCGCTTTCGGCAACCTTCGTCCTATGTTGAGCGCTTTCCGCACCTCGCAACATCTAATCCAGGCCATTGCTCCAGGCGCATCGCCGCTTTTGCAACTTCCTCACTTTACTGATGATGTTGTGAAGTCTGTCGAAGGAACTGACGCCAACGACCATCTCACTGTTCAGAAGTTCATGGACCTCAGCGAGGAGAAGCGGCGCAGTCTCACAGTTGGCACTGGTCTTTTGTCGCAACAGCAGTATGATACCGCGATCCAGGTCGCCAAGCAACTCCCTGTTCTTGAAGTCTCCAGGGCCTTCTTCAAGGTTATGGGCGAGAAGTTTATCACCCCCAGCAGCTTGGTGCAGCTGGTTGTCAAGGGACGATTTGTCCCCCCTGGCCACGCAAACGTTCCCGAAGTTAATCCCGAAGATCTTGAGGACGTCGACCCGGACGAGGACGATCTCGACGCTCTTATGGGCCGGAAACCCGCCAAGAACAAGGCCAACGGAGGAAAAACCGACAAGCTCGAGCCTGTGCAGCCCCCCCTGGCTCACGCGCCGTACTTCGCCCGCGATCACTCGCCCCGGTGGCACATCTTCCTGGCTGATTCCAAGCAAGGCAAGATGGCCGTGCCTCCTTTCACCTTCACTACTTTTGATAAGCCGATCGTCGATGAGGCCGGCAACCCGACTTTCGACATGCAAACTCTGAAGATGCAGTTCCAGGCACCTCCTGGGGTTGGAGCGTTCACTTTTGTGATGCACATGACCTGCGATAGCTACATCGGCCTTGACATGAAGCAGGAGATCACACTGCATGTCGAGGACCCGGCTAAGGCTGCTGCTCTTGGGGAGGAGGATGACATTAGTGAACCGGATGAGGGTGAGTTTCTGATCCCCTTGACATAAGACATAATAGATGAAAGCTAATCAATACACTAGACTCGATTGCCGGACAGATGCAGGCTTTGAAGACAGGCCAGCCACCCAAGAAGGCGAGGAAGCCGTCTGACTCTAGCGAAGAGGACGAGAGTGATACCGACGGGGATGCGGGTGGTGATACCAGCGATACCAACACCGAGACTGATGTGGATGATTGATTGCCATAGGAGGGATATTTTAACCATTTTTTTTTTCACCTATTCTGTTGTATGATGTTTTTTCTACCTCGTGCATGTAGAGGGGTAAGGGTTTATCATACCCCAGGGTATGGATATGCATGATCCAATTATCTTTTTTCTCTTTCCTTTCTTTGTATTTGAGACCGGGTTATACTGTATGCTAGCTAGTTTAACTATGCATTTAGGGAGTTTGAAATGCTTTACTTCTACAGCTCGGCTCCTACCGCCGGCGTACAGCCCTGTCAGCGTCAATCCCAGCGATCAGACTCCGACTCTGCAGGTGCGAGCACTATTGAGCATGAAGATTTTTTACTTGTGCCCTGTCAGAGTGGGATGACTGCCGCTGACTAGTCTATACAGGGAAGGCATCTTCGCCGTGACGAGGACCGTGTGCGATTCTGCATTCCCCCGCCGGCATAAGTGGAAGTGATATAATGCTTAGCAGCAGACTTTTTATTCACGGCGAACTTTGTCGGCGGTTTGCGTTGTGGGGGTATAAGAGATGGATTCCTCTCAATGATCGATTCAATTGCAATTGACTATGGATAATTGACAATGTCCAAATCCGCCCAAGACAGCCCCTCCCCGGCCATCGCCGAAACACATGCCTCCAAAGGCCCCGAACCCTCACGAACCCCAACCATAACAACAACCCCCATCAACCTCAAAGACGCCGACGACACAACTACCTTCTACAACACCCACAAACCCCTCACAAACCCCCTCCCACCCGCAGAGGAATCCCGCCTCGTCCACAAAAACCTGCTCTACCTTCTCGGTCAAACATGGTGGATATCGTTCCTCATCCATCTCGACCGCGCCACGCTCTCATCCGCGAGTACGATGGGCATATTCAGAGACGTGAAAATGACCAAGAACGAGTATAATAGGCTGTTTATCGTGTTTTATGTCGGGTACTTGGTGGCATTGTGGCCCGGGGCGTGGGTGTCGCAGAGGATCGGGCATAAGAGGTTTATCACGGGGTCGTTGTTTTGCTGGGCGTTGTTGGTTGGGGTGCATCCGGCTGTGAGGACAGGGAGGGAGATGATGGCTGTGCGGTTTTTGCTGGGATTGGTAAGTTATGCTTATACTATTAACCCTTTGGCACATTCGCATTCCTAGAGGCTAACGCTTAGTAGACGGAATCGCAGATTGTGCCATCGACGGCGATCCTGCATCAAGCGTTCTTTCCGCCGAAGAAATCGCCCTGGGTTCAGTTGTTGTGGTGGACGGCTGGGTCTCTTGCTAATGTCATGCTGACTATGGTCGCTTACAAGCTGATTAAAGATGATAATGCGGGAACGCTAATTGGGGGCATTGCATCGTGGAAATGGCTGCATATAATCTGCGCAATTGTGACATTCGCTATATTCCTGCCTTTGGTATTCTTCTTGCCAAATACGCCCGTTGAGGCGAAATGGCTGTCGACGGAGGAGAAAGTGCATACGATAGAGATGATCCGGAGAACAAGAGCAGGGATCGTGAATTCGACATGGAAATGGGACCAGGTCAAGGAGTGCTTTTTGGACATCAAGAGTTGGTTGTTCATGTACGCCCTACTCCCTTTACTAATTTGTCTGTCTGCGATTGTACGGATGGATGTTGACAGGATAGCTTCCACATGTTCTTCAACGAACTCCCCAACAACACCTCCGCCCAAACCCCCCTAATCCTCGTCGGCTTCGGCTTTACCCCCGCCCAAAGCGCCCTCTTCAACATCGCAAAGCCCCTCTGGGGCATGGTCCTAATCCTCCTCTCCGCAACCCTCCTCTACGCCACGAATCTCGGCACAGGATACACCTGCGCTCTATCATACATCCCCTGCTTAGTCGGGGGAATCATCGAGCTTTCTTCCCCGTGGTCGAATAAAGTAGCCCTAGTAGTCGGGACACAGATCTCGTCATTTAAACCGTCGTATCTGCTGGGATTGAATTGGGCGGGGACGACGACGACGGGTCATACGAAGAAACTGTGTCTTATGTCGTCGTGTATTGTTGCAGCGGCGGTTGCGAATATGATTTCACCGGAGTATGTTCCTTCCTCCCCGGCATCCAGCTGATATCAAAAATGGAATCATCCAGCCACATTGCTAATCATGTGCATGACAGATTCTGGCAATCAAAATACAGCCCCCGCTACGTCCTCCCGTGGTCCTTCATGACGGCCTTCTGGTTCATATCGCCCATGATGTGTCTAATCATCCGGTTTTACTTGAACCACCAAAACAAACTCCGGGAAAAGGCCCTTTGGCTGGGGGAACAGGGGCAAGAGCAGGGGAGTGAGAGTGAGGAGGACAGCAGGGGAGGATTTTTAGGGGATATGACGGATAGGGAGAATCCGAGGTTTGTTTATCCGCTTTAGGTTTTGTTTGTCTGAGGGTTTTAGTGAGTAAGTGAGGAATTGGGTTGGTTGTGTAACGTGTTCTATGAGGGAGGAGAGGGGTGGTTTGAATGAGAAGTAAATGTCTACTGAAAACTGAATAGATATGGAATATTCTGCATAGAATAAGGAGTTCATCCTTCTCTCCCACATAATTTACATAAGTTGAAACAGTGTAGTACATACAAGAAATCACCGCTTAGGGCATAAGACACAATAACCTCAGAACGATTTTGCACAATGTCCAAGTTTTCTTTCATTTTCTCATATCTCATATCCTAACCAGGGGTATGGTGGTATCTTAAAGAATGAACATAGTGCAGACAGAACTCCCGAAAACATGAAGCGAAACCCCCGAAATCAATATCAAGAAAAAAGCAAAAGGGGTATCAAACCCGGCCGGCCATGCCATGCAAACCATTGATGTGCGATGGTGGTATCTCAACGAAATCAATAATCAAATCAGACGAAGTGAAATGAAGTAAAGCTAAGTCCAGCAAAACAAGTCGTTAAGCGTAACTCGTAAGTCATGTCTATGACACAACAAGAAGAAAGAAGCAAAGTAAAACAAAACAAGATAGATAGACACATGTACAACTACCTATCCAACGGGAACGTCCAGCCCGTCGCAAGAGCAGCATACATCGGCTGCTGCTGCTGCTGCTGCTCCTGTAAAGAAGAAAGATGCTGCTGATACGCATTCAGAATGTCAATCGGCAGACCAGCTGTCGCCGTCTGAGAGTGAGGCCGAGGCTGAGAGTGAGGGTTGGCATCTAGTCCCGTGGGCAGCATCATCGGGGGATGGATGCGCGTGTTCGGGTCTTCCGCGTAGTATATGTACGGAGACGCAAGAGGGGCGTCGTGGTGACTGGTTGCTGCGGAGGGGAGCGTGGCGCTTGTGCAGGTGCTTGTGCACGAGGGGATGTCATTGCCCAAGCTTACCGTTGTGTCTAGGGAGAGACGCGGCATTATCAGGCCCGATTGTGCTTGTTGTTGGTGTTGTGGAGCGTGGAAGCCTGCACCCGAGTATCCGGAGTACTGATAGTTCTGCTGCTGCGGCTGCTGCGGCTCCGCCTGGGTAGTCGGGAGCATGTCGACCTCCCACTTGAACGGCTTGTGCAGAGACTCGACAGGGCTGCAGATGCTCGACGGCGGCTGAGGGGGCGTCGCAGGCTCCGGGGACGGATCGGTCGTCGCGCCATCGGTCGAGTTGCTCGAGAGGTACCGTAGATACTGCAAATCCTCGAACTCCTCGCTCGGGTCCTCGGGACTTTCTTCGGCTTGTTTGATGAGGCCCATTCGATCGAGGATGTCGTGAGTTAGCGGGTGGCCGTCGGCGGTCGTTTGTAGGGGTTCGCCGGGGAAACAGTTATTGTCGACGCAGATTCTGTGGAGGCTTTGGAGGCCTTTGACAGACATGGATAGGCTGGACTCGAGGAGTTCGACGTAGCTGTTGTTATGCTGTTAGTAAGTTACTGGGTTTATAATTCCTTGGGTTTGGGAGAATTACCCCTTCGAGTATACTCTCGTCTGGGTAGCCTTTCTCTCGCGGAATAGACACGGATGATTATACGCGGCGCAGCGGTTACAGGGCTGCTTTCCATCGCACTTGATCCAGTCAGTCTCTGCAAAGGCTCAGGAGAAGAGCAGAAGTACTAACCTTGGTCTTCTTGATCCTGCACCGATCACAAGCCTTCAGGACATGCTTGCGCTTGACCCGGAACACGCGCTGTGGCTTTTCCTCCATTTCCTGCTGACATTCCAGCTCTGAGAGCTGTGTTACCGCAGTGAGATTATACAGATTCTCTGGTAGACCGGGGATGTTCGTCTTGGGACGGAGCTTTGGTTGTCGGGGCATCGGTACTTCTGCTGTAGCCGCTGCGGAGGAGTAACAACTGAGAAAAGATAACGAGGACGAAACTCTTCAAATACGAAACTGACTCGGTATGCGCAAATGAATTGACGGCAAGACACCAAAATTTTGAAGAAAACAGAGGCTGAAGTACTTTGACGAGCAGGTGGGGGAGGGGTTTTTTTTATAAAAGTACAACAAGGCGGCTCGGACTGATATCACTCCTTTCATGCCAAATACCGAAAGAAAAAAAAGCTGCAAGCCCCGCATAAGCAGATCCTTATAGCCGTGTCTCTCTGTCTGCCTGTCTAATTTTCGTATACTACGCGATACCTGCCAGTGAGTGACGTGGAAAAAGCTCTGGCGGCTGTGACAGGTACATACATACATGGGCATACTACTACACCGCAGTTACAGGGAAAAAAATGCCCCGCAAACAAAAATGCAAATACTGTACATGATTGCTGCCCCACGCTTCTCTGCTTCGCTCTAGGGCTGCTGACACAAATGAAGCAGAGGGGGGATTTGCCGTCAAACGGTCCGAGCCGATAGCAAATGGGCGGGTCAAAGAGGACCGGACAGAAAGGACGACAGTGACAAATACCCCGGTCGTTTGGGCAGCGAGGGACAGGGTCACATACATTTTCGATTATCGTCACGCCGAGGTTTGCGCTGCGCTGTGCAATGACAGGAAGTGTCAGCATGGCATGGCTTTCTGGTCCAGTGACCATGTGGACAGGGATTTGCCGCTGGCCATAACTCTGTAGAGGCTCTTGTCGGTGAGCATGGCAAAATAATAATACTCATAATAATTCAATCTACTGGACGGCATTGGGTGTACAAGTACATGCTACACAGGTAGTCCCTAATCACTTAAAGTAAAGGCCACGAGCGCGCGCTATTACGTTCTGCCCGGATGAAACTCGTCCGATATTCAATTATGTGCTTCTCATGGGCGAGCACTGCAGAAGGATTGATGTAACGAGTCAAGCATGGGATATGTGGCTGGTATGGGTACATGGCATATGTGCAGTGCAGATGAGGGGTCACCATAACCCCATTTTTCCAACCCGTTTGTCTTCACGCATCTAACAGAGAAGGAATCACATGAATAGCGAGTGCTGCAGTACTTCCTTTGTCCGTCTCACCTACTTGTACCATAGATACAAGGACCGGGTATCTCATTAACCAGTCGCTGAGGAATTACAGTTCGCCATGACTTGCAAGTTGTACAGTTTGGTTGGTGACTGGCTGGCAGATGATTGAGTATTCTGTATCAGACTTGACATCATAATCTGGATATACCATGTCAGTAGAAAACAAGCTAACACACTAGGGTTAGGCAATCAAATATCACCAATATTAATGCGACCCCGCTTTAGGGGAGAATTCCTAAGCCCGAGATATCTCGAACCAGCGGGAAACTTTTTTTTTAGATCTCTTTGTGAATAAGCAGAAGAAAAAAGGAATAATATTTCAGCGCCTGGAGAACATCCCAGCCTTATCCCGGTTAATGCACTGCCACAGTACAGGATGGCATGCTTGCAAGAATGCAGTGATTCGATGGTGTTGAAGATCGCCATTTCTTTTCACCAGGGACCGGAGGCTGACAAGCAATCATTTTGCTCCGACAGACCTGGGACGAAAAAGCAACAAACATCTGACTCGGTGTTACTGGCGGCGGTTAAACGGGCTATTCGAAAAAATCATTCTGGTGCTATTCGTGACTCAGGAATATTCGATCTCTTGGTCAATAATCGGAAGACCCGATTCATATTGAGAATGTATCAATTCTGACTCTACATGACGTAAATTGGTCTATTCTCTCAGTCAATAACAGGGCGAGCCTCTGAAGAAAGCATGTACAACATTATCGCACTTGCTCGAAACGGATCGGTCTTTCCGATTCTGCAACAAGTAGAAAGCGCGCCGTAGAAGCAAATGTTTAGCGGATACGAGCCCGATGGATGAAATCACGAGTATAACAAATGCCTCACACCCGGAGTGGTATCCGATGATGCAGAGGCGATTCGGCTTAGTACAATCAGAACCAACCTATCTATCTCTGGGGCGACATGATGGGAAGCAACTGCTTCATTGGGTTACAGAGAACGGATGTTTGTAGTCAGCTGACTACTACTGACGATATGAACCCTAACTTCACAACCAGCACATTGCCGCTCTATTGTGTCACGGACTCGGAATAGTAGATAATAACGAACTGAATTCCTATCTAAACTATTGTAGCCATCGACGAGAATATCGAATCTGGAGAAGAAAGAAGAAGAGGAAATCTATCTAGGTCATGAAGAGGTTTTAAGAGGATTGTTGGCGACATGACTGGATGGTGTTTGTGATGTATCATCCATTGCCGTAGTGTTGAACCGCCACGTGAGCTATCATATGTGAGCCGTCACATATTGCATATATGCCAGCTCCTAACTATCTCGAAGAGAAACATTTCCTCCCGCAACAACAACACAAATAGACAACCCCTAATCTGGTATACACAAGGAGTTCTCCGTTCTGCCATTTCCGCATGCGGATTCCCCACAAATCTTGATGCTGGACCAGCCGTTGACGAGCCATGGTTCTATTAGCCTTCGAAGCATGGCAAAAAATCAGCTTGAATGTAACCCCCGCAATGTATTTGTTGACACCATAGCATTATTATCTTTTCCCTTTATGTATGCAGTTCAGCTAGCCACTTTTTCAGAGCTACTCTTCAGTGGTCTATGATACAATGTAGCTTGAGTCTACAGTCTGATACTTTACGTTGGATTTCTGGGACATGGTGTCATCCCATAACACTGTTCTATGGAAGACATACACCTCTGAAATCATCCTGACATGGCCACTCTTAGTACACATCATATAAGGCTAGTATATCCTTGCTCCCGGACCCCGTTCAGAGGAAAACACACACACTGACAGAATATATACACACAACCACCAAAATGGCAACCTCCTTCCAATCACACGTCCACCACAATTTCGAACCTCCCAATTCAGACCTCCTCTTCGGCGGACGCCGAGTCTCAGATATCCTCCGGGATGGGAACACCTCAATTTCCCGCCGCAGCTCCCGCAAGTCAAGCACAGACAACTTCGCCTTAACCGAATTAGTGCATTCACTTGCCAACCGCAGCAGCAGTGACATCCTCCCATCAAGACTCATTGGAGCAGACTACGAGACCATTTTAGAATGGGTTAGCTCCGAACGGATGAGGAAGCTGCCAGCGGAGGGAAGCAGCTATGATAAGGTGCTGGTGTGGGCAAGGCTATTTGTTGAGCGTTTGCATTCGTTTGATTTGGCTGTTGAGAGCTTCGCGGGGGATAATCATATGGCAGCGCAGTTGGCTTATGTTCATTGCGCTAGTTTACTTGGCGTATGCCTCCCTCCCAGCAACTCTTGACGAGACGACGCTGACAATATCTAGCTCGGAGAAGAAAACTCCGGCGCCCTACTTGACCTCTTTGGCTTCTTCTACCGCTGCTCTATGGGCCTAGGCAACCTGCTGGACCGCGCTGAACTGTTCATCGTCTCACAGAACATCAAAGACCAATTGATTCTGGCTTTGGCGGATTTGGTTACCCTCGTTGTCGGGGTGGCTACCCACTTCCTCGACTCGCTGGGACAGTTGGAGTCTGGTTCTGTGTCGATTGATATTTATAGTACCTTTGCAGCACCTATTGAGAGCTTCCGTACGAGATGTGAGTATGTTGCTGAATTGATGTGGAGCCATCAGTTGGCGCAGGAGGGCGTTGATACTAAAGGTAAGTTGAACTTAACCCCCATGTGTCTTCTGGCTTGCTAACATGTATACCATGTAGTGGCCAAGCTCGAAACAATCAGGCAATGGCTCGAGCCTGAAGATCCCGTGCTTGGGAACATCACAGAGAGAACCGCGCAATTTGCCCAGGAGCGCGAGGAATCGACCTGTCTCTGGCTGATGCCATACCTCAACCGTTTCCTCAAAAGTGACCAGCATACAATGGTCATTACTGGCCAGCCTGGATCGGGCAAGTCCATTCTGGCAACAGTCATCAATGACCAGCTGCAATACCCGATTGGGGGTATTAACTACAAATCCATCTTTGTACCAATTAATAGTCGGGTCCCAGCAAACTCGACCCCCCGCGCAGTTGCAAAATCCATCCTCTCCCAGCTCTTCGCCGGCCGCATCGGCAACGTCCACCTCTACCAAATTCTCTCAGACGCATGTTCCCAGTCCCAAAAGACAATCGACAACGAATCATATGACAACACCCTCTGGACTGCTCTTGCAAACGCCTTACAGGCCAGTCTAAAGGGCGCCAAAGAACTCGTCCTTGTTATTGACGGTGTTGATGAATCCAGCTGCGGCCAATCCGCGCTCCTGAGCAGACTTCGGGATGCAACGGCCAACGCATCTAATCTCAAGGTGATCCTGCTGGCCTCAGAAAAGGAGTCGGCAGCGACTGCACCCAACGCACAGACTACGGTGCATATTACCCCGGAGCTGATCTTTGATGACGTTGCTGCTGTCATCCGGAGAGTTTTCCAGGATTGTCCGGCATTCGATCAGATGTCTGAGGAACAGCGGGAGTTGACCGTCACCCGGATCACAGAGGCAGCTAACGGCTCATTCCTGTGGGGGAAGCTGGCGACAAAGAAGATCCGGGATGAGAATTACTCCAACGCGGAGAGTCTAGCCAAGGCCATTGAAAGCCTGGTTAAAGCGAATTATTCCGTCTCAGATCTTGTGTCTCACCGTCTGGGACCCAAACTGCCCGAGGATGGGAAGAAGATTCTGTCCTGGCTCGCAACTGCTTCTCGCCCGATGACATTGCCGGAGCTTTCTGCTCTTCTCTCTGTGCAGCTGGATAAGGGCACCATCGTGGAGCAGGACAGCAACCCACTGACTCTTCTGAAGCCCGTGACGTCGCTGGTATTTTACCATAGTAACATGCTCTATCTGCGCCATGGCCAGATCCGTGCAGCTATCACCGATGCATCCGCGAAAGGCTCCTTCTTGCCTATCGTCAAGAACAGACACGCGGATCTGGCGCAGAGATTGCTGCTTTATGTCAAGAGGACCGTGACCAATGGCAGCGAGCCATCCTTGACGCCCCCGGACGGACCATCCACATCGGCCCAGTTGGAAAAGTACCCCCTCTTGGACTTCGCCCTCAGGTACTGGGTGAACCATGTGAAGACGGCATTTGGCTGCACTTCAGACCAGGAAATCAACACAGCGAGCAAGGAACTCCGTCCCGTCCTGCCCACGACCCCAGCTGTGCCATTGCTTGAAACAACTGTTTGGAAGAATAAGCCGACCCCAGCGCTGGTGAACTTGCATACGCTGGAAACAAGCATTTACGATAAGAGCCTAACCAGCAACCACCCGGCAACTCTGCAAGCAGTTCTCTGCCAGGCTCACACTTACCGACCGCTCCGGGATACAGCGCAGATCCAAGTCAGTCAGGTCTTCTACCACGCCGTGAAGACCAGCCAGACCGTCCTCTCCGTCCAACATGTCATCACCATGCAAATCACCAAGGAGTTTTTGGATATCACCTCAAACCAGGTCACGACTTCCAAGACAGATATCATGACAAAGCGGATCGAGATGCTTCAGCTGCTGGTGGAATGCTACAAAATTCACTATGGCGCTGAGAGCGAGATGGTCGTTTCGACATTGACGCAGCTGTCGGAGCATTACAAGTCAATCAAGGAAGAGCACAAGGCGCAGGAGGTCTTGAATTCATTTCAAGGAACCTCCATAACAGAGCCCCACATTCGATGGAAGTCTCTGTCAACAGATGAATCGTTGCTGGTGCAGCTTCATGGCCGTCGAGAGTCGATTCAGGAGGGCACTATTCTCGCGCTCGACGAAAAGGAAGAAGACGAGCTCCTTTCCTGGTCCTACAACTTTGATGCAATGATCAAGCGGGCCGAGAAATTTACTGCCGAGGGCAATGTGAGGGCCGCAGAGCGGACGTATGTCGAAATCTGGCAGCGAACAAGCAGGGACTTCCGTCTGCAACGCTCTTTGCAATTGGAGTTGCAGAACATCAAGGTTACCCTGATGTACTCCAAATTCCTGCAATCCCAGAAGAGAGAAAATGAAGCGTCTTCGGTTCTATCCGGTTTCTGGGAGGAATACGAACACATTATGACTAGCTCCGAAGCCGTCGCATCGCAGTTGATGGAAGTTGCTAAGGTCATGAAGTCCGTTGAACTGTCGTGCACTGCTCTCAGTGTGTTCCAGAGGTGCGCCCAGAACGTCAACCGCCAGAGTTCCCTGCACAAGGAGCTCCAGAGTCTTGCTCAGTCCACTTCCAAGGAAGTCATGCAGAGCGCGGGCACATCGACATCAACAATGTCCGAATCGAGTCTCCAGGAGATGGTCTTTGGCAGTACATCCGCGTCCGCGTCCAAGAAAGACCGGTTCTCTTCCACTGCCACGACCGCCCTAGTCCAGATGTATATTTCCCAGCACCGCTGGCGCGAGGCCACCAAGACCCTGAAAAAGATCTTGCTAATAATCTGGTCTGCGCTGTTCGTCCCCTCAGTCCACGACGTCGTCCTCCCGTCCGAGAACGTCGAACACTGCGTCGACCTCGCCGAAAATCTAAAGGACTGCTACCGCTACCGCCATCGCTCGGCAAAGGAAGAAGACATTTGTCTACGTCTCTACCATGCCGTCCGCCGTTCTCGACCAGCCGGCGACAAATTGCTTGACCGAGTAACAAAGGGGCTCCTCCGCGTATACGAGCGCACGACGCAGACAGAAAAGCTCATCTCCATTCACCAAGATATCCTGAATGACTACAGCAAGCGGTTCGGAGAGGGCCATCCGACGGTGCTTAGGGAATTGCGGATTCTGGCTGAAATGACGCATTCGCGCGCGGAATCGGTTGACTATTCTTGGCGCATTTTCAAGGCTTTGAATAAGGATTCGAACGTCTGCCATCGGGATGCGTTCGAGCCACTGCTTATTGTTGTCACGGAGTTGTTCAACCAGGGACGGTTCTCGGATGCGTTACAGCCGTTTACGGTATTGTTCAATACGCTGCCGCACTCGAATGTCAACCCTAAGCTCCGGGACCAGACGTTCGTGAAATCGGTGTTTGATAACTACGTGCAATGTTTGCGTTTGGTCCACCGGGATGTCCATGTCATTCATGATGTGGCGGCTCAGTATCGCAAAACGTGCACGAGTGTCTTCGGAGCAACGGCTTCGATCACGATTCAGGCCACGCAGACACTCGCCAACGTCTGCCGCGAGTCCACGAAATACGAGTCCGAGGCAGTGCAACTATACGAAGAACTGCTCAAGATCCAGTCGAACGAGGTAGATATCGATCACGATGACATCCGCGCAACGCTGGATGCAATCTATGAAGATCAATGTGCATCTGTCTCCTCGTCCACAGAGTCCGTCTCAGCAGAGCAAATGTACAAAGTGATCTCCATACGAAGCCGACGTCTCTCAACTACCCGGTCTACCAACGGCTGGGCTCACCAGGACTCGCTCTCACAGATGGACGAGCTTGTTGCCCTATATGTCAAGCGAGGCGAGACTCATGCCGCCGTATCACTTCTCCAAGAGACAGCCATCCAGGTGCTTGTGACAGAGACCTCAACCACGAGGCTGACCGCTGCCGCCAAACACATCGCCTCCAGCTTCATAGCAACAGGGCAAGTGCACCGCGCCAAGGAACTCGCGCAGGAGATCTATCGCCAGATCGTGGCCAAGGATACTGTCAACATCAGCACAGCCAAGTTCGACCTGACTGTCAAGCACCGCCAGACTTTGGCCTTTCTGGCTCAATTTGAGTACAGTATCCGCGAGCGGGAGGAGTCGTCGCTGACGGTGAATGAGATCTATTCATCGCTCACGGCCGAGTATCTGTACTTTGAGCAATTTAGGGCGGAGATCAGCTCCGCAAAGGCGAGTAGTTTCCAAAGCGTTATTGGAACTGTTTCCCGTCTGCATGGATTCCTCCGCTCCAGAGGCCGCTGGTCGCCTGCTGCGAGACTCGTGGACCAATTCACCAACTACTTCGTCTCAACGCAGAACGAGAAGATCCAGGTGAGCGCAGGCCAGGCGAAGGTCTTCATCAGCGCGCTACTAGAATACTTCAGCACGCATTCGTCGCACGACTTCCTCCGCTCTGTCGCCATCGCCAGCTACAACCGCGTCGAACAACTCCTTTCCTCCAAAGACTACAAAACCGCCTCCGACCTAGCCCTGACCTCCTTCAAATTCATCCGCGCCCACGACGGCTTCTCCTCCTCCATCTCAACCATCAAGCTAGGCTTCAAGCTCGGCCTCGCCGTCTCCGGCCGCGACATCCAACCGCACCCCGACCCCCCAACCCGAAAG
Organism: Aspergillus chevalieri; assembly: GCF_016861735.1. Classification (NCBI taxonomy): domain Eukaryota; kingdom Fungi; phylum Ascomycota; class Eurotiomycetes; order Eurotiales; family Aspergillaceae; genus Aspergillus; species Aspergillus chevalieri. The sequence goes on from NC_057364.1 coordinate 1,654,249, forward strand.
AACATGCTCACCACCTCCGCAATAATCATGACCGACATTCTCGGCTACTGCAAGCTCAAGAAGATCGACCTCTCCCAGCTCGACCTCCTCAACCTAAACAGCCTCATCGGCCTCCTCGACGAGCAGAAAGACTACCACATGCTCGAATGGGTCCTGTCTTCGCTCTGGAACAGTCGCGAGCGTCACGCTCCCTGGCAGCAACAGTCATCCTACACCCTCGCCCTCGGCCGCATGCTCGTTATCACCCGCTACCTGGTCGGCGATTACATGGCTGCTATCCGGCTGGCCAAGGACATGGTGTACAACAGCGCGCGCGTACACGGTCCCCGCCATCCAAGTTCCATTGAAATGACCATCCTGCTTTCCCAGATGTACACCAGCGTTGCGCAAGGGTACCAGAACCAGAAGGACCGCCGCGAGCTCGCATACAGGTACTACCGCAAAGCCGCTGGTCTGCACGAGAACGCGCTCCGCGTGTTCATCGACCCGACCGCGACCGAAATGGTGGAAACTGCTTCCTCCGGCTCTGAGTCCGAACCACCTAGCCCTGGCGAGGGGGCGGAAGAGCGGACGGGTAAGTATGTACGACAGCATTTGCATCTTCTTAAGCTTGCTGTTGAGAGGCTGGGGGACTGGCCCAAGGAGTACTCGGAGTATGAGAGGTTGAGTGCGGAGCTGTTTAGTGCGTTTGGGGGTGATTTGAAGGGCATTGAGGGGGTTGATAAGTGGAATTTGAAGAACTTTGGGTCTGGAAGGGCTGAGGCGAGTGATGATTTGATTTCGCCCAAGTCGTATCCTGGGATGACGTTGGAGAAACATGCTGTTGCTGTTTGATTTGGGGGGAGTTTGAGAGACTGGATGAGAAAAAAGTTTCCTGTATTTTTAGTGTGTAGTTATTAGTCCTTTGTCTCAATAAAAATCTCCTTTCATGACATTATCACTTAATTAACTACCTTTAAAGAAAAGAAAACAGACTATTTACATTATCCACATCTAAGCCCTCTCCCCGGCCCTAGCAATGACATCCTCCCAGAACCCATTCTCCCTACCGGGAGCCCTCAGTCCCTTACCCTCCTTGTCTGCATCCTTTGAACTAGCAGGAGCCAAGCTCTCAGGAAGAGACTCCAAGAGCCCTTCCCCATCCCTCGCAAACGTAATCAACTCCTCCTCAGCACCCCATTCACCCATCGCCATAATGCCCATCGGAACGCCATCAGCGGAGTATCCACCGGGGCAGGTAATCGCAGGACAGCCTGTGTAATTCGCCAGCCACACGTACTCCATGTTCCGCACCGAGGACTTCCCGTCTGACAAGCCGTGCACGAGATCTGATTCCCCGCCATCAATCTTCCACCCCGGAATGGGGGTTGTGGGCGTGAAAATAAGCAGGCCCGGATGTTTCTGGAAGAGATGCGCGAGGTGGGACATGAGGAGACTCCGCAGATGCTGCGCGGCGAGGAAGTCCGCAGACAAAATCTGCCATGCGGCAACGGACATGAGGACCTTGTTTGGCGCGGAGAGGTGTTTGATCTGCCGCTTGGGGTCTAGACCAGAGGCGATCTCGGACATGATGGTGAGGACGTGCGCGCGCTGGCCTTCGGGGAGGTAGGGGATGTGGATGTCGATGATTTCGTAGCCCTTTTTCTTGTAGTAGGCGAGGGCGTTATCGAAGGCGGCGCGGACGGGGGGTTCGGCGCGGTCGATCCAGTCACGGACGAGGCCGATCTTCTTGATTGTGTTAGTGTTTATGGGGGCGCTTGGGGGAGGGAAAGCGGAAGATGTTGAGTCTTCGGATGCTGGGGGTGGTGTGGCCATGACGCGGTATGCGTGGGCAAGGTCGTCGATGCTTGTTGCCATGGGTCCGTAGACTCCGACTGTAGGTGCGAGGCCTAGGGTAGGCGCTGCTGAGACACGGCTGTGGGATGGCTTGAGTCCCCAGAGGCCGCAGAAGGAAGAGGGGATTCGGATCGAGCCTCCACCGTCTGCGCCCAGGGCGATGGGGACGAGACCCGCTGCGACGGCGTAGCCTGAGCCTCCTGAGGAACCACCGCAGTAGTAGTCGCGGTTGTGAGGGTTGCGCGGGGTACCGTAGTTGGGGTTGTTGTTGTTTGTATCTGTCTGAATTAGCGCCTTGTGCGCGTACCTGGCTATATGCGCACTCACCCAATCCCAACTCATGCATCGTAGTCTTCCCAATAACAATAGCACCAGCCTCCTCCCACTTCCTCACACACCAAGACGTCCCCTCCAACCCATTCTTAAAGTCCAACTTCGTTCCCAGCGTCCGGTCATACCCCTCCACATGCACCTCATCCTTCACCACAACAGGAACCCCATCCAGCGGACCTAGCGGTTTCCCATTCTTATATCGTCCTGCAGAAGCCTCCGCCGCGGCACGAATCCCATCCACCTTCGACTCAAGAAACGCGACCGAGTGCTTACCAGGCGGCTGCGCATCGCGACGGATCAGGGGCAGCAGCGTCTCGACGACATCAACGGGGGACAATTCCGCAGCTTTGTAAAGCGCATGGTAATCTGCCGACGTATAGTACCCATTCTTGCTTTGTCTTTTTGTTTCTGGCGCGGGGAGGTCCGTCGCAGTCTCGGTCTGATCGCGGCGCACCGGAATCACGGTGGGATCGTAGCGGGCGGTGTATTGCTTAAGCTGGGGGATGTCGTGGATAACGTCGAAGCCGGCATTCTTCCAGAAATGGCTCTGAATAAACCCGATATTATGGATCCTGGAAGAATTGCAACGTATTAGGTTCGGCCTGCCGAGAGGTGGTCTGCGTGTGTTTGTTTGCTCACAATGTAGCTCCGATCACCAATGGAATGCCCCGGAAGACGGGGATCGACTGGGTTTCATTCTGGTAAGGCGCCGGAGGGCCTTCACGGGGCTCTGGGTAGTTGATGAATTGGTTGTCCTGCTTAGAAGTCATACTGAACTAGAATTGGGAGTGATTGAGCGGTTATGGGAGAATGGGCAGTGGTGATATAACGTGATAGCCGAGTGGACCCGATGATCACATGCCTGGAGAGTAGTACAAATGAAGGAATATGCTGTGCGCAATCAATAATGTACAAACTAGTCTAGAATACAAAGAAGTATTTCAAATCGTCAACTTGATGTTGGCTTTGTCCAATCCCACCGCAACTCCCGTCAGGACAGCCGCATATCCCACCAAGACCATCATGGCTTGAACCGTACTGACGTCGAGCGTAGGAATGCTCAGGTTTACTGCTCCAGTAAGGAGATTCGCAAGAAGGAAGATCGCAAGGCCGTTCTTGTTGAACGCCGTCATGATCTGGCTGGTCGCAAATGAAGTGTGTTCCGCTTCGCCCTCCTTGGAAGGAGTCCGAGGGACCGGGAAGAACACGGTCTCAATCAGGCAGAAGAGGAAGAGCTGCGCATTATTAAACGCGCAGACCCAGAGAACGTATGGCATATTGGCGAGGCGGCGCGAGACCGGAATATTGGCCCCGTAGCCTCCCGCGTAGGTAGAATTCAGAGCAAAGAGGACCGTCCACGCCGACGCCTGAACTCCAAGACTAGTGAGTGCACTCTTTCTCGCTTGTGGTATCTTTTTTGGGTCCCGGGACATGATACGGGCGCCAATTGCCCGACCAGCCAAGAAAATAGCCAAGTAGCCCAGGAAGGAAAAGACACCTTCCCGGTTCTTGGATAGTAGGTCCGGCCCACGGTCCGAAATCATGATATACCATTTCAGATCCGTCGATTCCAAAGCAACCTGGTATAGAACGGCAATGCCTAGGGCAAGGACCTCGTATGACGGAATGAAGGCAGCCAAGGCATCGAATATCTCCACGAACGGAGCCAGAAGCCCGATGGTGAAGAAGAAGTTCCAATGCACGCCGTATTCCGTCACATGCTCGGCGTAGTCGAGGCCCTTGACACTGTACAACCGTATTAAACCCAGAACCAGCAGCGGAATGGAGTGGCGGGTCGAGGCCATAAACCTCTGCACCAAAGGTGTTCTCTTAGCCTGGTTGCTCCTGCTCTTGAGAAGCGAACGCGCAGATACCACTCCTCCGGAGAACACAAACGAACCCACGCCCAGATCCATCAACGATGTTCCCCAGTTCTCAGCCTTGGCAAAGCGGCGGGGGAAGACGCGAAAATCAACCGCCAGTATAGCAACGCAAGTGATGATCATCATGGCGGCGCGGTAGATCGTGAGAAATGGGTGAATTGGGAGGGACTCGGGCTGATTTGCGGCATTTTGCGATTTGTTCGATGCTTCTTTTTGCGGAGGTTTGGCTTTTTGTTGGGTGCGCGGGCGAGGGGTATTGAGGAGAAGGAGGAAGGCAGGAGACGCGATGAGGAGGTTTAGGAGCAAGGGAGCCGAAGAATATAATGTTGTCGCAAATAAGATGGCCGTTACGTTCAATAGGAAGTCGACGACAAGTGCGGCGACACTGTACGGCGTGAAGAACGACAAGCGGGACTGAAGGACAGACCACAGAAGAACTGCGACCTAATTGCAGTGTTATTTAATAGATTTCAGTCAGAGAAAGCAATTGATATCACATACCGGCGCAACCAAAGTGACTGCGTTAATTTCCAGTATACTTCCCCCGGAGAGGTCCGACACAAAGGCCTCTTTTCGGGCTTTGTAGTTTGGATCCATCCTGATTGATTATGGGAGTTGCAGGCTGTTGGATTACATAGCCTTAGCTCTCAATGAAGAAAAGAGAGAAAAAGAGTCAAGATGGTCGGGTATTGTTATCTGGCTTCTTTTTGGTGATGTGTTCACAAGAGACCATTCTGCCAGGTACGGTCATCGGATCGCCGACTCCGCCTACTTTGTTCCCACCTTCTACCATCAAATTTCAACTCAAGGTCATACTGGTAAGGAATTCTCCATCAAGCTTGAGATGTCCATCTAATGGTAATATAGGTGAGAATAGCTGATACCGAATTCAAACAAGAGAGAAGCGCTTGATATAGAATAGTCTCCATATGAGTTACGTCCTAAGACATGGAAGCCTTGAAACGTGCCAGCAGGATTTCATCTCGGGCAATGCATGTGCTATAAGGTCGTGATATTGAAACTGAGTCCGATGGAACAGGTGTTTGAATAACGTGGAAAACACAATACTAAATGCATCAAACCTCTCATGTGTCATGTGTCGAAGACATACTGTGACCAGCCATCTTTTGCGATAATGACTTGAGGGCAGTAACGCTTTACTGTCGCATGTTGGCGGATTGAGGAGAAGTCTTCTGATACAGCCTCAGAATCCCCGGCCGTCGTTAGGCGTGGAGTACCCCATGCTATCCCCCGGACGTGATGTGTAACAGCGCTCTTAACGGTCAATTTTTAGGAATCATGAGACGCCTGGACCCCCTTGGGGGATTCCAAACTAAAATCTCGAATTACTCGTCGACATTGCCCAGACTACTGCGTACTGGGGAGGCGTCATTCAGTATGCTGAACACTTACTGTCTACAAAGTCGTTGAGTTTTAGGATAAGCTCATTGTAATACCTGGGGATACGAGTCAACAAGGCTGTAATTCGAGGCCTGGATCGCCTTAATCTACGCCTAGGGACTCTATTGAGACAGGACACTCTCGATACTGTCTTTGCGACATCGTAACCTATTCTCAAGTCCTATTGAGGGTCTGAAATCTGTACTGTAGAGGTGAAGTAGGACGACTTCCCAGTATGAATTAGTGCGCACGAGTTGCCTGCCTTCCTTTTCCTTCAACGTCTGCCGTTTTCTGGTAAGAACAGACTAAATCGTTATAACCATCAAATCAAGTCTTTTCATCTTTTGACTTTCTCCTAAAACCCGCAGGGAGTGACATATGCAGTTTGCCGTAAGATCAGCAAGATCTGAGCCAGAACAACCTTGGATGTCAAAGACCCGCAGAGACGATGGCAGATACGTGGAAAATCCCTTTCCGTCGTATACAATGCAGAGAACGGCAGACTAATCCGTGCCTTGTCCAGAGACAGAAGAACGTACGGCCTACTGCCGAACGAGTAAAGTCCTCCGTCTTGCCGAAACCCGTCTTGAGGATCCATGATCCTGTGTTCATTATTCGACAGACGGTCCAAAAATTCCCTTGCTCTGATCAGCAAAGAACAATAGAACGGTGCGGGTGCCCGTTGCAGAATCGGATCTCGGGGACGAAGGACACGGCATATCGTTGACCAGGATGGGTTAGTCGCACGTTAACAATCCGAATTATCAATCAGGCATCGGTCTGTCGCCTCGAATATGGCAAAGATGTTCAACGATTTGAATCATGGAATCATATCAGCGGTGTAGAGACGGCAGATGCTAGCATCACTGGGAAAAGAACGCCAGAGAATCGAACTTCTAGAAGGAGCACGGGTCTTTCTGACGCCTGTGCCAATTAATTCCGTATCCTATACGGAGCGTCCGGCCGTAACACGATATTCCGATATTGCGTTCTGTTTCATGATGGGAACGAGGGAAACATGATCTGTGTCGATATTAACAAGGGTTCTTTCACAGTTCCCGACACGGGTTTAATCGGGCGAAGCAAAGAAGCCACTTGGTCGGCATTTACCTACAGGCAACTAAATTAGGAATTATTGCGATTAACCGCGTCTATCAAGTGAGTCGATCAAGAGGATTCTTTCAGAAGAATCCCCCTGTACGGAGTAAGGATATACACGGCTTCGCTCGATGGTGCGACTTCCAGGCTCTCTATCTACTCCGGAGTACTATGTTCTGCAGCAATCGGGCCCACATATCTCCCGACACGACGGACAATAAACCTCTTCGGACGGGAAGCCGTGAAAGAAATAATGAAGAAATTTCAGGATTTCATCACCCCGAGGAAAGATAGGCAGCGGAAGTCCCCCAACATTCATAGTTTGGGTATGTTTATGGGTCCCGGCTGGTTTCTAGAAGCAAACCTTGGTTCCATCCTCAACTAATTATGCTAAATCACCCGCTAACCTGGTAATGGTAGGCAAAGAAATGATCGATGTGCGTCATACGGAGAACACTGGATTCTTTTCCCCCCTTGCCCACTGACACCGTAGAGATTTCCCCAATCAAATCCACCGTCCTCTTCCTCCGAGTTTGGCCTGGGTTTTAAATCTGGTGACTGAAACCCCGATTTCTTTCGAGCCGGAAGAAGTCCCAAAAAAGCAAAAGGAGAAGGAAGGAGCAGTTTTCTTGCGCTTCCTGTTTGCAGGTACGAAGTACACTCGAGGCGTCTCTCTTCCGAAAATTCAATGCAAGCTAGCCTTCGTAAGGTATGCAACGCGATTTGATTCTGCGTGTAATCGCGATATCTGACCTTCGCCGTGTCGGTCAAGAACTCGCCTGTGGTTCGGCAAAACTCACCGGCGGCCAACGAACACGAGGAGGACTTTTTACTCTATACGGAATAAGCTAAGAGGGGGAGCCTCTAGGTTCAGTGACCGCCAAGGATGGTCGATCCTGGGAAATCACCCACTGGAATTTCAAATAAGAGACCGAAGATCGGTATTAGCCGTCTTGTCCACTTGTTTGGTTCAGCAATCCTCCTTCCTGTTAGATCAATGGCTGCATAAGGTCTTAATGTTGTTCCCCATGTATTTCCTGGTCGGCTGGCAACCGAGTACGCTAGTGAGTACGATCCAGTGTGTCTAGGGTTTCCCGGGTTTTCCACTTGGGCGGCCCCTGACGCCGATTGGGTTGGGTAGTAAAGAAATGGGGCTTATATCAACCGCTGAATGGCGGATTGCAACATGCCCATGTGGCGTTGAATGTCCTCAGGGATCCACAACACCTAATGGATACAGTTACAGACACGGTGCCATACGGTTTTTCGTCAAAACAATAGTAAAAAATTGGGCTTGTATACAGGGGGGAAATGTCACAAGGGGAAAAAAAAAAAAAAAAAAGGACAGGTTCCGGGCCTTGTTCGGTGATGCTCTCAACAGAGGGAACATCACCGGTCAACACAACACACGCACATACAGTATCACGGTCTTTGCTGCTACATAGAAACCAACCAATCGTGCTAGACCGACTGTCCCCTATGAAATTAGAAAGAAGCATTACTATTGTCGCGGCATTAAGTCGGGAAAGTCGGGAGGCGCGTCTAGAGCCGACCCATATACACGCCTAGCATATGTGCTGCGAAGGCCTCTTGTGGCCTAACCAATCCCAACAGATTGGCGAGATGATATTCATGGCGTCAGTAAAGTCAATCTATCGGCTTCTAAAAGTGCCCATGACGATATTCTCGGGGCTTCGGACATTAACTACATAGTATCTGCACTGGAAACGGATTTAGTTGAGTGCCTAAATGACGATCTGGAGAAGGAGAGCGATCCTTAAGGGCGTATACTTAATTTCTTAGGAACTCTAGCCCGAGGGGGAGACGAAAAAGGAATTTACTAGCCTAGGAAGAGCCACAGCCAACTCTTACTCCTCTGATCGAGGCTCCTCCCCAAAGCACACTAAAAAAAGTTGTCAGCCCATCGCTTTACCAGATATTCTCAAACAGCTTGTTTTTTCCCACCTCCTTACGGAGTTAGACCAACATAGCAACAAGGTTAGGGTGACCCACGCAGATGGAACGACTACAGTCACGAATTGAGATTTGAAGAGACAGCCCGGAACCTTTTAGTACCCCACGCTGCCCGTTCTGGAGCTACCGTTCTCGTTTTTACTTTCGAACGTCGCATGTATACGGAGTATCTCGATAACAACGGAAGCCCGCTCGCTCGCTGTCCTGAAAAGCAGCCTGAACCCCCCCCTCGTATGACGGCATCCGAAAGCACTCCTCTATCGCATCCGACAGGGCACACCATGAGCCCTAACAGGGATACACCTACCCCGAGAAAACGAGAGTCGCGCGCGGGGACCCGCAAAGTGACTTCTTTGTCTGCGGAACAGTTGGAGAGAAAACGTGCGAATGATCGAGAGGCTCAAAGGACCATTCGGCAGCGGACAAAGGAGCACATTGAGAACCTGGAGCTTCAGGTCGCGGAACTCAAGGCGAAAGGTCAACAGTTTGATGAAGTCGTCCGGCGCAATGCTATCCTGGAGGAAGAGATTAGTCGGTTGCGGCATCAACTGGCGATAGTCAGCGGCAGGCCAGGGTACTCGGATCCTCATGGTGAGTTCTTTCCTTTCTAAGAATTTTTTTCTATTTCCGCATTTTTCTATCGTAATGGTTCAGTCGCGTGGCCATCATCGCTGATAAGTTGGGCAACAACAAAAAGCATCCTACAACAGCCCACCAGCACCTTCGCTTCCTCCCCAACTACCCGGGCCGCTGGGCCTCCATCCAGCATCGAAAGCCCCATCCGTCCTATCGACGCCAAGTCAAGTATCTCTCGCTCCAGACTGGCAACACTACAGCTCAGCCCGGTCGCCTTCATCCCTCTGCGAAACATCAGAGACTGAATACCCGAACCGGGTCGAGTCATACATGCTGGGAGGCGGGCAACTCCAAGCCCCCCAGATCCCATCCCAAGCACCAGCGTCAATATCCGTTGCGCCGCCGCAGATGCCCGGGTTCAATGCCTCTGGCGGCACTCGTCTCCCAGATCCAACCACCCCGTCATACTCGCAGTATTACCCAACTAGCAATCCGCACCCGGGGCACGGCGAGGACCTGCCACAGCATAGTCCTCAACCGGGTGCAATGGCGTACAATGCGGCGCCGCGGTCGATACCTGATGCGTCCATTCCACCCCCGGACAAGGGCCCTGGCGAGTATCCGGTTTTTCCGCAACAGCAGCAGCAGTTCCAGAATGCCCTGGGCCAGCCACAGGGTAATCAGTCGCAGTACACATACCCTTGGTACCAGCAGTCTTGAGAAAGAGTTGGCGAGAAGGCAGGAAAGAAATTTTCTGCATAGGTTCTTCCGTCTATTGGGAAATGATGCGAGCTGCAAGGCTTGGCTATTGAACATTCGCTTACCTTCTAAGAGCCGGCTTTACGATCACTACACAGAGGGCGGGTGGTCTTACGCCCTGTCGTGGTCATGAAGGCGAGGAGAGGAGGGTGTGAGAACGCGTCTCGAGAGGCTAGGAAGAGCTTGTTTTGCTATCGTGCTGGATCACAGAAGCGTGAGTACTTCCAGTCCAGAAAAAGATTCGAATACGCGAAGAAACCACGGCTGACTCTCGTTTGGGTCTACAGGGCTCTCGTTTTACCTCGACGGACCTCTCTTTCCAAGTGCCTTTCTACACGACGACGTTCTGATTCTACCTCAATCTATTGCGGTGGTTCTGCACTAACCCCGCCCCCCAAGACAGAGCATGGCTATCTCGTCTTGCGGGATAATAATGATAATCCTGGGATAAAACATCCAACACGACGCCGTCGCATGCAAGAGAAATATGTCTATCTACACATTTGCATCTTGTTTGACCAGCGTTTCAATTGACTGGGGTTTGGCTTGAGACCGGCTCATTATTTTTTTTTCCTTTACGGTATGCCATACTGAGTGTGCATACCTCTGGAATAATCTATCTATCCATCTCTCAGAGTGTGATACGGACGGAGTACACACTCGTACTTCCGCTGGATAGGAGGGATAGGATGGGAGAAAGAGGTTTAGGCCACCAGCTCTTGGTTTTCTTTTTCTTTTTTTTCTTTTTTTTCTTTTTTTTCTTTTTTTTCTTTTTTTTCTTTTTTTTCTTTTTTTTCTTTTTTTTCTTTTTTTTTCTTTTTTTTCTTTTTTTTTTTTTTTTTCTTTTTTTTTCTTTTTTTTTCTTTTTTTTTCTTTTTTTTTTCTTTTTTTTTCTTTTTATTGTTTCGTTGCATTCTCATGTGTCACGAGGTTATTCATATTCATGGTTGCATGGCTGTATGTTGATCTACATTGAAGGATATAGATAGAGATTGGTCTAGAGGGCCTTGTAGATTTTCTTTGTTCTCGGTTTTTCTGCTTTTGGTGCTTTGTACTAGTGCTCGGGAATGGTTGATAAAGGGGGAAAAGGAAATAAGGATGCCCGCCAGCATGTGCACGATTCTTGATATGATCTATCATACAATGATCATCATAAAACGATGCTCCACAAAACTAGAAGATATACATGTTGGAAAAAGAAAAGTTTTAAGAAAATGAATAGTCCATCCCTTATCGTACGCCATGTATACCCAAGAAAAGAAAGAAACAGTAAATCAACAGATCATCTCAATCATCTCAATCATTGCGTATATTGCTTCTGCAAGAGCTTCGCAATAGTCTGCAGTTGAATGTTACTCGTACCCTCGTAGATAGCACCAATCTTGCTGTCCCGGAACATCTTCTCAGCGATACCCTCGCGAACGAAGCCCATACCGCCCATCCACTCGACAGCAGAGCCGGAGACACGGCCGGCAACCTGGGAAGCGTACAGCTTGGCCATGGCAGCGTCCTGAACGAAGTCCTGGCCAGCTTCCTTCTTGCGGGCGGCGTTGTAGACCAGAGCGCGGGCAGCGGTAATCTCAGTGTAGGCTTGGGCAAGCTGGTGCTGCATGCCCTGGAAGTCACCAATGAGCTGGCCGAATTGGCGGCGGTCGTTCCAGACGTAGCTGTGAGCACTGTGTTAGCAAGTAGTTTGTTTGGTTGGATTGGAATTGTCTTACTTGGCGGCATTCTCCCAGGCACCGAGAGCAAGACCAGTCATCTGAGCTGCGATACCAATACGGCCCTCGTTGAGGACGCTAATGGCATACTTGTAACCCTGACCTTCTTCACCGAGCAGGTTGCTCTTAGGGATGACGACGTCATCGAAGTTGAGCACACAGGTGCTCGAGGCCCGGATACCAAGCTTCTTCTCCTTCTTGGCAATCGAGAACCCGGGAGTGCCCTTCTCAACAATGAAAGCAGTGATACCCCGGTAGCCCTTGCTAGGATCCAGGTTGGCAAAGACAATAAACACACCAGATTCCTGAGCGTTGGTAATCCACATCTTCGAGCCGTTCAACTTGTACCCGTCCGCCGTCTTCTCAGCCTTGGTCTGCAACGCAAACGCATCAGATCCAGAGCTAGGCTCAGAAAGACAGAACGAGCCCACAGTCCCTGTGGCCAGCTTCGGCAGGAACTCCTTCTGTAACTGGCTGCTGCCGTACTTCATGATGGCGGTGTTGACGAGCGTGTTGTGCACATCGACCAGCACACTGACACTGGGGTCAACACGAGCCAGCTCTTCAATCGCCACAATGGCAGCGGTAAAGTTCATGCCCGCGCCGCCGAATTCTTCGGGGACTTCGATGGCCATCACGCCCTGCTCAAAGAGCTGCTCGACGATGGAGTAGTCCATGGATTCTGCTTCGTCCATATCGCGGACCTTGGGGCCAATTTGCTCCTGAGCAAACTTGGTTACTGTGTCTTGCATCATGGATTCGGTCTCGGAGAGGAGGGAGATCGGGGTGGGCGTCAGGTGGGAGAGGTCAGCGTCTCGCCGGCGGGGGGTAGTAGAGAACGCATAGCTGGACTGATTAGTTTACCTCTTAAAAGCAGAACCAAGACCAACAGTATCCTGAATCATTGTACATACCTCTGGACAGGCCGGAAAGAAGCTGGTCTTCTAGCTGCCAGTCTCACAGGAGTAGCGCGGGACAAGGGCCGCAAAGCACGGGAAATGGAAGCCATTGTAACGGAAGGACAGGGAAGTAGATCCTAAACTCAACGAATAAACAAAGTCACGAGTTCTTGAAACTGAAGAAAAAAAGAAAGGAGGGGAAGAAAAGAAGCGAGGCAAGACGTCGTTGTCGGTGTTGGGAGGGAATCACGGGGAAGCGCCAGACAGCCTCGGTTAACCGCGGGCCCGCGGGGATCCTCAGTAAATCCGCACAGCACACGAGGTAACCGTCAACAACACTCAGAGTGGCGGGTGAAAGGATTGTACTACGGACGGACTCTTATCTCACATGCTAATCACCTTCTCCAGGTCGAACTCCTTCGCCTGCGAAAAATAATACCCCCGCTGATTCGCAACCACCCTCGTCCCTGTTCGCTCCTCCACAAAATCACAGTTATAGTGCGTGTGGCCAAACGCCCAGGCACATACCTGCTCAGCCTTCCAACACTCCTCGTCGGTCAGATCAGTCGCAAAAGCAGAGGATATGGGACTATTCTTATGGGCAGGATCAGCCGCACGGGGATCGCGAGCAATCGGGCTATGATGGGTGAAGACCACAATCTTGCGGCGGGGATCTGTTCGGACAATCTCAGAGACCTGGTCGTTGAGCCATGCTAGGTCCGCTTGATGGGAAGCAGAGTGGTCCTCAACGGTCCAGTCTTCGATTTGGTAGAAGTCGTTGAGTCCAAAGCTCACTCGTTGCTCTTGGGCTTTGGTGACTCTGGAATAGAGTGTGCAGCCGAGGACGGTGATGTCGGGTGAGAGATGGTACCGCGTCTGGTCTAGGAAGACAAATTCTCCGAGATGTGCGAATTGCTTTCGCTTTCTGACCGCGTCTGAGAATCCTTTCACTTTGGTCCGTACGGTCGGCCAGTTGGAGTGATGCGGTTCGTGGTTGCCCAGTAGGAAAAAGACGATCTGGAATTTGCGCAGTTGTGCTTCGAGGAAGGCGAAGAGGCCATCGTCCTTGACGTTGCCAATATCTCCAAGGAGGGCAAGATAAGGTGCCTTGGGAGGGATGTCGAATAGATCGTAGGCTGTGGGCGTCTCCAAATGGAGGTCAGATAGGATTTGGATGGCCATGTCGCCTTGTATATTCAGCGATTGGAAGATAGCTCTGGTGTGTTGAGAATATCCACGGACTGCTGCCTTGGTAGCGCTGACTGTGTACGTGTGCCGTCACTTGGCACCATAACAGTCGATATTCACCCCAAGTTTCTCTATGATTCTACATCCAACCAGTTTTTGAAGCAACACTCGTGATTCTGAATGGTGAATAACTGTGGCGTTGGGTTTGTGGCGGTGTATATGTTGTGGCGCAGCATCCCCAAAAATGGAGTAGCCTGGGTTTTACATAAGCCATCTTGTTGGATTCTACGCAAGCGCCAAGAACAGTCGCCAACATCTGAGCTGTATCAGGATATATAAAGCTGGTTTGTTGCTCGTAGAATTTGCTACTGTCTAGTCCCTCTCTCTATTGCAGGTTATTTCGCATTGTGCTGGCTATTTTTATCTACCGCTTGTTACCCGCCTAACAACGTCATTACTTCCCCGCGGCGGCACATCTCTACAGTAATTGTTCAATTGTCCCCTGGACATCACACTCAATACATACACTCAATTCACAATGGCTGCCCCCGATCACGATCCTCGATTGCTCTACAGCATCAGCAACATCACCGCATATCACATCCAAAATGGCGAAGAAACCGAACTCACCCCCTCGGGACCCCAGAACCTCTCCCTCCTAATGGTCCCAACGAGCACCGCTCCTCAAGGAAATGGGCCAGCAGAGGAAGATTTCTACCTCCATCTGCACCTCCCCCCGGAGCTCGACCTCGCTCTTCCAGCGACGACCCAGATCTACCACCAACCACCAAGCAGCTACTTGATCCCCCGCTGGGATCTTGGCCCGGACGCGGGCGCGTTCATTCGCATACAGTTTCCTGGAGTCGGGACCGGGCCGGGGAAGGTGTCGCAGGATGATGTGGATACCTTCGAGACAATTCTGGCGCAGTGCACTGCGTTCCTTGAGAGGGCGCCGGCACCTGTTTCCAAGGATCATGCGCCGTATAACCCGGCGGACTTTGCTCCGGGTGAAGGATATGTTTCATCTGGTGCTAAGCCTACTAAGAATGCGCATGGGCAGATTGTGCTGGTCGATGAGGAGGATGGTAGTGTTGTTGGAGAGATGGAGGGGTATGATGTGGTGGAGAGACCTGGTGTCCAGCCGGGGTCGAAGAGTAAGTCACCCCCTCACCTCAGCGCTCAGATCGGGAACAGTAGCTGACGACCCGAAAGGACCCGTTGAAGTCCAACTTCCCCAAGAAGGCGAAGGCAACCAAATCAGCGTCGACAATGCCTCTGAAGAATACCTTCGAATGGCGCGCCATCCGGCCTACAAAAACTCTACGATTGTCCAGTCATCAGCGACAGCGTCTCGTCTGGTTGTCACAGGCTCTTCTTACATCTCCAATGTCTTGACCAGTGGCGCAGAGGGCTTCACCAAGAAGGTCAAGCCCAACCAACAACCCATGACCTTCTCGGACACAACGCACGCGCGCATTCGCAAAATCGGAAACTTCTCCCACGGCGCGGCAGATTTCTCAGCCAAGACGGTTGGCCAGGTGGGCAAGTACGCGCAGAACCTCGGTGCATCCTTGAGTCGGAGAAAGGAAAAGGGCGAGCGAGGCGCCGACTACAAGCCCGGAATGCTCAACAAGTCCATGATCGCCTTTTCCACATTGGCAGACGGTATCGAACAGGGTGCGCGGAACCTCATGACTTCGGGTTCCGCAGCAGCCAGCACCATGGTCACGCATCGCTACGGTCAGGAAGCAGGCTCCGTAGCCGCCAATTTGACGGGTGGTGTCAGGAACGTCGGGTTGGTGTATATCGATGCTTCTGGTGTGAGTCGCAAGGCGCTCTTGAAGTCTGTGGCTAAGGGTATGGTCGTTGGACGCATGAAGGGCGGTCAGCAGGTCGTGGTTGGATCTGGTGACGGTGGTGAGGTTCCATCTGAAGCGGGCGCGGCTGGTCCTTCAGGCACCCGGCCTCAAGGCTCTGGGCTTGGTCTTGATCCTGTTGCCAGACGGCCATCGCCAAACCCTACCCCGCCTCCTGCTTATGGTGCATCAGACACTAGGTCGCTGGGAGGATCGGCTATGGGTGGAGGGAAGCGCTAGCCTAATTTGCTTCAGAATTGGGATACTATGATGTTTTTGTTTACTTAACCAGGCGTGTGGCGTTGGGATTGCGTGTTATAAAATGATAGCTGTCTTCGATCTATTGATACCAGTTCAAACTCTTGAACTTACCATACCCCATCATACTCTATATCTGTATATGGAACCAACACTCCATATTCATTGCACTACAACTCCAAAACTCGCAACCTCAAACCCACAAATAAGACAATCACGCCTGCTCCGCGCCCTCAATCGGCTTAACAAACTCTACCCTCGACCCCGTAAAAACCTCCATACTAGGCGGCGCCAACTCCTCAAACAACATGGCCTTGAAAATCGACATCCCGGGATACTTGGGGCTTTTGCTGAAGATGGGACTGCCGCAGTTTCCGCAGAATTGGCGCTGCACATTGTTCCCTGTATTAGCATAATCCATACACATTGTGTATACAGGAGTTTGTGAGAGAGGGGTGGAGGGGCACCTGAACGCGATTCCCACTTCCCGTGTCTGCATCCTCGTAGATCTTCAGACTCGCATGGGGGTCGTTGATGTTGGCGAAGGAGTCATCGACGGCATAGTTTATCGAGAAGGCTTCATTTAGTCAACATCTATACATTCCTGATTTACATGGAGAAACTCACGACCACCGCCTGCTTTAGTACAATTGCGACTAAGTCAATCAAAAAAAAAAAAAAAAAAATAAGCTACAACATGCATATCCACGGACAGGGGTATGTATATACCAATGACAAATCAAAGTATTCGGCGGCTGTTCGTTCAGCGAGACCTGGATGTTTCCGCAGTTGCAGGTACCTTTGAAGGACATTTTCCTTGTTCTTCGACTAGTTTGAGAGAATTGAAGGGAATAGCAAGTGAATAGAACTGAGATAGATCAAATAAAATAAAAGAGGCTCCGTGTTGGATTAATCGACGGTTGTGGAGCTGTTTCCTTTTTGACGCAGGAATTACGGAGCGCGGAAGAGTTTCCGATATATAACTACTAACTAGCACAAATACTTCGGGGTCAGTACCTATGGATAATGAATGATGCTTGGAGAGTAACTATGATAAAACGGATTTATACATATCATTTCTTCATGTTGTTTCCTGACACCTTATACAAACATGCCACAAATGCAATCCCCAGCCCACACTTAACCAGGATGGTGGGTGCCCTTTGCTCGCCATCAGTTGAAGCACAAGCAAATGCAAGCCTCAATGGTGAGTGTAAATCCAGTAACATTGGCTAAGCCGTCCATGCTTTGACAATATAGGGACGCTTTTGTATAGAAGTTGTCCACGTTGTCCCTGTGTATTTCAATCAACTCATAGAGATTATACGCTCTGTCAATTGGATGGAGTAAGATTAGTTGAGAAGGGGGCTGAGACCAGGTAGAATCCGACGATATGTTTAATAGTCCTAATGGGCCGAACTTAGATCCGATTGTATTAGTCCCATCGATTTCCACTCTGTACTTTGTACATGAATGACCATCGCTACATCTCCATATCACTCGGCGAGATTGCTTCACGGCGCTCCTTTGGCCGATCCAACGTACTTCCAGAAGTGTCGAGGTCAACCCATGTATCTCGATTGGCTTCTCGCAATTCAGACACGGTTCCGTAACCTTTCCAGTCAACCAGCCGTCTGGGATTTTATGGATCCGCATGGTTCTCTGTTATGGTTAGAGTCTTGGTAGGTATTCGGGTTCAAGAAAACCTGGATTACTTAGAAGTTTGCCATGTTGACTAGCTGGGCTACTAGAGCGAGTTGATGAAAGGGGAGAGGATCTACGGGGTGTGGAAGATCAATCTATATCTTTTGTAGTTATATGACTCAGATGTGGTTTCCTCAGGCCTTTCTATCACTTCTAACATACCTCAGTACAGAGTACTACTCTGGGCTATGCACTGGTACCTGTATCGTACGAGCGTCATTTATTGGCCAAAAGGCCCACATGGCGAGAAATGGGACGTGCCGCGTTTCAGTGGGTCGAGCATAGTTTAATTTGGAGTCCATAGAGCTTTCTGTTCAAGGTATGTTATCCATTAACACGCGCCAATGACTATGGAGGTATCTAATCATAGAAAATACTGCAACAGAATACCACTGGCCAACCTCCTCCTCGCAAGTATCCTAGCAGGTACGCTGCAGGGGAAACCACGTGACCATATCACGAAAAGGGTAATCAAAGAATAATATCTGCCGACCAATCACGACGAGTACTGCCATTAAAACCCAGCCAATTGGGCACTGCAGCAGAATTAGCTTCCGCTGGCCGTGCTTCCAGGATGGCAGGAATGTACGGGCTGTACGGACAGGTACGGACACTCTACGATACTCAGCGATACTTGAAGCGAGGAATCAACTACCATGTATTCTGTACAATGAGTGTATGTATGACCGTTTGACAACGGCGACTTGCAGAATGAAGATCATGGATTCGCCGTTTGCCTGCCTTTGATGAGTACAAAGTACTTGACTAGTTGCGAGGCTAATTTACAAGTAACGTAACCGGTAAGCGAGCGCCGCACGTAAGCGAGCGCCGCACCTATCTATACCCTACTATTTTAAATGCATTTTTAACCACCCAAACACCATTATATTAAAAAAGTTATCTCTGAGGGCAATGGTCTGATCTATGCCCTTCCTGTCCACATTTACTACACTTTGGCAACTTTCGTCTGATTGGCGGAGGTGGTAAAATAGGCCTTGTGGGTGGTCTTGCCGAGGGTGATCTAGGTGGTTCAACTGCCTCAACTGGGGGTTGTATAGCCTCCTGGCACTCCTGGACAGTCATTCCTCCTTCATTTGGTATTCTTCTATTTGATCGAGTGCGTTTCTGCTTCTGCTTTTCATTTGCAGCGCGTAATTGGCCATTTTCATGCGCTAGAAATATAGCGCTATTCATAGCGATTTCACAGCCTTTAACAAGCTGGTTGAGCGCTTGGTTGGTCGGACTGGGTGGGCTTTTTGATCTGCGCTTTAAAAAGGCTTTAATTGAGGATGCCTGCTGTTGTAGTTGAATGAAGTTTTGAGGTGTTTTTGGGGTGAAATGGCTGGCTTGACTTGATCGGCTTCCAGGGCGGCTCCCGGGGGGTGTAGGTGTTTTAAGCTGAATATTTAGCTTATCTAGCACTTGCTGAGGGTTGTATGGTGCTAAACCAGCAGCTGCAAAGCTATTTTGAATGTTCTGGGGCTTAAAAGCTTCCACACGAGCGTTTGGATATGCTGCAAGAAAATCGAGTTTATCAATGTGGTTGATGCGGGCACGCATTTGGTCTTCAACTAGTTGACCATAAGTCCGCTTTAAGACAGCAAAACACCCGATATCGAGGGGCTGTAAAAGATGTGACGAATGTGGTGGCATACAGATTGGAATAATTGAATTTTCAGCGCATACTTGATCGAATTGGGGAGTTAAATGACTCCCATGGCCATCAAGGACTAAAAGTCGATATGTTCCTTGTGTACGGCTTGTTGTCACTGGAATAAAGTGTTTTTGAAGCCACCGAAGCCCGATTTCATCTGTAGTCCACCCATTTTGACTAACTTCGAAGCGCCAGTCCCCTGGAAGATCATCAAACCATCCCTGGATGAGGTTTTTGCCTTTGAAGATAATGCATGGTGGAAGCACCCATCCAGATGCATTGATTGACTCAATAGTAGTCACCCACTCCCGATTTCCAGGCTGTAAAACTGATCGCCGACCATAATACTCTGATCGAGTAACAACTTTCTGTGTTGATGTAAGGCCCATCGCAAAGCCTGTCTCATCAAAGTTGTAGATATCTTCAGATAAGATACCATACTGAATAATTGTCTGTTGAACACAGTCAAACCATTGATGAATCACCTTCAGATCTTCACATTTTGCCCGTTGATAATCATATCTTCGTGAGAAACGTGTCTTGAGCTCTGGTTGTCGATTAATGAAGTTATAAACCCATTTTTCACCGACTGTTTGGATTGGTGATTCCCCACGCTTTGCAAGTAGAAGATTTGCCATATCTCGTACATGCCCTGGCCTAGGCGCTGCTCCACGACGATCCATAGAGAGTATCCATTGTAGAAGCGATTCCTCTTCATTCTGTGTCAATTTATGGTTATTAGCACGCGTGTCTTGACGTTGAGGTCGTCCGGCTAGACGGCGTCGGAGTGTTCGATCTGCTATATTGAATCGACGTGCTGCTTCGCGTATAGAGGTAATTTCTTGTTTTTGAAAAGCCTCAATTGCAAGTAGGACCCTACCCTCTTGCTCAATGGAATCTCGCTTCAATTGAATGCGTTTTGGTGGCATGATAGGTGGTTGAAGGAAGTAGAGTGCGACGCGGGCAACGCGAACGCGTTAGGTGCGGCGCTCGCTTACGTGCGGCGCTCGCTTACCGGTTACGTTAACTACTGAATCCTGCAGCCACCTGAATTCTCAGGCATCGTATTACGGCTCAGCCTCATGAAAGTGTCGGATTTCCCAGCTGAGCGCTACATTAAATACTTGACTCTCCCCGCTACAAATCCAGTACGAGGATGATTTTCTCTAGGCGACTATCGCTTACTCCAGATTTCCTTTTTTTTTTTTTGTTCATCCTTCTCCCTGGTATTACTTTCAGTGACAGAACTCCATAACGTGATCTTCTAATTGACTTTTTCTTTTACTTTTTTTTTCACTCCCTCTCCTATCATGTCAGATTTGGGACCTCCCTACGGCTACCCTCTTCGCCGCAACGGCACCTGTCTCAGCACCGAGAATGACTGCGGCGTAACCTGGGGTCCCTGGCACCGATGCTGTCCCTCAGCTGCCTCCTGTGCCGATGATTGTTGTCCGGAGGGCGTAAACTGCGAGCAACGCATCGGACAAGACCCCCATTGTGCCAACGGCACGGCCACGCTCTACCGGGCCAAGGGTAGTGAAAACGACAGCCCAGCATCTGGTTATTTCTGCTGTGTTGCAAGCGCATAAGGGTTTCAAGACGATCGGACCTATGTCGGATGTGCGGATTCGTATGATTCATTTAAGGCGAATGATTCGTATACGTTGGCATCGTTGATTAGTTCGGCTACTCCATGTGTGTTTTCTCCCTTTTGTCTATGCGGTGTGCATTCCAGGTCTAATCTTAGGTTCAGCTAGCACGAGTGTCACGATTTCATCGACATCGATATCGACATCAACATCCGCAGCTACTCCTACATCCGATTCAGACTCATCGTCATCTTCCTCTTCTTCTACCAATACCGGCGCCATCGCTGGCGGTGTCGTCGGTGGCGTCGTCGGAGCTGCACTGATACTCGCGCTTCTATGGTTCTTCATCCATCGTCGTCGGAAGGCTGCTGCTGCTGCTGCTGCTGCACCCCCGGTAGCACCACAAATGGCATCTGGGCCACATATGACTGGAGACCTGGGGTACGTGCCCTGGGCACAGGCTCCACAGCGGAGGATACAGGAGTTGCAGGATACCAAGCAGCAGCAGCAGCCGGTGCAGGAGCTCGAGGGTAATTCAGAGCACCAGGTTCATGAGCTGCCGGCTAATCATCGGTGATGATGGGGAAGTGTCTTGATTTCTTTATTTGATATCATTCGGGGGAGATGTTTAGAATGATGGATGGAGTACATGGAGCTATTGATGGGTCACGACTCAGCTCGGAATAATAGTCAAATTGGTTATCGCGTGTTCACTGTAAGTAATATAGAGATATCACTCACTCATCGTCTTCTGTTCCAACTTGACCATGGTACCAATGATGTGGTGGTGCCGAAATATATAACTGCCGTGAGACAGGATTGATTGACACTTGACGTGTCCTGGATGGAACGATAACTATAAACCCCACCTGCTCCTGTCATGAAGAATCATTGGAAGATGGATAGAAGAGCCGATGACTAAATATATACACCCGCAGACCCATTGCCGCCGCAAGAACCATGGTTGCGCGGTGGTACTATTAGGTGCAACCCCTGGATTGATATTAATCTGGAGGGAAATTCTGTACTATTCTGTACGAAAGATGGATGATTCTGTAGGAGGGAATATATGAGTATATTGTAGGGATAGATGAATATGGAGATGGAGGAATAGACTCGGAGAATTGGGAGGTTGGTTCGGGATAGTGCTGATTATCAATTGAATAATTGCTCCAGGGACCGAAATTGATACGTCCCTTGTCTGGGGAGGGGAACTCAGGTACTACCATGGAACACCAGGAACCCCCATGGATCAACAAGAGCATATGTACTTGTATTCAGGATGTTAGAGAACTGCGCACTGTGCACTGTGTACAATTGTGTACGTAGAGACAGTAAAAAACCCGCTGAATACGGCAAATGAGGATCGCCGCAGTGCACAACCCCAGAGGCTCAAAGCGAGTCGGTTCGAAACAGTCAGTCCCCCTGTTGATTTGGTTATTTTTGTCCACACGTTTAACTGCATAGAAAGAGACCACAAATAACGATTTCATTTTTTTTTTTCTTTAATAAGTAGTTAAGAACAGTAAGGGCGACTCGAGGAGTAGAATCGAGTGACACGGTGGCAGTCACTGGACGCTGGGAATTATCATCGTCGTCGTAGCAGCAGTTAGTTAGAGTAAGAGCTAAGCTAGACTACAGCAATAGAGGGTCTCCCGTTTTCGTCTCCCCTCTTCCTCTTCCGCGCCCTCTCTTCATTTCCTCTTTCTCTCTCTCTTTTCTCTCTTCTTTCTTCTCTTTCTTCCTCTTTTTCTCATTATTCAGTTTCAAAAACTGTTCTATTTTTTTTCTCTCTTCCTTTTGTTTTCTTTTTTTTTGTTGTTGTTCTCTTTCCTTTCCCTTTAATCTCGTTTTTTCCTTTCTCTTCCCTCTTCGGGTCTTCCTCCGCCGCCCGCCGCTCCTCTCCGTCTTCCTCTTCCCTACTACGGAGTAATCGACTACTCTCCCTCTCGCCGACCGGGTCGCTTTTTCTTCCGTCTCTGTTTCTAATACGCAGGTCTCTGTTGCTCCTTCGGGGAATCCTTTACAAACAGAACAAACGATCGAGTTCAATTCGAGATTCGTTCCTCCCTCCGTGCGCCTCCCACCTCCCCCCTTTATCGCTGCCCGTCGATCATGATCCTATACGCGGTACACTCTCGACCTCAATTCCTGCAGCAGTGCTAAACGCTGGTCTCGACGACAGCTACTCGAAGAAACAGTTTTGAAAATAATCCAATACGATCCATAGTCGCGTGCCGAGGCATCTCGCTCCAAAAGAGTCAGTCGATCGGTCAAGAGAAGAGGTTGTGAACGACGAGTCGCAGTAGTTACTGCAGTGCAGCTATCCTGTTGACTTCTCTTCTCTTTATCTCTTGATTTGAAAAAAAAAAATAGAAAGAAATTTCTATAATAAAGGTGCGTCTTCGACTGGCGAAGTCCACGCGTTTGATTCTTGGTTTCTAGCTCCCCTGTTTACTCCGTACTTTATATGAATTTCTTTTGCATCAATGGTTTTTCTTTTTTCTCGAGTATTTGGAAGCATGCACTTGCTCTCCGATCACAATCCACGACTAACTTGTTTTGCATCACAGCTCTGGCAGCAGAGAACAACGATTGCGATCGCAATACAACCTCCCTCATAAAAAAAAATAAACCATCAACTCTCAGAAAAACATCAACAGACAATAACCCTCAGGAGGGCTATTTTTTGTTGTTTGCTGTTTTCCTTTGTCGTGTCATAACTTGACCCGCTCATTGCGATTGCTCAAACGAACCGAAATAACGATCGCCCGTCCATTTATAGCTTCACGAGGTGTTGTTTCGGACCGTCACGCAGGAGTTCCTTTGGTAACTCGCTTGCGCCTTCAATAACACGAAGGTATGTCCCAATCTGTTCCCTGATGCAAACGCTCCCCTTGGCTGTACCTTCTACATCTGCGCTTGCAATTCTGGTTTTCGCTGTTTCATTATGCGCTGTACTGCACGGGTCTTCGCAGCTGTCGCGGCGCTCCATTGGTCACTCGCCTCCATCTTGAAACCTCGGCGCTAAATCTTCTTCAGCCTTCCTCCGTTCCGGTCCAGCAACGGCTTCATCCTCTTTATCGGCTATGAGCGAAAACCCTCGTCCACAGTCTCTGCCGCCGTCGACACATGCAGCCTCAGCCTCGTCCTCTGCGGCGCCTGCGCCCGGCCAGAGCAGCGCGCATCGCCCAATTTATCCCGATTTGTTAGGCGGCCCCCCAGTTCCGCCTCCAAGAACCTCGTCCCATCGCAGCCACCGCACTTCTCCGCCCTCAGAGAAAGGGTCGGGATCCCGGCATTCCCAACAGCGTTCTGACTCTGGGCGGCACCATGCTACCACTGCTTCTTCGTCGGACCCGTCGAAGAGAGCCAGTTGGACACCAGGGGCCCCCGTTTCCCCGTCGACCTCAGCCAACGCGTCTATCATGGAGACCATTCCTTCTCAGGGGACTCTAGTGAAGGAGTCGAGTACCGTGATCAATCAAGTACTTGTCAGTGATCCGTCGGTGGATATCGAGCGGGAGCAGGTGCGACAATCGGGGCAATCTGAGGAGTCCAGCAAGGGTGCCCAGTCCAGTAGTGGCCTGGGTTTGGTTGGGAGTGAAGGTGTAGATGATGGTGGCCGTGGCGGACTACGTAGTCGACATGACTATAATGGCAACTCGACCAAGCGGAAAGAAATAACCTTTGGCCAGTATGTTCTCGGGCAGACGCTGGGTGAAGGTGAATTCGGCAAGGTCAAGCTGGGTTGGAAGAGAGATGGCACCATCCAGGTGGCCATCAAGCTTATTCGAAGGGAGGTGCTCGGCTCGAATCCTACCAGACTTCCGAAGATCTACCGGGAGATTTCGATTCTCCGCGACCTCTCACATCCGAACATCGTTCGTCTTCACGAAATGGTGGAAACCGACCGTCACATTGGCATTATCATGGAGTATGCGTCCGGAGGGGAACTGTTCGATCACATCCTGAACAATCGGTATTTGAAGGATAATTCTGCGCGCCGTTTGTTTGCGCAGCTCGTCTCTGGTGTTGGTTATCTGCACAAGAAAGGCATCGTGCATCGTGACCTGAAGCTCGAAAACTTGCTGCTCGATCGCAATCGCAATATCATCATCACAGACTTTGGGTTCGCCAACACATTCGACCCGGTGGATGAACTCAGTGAGGAGATCGAGTACAATTTGACAAACAAGAACTTTGTGAAGAGGATGCAACTGGACAAGACCAATGCCAAGGGAATGCGAAGAGGTGATCTCATGCAGACAAGCTGTGGAAGTCCGTGCTATGCTGCTCCAGAACTCGTCGTGAGCGATTCGTTATACACGGGACGCAAGGTTGACGTCTGGAGTTGTGGTGTTATTCTGGTACGTACAAAAGCAAAAAGAATTGACCTTCGACTTGCTAACACATGGGGCATTAGTATGCGATGCTTGCAGGATATCTTCCCTTTGACGACGACCCGGCAAACCCGGATGGTGACAACATCAATTTGTTGTATAAATACATCGTCACAACTCCCCTGACATTCCCCGAATACGTGACCCCACATGCGCGCGACCTGTTGCGGCGGATACTGGTACCTGATCCACGGAAACGAGCCGACCTATTTGAGGTCGCCCGTCACAGCTGGCTCAGCGAATTCTCCCACATCGTGTCGCACATCACCAGCAGTACCACCCAGGTCGCCGAAATTGCCAATACCACCATTCCGCAAGGTATGTATAGCTTGCTCTTTTTCTTCAATGTTCATTTTACTGACAACTGTTCAGAAGAACAAAAAGAGCCATCGCTGGCGCGCAGTGCATCAGTCAGAGAACCCCCGAAATCCTACAACAGTCCCGTTCCTACCGTGGGCGGTCTCGCCCACCACTCCGGGGACGTCTCGCACGACCAGCAGTCCGACAAGTCCAAGACCTCGCGGGATGCCAAGCGGAGAACAGTCCAGGTCGAATATGTTGCCCCTCAATCTCAGACCGTCCGAGGAGAGACTCCTACTGCACGGAATTCCGTCGCTTCGAATACGACCCCAACAGAGGCCACGCACGCTGCGGCTGCTGCGGCTGGAGCCGCGGCGCCCCAAGAGGAGGTGTCCGCAGAGCAGAGCACCAGGGCTGGAGAATCGAACGCGGCGGAAACTGGGGGCAGCACAGCGGTCACGGGGCCATCCCAGCCTCCGATGCCACAATACACGCGGCCGACCACGGGTGGTTCGATGGCCTCTTTCAATGCCGGCCGACTACCATCACGGGGTTCTTATGGCCAACCTGTGGCTCCTACGGTTGCGGCAACCAATGCTCAAGGTCGTCTCGCACAACCTACAAACAAGCCATATGTGATCTCCGCACCTGTTCCTCAAGATCCAATACACGCTGCTACTAAGTCCATTGGGCGGCCCAGCGCTCAGCAATATCCATCCAGATTCAATATCACCCCTCGCCAAGAGGCACCCAAGGGCCACAAACGGTCGAACACAATCTCGGGGATTGGAGAAAGACTTTTTGGCCGATCTGGGTCCATTTTCGGTGGCCGCGGTACGCAGCCGGGTGGTGCTCGCCAAAGGAATAGCAGGCGCTACCCGCCTACCAGCATGAAAGAACCATTCCCAAGTGATAATAACACGAGAATCTCTGTGGATTCTCGACGCTCAGGCACTCTTGGGCCGAACCGCAAGTATGGCGAGTCGAGTGGAGAGAGCAGGCCTCGTCGATTCTCGCTTTTACCTGCGTCTTTCTCGCTGAAAGGTTTTGGTTCGTCGAGTAGGTCGCAAACCCCGGACAATGATTCGCAAGGAAGTCGCATCAATGTCAGCAATCGCGTCCAGCAGCAACCATCGACTGGTGCTTTAGGATCCCGCTCCCGCGCGGCCAGCTCTGGGACTCAGGATGCGATCAATTCGATCACAGAGGGACCATCGGATGAGGTCTTCACCAACGATGCATCAGTCAACTACCAGGCTCACATCGACCAGCAGTTTGCGGCCTTACATGGGTCACAATCTGTTGGCTATCAGCCCACGTCCTACAGCGGCGCATCGATCGAGCAAATGTATCCTCATCAGCAATACGCGCAGCACCCGTACGCCAATAATTCAGCCCCCAGTTACTTAGATGGCCATAATGAGAATGCCCCCCGGCAGTCGATGCAAGGCAACCGACGAGGAACTGGTATCCTCCAGAAGAACCGCAAGTTTGCCGATGCCTATGAGTATGAGCATCATCCTGGCAGCTCAGGAGCAGCGAGGAAAGTCATGGACTTTTTCCGTCGGCGAGCCAAGTCTCGTGTTGGCGATGATCGGTAGACTCGATTAATTGTACATGCTCTTTCGCATTGCTTCGAATTCTTAACTCTCTTCGGGTTGAGTACCCTGGCGGCGTCCAACACTCCTGCGACTCCTCCGTGAGGACAGATTGAGCAATACACCTCGAACGCGTTGACGTTGGAAGGAGGATTAAGTGACTCTTTTTCAGTATGGAAGGAAAAGAGCAAAGAGGATAATTGGATACCCTTCTCTCTCTCGTGATACCCCAACAGCATACGTCCTCCCCTGCTTGCAGCGATCGGTTTGTCCTGTTATTGTACCCCGCGACCGTTTGATCCCGCATACATATTGATTTATCTAGCATGTTATCCATTTCATTTCCTTTGTGGTCAATAAATTCCTATCTCTTGTTCGTCTGTTCAAATATTGTGTGTTTACTGTCATTATACTGGTTGCAAAGTGGTCTGTTTCGTTTGCTTTGCTTTCTCTTCTCAAGCCCTATTTTGTTTTTTTCTTTCTAGCATTTTTTCTTCATGGGAGGATGCATTTCTTTTTTCTCCCCTTTACATTCTTCTCATTCTTATATCCCAGTTTCGAATTTCTTGAGGATAATTTAATTTCCATTACTTACTGGTGATTATACTTGCATTTGAGTTTTCGAAGTATACCACTGTCGTCGTTTCGTTGTCGGTTCGGTTGTCGGTTGTCTGATTGAATCGTTTTTAATACAATGTGGTCCAGAGGTACAGGGCGTAGAGTAGATACATATTACCTTAATATAATGTAATTACACGGATAAATCTTCGATTGAGTTTGCATTCGCTTATTCTGCAGAGTACCTGTAAGCATGTTAAAAGATAGATATCATGTGACAACCACAGCCCGAGGTTCGCGGAAAGCATAGGACAGAAATACCCAAATTGGAAAGCATTTGATGAGCTGTCCCTCGCTACGAGATGAGATGAGACTGTGGGGGGGACCTTGGGACCGCGGTACAAACAATTGTCTGTAGATCTTGCGTCATGGCAGAATTTTCTCTACTTGTACGAAGTACACTACAGATAGGAAAATAAATAAACTGGGAATATCCAGGCATCAACGCCGTTTCCCTTCTTTTAAGCATACCTGTCTTCTTGGCTGTCGTTATCTCTCTTGGCCCATCCTATTCAAGCAACAGGGGCCCAAGTAAAAAGATAAGCCAAGACAGACAGATCCCATTAAGTGTTCAACGTGATCATCGTCTGTGGATGTGATTGGTTAGGAGGGTTATGCGGGATGGTGATCTGGCGATACGGACGGGTTTCAGGAATACAGTACGCGGAGCGGGTTACTTTTTGCTTGTACAGTACGAAGGAGTGTGTACGAGTGCGGGGGCGGAAATATGTAGGATTACAGTCTGTCTAGGGATGAGATAGGAAATTGGTGGTCGTGACTATGTATATGCACTCCTTATGTAGGTGTGTCTGAATTGCTTGTCTTATCAACGTTGCTAATGGGATTACACAGCGCTTTACTCTAAAAACTTACGAGATGTTGATCATGGGTGGATTACTCCCAAGATCTCACCGATGCGGGGTTATTCACCTTTTTCAGATTTAGCATACGGATACATAGTCGTACAGTAATTTCTCGTACAAGTACTGTACAAGTGGCTGGCTGGCTACGATGATCATTGCGCAATACTGCTGATTTGGTCGGATTTATGTATTTGTTCATTCGGCGCTGATATGATGAAGGCCCCGTGGGGCTATGCTATGTACAAGACCGAGACCAAGACTGTCCACTGTCCACTGTCCAACCTGACGATAACTGTAACTGTCCGTCCGTGCATCTATGCATGCTGTGCTGCAAAAAAACCTCACCGGGAGCCGTTTTTGTCTGGACTCTGGGCTCGTCTGGAGATGATGGGTATCGTATCGTTCGTATCATGATGTTGGGTGTGATGTTGCACCGGCCATCCGATGCAATCGAGTAGTGGTTATTAAGAGAAAGAAGGAAAGATGACGAGTTTATTCACTCGAAGCAATCCGGGCCGGAGCATCGTAGCCCAAGAAGAGGAACCCAGCAGGCAGCGGGGACGGCGAGATCGCCTCCGAAGAGCGGGCACGGTTCTCAGGGACCGAGGCGTGGTGAGGGCCAGATTGGGTCGGAGAAAGGACAAGGAATCTGGCAGCGGCATTGCTGTCCACGGAAGAGGAGCTGTCCGAGCGGCCACGGGGTTGCTCAGCGTGGTGAGGACCCGCTTGGGTGGGAGAGAGGACGAGGAAGTTGGAGGACGAGCTGTCGGTGGAGGAGCAGCTGTCGGAGCGGGCTCGAGGGGCGGGGGACCCGTGGGAGGCGGTTTGGATGGGAGAGAGGACGAGGAAGTTGGCGCCGGGGGTGGAGGAGTACATTTTGAGAGTTTGGTAGAGCAAGATTGAGAGGAGAGCTTTATTTTGGTTTGGACTTGTAGTTCTGAGAAAAGAGAGAGAGGGAGAGATGCTTGATGAAGAACAGAAGAAGAAAAACTCCTGGGAATGAGACCCTCTTTATATCTTCAGGACCTGGCCAAGACCGATCACCTCACCGTGGGCTGTCCTTGGGGTATTAGTGAGCAAGATGAATGTGAAATGAAACGGACGTGGGGTCCTTTTCCCCAGAAGAGTTACCGAGCAGTGGACCCCCCGGATGCCCCCTTTCTGGGCAAGTCTTGGCTGGCGATCATCCGCATCATTGCTTGTACAATCAATCACTGCAGGATGTGTATACCCGTGGGGTGTGCTGTAGGCTGTAGCTGCTTGCCGCCAATGTACGGGATTTGTGCTGAACACTTGGAAGTATGCTGTAGACTTCCTCCATCTTCATACAGTACGCAATTCTGGTACTCATGAGAAGGAATCTGCACTCTCCTGATCAGCCACGGCCAAGAAGTCGTCAGTATTTTTAAGATCGATAGCTATGCGCAGTCACCTGACGCTATCTGGTCTGGGCCACTTGGCATTGACTTGGCACATTCTCAGGTTTCAGAGGAGGTCATGTGAGAGAAGTAGGGAGTAGAGATGTCTTGGTGGGAGTACTCCGGAGTATGACAGGCGCAGCACTGCCAGTCGAATACTTAGCGCTTCTTCGTACCTTTGTACCAGCAATAAATCCGAGACAGTCACGTGCTCTGACCTTCCTGCGAGAAAGCGCAACACTAACAGAACGACAGGAACCTCATCTCCTCTTATTATTCCACCTCCAGCTCCATTCTATCCTTTTTCTGCCTTGTGCTTAAGCAAAATAGCAGCGCTGCAGCGGCAAGTCCTTCAGCTGCATACCGGCGCATCCAGTCGATTGTCGCTGACTTGGCGCCTACGCCCGGGCGATTGCTAGCCCTCCGCGCCAATCCCGTCGCGCTCGATTCAAAGCGCCGTACCGGTGCCGCCAAACTGGCTGTGCCAGAGACGCTAGAATGGGTTTTCTCGTTGAATCTTGATTGGCACAATTGCCGCAAGAAGTGTGCCTGGCAGTCTGCCTTTCCAGCTGCAGCTGGTTTTGTCGCTGTCGCTGCAGATAGTTCATAGGTGGAGAGCGGGTTATTTTGCGGCGCTGGAGAAGTCACTGCCTTAGTTCATTCCTGCAATGGATTTGGCGTTCATGTATGCTGTCAGTGTGAACGAACGCTGTGTACCATAGGCGAGTCATTTACACAAGTCGTTCTGCGCCCCATATCCATCGTCCCTGCACTTCATTCAGCTTGCAGATATCACCAACCACTCCATGAGTCAGGCTCATTTCTAGGCAACTTCCGACGGGTGAGAACAAAGGAAGAGAGTTTACTCAGGCATAAAAATGCGCAATGGATTGATCTTCCCGTCCCGAATCCTCCCGTCTCCCGTATCTTATTGACCATCAAAAGTCCGCTGAGGATGTTATGGGGGACAAATACCAACAGAAGGATGAAAAAGGCGCAGTCAATGCAACCTTCCATCACAGCAACTGATGGCTCATCAGTCACATACTACACGGCTTTCTCCGGTCGTTGACATAACGAGGAACGAGATTGGCACGTTCTTGCGGCGTTGATATAACACAACCTTATCAAATTGATAGATGCCGGCAAGGCAGCATGGCGCACATCATAGGGGCTAGGACCCTGGACAGGGTCTAATCGCTACTGCCAATGGTCATTCCCTACTGTTGCGTGACACATTCGGGGAGCGCGGTTCTCGATTGCGGCATTACCCGCAGAGGAGGATGGACAGTGTTGGTTTATGACAATCACTGATTCGATAAACGCGGCTGTTGGTTTCCCTTACTGGCTCAGTGTGACTACACTTGCATGCACATAGATGGGCCATAGATGTCACCAACATGATGTCAAAGCTCCCCCTTACTTACCAAGGCTGTTGATGCCTTGCCATAACGGCCACTGTTGCCTGCCTTAGGTGAATGGTTTGGATCAAACATACGCCCTTATTGGACCGACTCGGGTCCCTTAACATCCCTGGCCGCATGCATTTCCATCGTGATCCGCAAAACCTGCTCGGTGCTGGACAGACCAGGTGCAGTAGGATTTTTTTTATTTTTATTTTTATTTCTCTCGGGAAAAAGTAAACCTTTGTTGGTGGTCCCCCGTTATGTTGGGGGCACGGCGAGGCGAGATGTAGAACCAGACAGGCACCAACTACGCCGCGGGCTTCGGAGAGAAGCGAACCAACGAGAAAGGAAGAAAGAAAACGGACCCCATGAAAGACAGAAAGGAAATTGGAGGGGTGGTGATGCATCATCATGGAGTGTGATTGATGCTGTTGCCCAGTATAGCGGCGCCGTTGCGGCACAGTTCTTTGACCGCAGTCAGTCAACCACTGAGCCAAAAGTTATATAAACGTTCCGGATCCCTCTGCATTCAATCTTTCTCTCCATCATAATCAATTCCTCTCTCTGTCTTTCCTCTGACTCTTCTTTCATCCAAGGAAAAGCGCGCAAGTCCGTTGCTTCACCTTTTCCGGCGTCCCTGACTAAATCCCTTTGTTCGTGCGGATCGCTGTCTCAACCAATCCATTTCAAAACAGAAAAATTTCTTCTTTCCTTAAAATAAACCGAACATTCCTCTTCATTTTTTTTTTTCGAGACGAATCAAAATGTGTTCGATCTACGTTATCAAATACGACTGTGGTTGCGCCATCCAGGAAGTCGGCGTGGTTCACTGCGCGCACCGGGGCACATCAACATGCCCCGGCGTTCGGCAACAGCCCCGCCGCCGGGAAGGCTACAACTGCCCTAAGCACGGAGGCTAAACGTTCCCAACACATACGAGTGTACAGGGTGAGTTCTACCATATTCTGGAAAAGCGGCAAACTCGTGTACTAACGGAAATACAGATCCGAGGAGAATTGGCGGGAGATCCAGTATACAAACTTTAACTATTATGGACATCGTGTCGATCACGAGCTGCGAGGATCCGATACGAAGCGACTTCTCGGTTTTGATTCTGCGATATTTGGGGATTTGGATTTGATTGTGAGGATACATCTTTATGGTGTCTCGGGAAGCTTACATTGCCATTATTCCCATTGTTCCTTAAGCGTCATTTCAACACTACATGCGCTGTTTTGCCATTGTTGCATGCTTTTACTATGCCCTAGTCTGTGTCTTTGTGTTGCATTTCTTGTGCTACATTACCAATTCAACTGATTACGCTTTGGATTATTTCTTTTGCGCTCCATGCTTCTAGAGGAAGTTGCGTAGAATCTCGTTTGTGCGTATTTAGCAAGAATATACGAGATTTGACATCGCCACAAGAACCCCTTTCCAAACAGTTCCATAATTCTGTTTTCCGAACACGAACACGGACAATGCATTCGAAGACCAAACACTCACTATCCCAGACATAGAGCCCTGCAAATACCAACCAGCCGCGTTCTAGAAAGGGACCTTGACAGGATCCGTCGATCCGTTTCATCTTCGAGAACAAAGATGTCACTCCCCTACCAGCTAGACGACATAAGTGCCGTTCAGGATTTCCCAGAATATCAACTTTTGGACTACTGCTTTTTATGCTGCAGGTCCAACACCTCCATCACAACATGTTTCTTTGTTTCCCACGCTATGCCACAGCCCAGCTGCAAGTTCCTCAGTTAATACCCCAGTTAACGTTGTCATGGGTGGACTATAGACCCGGTGAACACTGAAATAATAATAATAATAATAATAATCTCGCGTGTCCGAGAACAAAGAAACCCTCTCGTGGCCACGGGCCGAGCCGCGTGGTTTCAAAAGCGAGGATAAAGACAAAGGAAAGGCCACGAGGCAGTATGCTAAACTTTTATTTTTGACGTTGCGTGGCGTGGTACGGATTCTTCTTTGTTCTTTTATGCTTCTTCTGCATCAGCTAGTGGTCTTGTTGAGATGTAGATCAGGGTTAGTATGCGATGTCATATAGCGTGTTGGTTCAATACTATTCTATCACTGTGCAGATGTCATAAAGGTTTTAAGTTGATCATCGCTCGTAGTTTGTGTTTCATCCAAAGCAAATCCGTAGATAAGCGCTCATCCTCAGTAACTGGTTCCATCCTCCTTTGTCCAACTAAGTGCCAACCTAGCACATAACCGTGTTCTCCAATAGCCTAGTGCTCAAAAACCAGTATTCCGCTGGAGTCTACACGCCTTTAAGTTGCAATGAGCATGGATCAAAGCGAAATCACTTCTCTATACATTTGGCTTGCACCTATTTGACCATGTTCCGCAAATTCACGTGGTTCTTGTCGTTTTTCAATGATTCGCCAATGGTATTACTGTGGCCCGGGTTCGATGTAAGATTGGCCGTAAAACTATAGATCATCGAGTAAGTTCTCGATAAAATTATTCATTTCAGTTAGCTAGCTAGCCTTGAATCGTTGGTATGAGAGTTACCATACTTCCTACATGCATAGAGCTCAATTCAGGTTCTAATACTTTCCCTCTTGTAAAAGTCACTCTCAATCAATATGCAGTTGCTGGTGACAATGTTGCAATTTATTCTTATCCAAGTCTACTCATAAATAGTTCCCTTAAGATACACCAAGATTTATGCGTGGCATTACTCCAAGCCCTATTTTGCGGCCTGACCCTGTAGGGAGTGTTTACAGTTGTGTCAAACACCTGATGAAAATGCTTTCCTTTGTCTGAAAGAAAAAAGAATTTACTCCCACGCAGAAAATTTCTATCTTATTTTCCCATCTCTATCTATTACGGCATAACGGATAGAGTTCGGAGCAGAGCGCATGAATTGGCCCACCAAGGGAACTTCGTTCTACCACGGCAGGCTGTCCTGGACTCGTTGAGAGCTCTGGCCGAGGGCAAGGCAGCTTATTTACGAGATGGAGCAGAAGTAGAGCCACTGTTATTTGACTCTGGTCAAAACGACGATGATTCTCTGCTTGGATTGTACTTCACCACAATGACGTTGCTGAAATGGGGTATTCGGGCATTCCCAGATTATGCATCGATGCCCAGTCCTAGCCTTTGGGACTTAATTGCAATGGCCGATGGCCTTACAGGTTACAAAGTCCGGTATGTGCGGGTGCGGGTATATGAAACTTGTGCGATCTGACAGCTGCTGAGCCTATTTATCACAGCGAGATCCCCGGACTATACGCCCCAACCCTCAACCATCCAAATATTACCGAACCGAGGATTCTGCAGCCCCCGAAAAAAAAAAAAAAAAAAAAAAGCCTGTGCAGAGCTTCGCCGATAGCGTCGATTATATTCCGGATTTCTTATATGATGAAAGTACAGCGAGAGCAGTTATCGCGACGCGATGCCAGTTCGGCTGGCCCAAAGTGTCCATTCCTGCTACCTGCCTCTGCGTCGATGCTGACAATTTGGCCAACCTCGAACTGTTACCCAGCAATGAGACTACACCGGCGGTGATCTTAAGGTCCAAATTGAAGCATTCAGTTGACAATGCTACCAGAGCCACTGATGTAGTCACACAGGGACTCGACGTTGTTGAGAGCAGCAAGCGGAAAGTCTGGCTAAAGATGAACAAATCCCTCATCCGGTTTTGGAGCGCGAGCGATTGTTTCACGGACAATCAAACCCTTCGATAAATGAGGAATCTAAGGGATCAATCGCTATTTTCCTCACAACGCCAGATAATAAGAATGGACTGTATGCCTTGATGGCATACCACGTGTTGTCGTTTGAGGGCAGAGACGAGTCACGAGTGATTACACCAGGCGGCCTGGATTCTCTGACCCGACTACTCGCAGCTCTTACTTCGAAACCTCCTGACAACGACTTCATTGGTAACTTACTGGACGTGAGAGACGAGCCATCGGGGTGGTTGAACATGGTCATATCAATTCAAACAAAAACAGATGGCGAAGCGATTTCGCTCTAATCCGTCTCAACGATGACTGGACTGCTGAAAATGGAAACTGGTTGACCTTGATACTCTAACAGTGTTAGCTATCGAAAGCCTTCCAGTGCTTCACTGGAACTCAGGGAACCGTGGGCTGCTGCGACCCGCAAGGTGGCCAGACCTGCTACAAGGACGGGGTAACGACGGGCTGCACGGTGGGAGTCATTGGCTCGCACGACTCTTTGGAACTTCGAAAAGAAAGCACCGAGTTTGCTTCCAAAGAAGACAAACCCGCTGATATTGTGGTGTCCAAGGTCCTTTTGGTTGAGCCTGCTGAGGGAGAAAGGGTTTCCTGTGAGGGAGGAGATTCGGGGAGTGGCATTTTTGTGTCCGATTCACGGGCTGACAGTTGGAACTGGTCCGGTCTCTTGGTCTCCATGCTCAACACTAAAGATCAATGATTCGGCATCATGTTCCCACAGAGCGAGGTTTTCCAGTCGTTGAAGGAGAGCACTGGCATGAAATGGGTCTGGCTACGCAGCCCAAGGCCGACGACCAAGGTCAAGACACGGAACCAACCACGGCTAGCTAATACAGAATAAAGGCTATTGAGAGCAAAAGATACTTCACCACGCGATGTCAACCATTTTATGCTCAGTACTCTGTTGATGCCACTTTGTGGCAGTTTCTTTGTTGAGCCGGGCACGCGAGTTTTTCCTCTTAGGTCTGTCGGGGACACATTCCGCCCATGAGATTGCTAGCTAAGTTGTTCGTTACACTTGGAGCCTCTGCAGGCTACAGGCATAGAGATAATGTATGAGTTAGTGGCATAGCATTTAATGAAGAAACACGTTGTGATCGTACAGCACAGTAATAAGGCCTATAAGGGGCATCAATTCCTAATTTGATTCTAAAATGTACCTATATGCAAGCTCTCAATTAATATCCGTATCGAATAACCCCTACTCCCAAAAAGGGGGAACGTATGGCCAAGATCAACGCTCATGCAAAAAAACAGCAAGACATTGGATCACCTTCCTCATTTGCTTCGACACACCCCACGGAGAGACAATAGTCTCCAAGCCCGCATGAAGGAAGTTGATCTCATTGAGTACCCGAAGAATCAAAATTTCTCCATTCCCTTTTCCATGTAGGTAGCGCAAAGTGCTGTGGAAATCCACATTCAAGCCAGGATATTGACTCTGATAATGTGCATTTGCATCACCACTACCAGCAAGAACACCAGCCCAAACATCCCGCCACTGAAAGCTCTTGGGAAGATGAATGGTTTCACCGTGCACGAGATATACGCTTCCGAGGACCATTGTAGATGCAAATATAGCAGCGGGAATATGAATTGCGTGAGCCCTTGAAAAAGGAATGTCATTTAGGAGGCGTATAATAGCCGATGCATGTAAGACGGCGCGGAGCGCATCTGCGCTCACAGCCCATTCAGTCAGATCAAAATCATGATGGGTGAGTGGTCTTTTGGCACTAGTGCGCTCGCCGAATACCCGAGGGAGCTTGTAGGTTTCGCACAGTTGGTGATAGAGGGTGGTTGAAGAGACTGCGAGTTCGAGACAGACGGTGTGCCAGCGAATGTAAAGCTGCAAGTGGTCGTCGTTGTTAGTTTGTATTAGGAGCTGGGAGAGATTGGTGTCGTAGAGGTTGAGAAGGGCGTGGATTATTTGCGAGGCAGATATAGTCCCAAATATAGGACCAGTGGTTTCGTAAAGATCAGAGACGAGGGATTGCAGACCCTCCATGACGACGATTGTTGAGAATTTTGATAGACATATGGGCTTGGAAGGATAGTCATTAGAGAATACAGAAGCAAAGACTGCTGAGAATGGTGTCTGGACAGCGGCTGAACGAGTCATCTCCAGGATCCATTCGTCAGCCGTTCCGGCAGAAAATACAGCGTCAGAACAGGTCGTGTTGAGGGAGTTGATCAAATGACGCGCATTTGCGGGAGATGCAGATGCTTGGGATATTAACCCGTCCAAGACGTAGTGGCCAAGTACGGCTCGCCGTTGAACCTCTGAAGCTGCCCATATCTTCCACGCAGCATCTTTTTCCGACTGGGGTGCATTCAGTGCGGGGATCTCATCAAGCTGTGTGTCTTTTACCGCATACATTCCGCAAGTCCTCGCCCAGTAGAAGCCAAGGCCGTGGACCACTAGAGCGGTAGTGCGTATATTTGGATTTCCAGACAACAGCGCGTAACTCTGGCCAAGAAGAGCTGTGAGGACGACTTGAATCCCATCACAGCTGTCACGAGGTCCTTTTAGGTTAAGCAGGGTATTCCAAGATGTCGCAACGGCAGTGTGGCCTAGTCTCCAAAGAATCTCTCCCTTTTCAACGGAGCCCGGTAGACAGACAAACAATGATCCAAGCGCAGCCATAGTCAAGAGTAGAGGAGGTATGATCTCGCGAGGATTGAAAGTGGGCCCATGAATGACTGGAAGAGAAGGCAAAGTCCGGTTAATGAATTCTTGTAGGCAAGTGTCAAGAAATGCAGACGTAAAACCGGTGTTATGCAAATCAGAATTCAGTCTCTTTGAAAGATCATCGATCAATGCGTGAATTTGGTGTAGAGCCATCGTCCCTGGTGCGCGTTGAATTTTCTTAGCGGTCTCTTCAGATGGATTGGACGTCTGTGCAAGCGGTTGATAAGTAGGATCTTCCATGAAGGGCAGCGGGAGAGCTGATATTGAGCCGAAATCAGGCATGAGCCATGTAAGAAGGTCGTCAGGCGAGTCTAGGAGTGTATTCATGTTTTGTATTGCTGATTGATCAAATGGCTCAACCCCAATCATGGACTGATCTAGTGGTGTAGGTATCCCAGTTTGATCTACCAGGGACATTGGATTATCTGTTACAGAAGATGTTTCTGCTCGAGAAGGGGCAGCCGCATGCAATCTCATATGTCTTCCCAGGACATCTTGACGACCGAAGCACTTGCCGCACTCTTTGCAGTGAAAGGGTTTAGAATTAGTATCTACCGTAGTTAGTCTCTGCAGACACCGATCCCTGGTAGGTGAGAAGACTACTCACGAGTTCGCTCATGCCTCTTTCATGTTGAATTAGCAACTAATTCTCATTGCAGTAAGAGGGGGCTCACAGTAAGATGCTCCAGTGTGGTGTAGGGTTTGCTGCACTGTGGGCATTGGAAGCGCTTGCTAGACTTAGATCTCTGACGACTTGAGGAGCTCATATTAATGAGGAGTCATTCCAGTCGGACATTGATGGATAACTTCGAGATGCAATAGGAGGAAGACGAACGAAGGAAAGCGAAGTCAAACTGAGTGGTGTGTCCAGATGACCTGCATCATTCGACAATATCCACAGATATCAGTATAAAGGCTCAATGAGTCATGTGACATAGCTGCATCTAATCTCCGCTTATCTCCAGGAAATGACGCCCTCTCAAACACGTGACTTTAAGCCGTGACCAGCCTTTAATTTGCTACGGAGTAGATCATCAATTTTCGTCCATCGCAGTCCACTTCTTCGCAATCGACGAATCCCGCGGCACATGTAATGTCCATCGACGTCAACTGGGAGACAGCCACCTCTGGACCAGACGGGGAGGCTCTGGCCGAGCGCATCCGCTCCTTTATCCACGACAAATTCCAGCAGGTGGCCCTCCCACGCTTCATCCGTTCAGTACAGGTCCATTCCTTCGAATTCGGGACGATCCCTCCAGACCTTGAGATAAAAGATTTCTGTGAACCGTTTACGGACTTCTACGAGGAGGATGACGATGATGAGATTTCGGAGGTGTCTGAAGAGCTAGTATCGGAGCATGGTAGCAACACCACCCACGATGACGAGAGTCAATGGCCCGGGACGGGGCCTCCTTCGTTCCATGACGGGATGGCGATGAATAACCAGCAATTGCGAGATCCTTTTGATGAGCCGGGGCATCATTATGATTACCCGTCAGCTTTGCGGTCGCCTATGGAGCACCTCAATTCGCATTTCCTGCCTCGCGCCGCGGGCACGCCGGGCTTGCCTGTCGGGACGTCGACATTGGGCTATCACCTAATGTCACTAGGTGCGCTATCTGGAACACAAACGCCTCTAGCTGCGGTAGCAGGTGGCTCGCCATTTGCGAATGGCTGGTCAGATTCCGGAATCGGACCAGCGAGCAGAATGCGACTGGAGAAACCATCTGTACTGGCATACCCTCACGCAGCAATGCAGCAGCACCAGCTCCTTCAACAGCAACAACAGCAGCGACAGCAACAGCGTCAACAGCAGCAACAGAGACAACTGGAAGCCGATGTCGACTCCGCCTCCCGACCATCAACAGGCTCTCATCCCGCTGTTGTGAACAAAGAACCAGATGACCCCATCATCCCCAGCCCCGGCACCAGCTCTCACCTAGGCGACCCTCCCTCCTCTGCAACCCACCCGCATAACCACCCACCACCACCACCTCAAATCCCCCTCCGCCCACCCCCCCGCATGCGTGAGCGGAAACCCGAAGACTTCCAAGTCCTCTGCCACGCCAAATACGCAGGCGACGTGCGCCTCTCCCTAACAGCCGAGATCCTCCTCGACTACCCCATGCCCAGCTTCGTAGGGCTCCCTCTGAAACTCAACGTCACGGGAATGACGTTCGACGGCGTCGCGGTGATCGCGTATATTCGCAAACGCGTGCATTTCTGTTTCTTGTCTGCCGAGGATGCGGATGCGTTGCTTGGGTCTGAGGAACAGCAGCAGCAAGGGGATGACAATAATACTACCGGTGCCGGTCTAGGCCTGGATACTCATAATACCACGTCCTCCGCGCAGAAACGACAGGGCGGTTTGCTTCAGGAGATTCGGGTTGAGAGTGAAATCGGCCGCAAGGAGGATGGGAAACAGGTCCTGAAGAATGTTGGCAAGGTTGAGCGGTTTGTTCTTGCTCAGGTGCGCCGGATCTTTGAGGAGGAGCTTGTGTTTCCTAGTTTCTGGACGTTTCTTGTTTGATTATATTTACGAATGATGAATAGCTTTGCATGTTTGGCGCAGCGAGTCACGTTCACATGAGATGAATACAAATAAGATAAATACATTTTCATACCGAAATAAATGACACAGCAATGCCATATGTCAAGTGAGGTATCGCGTGTTCTTACACCCTCCTCGCAAATGAAACTTCTTGAAACACCCATCCATCAATTCCAGCCCGGGAAGCAGACAATCGCCATAATGTTTACTGCAAAGACATCCTTCGAAGCATTCTTGAAATACCGACAGTCACTCTGTCAATCCCATAGCACGGTCTAAAGACCAGGTTTTAAACAGTAACCCGCTGACATTTACAAATCCTTCTTGGGACCCTCAGGCTTGTCGGAGACCTTGTCACCCAAGTTGTGGTACTCACGAGCCAATCCCTCGGCCTGCTTCTTCAGGGTCTCAATGTCACGGTCCTTGGTAGCGAGCTCCTCCTTGAGGCGGCCAATCTCGCCAAGGTCACCGGCACTCGCAAGACGAGCGGAGTCCTTGCCGCCGGCCTGCTTGTCGCCCTGGAGGTGCTTGACCTTGTCCTCGAGACGGAGAAGTTCGAGGATCATGGTGTAGGTGCGATTGAGAATCAGGGAGAGGAAAAGCGTGAAGCCGCAGAGGTACATGTTACGCTGGGAGTAGAACTTGCGGGCCTGTACTTCCATGCGGTCCGTTCCGAGAGCGGCGGCTCTGTTGCGAGAATCAATTGTCAGTAAATCGTCATATTGAGGAGAAATATTATAAGTAGAGAGGGGAAGAAACTAACCCCATAGCACCACCCTCTTTGCTGAAAGACGCCAATTCGAGCTGCACGCGGTACACGCGGTTGACGCTGTCAATAAAGAGGATGAGGATAAATATGAATGTTATCTATAGCATTGGATTAGTTTCCATCAAAATACTAGTCCAATGCCGAAGCCCGCTCACCTTTAACCCATATTGTAATTTCGCTACCACAGGACTTTCTGAGATGAAGGTAAACAACTTCCGCTTGATGGGGAAGGGAAGAGGGATGATCAAGCCCATGAAAACGGCCATCTCGAAGACCAGAAGGCAGAAAACCTATACTCAGGAAGCTATGGTTAGCATACAGATATTGATAACAGAAGGGAGCCATGGGTCAGCCCGCTACAAGGACCTCGTGAGGCCTGCAACAAGCTTGGACAGCTACAAAACAACCATCGTGCAGCAAGCTCATCACGCAGAAAGAGACTCACGAGACTGTAGTAGAGAGTCATTGTGCTCAACACCGAAATCCCGATGATCTTGAAGAATTGGTTCGATTAACTGAGCTTGAAATGATCGTTGGAGCCTGAATTCGATTGCGGGGAGTTTCAATGAACGTGGCTGAGACGACACAGGAACACTGGAAGAGATACAAAAAGAAGTTCGAGATTAGGTAGTCTGCTATTAAAGCAAGAAGTCTTTGGAGTGAATCAGGATAAAAACATGCGTGGGGAGCTGAGGAGGCGTTGTGCGTCGACGGGGCTGAGGTGGTCTCTGCTACGCGGAAGACGTCATCAAGCTTGTCAAGTCACGTGATCCGTCAGTGTTTACACAAGGTGTTTATTCACGTGATAGACCGAGAAGCTACTGGAATTTACAGTGCAGGGCTGTGCTTGAATTTCATGCTAGTGGTTATGGTATGTATATGTGCATTCATTCGTGTAGTATTTTATTGCTGGTACTTTAACCCTCCACCTCATAGGCATTGGACTTGTGCTTGGGTTCAAACTTGAAGTCCTTGTGCGCTGGGCCGAGGAACATCTCCCTGTTGCATTTGTTAGAAAGTGGTCATCAGGCAGGGGTTTAAAAAAAATGAGACGTACGTAATCTTGATCCAGTCCTTGTAATAGTCACTGCCCATGAGAGTTTCCAGGTCGTTTCTACCTCTCCAGACCGGAGGCCTGTCCTGGATGTTCGGAGGAAGATACTCGAGCAACCCAATGGGGACATAGCGATGCGTGAAGCTCAGCCACTCGAGCATGAAACGGCGAGTGATGCCGATACCGTACTCATCCGAACCCCAAGCCTCGAGACCGTACTTAGCGAACTTCTCGATATATGATAAGCGTTCTGATGCCGACTTGTCGAGATACTGGCCGGTTTGGATCTCTTCGAAAAGCCAGGGCTTGATGAGCGCTCCGCGGCCAACCATGACTGAGTCCACTCCAGCGTTGTTAATGTGGTTGTCGTAGTCGTAGTGGGAGTAGCAATCGCCGTTTCCGAGGAAGTATACTTTGCCGCCATTGGGCTGCGTCCGCGCATCTGGTTCGCGGATGGTGTCTGTAACTTCATCTGTCTTCTCATTCAGACGTTTAATAAGAGCAGAGCATTCGGCAATATAGCTCCAGTCTGCTAGTCTGGTGTACCGTTGCTGTCTGCTTCGTCCGTGAAGAGTCACGGCAGCGATACCGGGAGGTCCAACATCGAGCAAGCTGGATTCATAACCTCCCAAAACAAGACGCTCGACGAGCTTTTGTGCATTAGGGGCGTTGTCTCGGGTTCCAGTGCGAATTTTGACAGTAATAGGAATCTGTTCAGAAACAGCGTTCATACCCCGCAGAATCTTCTCGAGTTTCGAAGGGTGGTCAAGCAAGGCAGAGCCAGCGCCTTCGCGGTAAACAAGATCTATAGGACAACCACAGTTCAGGTCAATAACACGCAAATTGGGCGTATATTTTGACAGGACCTCGGTAGCCTTCAATGCCTGCCAGGGCTTGTTGGCTGCGATTTGCGCACCGAGCCTGACGTCCTTGGAGCGGTCGTAGCCCTGCACGACACCCTGTGAGGGAGAAATGGTAGGCGGGAGCATTTCGGACTCATGGGCCCTCATCAAAGCCCACTCTGACTTCGACCCTTGAATCAATGGCATGCTCATGGCCATCTCTGAGTAGGTAAACTGTGCGCCAAGCTCTGAACAAAGTCTCCGGAAAGGAAGGTTGCCCTGTGTCGTCAGAGGAGCCAGAGCTGGAGTCTCTGGTCCGAAATAGAGACGCCTCTTTTCCGACGGTAAGAAAGGCTGCTCGGCGTATTGCGCCCGGTTCTCTTCCTTCGCTTCCTTGGCCTGTTCATCCGCTTCTTGTTCTCCATTCTGCTCCTCCTGATGACGTTTATGGAGCTGCTTCTCCAAGTCACGACCAGTCTTATCCAGCCATTTCGAATACGCATCAGCTCGCGGTGTCCCGACTTTCTTTCGCGCCAGCGCAACCTTATCCTCATTCGAGATGACATTGACAAAACCATCTTCCGTCGCATGCGGGACAACGGGCTTCGCCTTTTGCTTGCGCTCCTCATCCTCAACCAAAACCAACTCTTTCCGTCCGTCAGCGGTCTCCTGTTCAGTCATGTGCGAACCAACAAAACGACATTTCCACCCCGCGTGGCATTTGCCCCTAGCATCCCAGACTGGACATACACCGTTGAAAGTTGTAAGATCTTCGCGCTTATACTCTTCAAGGTATTTCCGCAGATCATGCTCGAATCGGCACTTGTCGGCGAACTTGCATTCTTGCGGCGAGAATTCGGGGTTGAAAATACGGGTCGGGCAGAGACCCTTTGCATCCGTCGATCTCCCAAAGCTACGGTGAGTATTCTGACCGGTAGCCTTCTTCTTCTTATCTTTCTTATCATTATTGTCGCGGTCATCGTAATGCGCGGCTTCGGCGTTGTCGTCAGGGTTCGATTCGGCGACTTGGGCGGCATGGGTACCTCTTCCGGTTGTTTGGACGACGAACCTAGCGTGAAATCACAAGTTAATGTCTCATCCCGTGTAACAAGTGGCCAATTGATAGCCATTCACAGAAGCGATGGGCGCAAAGCATACTCAGCCTTCACAGGAGCAATGCCTCTTCTCCGACCAAGCTCGCGCTCGTCGGGCTGTGCCGAATGATCCTCCAACCTCGCCTTTTTCGAGGGTGGCTCTTCAGCACCATTAGCAGCCACTGCATCATCCGATGGGCCGTGTTTAGCGGTAGCCTCTAAATTGGAAGCATTGTTGTTAACTTCCGGCTGTGTCAGCGCAGGTGCGGAGTCCGCCATGACACTGGATGGTTATCCCCGGTAACGGAAATTGATCCTAGCGGTAGGGCGTCGATTGTCTGGGGAGACGTAAACGAGGCCTCGTATCGAACTTCAGCTGGGCGTTTTATTTCAAATGCTGCGCCTTGAATGCTTCAACCGCAATGGCTCATCAAATGCCGAATCCTGCCTGAAGACCGAGAGGCGAGAAAAAAATTCCCACTACAGCTGATTAGATTGCGTTTGCAGCGTTTGCAGCATGGAGAAAAGAGCTAACTGTGGCGCAAGGCGGGATGAACTTGTGGCGGTGGGAAACGAGGTCATGGTTACTTCAGCAGGACCGTTAACTAGTTAACTAGTTATTTGGCACGCAGCGGCATACGCGGTAATCTGTATGAGCTGTACAAGCGGCGTATTTGTATGTAACGTAAGGATACATAAGGTGTCATTGGCTGGATGTACCAGGCGGACGGGTCAAGGAGGGGTAATAGTGGGGCTGTGAATCCACCGAAAATGAACCTTTTCGCTTTTCTAGAAGCCACCGGTACGGTAAAGTACTGTCAGTAAGTACCAGTACTTACGGTATTCGTTACTCAGAGTACATACGGGATACGCGATAGCTGCTA
Source organism: Aspergillus chevalieri (assembly GCF_016861735.1). NCBI lineage: Eukaryota > Fungi > Ascomycota > Eurotiomycetes > Eurotiales > Aspergillaceae > Aspergillus > Aspergillus chevalieri. Next base: position 1,699,195 of record NC_057364.1, read on the forward strand.
CGGAGGATGCATGGAGCATTGATATTGTTGTTTACAGAGTACATGCAGAGTATGCCTCGAGTATTCCGTGTGTGCATCCTGCATCTGGGAGATTGATAAATAAGATAACTCGGCTACCAGGCCTACTGTAAGCATCATGTAGAAGGTTTAAATTCCGATAACTCAGGCGACATGATTGGACATGTACCCCATACATAGCATATGCACGTACCTTGAAATGGAGGGTAGGCAGAGGCCTGTAGCTTGCAGTATACAAAGTACGCTGCTTCGGGATCCATGCACAGTAAACCGCTGCATGAGGCTGCATACTCCGGGAGTCGACATCCTCGTATACGTACAGAGTTACCAACGAATGATACCATGGTCGAGAGCTGCCGATTTCTAAGACATACAGAACGCGATGTCCGGACTAGTCTCGCCGTGCATGCTTGCAAGTAGTGTGCTTCGCGTACTCTATAAACGTACATGTGGCATGTTGAGAGTGGAGAGTACGTTTTACTATACTCCGGAGTATGTTTATGTAGCAATACCAGGAATCATTAGACGTATGAGCTAAATTAAGAGCATGACCCGCATTGCTTGTCATAAGTCAATCATTTAGATGGAACAGAACATGAGTAGCTCGGGGTGACGCCGGGAAAGTCACAAAACATCGTGGCCTTTGGGTCTTGGTTTGTGGCATTTCCACGGCGCTCCTACGAAGTAAAGTTGCCTCGAAGGATGTCCCCAGCAGAATAGAACCTCGAGAGTTCTCTGGTTTTCACCATAGTACCGTATGCAGCCATATGCAAGTGCCATACTTAATTGTAAGAACGATGATCTCTCAATTCTGCGCTAGCGATATGGATGACTTCAGTTTGAAAGTAATCCAAGTTTGGTACGGAGTACTAGACTGGTCCCTCGCGGTTGCTAAGGCAGCACTTTCAAGTGCCGCTGAAACACCCCAGTGGCTACTAACCCCTGGGAGCAGTATGGTTCAAGATACTCCTTGCAATCAGCACATTTCTGTCGCTTTCATGGTTGGGGTAATGAGCCAAGAGGCCAATGTAACGATTGACAATGCTATGCCGTTTCTGGTGATTCAGCATTTCCCAAGAATGCCTTTTGAACAGTACGAAATAACAGAATTATGGCGGTGAAAGAACTCCCTTGGCCATTATCAATACTATTGAACAATACTCTTGTCTTCTGCTGTCCATTGGGTACCACTGTTGAAACTCGTTGTTCTTCCGTACACTTAGAGAAAGTCTGCCGAGCCATGTTCGGCGGTGAGTGCCTGCGAGAAAGAAATGATTTCTTCTGCCGTGTTTCTAGCGCCCACGCTAAACTCGCCACACTCGCTTGCAGTGAGGCTATCATACTTTATTTCTCCAAAACAAGAAGATCAATGATCCCAAATTCAGACGCTCGGTTTCAGCGAATCTCGTACGAGTGAACACGTAAAAAAGGTAAAAAAAGGGGATACTAGAAGATGGGGCAGGATGAGAAGGAGGGGGATTGTCGTTGGAGTCGCATCATGACGAATTAGGCAATATGGGGGTCAGTATCTAGTAGCGGTGGACGGTTGGGTTGTACACAGAGTGCTCAGACCGCTCAAAAATTTCTGTATACCGAGGAGGCATAGACTTTTTGTCTATACAGCATAGTCAATTATATTAATTGAATTTGAAAAAGACTAAATCCACGTGTTATGGCCTGACCATCTGATGTCATTGCTATGGAAGAATATGGTCAGTGCATTGAACACGGGCTGTATATGCAGCGATAAGTGTTTATAATTGATATGTACTCCGTATACCTGGAAAGACCACAGCATCGCTATGTGAATCCGGAGTCCCTGAAGATCATAAAAACGGTCAACAGTGCAGAGTGCGTACTCGCGGTGCTCATCATCGGGGATTGAAAGTGCAAGGCTGCCCTGTGGGGTAAATCCGGCTCTATATTTAAGATGAATCCATAGAACAACCATGGATGTACTCCGTAGAGCGACAGTCTTTCCTAGTTCGACAGACTCGAGGCGGACTCGGCCACCATATGGAGACTAGTGTCTGGCGAACCATGGATGCGACTTACTCGAAAGCAATGCGCCAACAGTTATCTATGTGTCAGCCTCTCTGCGGGATGCCCGGCACTGCTAGTCTTCCCGAGTGGCCATTGCCAATTTCTCTCTTTTCATACGAAATAGTGTACTTTCACTATTAGGAGGAATATCGGGAAAAGTCAAAGGATGCAAGCTTAGATAGGATTCACTATGGAAAGTGCTGTGGAAGATCCTTTGATATTCACTGCGTTGTCAGTGACTTAGTCTGCAGGTCATTACGGTTGTACGGACTAGCGGTAATGATACATAACAGTATAATACCGCTAGTACGATAGGGGTTACATGCTATAACCGCATCATCGACTGCTGCTGCCTTTGCCTGTCATTCATATTAGACTTCCTGTATATCCTGGAGTACTGTAATGAGTTCATGTCAATATGTTATACGGTGTGCAAAGTAGTAGTCACCTGTGGCCTGATGCATTCAGGTTCAGGATGAATCAATGGTAACGTAACGTACGGAACCGGCTCTGTTGCCTCCATCGGCAGTACGGTAATAATACGGGTAATATTCGAGGATCGCAACGCCTTTCTTAATCGAAACCAATCCTGGTCACTTCTTGGTATATTATTTTACTTCTATCGATCTCCAAGAGAGCTTCTTCGATCTCTCATATCTCATCTCTCCCTCTCACCACTTCTTATCTTTCTATATCTCCTCTTTCCCTCCCTCTTCATTCTTTTTCTATACATTCTTAAAACTCACATACCTCCATCGGGTTCGTGTGTTCCGCCACTTTTCCCGAATCCGTCACGCTTTCCGCAGCCCAAGCGGGACTACATCCGAGGGTGGACTCCCTTTAAACCACCACTGTCGAGGGAAATTCGACACGCTACTTTTCGACTTGACTTCTACCTCTTTTCATTCTGATGCTCGGGTCCTCAGGATCGCAAAGCCCTCCTCCCCTTCATCACTCTCCATCCGTTGGTGATCACGATCGTGCTTCAACCAGAGACTCGACTCCCGTCACCACTCCGCTTGGCTTTGGAGTTCCATCTTCCCACCGACCGGATAGGGAAAAGGACTATTTGGATCCATTTTGGTCTCGAAAACCCGTTGATTCCGGACACCATCGATCATACTTTGACTCCCAGATTCCCTCCTCGTCGCACCTTGACGCAGACCAAGATTTTCCCCTGTTTCTTTCGCCTCCTACGTCGAACAACACCATGACCGGTCCAGCTGCACCTATTGACATTGCCACCCGTCAGACCTCCGTCTCTCCCCCCGGGCAGCAGGCATCGAATTTGACTTCCGCTCTGCAGAAAGCGAATAACGGTGAGCGCACGGGCAGCATATCTCACTCCAGCGGTGTTGGTCTCAGCGTCTTCAAAGCCCCGCCACCGCGCAAAGATTCTTTCAACACGGCAGCGGGTCAATGGGGAAATGGAACCAAGCCAATCTCCGTTACCGGGTCTAATCGCGACAAGCAACGTCGGGAGTCACTGGCTGGGAGTTTAGTGGGTGGTATGAGCTGGGGTGGTGTGTCTGTTGGGAGCTGGATTCGTGATGAGTGAGTGCCACTGGCTTTGCATTCCTAGCGGGGTTGCGGACCGCATCCAGGAGCTCCGGAAGAGAAATGCCGCTAACAAGCATTATAGCATCCTTATGACCGGCACTTCTCCCTTTACGGGTTTCCAGTCGCCCTCATTTCACTCTTCTTCCTATCTGCCGAAATTGGAGGCTAATTTCATGCGTGACTTTTCATGCTGCGGCGTGACTCTCCCGACACTCCATGATTTGTTGCAACATTATGAAGAAGCTCATGCCACGAAGTCGCCACACCAGGGCCACCGTCCTAGTCAAGGCGAAAGCCGGGCTGCATTGGCGGCAGCCGCAATCGCTCACCAACAAAGCCAGCAGAACAATGGCCAGAACCGTGGTCTGCAGCCCGACAAGATTATGGATATGCAGCGCAAGTTGAGCCACACTCAACCATCTCACCACCACCCCGACCTGGATACCATCGATGACATGGAGTTGGATGAACCTATGGGCGATAGCGATTCGCCATCGAATCTATTTTCTCCCCCACCACAAAATGGCGACCAGAGTGGATTTGGAAATTCCAACAGACCGCAGCTCAATTTGTCTATGCTTCCGGGCAACCAAGGCTTCAAGAGCTCCCAGCCGGGTACACCGGTTAGCTCAGCGCGTCCTCTTTCGCTGCAGAATAACCCCACGGTGTCTTCCGTCAACACACCAACTCTGATGGCGAACCCTTTACAGAACGCACAATTTCGAAGCACTCCCGATTCATCTGCTCCGGGTACACCAGCCGAGATTGATGAGAGCGTAGTCGGTGGGTTTGGTGATTTGACGATGCATGGCGGCGGCACCAACAGCCAGGGCCAGGGTCAGTCGCAGTTCTCGCGATTTGGATCCAGCAATGACATGGTGGACCTCTGTATCGATGAACCAGCGAAGCGGTTGTTCAGTCCCAGTGGCGGCTTCAACTCTCCCAACGCGCATTTCAAACTCAGCGGAGCACAGTACGGTCCTAACAGTGACATTGCGCGCCGAATTCGGGAGCAACAGTTGCTAGCCGGCGTGCCGGACACCACTGCTCTTCTTCCGAACGAAGAGCCCAAACCATTCCGATGCCCCGTCATTGGCTGCGAAAAGGCGTACAAGAACCAGAATGGCCTTAAATACCACAAAGCTGTAAGTACATACAGCTTCAGAAGAATTACTCTCATGTATTCCGTTCCATTACTAACTTTATCTCAGCATGGTCACAACAACCAACAGTTACACGACAACGCGGACGGTACATTCTCGATCGTTAACCCTGAGACATCGGCACCTTACCCCGGATCGCTCGGCATGGAGAAAGAGAAGCCCTACCGGTGTGAAGTGTGTGGCAAGCGGTATAAGAACTTGAACGGCCTCAAATATCACAAGTCGCATTCACCACCGTGCAACCCCGAGTTTCAGCTCATGGCCTGTCGCAGTCTCAACTTTGGCGGAGGCGTCATGCAGGGACAGAATATTAACGTGGCTGGGGCTGGCCTCCCTGGCATTGGTGAGGAGGGTCTTCTATAAACTGCCCTCTTCGACAGCTTCGTCCTTTATATTTGTTTCTTTCTGTTTTCATGATTCCCCCTAATGCTTATCGACTCGACAAATTTTTCATGGCCTTTGTCGCTTTTACATACGATCTAATGAACGGTTCGGAGGCTTGGAGTTCAATGTGGTGTTCACTTCATATTTCACTGAATGTCGACTGCCATTGAATGGACGAATAGTCCTTATGCTTTGACTACAGTTGAGGAGACCGCATACGAATTGCTCCTTTTTCAGATTTCCGCTGTTCCTGTCGGTTTCAGAAGAGAACACAGATATTTCGGTTTTTTTTATCTTTTTTGTTACTTGAAATTCGTTTGGGAGCACAAAAAAATTGGGTCCAAAAATTTCCTTTTTATTCAAGGGTGGTTTTGTCGTCTTGCTCCAACGCATATCTTATTTGGTTATTGCTTCTTGTTGGAGGAAAAGTTGCTTCTAGGCAAGCCAACGTCTTGCCTGCCTTGAAACGTTTTGAACAGAGATCTCAGAGCTTCCTTTCTAGCTGTGTATGGTTCATGATTCTATTTTTTTTTTTTCTCTGTTTTCGCTTTTATTCTTTTCTCGTTCGAAGCGGTTTTCGAATTCCGGGGCATTGGAAAAGGCGTCGATCCTGTAGATAGACGTGTACCCGGAGTTATCTTTTCTTCTCTTTCTGCTTGGTCATTCATATCGTTACGGTGTTGGAGTTCTTTTCTTTTGGTTAGCTAGCTTCTTTCTTGTTTAGCCTTGTTCGCTGCTTCTCGCTTATAGAACTCGGTGCTTTTTTCCCCTCTCAATTCATCTCTAGATCACCATGTTTCAATTTAAATCAAGCTTGTAGCTGTCGTAGCTTGGACATAATATTTACTTCGTCCAGCTGCATTCCATGCTATAAGCCTGACTTATCTTAATACTTGGGAGTTACTTGAGAAAAATAAAGCACCATTGCCATTTTCATATGCCTAGGCCGAAATTAATCTAATAAACCACATAAAGCGAAAGAAAAAGGATAGAAAAACAGCCATCCTCACGAGTTAGCGCCAGATGATTGGTATTTATGCCGTCAGAGGAATCCAGTGGTGACGGGACATCAAAAGATAAAAAGGAAAACAGTAGCGATAGAAAGCAACACAAGGAAAAGAAAAATTTCCAGGTTGCAATTGCACGCTGTGTTCATGAAAAGCGAGGTCATGTCACGAAACGCCTCGATAATGGGAAATTCATCTGAATTCATTCATCCTGTGGGTAGGAACCAAGTATTGCAATTTCTTTTCTTCGTTCACCACTTCCCTATTTCTTTTTTTTTTTTTTATTGGTTTGTTGTTTTCTTTTGTTTTCCTTGTTTCTCGTAGTCTGTAGCGAGACTTTTCCGCGTTGCTTTTATGACGAAGAAAGGTACAAGAGCAAGAACAAAGGGTCAAAGAAAGAATACCACGACTTGGGCCTTGAGATCTACCATTCAAACTCGCCTTGGCCCTTACGGAAGACGTATCTAATACAGTTAATAACTTTCTCTCAGAACCGAGTGCAAAGAAAAGCAAACTTACTCTTTACCGCCAGTGGTCAGAATACCGTCCTTCAAGGTACATTTCCACTTGTTCTTCACCCGCTGCACCTTGTCATAGGTACAGAGCATGACCTGACCAACGGCGTCTTCAGCTTCGTTCTCATCAGCCTCGTGGTCTTCAGGATCATCGAGGTCAGAGTTGATAGCGTCTTCGTCGTCTTCAGCTCCTTCGTCATCACCGCCAGGGCCATCGAATTGTGCTTGTACTCGGGGTGCTTGCGCAATCGAAGTCGACGAGGATGGCTCTGCGTCCGGAGCAGCCAGATCAGAAGCAAGTTTGCGTGTCGATGACGATGATGGCTTTCGTTGACGCTCCTCCAACGGAACGAGAAGACCACCACCCTCCATGTCGAGCATGCGGTGTTTCAAGTGCTCACGGAGGACTCTGTCATTCTGTCCCGGCTCACGCTGGGCAGCTTCCCGCCGTCGAGCAACCTCCGCTTTCCAGTCTGACAATGCATCGCCAGCGCCATCAGTTTGGGCATTGCCCAGGAATGGCTGGCTCATGGGCGGGTAGCCGGGTTCCTGTTTGATCTGGGAGGCCTGGCCGTTGGACACCTGGTACTGCTGCTGTTGTTGTTGCTGTGGCTGAGGATTTTGTGGACGTGGCTGTCCCGGCATAGTCAACGGTGGCGGCTGTGTCTGTGACTGGGCTTGAAGCTGGCTGACGGAGTTGGCGGCAGCAGCCCCAAATCGTTGCTGCATCAAGGTGGCAGCACGCTCACGGGCAGATTGAGGGTTGGGGTTTGCTGCCATCATGTTATTCATCGGTGGGTACCCTGTCTGACCATTCAAACCGGGCTCAGTCTTGATATATGGTTGTTGGTTCATTGTGTTGGGTGCTCCAACGGGCGTGGGTGCCTGAAGCGGGGGCACTGTGCCGGAGACGGATTGTGGTGTTGAGTGAGGAACATGTTGCTGTTGCTGTTGCTGCTGCTGCTGTTGTTGTTGGGTCTGAGGAGGAGGGTTAGGTCTGGGAGCATTCGACGGCACGGTCGCGGTAGGAGGAAGGATCTGGTTCTGAGATTGGGCCGGTGCAGCTTGGGGTGTCGGATCCCAAGGAAAATGGGCGACACCGAGCGATGAGAGTTTTTTCTGCCAGCTCTGTAGTCAATGTGTTAGCCTGGTAAATGTGAAGGTGTGATGACATGAGAAATGCAGATCAAAAATGTACACTCGTATGTATATAGTCAACCGTCCGAATCAGGCAACTGGGGGCGTGCTTGGCGCTGAGGCTCCTATAAAAGAGGCCTCTAAAAGGCGGTGGCTTCCCCTCACACAGCCTTCCGCATCCTCCTCAGGATGACTCACGAGAACGGCGAACAACGATGAAATATTCGATGAAAAATTAGAAAAAAACATACCTGTCGCAGGTCTAACAACGTCTGCTGGTCCACGCCACTCTCTTCGAAATCAACCTGAGAGGAATCACAGACTTCCTGAATCACGAGATCGAACACCGTGCCCTGTGGTGAGAGATCACCGTGGTATCAGCTCAAGATTCTGACAACAACAGCAACGAAATGACCAGGATTCTATCAAAACTAAACAGAAGGAACCAGGAAAAGACAGCAGGAACAGCTATAATCCCCAGTGAATCTCCCTAGGAAAGGGCTCGTCCACTCACCACCAGCTGGTTCGACATGGTCGCTGGGCGAGCGAGACAGACACAGGAAACCGTATGAGAGAGAGCAGGAATGTATCGGTTAAAATATTTTCTCTTCTTTTCTTTCACTAAAACAAAAAAAAAAAAAAAAAAGCCTATCAAATAACAGCGATGATGATGGTTTGTTTCTTTGGCTTATGACTTCGGTCGGTTGCCACAGGCGTCTAATAACGAGCAGAGCAGAGCGAGTGAAACTCCCCAAGCACAAAAATAACCTAGAACAGGAACTTGCGATGGACGATACAACACGTTCAACGGCCTAACGATGCGCTTTTCGGCCTGGAGGGAGACGGGAGCAGCGGACGGACTGGGCGTCAATGGGAGGATTTGGGGTGATGGAAGGGGAAAGTTGCGATTTCCCCGGCGAAAGTAGAGCCGCCCGGGTGCTTAGTCAGCGCGTCGATCCATCTCGTCCCATACTGTACTCTCTAGTAGAAAACTACTGGAAATTCACCGGATAATGCTGTACGCAGTGAAAGGGTAAAAGAGTACCGTATGTGCATTAATCCCGAAACCCTAAGAATATCCAATGTTCCTACTGTCCATACAAGAAGAGAAGAGCGCCTCAAAAATAGTATCCAACGTGCATCCAACTCCTCCCAATGACCTAGAGACCGTAGCCTTCCAAAACGCCTTGCAGAATCTACAAAAAAAGCAATCTAACGAATGGTCATCGACTTGTTCATCTTCGCCTTGCTACCGACACCTCCTTCGCGAGATGCCGAAGCACTAGTGCCAGCCTTACGCTCAAACACCTTCCAGAACTTCAAGCTCTCATCTGCAGCAGCGGTAGCCAGGAGCTGACCATCCGGACTCAGTGAGCTGTGCAAGACACGGGTCTCGTGCGCAGGGATTTCAATGTTGCGGACCAGTGTCGGGTAGCTCCAGATGCTCAGCGAGTTGTCCGGGAATCCACTCGAGCTGACAATCTCCCGGTAGTGGTTGCTCCACCGCAGACTGGTCACTTGCGAGCCGGTGTCGATGCTGTTGGTACGGGCACCGGTGGTAGTGTTCCAGAAGTGGATGTGACGGTCATACGAACCACCTCCGGTGGCCAACAGGTTCAGTTGCCAGGGGCACCAGCTGAGAGCCTTGACAGCAGCACGGTGGTTGGTCTTGGTGAACTTGGGGGCGCTGAGAGACCGGGCATCCCAGATGTTGACTAAGTTGTCGTTACCTCCCGTCGCAAGCTGTGCACCGTCAGAGCGCCACTCCAAGCCGCAGACTTCTGATGTGTGGGAAACGAGCTCTGCCACCTTGTGCTGGGCGATACGGACGTCGTGGTTGTAGACAAGACCGCTGCGTGCACCAGTAGAGAGAGTGTGTTTGGACCAGCCCATGACGCCGACACGAGAGTCGTGGCCGTACATGCTTCGAAGCTTGGTCCCCTCCTCAACGTCCCAAATCTGAACCTCACCCGTGCCCAGACCAACACCCACATAAGCACCATCACCACTCCATTTGACACTGCTCACGTACGTATCAGGAGAGGTCTCTAGGAGGCAGTCGACGGACCCGCTGTCGGCAGACCACACGTAGACGTTGCGCTCGAGACCAATAGCCACCTGGTTTCCAGAGCTCCAGTCAAGGAGATTGAGATAGTAGTCGTCGAGCAGACCGGGTGCGTCGAGAACACGCTCGGGAGCCGTCTGGATTCTCCGGCGGAACTGGGCGGACTGGGACTTGCTAGGCTTGAGAGGACGGTTGTACTGAGCCCGAAGGTCAATGGGCTTGGACGACTCGGGCGGAGGAGGCTTGAAGGCCAGGATTCTGGTGTTCAGGTTCACGCCACATGCATCGGCCAGTGATGATTCGTACGCAACCGCATCCGGTGCTGGTCGTGTGTACGAGGAAGTGGAGGTCTCGTTATCTTCCAGGCCCAGGTTGTCAAGGGCCGCTGTGAGTTCCTCGTCGCTGCTTCCACGACCACCAATATCAAAAGCACTAGCTGCGCTGGCAAGCACAGAAGAGCCTTCCTTGCCATTTCCACTGGTCTTTGGACGCTGGCTTTCCTCCGGCTTGGCAGTACCGGCCGTTGCAAGCCCTTCGCTTGCGGTGCGGTTGGGAATGAATCGGTCACCAGCATTGTGCGGAACGCGAACCGTGGTCTTGCCAGATCGTGTGCGGGTCGAGACTTCTTTCCGTGTGGGGAGATCTTTGCGTGTACGCTCTTTGGCCGAAGGAGACTGCGAGGATGAAGGGCCGGTGCCGGTCAAGGTCCACTCCGAAACACCCAACTCCAGGTGCTTCGGCGACTTGCGGATACGGGCGATGTTGGACTTGGGCGATTCGCGGTAGCTCCGAGAAGCCCTTGTCGAGACCGACTTGGTGAAGTATTGTGTGAGGTTTCCTCCGTAGACGGACTTCTTATCATCTTTGCTGAAATCCGATGGGTCACGGGAAGGGGTGAACGGGGACGAGTGGTTTGACGTAATGCTCTCAGTTCTAGGACGAGGAGACGGAGTGAGAGGCATACGACCTCCAGCCGTCTTTGAGGCAAAGATGCCTCGATGAGACTTCACTGGCGTTGATACCGTTGGCGTAGCCATTGCGGCGTAGAATGATCTGAATCTATGTGAATGAAAAGATGCGAGCGTGGAACAACTGCAAAGCGTAGTGAAAGATAAACTGCAATGAAGACCAATTAATTAGGAAAAGAGAAAAAAGAGGATAATGGGGAGGAAAAAGGATGTAGAAGAGAGCAAAAAGGAGCTAGGAAAGGAAGAGAATAAATACAGGATATAGTTCTTCTTCGCCGGGGCAACCGTTACCTGAGGTACGGCTGCACTAGTCCCGATTGGGGCAGGTATCCACCTGACATGAGGCTGCTTTCCCAAGGCGGTAAGGCCCATCTCGGCGGATCACGTTACTTGATATAGCCGCTTTAGAGTAAAAGCGGCTACATTATTATGTGTGGTACAAAACCACTATCGCAAACAAAGATACAATGTGAGGGCTCTGACATTCATAATCGAGTCTTACTATTTCTTTCTATTGACCTCCTTTTTTTTTCGGTTGCGTTGGTCTCCGTCGGGGCCCCTAAGCCAACTGTCCGCTGGGTCTACCTTGATGGCACGGCAACCATCACCGTCCCCCACTCCGGCCCCTACTCCGTCCTCCATACTCGCTGCCACCGCGCCAATCGTCCTGGACGGTGTCTCCAGGGCCGAATCCAATGAATCATTCTCCTATGTACGGTCAGCAGCCATATCTCATGCCCTCAAGTCCCGCCACCGCCCGTCGGAGCAGTGCGGACGACCGCCCGAGCATTAAAAAGGCCCAGGGCCATGTCCCCGCATGCTTGGTCAATGCTTCCGTGACGTATGTCGGGAACGATCAGATCTACGCCTTTGGAGGATTTGATCAATACACCGATGAAGGTTTGCTTGAATCCAATAGAACGCAATTGGATTCCGTACTAACATGCTATGGAATAGTGTACAACCATGTTCTAAAGCTGGACCTACAGACCCTTCGTTGGGAATTGGTGGATAATTATGGCGATATTCCTGGAGTTCGCATGGGTTCGCACAATTATTTTTTGCTTCCCTTGCTTTGAGCTCTGAACTAATTGGTCTATTTCCGGTATAGGTCACACCGCGACCCTCTATCAAGGTGACAAATTGATCGTATTTGGGGGAGAAAACGAACATCGCGAATATCTGTCCGACGTCGTCATATTTGATATTCCCACTTCCACTTGGTCACAACCAGAGATCCGAGGTCCGATCCCACGAGGAAGAAATCGCCATGCTGCCGTGATTTACGAGGATAATCTGTTCATCATCGGTGGAGTGACGGGAGAGCACAGTGTCATTCTTGACAGTCTGACTTACTTGGATTTGAAGACCTGGACTTGGTCTCGGACCTGGAATTTCACTCCCCGCTTTGATCATACGGCATGGGTCTGGGGTGGTCGTCTCTGGATTTTTGGGGGACTTGGCCCGGACATGGAGCGGACAACCGACATCTGGTGGCTTGATCTCAAAAACTCTCCGTCTCTTGGGATTGCAGCATCACAAGGTACCGTGGATCTCCCCGCATTTTCAGCAACAGAATGACTCATGACCCAGGCTCGACGTCAAGTAGTAGCCCGTCGCAGCAGCTTCCCGGACGGTCTGGTAGCTACGCACCAAACTCGGGCAGTGTCCAAGTTCGCAATTTGAATCGGCGAAAGCCAGCTACTCCAGGGGCAGTATCTTCCCTTCGGTTTCAGTCAGGTCCTCACGTTCCTGCACTGTTTTCGGGAACACATTTTCAGGCGTATGCCTCGGGCGTGCTGCTCGATCTGATTACTCCATCCGAGACCGTGCGCACGTATGAGTGTAACTTATCGTTGTTAGAACTCGATACCTTGCGCTGGCAAAGGTTGGCGGATGGACACGAAATCTTCAAACCGGGTTATCGGTGGCACTACTGTACCGTAAATGCAGACGGCACAAGAGCTTGGTTGCTTGGGTGTGACCTGAACGCAGGAGCTGGGCAGGGGGCCAGCGACGAGAATCACATGAGTGAAATCCTTTGTATTGATTTAGAGAGATACGGGCTCCTCGGAAACGAGATGGGGGCTATTTCACCGGATCAACGAAAGACACTAGCTTCTCAATCCGAGCCTTCATGTCTTTCGGGTCTGGGCAATGACTTATCTGCTGTCTTCGATCAAGCACCAGAATCTGGCAGCGGTGCTGACTTTATCATTACTGCTAACCGCGATGATGATGGAGACCCAGATGCCATGGTAGATGCCTCGTCCTCGCAACAGTCCGAGACTACTTTTCTATCACCCAACGCGGATACCTCGCCTCCGATACATGTTCATCGCATCATTCTGCAGCTGAGGTGGCCCCATTTCAAGCGACTCTACTCCTCCAGAATGGCAGAATATCATGCGAACAGGATGCATATCCCTGAGCCCTACTCGGTCGTCCGGGCCTTCCTGTACTATCTTTATACGGACAGTATATCCGGCCATCCAGAATACTGCTCTGACATAATCGACGTAGCAGGGATGCTCGTGATGGCGAATCTCTACGACATGCCGAAACTCCGTCTTCTGTGCGTGAATCGATTAAGCCGCGAACTTGATGTCGAGAATGCAGCTGTCGTCTGGGAACGAGCGGGACGAACAAACGAAGAATGGCTGATGCGCCGCGCCGCGCAGTTCTGTCTCGCACATTGGGGCCGCATCGTGAGGACAGACGGCTTCAAGTCTCTAAGCAAACAGAGCTTGATTGAGCTGTGCGAAGTTGCTGATACTGAGGGTCGGATCATTACCGGATCCGAATTAGAAATGGTGGGTGTCTGGGGCACGGATGCGCTTGGTTTGAATCGGGATCTTAAGCGGCAGCAGCTGGCGCTTGGTAATGCTGGTATGGACGAGGATGATTATGACGGGGAGGATCTTGAGGGGATGGAGATTTCGTAACGATGAAGCACGGGCAATGGATGCATTTCGGCGTTAGGGCTTAACGGGGTAGATTGTCTGGGACATTTGGCGCATCGGTACGGCTTATTTAAACGGTTTTAATAGTTCTCGTGAAATAGTAATGATTAGATACGTACCATTCGAAGGAGATGTAGCGCATGGCACAGCAAACGATTCCCTGAGTCGAAAGTGCTAACTGCCAATACCGTGCAACTCTGGAAGATGCGTACTACCGTGTCTAGTAGCTTAAGACGACATCTCCACGCCCAGACCACGACGATGAATCACTAGAAGTGACCTGGGCAACGCGCTTCTAGAGGCTTATGTCGACAGCTACAGATATCGACGAGGGATGATAGTAGCAAATAACGGGTGCAGCCGCTGTCAAATTCTAACCTATCGTAGCAAGACACTGTGCTGTCAAGAATAAAAAAATTGCACACAGTATCTACAGTTCCAAGGGCCCCGAGCCTCGTCGACCGAGGGATAAAAGTCGATGTTTGCTGCTGGGACGTCCACCAAGATAATCCAAGGCTTGAAGAAAACCGGCCGCCCACTCCACAAGGGGCGTTTAATCTTGATAGTGGATGTAAGTTTCGCATTCTTTTGTATTCTTTCTTCTTCTCTCTTTTCCCCATTCAAGCACAACCAGTAGCCACTCGTTTGATAGACACCAGGGATTTCTTCTAGAGGGAACACTTTCCTGTGGGCTTGTGCTGCTGCATGATGTTCTCTTTAAAATCAATGACCACACACAACTGGTCTCAACAATGCAGGGACAGATACCACGGGCACGAAGTGACTCTCTTGAGGATATCCTGGATAATACATCACAGTCCAGGCGGCGCCGACTACACCCCACAGACCAAGACTCGAAGCAAAAACGACGTGACGTATTACCTTTCCAGGGTGATACTGAAGAGCTTCCGCCACTGAGCTGGACCCTAATATGGAAGGGGACCTACAGCAACCTGTTTGATGGTACATTTAAGGATGATCTCCGCAGCTGGGGATACATTATGTGGGATGCGGCACGACTTGAGCGCACAGGCGCCAGGGAGGTCTTGCATCGGCAGTGGAAAGCGTGTTGGAAAGATGTTGACCCAAGGAATAGGCTGCGGTACGCCAATTAGTACTGGTTTCCAGGCAGGAAGTCACCCTAAAGACTAGCTGCACATTGTGTATCAACTCAATTTCTAGCATGTGGCTTTAATTCCATCAAGTTCTTTCATTCTCCTCTATTTACTCACATCAAAGCGCATATCGAAAATGCTTCGACTCCATATCAGTCAAATCCTTCAACCCATCCAGAACCGCCTGCGCATGAGCATCCGTACCATCCCCCAAAGTCCCCTGTAAGCCTGAACCCGTATCCCTGTCCCTCCTCCAATTCTCCCCCCTCATCGACGTATACATAACCCCAGCCAAAACCACCATCCCCGCATAACAAGCCAACAACCCCGCCAACGCCGAGTAATACCGCGGCGCCTCCCTCTCAAAGAAGATATTCGCCCCCGCCACATTCCCCGCCGCATACATCGTAAACCACAACCCATTAGCCACAGACCTCTTTGTATGCCCAGCCACATTCGTCGTCAGTATATTCCACGATATAATTACCGGTGCCCCCACGATATACTGCAGCCACGTACACCCCACCAGCGTCCAGCGCTGGTCCAGCCCCGTGAAGCGGATTCCCAGGAGTCCGCCAAATGGGATGAGACAGACGCCTGCGAGGACGGCGCAGCGGGAGTTTGGGATGAAGGTTGCGATTAGGCCGCAGAGGGGGACTATGAGGGCTTCGAAGGCGCCGGTGGGAAGTTGCAGGAGGGTTGCGTTGATGCCGCTGAAGCCGTAGCCTTTGATTAGGGCGGAGGCGAAGTTGGAGACGCCGCCGTTGATTATGCCGCATGCTATTCCGATGGCGAGGCAGGAGAGGACTTTAGGGTCGTAGGCGATTTCGAGGGCTTGACGGGGTTTAATTTCTCTGGTCTTGATGCCGATCATGTTTGCTGCTACACGTTGGACAGCGACAACGCGCTGTTTGTGGGTGAGGAAGCGTGCCGTGTTTGGTGAATCGGGCATCAACCAGAGAAAAACACAGCCGCAGGCAAAGTTGAGGAGGCCGAATGTGAGGAATATGAGTTGCCAGCTGTGCAGTTGCGTGTTGTGTGAGTGTCCTAGGCCAAAGCCCAGTAGGGCTCCGAGCATTGTCGCGACACCGTTTCCGCTGAGCCAAATGGCTAGGCGGAGGGGTTGTTCGGAACGTTTGTAGAACATGGATGTTATAGTCATCACTGTTTTCACCTGTGTTATTATCATGTCTTACCATCGGTATTTGGATATAAACTCACTGCACGGACTAACACCCGCTTCAGCCATCCCAAGCAAGAATCTCAAAACCAGTATCCCAGCATAATTCTTCGCTCCCACATGTGCAATCAAAATGACCGCCCATATCAAGATCATCCCACCCATGTACTTGGCGATTGGCAGGCGCTGTATCAGCAGATTCGCTGGAATCGCCCAAAAGAGGTAGCCAAAGTTGAAGATTGCTGCGACCCAGGAGTAGCGCTGGCCTTGAAGACTGAGATCAGGGATTAGGGTGTAGGCGGAGGCGTAGTTGAGGGATAATTTATCTGGACATTATTGATGATGTTAGTTTCGGTATCTTATCTCCAATGTGAAGGTATTCCTCACCCAGGAATTGTATAACATAGGTAACATAGAGCTATCCATTGAGAAGATATCAGTCAATGCATATACATGATATGCTGAGGAAACTTACAATAGGCATAATCCGCCAATCCAGTATCTTGCGTACTCTCGCACCCTCCTGCTCTAATTCTTCAGATGAAAATTGAGCAGCTTTTGCATAGAGACCAGCGCCAATATCATGGATATCTCCGGTAGCATAGTCATCGTGTTGCTTGTCCGTTTCGGTCGTTGATGCCGCTGCTTCGATTTTGTTTTTGATATCGGACATGTTAACAGATCCAAGAATTGACAATAGGTGTTTTGAAAATAGAGAAAAAGAAGCATATCCAAGGTTCTTATGCCTTGCTTGTTATCACCTGCAGGTAGATAAGGAAACGGGCATTATCTCTCGGCATGGTGATCGGGCCCTGTATACTAAAGAGTGAGATGCGGAGGAGATAAATCAAAGCATCGTTATTCGAAGTTAATTGATTTTGCCATAGATTAAATACATTTTCAAACGCCTATCTATATCGTTCATAGTGAAGGAAAGGGAGCATAAACACGCGAAATGCATACACATACAATCAGATTATTTGATAAATTCAAGCGTACATTCCCACACAAGATCTTAGTTCTTAATCCATTTCTGTCCAGCAGTGTCGAATCCGATAATTTGCGAGTCAATGTTGAGCGTTTTAAGCATGAAGTCCATAGTAAATTCCTGTCAAATTAACATCACTCTTGAATGGCCTTCGGAATAAAAAGCACATACCTCATTCCCATCACCCTTCTCCTTCCTCTCCTCTTTCTCCTTAGCAGCACCCAACTGCTCCAACACGTCCTCCTTGCTCCTCACAATCCCATCCTCCGCATCCCCATAATCAAGCTCACCCCCAGCCGCCTCCCCACTCCCGAACCAATCCTCCATCTCCTCCCTCTTCCATCTCTCCTGCTGACTCCTCATCTGCTCCCTCCAAGCCCCCATCCCCCCCATTCTCGCAACCCTCTCCTGCGCCCCCGCAAAAACCTCCTCCGCCGCATCCTGGCTAATAGCTCTCCATTTAGCAATCAGGGACTCGAGTTCTGTGTCACGGTCCGAGGACTCGATGCGGAGGGCCTGTTGGGAGGTGTCGAGGTCGGTGCGGAGGGTTGCGAGGCGGGATTGCAGGGTGCGGTAATGTTTCTGGAGGGTGGATAGTTCGGGGTCCAGGAGGATGGGGCTTTTTTTGGTGGGGGTTATGGTGTTGATACCGGTAGTGGTGGTCTTTCGTTTGCGGGTTTGGAAGGTTGGGCCGGGGGTTGTTGTGGGTATTGTTGTTGTTTTGGTAGGGAGGGGTGTTGAGGTTGCGGCCGGTGTATTCGATTCGCCTTTCTCGGTTGTTGTACTGTGTGGGGATGTGGTTGCAGATGACTTGTCGTCTACTTTCTGGTTGTTCGTCTCTGATGCTTGCACCGGACGGCGGAGAGGTGACTTGAACGGTTTGGTGAGCGTGGATGTCGCGTTTTCGAGACGACGGCGCTTTGCGGACATATTGACAGAAGCCATCGTGACTTGAGCAATTCTTCTTCAGCTCGTTACATAGTAAGAGTCATACTGAGATGCACTGTCAAAAGGGAGATGGATGTGAAGAAGAACTCGAGACGAGACGCGCCGGAAATCTTATAGCGCTTATCGATAAGATAAGAACTGGATGACATCATTGGACGCCGGCTTAAAGACAGAATGATATGTTTATCTGAAGGAATATATTCGAAAATAACTGTGCAAATAGACAAATCGCTAATAATCCTATATCATAATCAATGCCCTATACCCCCTGCAACCCATTGATTGAACTCCGGCTCCCCGGGCCTTGGAAAAAGCCCTCGATCATCACCATTCCCCGGCGCCTGATTATTGGCATTATTTCCATTAGGCCTCTGGCGATTACGCTGTTGTCTGATGTATATCAGCACAAGCAGGGTCGCAGCCAACGTGAAGATAATAAGGCCCTCGAGGAGGCTTTCGTCGATATCAAGCTCCATGTCGTCGTAATATCCGTCGTCATGGCCCTCATCGTGTGCATCGGCGCTGGTTCCCAGCATCTCGTCTTCTTCGGCTCGTTGTCTGTACAGCTGAGCTCGGTAGCGGGCTTCTTCTTCCTCGTCGTTTTCGATGAATGCTGTGATCCATTCCTTGAAAGTTCGGCGGGGTTTCGAATCTAGAGTCGTAATGAGCAATAGCCTCGACAGTATGCAATGCGCAAGGGACTTACTTTCTTCCTCCTGTATAGGATTGATATTGCCATTGGTGATGCTATTCCAGTAACTCCGCAACCGAAGCTTAATCAAGCTAAGCTTCACCGGCAGATACGCTTCAGAGTTAATCTCCAGCGCCAAGTCATAGTATCGTTTGGCCATGTGGAAGTCCTGCGCGACGGCAACTCCATTCTCATGCATCCAACCGAGGTTCCAGTAAGCCTGTGCGCTATGGTGAGCCTCAGCAGCAGTATGGTAGCAGGTCGAGGCCTTCTCAGCGTCTGCTAAGATACCGGTCCCAGTGAGGTAATAATCGCCCATTTTGATCAAGGAGTCAATGTTTGCTTGTTTAGCTGAACGAGTCCAGTAAATCAAAGCTAACGCGGCATTCTTGAGCAAGGATGACGAGGGTTGTGGTCGTCGGGCATCTGTACCGTACGAAAGGACGGAGTCAACCGGCAGCAGCGAGCGCTGCTCATCGAGAAGAAACGCGACATTGGCCTGAGCGTTTTCGTACCCTTGCTCTGCGGCCATCATTGAGGCGACAAGAGCGCGCTCTTTATCACCGTCTTTGTACGCATCGTTTGCTTCAAGGAAGGATGAGTGGATGGCTTCTGCCCGCTCCGCGACCATCTTGTAGTACGATGCGGCCATCCCGCAGTGTCGCTGTCTGCCCACTCCGTTGTTGGACATCTCTGCCAAGTAGTAGAACGCCTCCATCCAGCCCCAGTGCGCGGCTAGCTCGAAGTATTTCGTGGCAGTGGAAACGTCGCCTTGATCGAGGAAAAGAGCACCCAGCCTTGTTGCTGATCCTGGGTAGTTCTGCTCCGATGCGGCCTTGAAGTATGCCGACGCTTTGAATGCATCCTGGTTAACACCGTACCCATGGAGATACATCAGCCCGATTTCATGCTGGCATAGAGGGTCCCCGTTAACCAATCCACGTTTAAACCACGTGAAAGCCGTGCTAAAGTTCTGCTCTACACCCTCACCACGCAGGTACATCAGCCCAATATGGCCAGCTGCCTTGGAAGCCAGCTTCTCAATTCCCATGGGATGATTTGGGTTGATAGAGCCGTCCTTATTCCAATACCGTCTCGCAACCTGCTTGAAGTACTTCAGGGACTTGTAGAAGTTCCGGGGCATGCCTCGCGCTCCTTCGTAGTGCATCTTTCCCAGGCTAAAGGTAGCCTTCAGCTCCCCTTTCCTCGACATCAAATCCAAGTACTCCAGAACATCTTCCAGACTGGCCTCGGTGCTAGACTGCGAATCGCGCAATGCATTGGGCCCTGAGCTCGACATGCTGGCACCTTCACCATAGACACCTCCCTCTTCGTCAGCCCAACGATACGCTTCGCGGATCATATTGTGGCCTCCAGGCGGTCCAGAACGATAGTACTGAATGGCCTTGTCTGCCACCCTCTTGTAATAATAGGTAGCTTCATCACAATCCCTGGGAGCTCCAATGCCAGCATGATGGCGATAAGCCAGCGTCATCTCAGACCGGGTATTGCCTCCCTCTGCCGCAAAAGTATGATACAACAATGCCTTCGCCTGGTCGCGCTCGACACCGCCGCCAATCCCAGTTGCATACATGAAAGCCAGCATATACTGCGCTGTACTGTTGCCCGTCAAGTACGCAAGGTTATCGTACCATTGGAACGCCTGCTTAAAGTCGCGGGGGTGCGTGAAGTTGCCGTGGAAGTTCATCTCCGCCAGTAGGAACATCGCGTCGGGGTCCTGGTCCTCTCGTGCCGCGATCTCCAGCTCCTTGACGGCCTTGGCCACGTTGGGGTTTATTTTTCGTGTATTTGTATCCGGGGGAGGTCCGTTCATAAACAGGATTCGGAAGGCGCTTTTGCCATAGTGTAGGGTATATCCAAGCATGCCGGATGGCTTGTCCGATTGGACAGTCGAGAGTCTGCGGTCACGGAGGATCTTCAACGCAGACGAGACATGTTCTATACCAAGTAAACCAAAAAAAAATTAGCCATGACTGTCCAAATATATACAGTCAGTTCTCCAACTCACCATTCTCAGGGCGCGCGTCGGTAGCCCCGCCGGCTCGTGACTCCGCGGATTCGCGAGCAATAGCTGTAGATGCGAACGCATCATTCGACTCGACCACAAGCGCCTGCAATAAAACTGCGCGAAACAGAAATTGGCACAGGTCAGCATCTTCGTTTCCTTCGAAGCCCAGTTTCCACCCGTCTTAGCCTCGGCGGAGAACTACTTACGCAGCGCCAAGGGAAGAACGAATCGCCATAACCACTTCATGGTGACTGATATCAACTTGGTGTAATTCGGGATGTTAGACGCATTGCGACACCTAATATTCCATCAGATATACTATGTCGAATGCTCGTTGTTGATAGTCGGGGAGATAGCGTCACAGCTCCTCTATCGGAACAAGCCACCTGTCCCGCGGAGCTTCATTTCGCCGACGCCAAGCTACTGAACTACAAGTATACAGTGCTACGTTAATGACTACTGTAAAACCTCGCTATGACGAGATAAAGGAAAAAGCTTAATGGTCTCGTTATAACGAGGAAATATATATCTAAGCCGAAAAGTAGCCTTTAATTGCAATCCATATATATTCAAACCCCAAATATGCCCTACTAAGATCAGAAATTAGCTTGTAATATCTCGCTGGCTTTGCAAGTCCAACTTCCGACGTCATATAATACGCTCATGCCTCTCCACCTCATTTATAAAGACGGGACTTCCCTCTGTCTGCTGCTCTCCATATAAACGGAGTCTCTGGATGGCTGCAATTGCTTCCTCCGCAGACACTTTTGGTAGAATTTCTAGCTCTTCTTCAGGATCTTCCTCAATCTCTGGCATACACTGAGCCAGAACCTGGCTCTCAATATAATCAGGAGAGTCCTGGACGGCCTCCTCTGTAGGGAGTAAGAAAGCTCTTATATCCATCAGAGGTTGAATTGGCGTAGATAGCTGAAGCTGAGAGAAGGAGGCCAGGATATCATCCATTACTGCAGGATCCACAGGCTCGCAGCACTGTATTTGAGGATCAAGAGCCTTTTGAAAGCAGTTTTGAATAGTTTGTGCAGAGACTTCATACTCTCCCAGCCTTGCAAGCCCCACCGGATGGCTTTTAAAACATCCATTGTAAGAACAGGGCTCCAATTGGCTTCAAATTCACACAGGATATATTTGACCCAGTACTGCTTCCAGTGAGTTCGCAGGAAGCCATATAATAAGAGTATTTTGAAGTAGCTGTTGACTCGCTAGTATTTCTGCTGCAGCTGCCTGATGAGCAGAGAAGTTATCTATAAGAAGAGCAACTTTTCGTCCATTCATTTTCATGTCAAACCAGCGAAGAAACTCGATGAAGATTTGGATAGTCATTCAGACCTTTTGATTACTCCACCAGATTAGATTGAAATTCCAAATATTTGTACTGCGACTCTGAAAGCATGTGGATTCTGAGCAGTTCCAATGAACCAGGGTTCTAGTTTCTCAGAACCGTCTGCATTGCAGCAGGATAGAGCAGATATTCTTGCTTTATTCTTTTTTCCGACCAGGGCTGTCGTGTTGAGAGGCTTCGGGCTGCAGTTTGTTTCCAAAGAAGCGCCATTTCATCACAGTTAAATTGATCCTTGCGGCTATAGGCGCTCAGAGCTTGCCGAATCCTCTGCCTGCTCTGAGACACCTCCAGCTTCTCCATGCTGCTCACGCCATTTGATAGCTCTCCGGGCTTGGAACCGATGGAGGCAGCCATTGCTGAATGTAGGGCTCTCCATTTCAGGATAAACGGAATCCCAAGAGCTCTCTGCTTTATGCCGTATAATCTCTGCAGATACAGATATTTGTCCCTCAACATGTGTTATCCAATCATATAAAGCATTCTCAAGCTCTGCCCCAGTTCTCGCGGTGTTGGCGCTTTAAATCTCGGGGTGGTTGATCATCATCAAGGTGGCTATATTTGCTGGATAGGATATCGGAGATGAAACCGGATGAGAGGGTATTGTTATATTCGGGTTTGAACGATTCGCGAAGGTCTTTTTGGCTTGAATTTGGATAGAGGCGCTTTCGGGCTCGGAGGGAGGCTTTTTCAGACGCAGGGATGGACTTTCGTGGCAGCATGTTAGTTAATCACCTAGTTATAACGAGATTGTATGGAGGACCAGAAGGAGCTAACGAGACTCGTAGTAGCGGGGTTTCTCGTTGTTTATATGGGAAAACTAATTTAGGTAACGTGTTCCTCTTGTTATAGCGAGGTTTTACAGTATTACTCTACTGTGTAGTAGGGTTGAAATTATTCTGTAGATGTTTTTTTTTTTTATTTTTCTCACTGTTCTGTATACATGATCTGATGGGAGTAATACATTCAATCAATAACAATATGCTTCATGAAAACAGACACCACTCATTAGGGGGAAAGCAATAGATAAAAAGCGAAGAAAAAAAAGAACACCAACTTGAGAAACGCTCCATGAAGGGGATTTTCAAAGGTAGAACACTTCGGTATTTCAATGAGCTCAAAAACGTCCGTAACCAACCCACCAAATCATTCACAATCTCCGAAGGCCGGCTGCGAAAAAAAAAAGTCAAGAAAAAAAAAACTATTATGAGGAAGGCGAAAGAAGAGAAACAGCACCGTTTTCAGGCTGGAGCATAAGAAGAAACATACATTCGAAAAGGCCGCTGACCCCCAGATGGTGAAACAGAAATAACCAACCAATTCCGTGCAACTGAGATATGATGCAAAATGATTCTTTTTATGTTTCGTCCGACAACATGGGTACAATAATACAACGAAGACCATAGGAAAGCAAGGCAAGACGTGACCAGCTTTACTGACGTGGAGACCTATCATTGATGTTAGTCAACTCGAAAACATCTAGAACCCAGGCAAAACAACTTACGTAGGGCTGTATGCTGGCGAGGTAGGACTATAACTGGGGGATGTGGGTCCGCCAGGAGACGTGGGTGAGCCAGCAAAGTTCGGCGAGGTTGGTGAGTATTGCTGAGGGCTGGTAGGCGACCAGCCTGGAGATGTGGGCGTGTACTTGGGAGAGGTAGGTGAAGTGGGAGACAAGTGCCGGCCTGCGCCACCAATAGCAGGGCTGGTTGGACTGTAGCTAGGTGACGTAGGGCTAAAGGCAGGAGAAGCCGGACTGAAGCTTGGCGATGTAGGGCTGTAGTTGGGCGAGGTGGGGGAGAACCCAGGCGACGTCGGAGAGTAGGACGGAGACGTCGGGGAGGCTTGTCCATATGCCGGCGACGTTGGCGAGTAAGCAGGCGATGTAGGGGCGAACGACGGACTGGCAGGAGAGAACCCAGGCGAAGTCATGAAACGAGGACTGGTGATGGACATGCCAGGTGACGTAGGAGAGTAACTCGACGTCGGAGAATAGCCAGGTGACGTTGGACTTGTGTTGAATGGGCTTGTCGGGGAGTATCCAGCCGGACTTGTCGGCCCTGGACTGAATCCACCAAACCCAGCAGATGGCTGATAGTCAGTAAAAACACCAGGAGTCTCGGCACCGGCCTGGCGAATCGGAGAGAAGTTCGATTCGGGGTCGGGAGTGCCGATGTACGCACTCTCCTGCATGGGAGAACCAGTGTCATATTGGGTCGCAGCACCGTCAGAGATGATAGCATCCTTGGCACCGATCGATCCCATAACACCATACCGCGCGTTGTTCGAGACGACGGTGTTGAGCAGGTTCTGGTCTAGGTAGATGTCGAATTCTCCCGTACCAGCGGGTGCCATCTGACCTAGAATCAGGTTCTCAGAGACACCGCGGCAATCGTCGAGCTCTCCAAAGGCGGCTGCCTCCAAGAGGATTTCAACCGTCTCTTCGAAAGAGCAACGCATAAGCGCACCATTGTCTGCACGGTTGATACCGTGACGAGTGACCGGAGTCAAGTACCCACGAACAGTCATAACATCGACCAGCAACGCCAGGTGACGGTGGTTGACATACGAACCGTCGAAGGCCAACACCTGAGTCAATTCACGAAGGACGGCTGAACGTGCAGCTTCAATACCAAAGACTTCAAACACTTCAATAAACTGGTTTGAATAGGTACGCGTAGCATCGACTCCAGGAATCGCCAGAACTTCGCCCAGGGAAGAACCGCTGGTTTCGAGGACCCATTGTTTGCAGAGTGGGTCTGTCCTGCTTGTGAAAAGGGAGCCATCTTCGAGCACTCGGACGTTGTTCTTCTCGTTAATGAATGCTCGGTCAACGCCCGGTACGCCACGAAGAGTAAGAGTATCCAAAAGATGTTGCTCCAATTTCTTGAGTGTAACATCGTACTCAATATCATCATCCTCTTCATCCTCTTTGCTATCCTGAATTTGACGGATACGAATAACCTGTTCATCGGCGTTGTTATCACTGAAGAGAACTGCGATATCCTTAGGGTAAGCTTGCTTGATTCTAGACGCGACGTCCTGTACTGTAAGACCCTTATCAAGAAGCGAAGGTCGACTAAGGATAATACGCAGCAACCACTTCGACTGCCGAGAAGAGTCATCCGTAACATCTTCTGGGATAATGAAGTATGACTCCACCATATCCCTATCGTTCTCGATCACCGTAGTCTGGATGTCAGGATCGTAGTAGATTTCAGTAGCCTCGGTAACCGATCTCAGACTGGTGTGCTCCACAGCACTACGCAGCTGCTTGGCACCCTCCTTGTCGTGCGACTTGGCAGGCTCCTGGTACACAGTCATCGACGGAGTCTTGATGTTCGTGGCGACGTTAAGAATTTCCTTGATACGAGGTACACCGAGAGTAACGTTCTTGGCCGAAACACCAGCAAAGTGGAAAGTGTTCAATGTCATCTGCGTAGCAGGCTCACCAATGGACTGCGCAGAGAGGACACCGACCATCTCACCAGGACTGGCAGCGGCCCTTGCGAAACGGCTTTCGATGGCACCAATCACGTGCTGGAATGCGAGCTTGTTCATCGAATATTCAGTGACAAGTCTCCGGAACGCCAATCGGCTGCGAAGCTGCGCCTTGAACAGCAAAGTGGCATTATCCTGGGCCTCGCGCGAAATGGGGTCATCACCACGAACCACCAGAAGGCGATCAAGCAGTGACTGGACCTGAGGGACCACCTCTGCAGGATGCAGGTCACTGATGGTTCCCTCGCGAATTCTAAATGTATTTCTGGCCATTTCGAGAATTCTTTGCACGTTAATCGGAAGTTGCATCATTTCTTCATCTTCCTTTGCAACGGTACGGAGGAACGCACGGTCCCTGAGGAGCGCTTCCCATTCCTCGTCGAGGTAACGTTGAACTTCCATATCACCAGCAATCTCGTTGGCCTGCTCCAAGACATCAGGCCCAAGACTCCGTTCAGGGTCCATAAGATCAACACGGAAACGATCCCTGAACTTGTCGTCAGAGCACCTAATGACATCGACACGCTGGTTCTCAATGTGAGCACCGTCGAGACCATCTTCACCGTAGATGAATTGAATAATATCGCCCAAGGAGTTCCGGACAGTGCCGTCATACTTGACGGTAACCTCTTCCAGTGCTTTAACCAGCTTACGCTGGATGTAACCAGTTTCAGCAGTCTTGACAGCAGTATCAATAAGACCCTCACGACCAGCCATGGCGTGGAAGAAGAATTCGGTTGGAGTCAAGCCACGCAAGTACGAGTTCTCAACAAACCCACGGGACTCTGGCGAGTAGTCGTCCTTGGTGAAGTGCGGCAATGTCCGATATTTGAAACCGAAGGGAATACGCTTTCCTTCAACGGACTGTTGTCCCACGACAGCAGTCATTTGAGAGATGTTAATCGTGGAACCCTTGGATCCCGAGCGAGCCATCTGAATAGCGTGATTCAGATCCTTCAAACTCTTCTCGGTCTCACTACCGGCCTCATCACGAGCATTGTTGAGAGCGCGCGAGACCTTACTTTCAAAGGTTTCTCGCACATTCATACCGGGCAGTGCCTCAAGCTGGTTCTCTGTGGCGGTGGCAGTAATTTCCTCAACCTCCTTCTTTCGGTTGCGAACACAGTTTTCAATTCTCTGAATTGTAAGCGGGTCTGGAATCGTGTCACCGATACCAATACTGAAACCGTTGTGCAGCAACCAATAGTTGACAATGGCCTGAGCGCCGTTGAAAAAGCCCACGGTAGCTTCTGGACCATACTCGTTGAAAATGGTGTGAATAACACCACCACCACTAGCACCGACGGTCTTCTTGGAGAGCAATCCATACATGAGCTGGCCTCCGTGAATAAGGAGACCACCGTCAGCCAGAGGAGAGAACTTCTCCGCGAGGGCAGAATTGTCCTTGTCCACACGAAGAAGGTTCAACCCAGAGGGAAGCGCCATACTGATCATCTGTTTCCCTGTCCATCTGGGTCTCGGCTTGATGATAGCCGGTGGCGGGATAACTCCGTCCCAGTCAGGAACCCAAAGCATAATGTTCATCACCTGCTCTTTGGTCAAGAAGGTGTCCCGTCGACAAATCTTGTAGATACCACAGAGGGTATCTTGGACGATACCCATAAGGGGGCCGTTACGCTGAGGCGACACAATGTTGTGGGGAACTAAAGCAAGCTCGCTGAGTTCTGCGCGAGACTCTTCGCTCTGTGGCACGTGCAAGTTCATTTCGTCACCGTCAAAATCTGCGTTATAAGGACTCGTAACAGACAAGTTCATTCGGAACGTCGAATACGGCATCACTCGTACACGATGACCCATCATAGACTCTTTGTGAAGAGACGGCTGCCGGTTAAATAGAATGACATCGCCATCCATGACATGGCGTTCGACTTTCCATCCATAGAGAAGCTGCTGGCCGCCAGCCCTTCTCGCATGACGAAGATCGATACGTTCACCATTGTCTCTGACGATGTAACGAGCACCGGGGTGCTCATTGGGGCCGTTTGAAACGAGATGTTGTAACTTTTCAATATTGTACGGCGTAACGACTTCAGGGTAAGTCAAAGTCCTGGCAATACTCTTCGGCACACCAACTTCATCAAGCGACAAATTGGGATCACCCGTGATGACAGTACGAGCAGAGAAGTCCACACGTTTACCCATCAAGTTTTGCCGCAGACGACCCTCCTTACCCTTCAACCGAGAACGCAGAGCCTTGACAGGTCGGTTAGATTTCTGCATGGCCTTGGGTTGACCAGCAATGTCGTTATCCATGTAGGTAGCAACGTGGTATTGCAACAACGACTCGAACTCGCGCACCACATGTTCAGGGGCACCTTCCTGCTCACAGCGTTGAACGTTCTGGTTCGCTCGGACAATTTCAGCCAATTTGTATGTTAAATCATCCTCACCGCGCTGGCCACTGGTACTACCGCCAACAAGAACACTTGGGCGGACCGGAGGGGGCGGGACCGGCAGGACGGTAATAACCATCCACTCTGGACGGGCATAGTCGTTGCTCAGACCCATGATGCGAACAGAGTCAAAGGAGATGTTGCGGAAAACGTTGAGAGCCATCTGCGGAGTGATGGTCTTCTTCTCGGGTTGCGGCATGTCGTCCTCCTCCATCATGCTCTTGCTGGGCTTCCACGTTCCGACCAACGATATCCCTTCCTTGCGAATTGTAGGTTGGGCATTACCACAACCACCGTGACCACTGCTCTTTTCCTTGCCCTCTTTCGAAAACGGATCATCTTCATCCTCGGGGGGGTCGGCTTCACAGACCAACACGTCCTTGGAAAGTCGCCAGATCTGATCGAAACGCCTCTTCGGGTCTCTTACTCGCAAAGCTTGGAGAAACCTAGTATCATCCTGATTGAACAATGTCAGCAAAAGAGCCATGGTAAGATTTGCCATCCCAACAGGGATGACTAACCGTTTTGGCTTTGATCTTTCCACAGTTGTGGCAGACAGTTTCCAGCAGTTTCTTAATCTTGGTCAAGAAACCTAAATAATGACGTTAGCGCACGTCCTAGTAACTGACAAAGGAATTTTCCTCTTAGCATACCAATATGATAAACCGGTGTTGCAAGTTCGATGTGTCCGAAATGCCCTGGGCATTCTTTCTGACCTTCCTCGCAAGTCTCGCAGTTCCACTGGCGATCAATCGTACCCAGACGAGGATCATTCAAGCCCTTTGCTCGCGGTCGCTGCCGTTGCTCGTCCTGTTTTCAACCTGTCAGCAGGCCCAAAACACCTGAAAGGACAAAGAAAAGAATCTGCAAACCATTGTCTCCGGGTATTCGACATGGACCACACTCATCCGTTTGATCTCTTCTGGCGAGAAGAGACCAAACTGGATTTCCTTGATCGTGCGCAGCGGCGCCTTCGAGTAGGGGAAGTAAACGTTCGACATGATGGCGGTTAGTCGCGTCGGGTCGATCTAACTTCGGGCTGACGTGTAGATAAAACGAGTCCGTAAAACGCAGGAACGAGGTCGCGAAAAACGTGTCCGATCGAAACAAATCGGTCGACTCGGGCAAGTAATCGAAAAACAAGCAGGCGAAAAGAAAGATAGCAGTTGTAAGCAGCTGGCCAACTGAGGCCTTTGGCAGCCCTTGCCACGAGGGCGCCGACGACCTGATTCCACCGACGTCAAGAAAGTCGAAAGGGGAAAAGAGCGAAAATGGCGATCACGATAGAATTCCGCGCCTTATTTAGTCCATTAAACGATATCGCGATGCCAGATGCGATAGATTTGAGGCGTAGGGCGATGACCAAGCAGCGTGTCGGGGAGATGAAAGGGAGATGGTTGGAGGTTGCCTCAGTCGCCGATGGGGCACGAGTTTTCTCGAGCCGCAGAGTGGTAGCCTCTCTAAAAGTAGCAGTACTAAAGCTAGAATCTTGGCAGCTGTTCACCCTCACCGCCTTAATGACCAATCGGAGTAGCCATTTTCTTGAGTTGCTGCCGACCAGTACTTTGTTCTAAATAGGTCTTGACCGCCTTCCCCATTCTCAAATAACCGCCAGTTTCTACCGTAACATTTGCGATTCACTCGATGATAACATTTGTCGCAAAGAGCAGCAGTGCTCAATGCTAGCTTACAGTCTGCTCTCCTGGCCTATTCTCCCAGGCTAGGAACTTGTCTCTCTTCTTGTTTCCCTGTTTGAAATGATATCTTGACTACAAAATGAATTTGTCTCTCATCGATCCCTTTGTTCTGGCCCAGGACTACCCAGACACATTGACGGAGAAGCTGAGTATGTATTTACTTTCGTGGTGAATAATAATATCCACTAATCAAGTACAGGGAGCGGTCATGCGACTTGTCTACGCTTTAACCGCAAAGGAGATTATCTGGCTTCCGGACGAGTTCGTTTCCCACCGGTCCAATACCGAAACGCGAAATTGACCCTTCATACTAGGTGGACGGCACAGTTGTGATATTCGATGTCGAGACAAACGGAGTCGCGCGCAAACTGAGGGGACATACCAGGCAGATCCAATCGTTAAGGTTCGTCTTTTGGCGCCGGAACATTATAGGATAAAAAGACGATTAATGGTTAGCGTGCAGTTGGTCCAGAAATGGCCGGTACCTTCTCAGTTCGTCACAGGATTGGAAATGTATTCTTTGGGACATGAAGGATGGTTCGCGGGTGCGAACTGTCCGGTTCGAGGCCCCAGTATATATTGCGGAGCTGCATCCTTTCAATCAGTATGGCCCTTCCTTGTCGTTGGCCTACTGGATCATCCCACGATTGCATACTGACAGCTTACTTGCCTAGTCTACTTTTCGTCGCATCCCTCTTTGAAGAACAACCTACCCTCGTCGATATCTCATCACCGAAACCCGTCAAACGAATCCTTCCCTCCGCTCCTCTTCGTGCACCAGAAGTCGATCCAGCAGTAGCGGCGAAACAAGCCGCTCAAGATGCGAAACATTCGACCTGCGTTACAATATTCACTGCACTCGGAAACCATATCATAGCCGGCACATCAAAGGGCTGGATCAACATCATCGAAACAGAAACCTGCACAACCATCCATTCCACCCGCCTCTGCAACGGAGTGGTCATCCTCCTCCGCCTCGCAAGCAATGGCCGCGACCTCCTGGTTAACAGCTCAGACCGTGTCATCCGAACAATCGTCATGCCCGACCTCTCCCAACTAGGCACCGACCTCGAAGCCGCCAACATCAAGCTTCAAGTCGAACACAAATTTCAAGACGTCGTCAACCGCTTAAGCTGGAACCACGTCGCCTTCTCCTCAACCGGCGAATTCGTCACCGCCTCCACCTTTATGAACCCCGACATCTACGTCTGGGAACGCAGCCACGGCTCCCTCGTCAAGATCCTCGAAGGCCCCCGCGAAGAACTCGGCGTGGTAGAATGGCACCCCACTCGCCCCATGGTCGTCGCCTGCGGTCTCGAATCCGGCTGCATATATACTTGGTCCATCGTATCACCGCAGAAATGGTCCGCCCTAGCCCCGGACTTTGGCGAAGTCGAAGAAAACGTCGAATACATCGAACGAGAAGACGAATTCGATGTCCATCCCGCCGAAGAAATCCACCAACGCCGCCTCGATCAGGAAGACGAAATTCCAGACGTCCTCACTATCGAACAACCCATGACCAACGGCGCCGACGACAACAATAACAACAGCAGCAACGCCGTTGACGCCTTCCACATGCCCGTCCTGCTGGATATATCAGATAGCGAGAGCGGCGAAGACATCGTCGCAGTGGGGCCTGGGACGATGCGCAGACGCAGTCCCGGCGCGGGCCGTGAGTGGATGACCAATGGCGAGGGTGAGACAGGGAAGAACGGCGCCGGCACTTCACGGGGACAAAGAGGGCGACGGCGGTGAAGATTCTTTGTCTGTGAAGAGGGGAGCGGGTGGGAATGAGTGGCTATAATTGTATCATCTATAGGCAGGGGTGTGGGTGACAGGGTTGGTTCCGCAAAGGCAACCATTTATGTATTGTGCATGTGAAAGGCGTTCTGGGAGGGGTTTTTGTTAGCTTTTCACCTGGAGATAATTATGGCTATTTATTGGCATGAATGACATTTGTTTATTGACTTACCTTGACGCCGTGTAATATAGCAATTGATAGATAATACTACCAAAATTCAGCTGTGCAAAGAAAGAAAAGGTACTTGTACAGGGTTACATCGGATTGACCACGACCATTTGACCCGATCCATGAAACAGCCGAAGCACGAGCCCCAAAAAAGAAAGCAAATCAAAAAAAGAAAGTAAATTGCACAGCCAAGCTAGCAATGATATGCAAAAATTAAATAAGGAAAAAAAAAGGTCTGGGTATAAAGCCACGAAGACACACAGAAAACCTCAGCCCAACAAAAAAAATAAAAATAAAAACGCCAGAAATGCTAGCCGTATCGTATATTCCCGGCTCTTCTCCCCAGCCAACCCGAAGTAGTATTGTAAACCAAAAAGGAAAACCAGCAAGCGAAGCGAGTAACAATCATCAATTCTCCATTCTCCAAACCGAAGCAATCAATCAAGAAGGAAAAAACTCCGTCCGCATGAAGACCTGACCGTCCGTGATGCACCTTCCCCAATTTATTCCCATTTTCCCAGCCGTCATAACGATCCCATTTTTTTGCCCTGTCCGGTCCCACCTTATCCTTGTCCTGTCTCCCCTGTTCACAGGACGAGGCTTCTTTCTTTTCGAACCCAATGGTTTATATTTTTTTTTGTCAATCACAATAGCGCTCTCTCCAAAAATAAAATGTCAAAAAGGAATGTCGCCCGGACGGGGCCTGTAAAAGTTTAATCACATTAGAGGGGTTGGGCGCTTATTTAGCCTCCGGTTTTCGCGCTTGGTATATATGCAAAATGTTGTAAGAATGGATCCCCTTGTTGAAGGCTTCTGATTTGACCTCCGCGGCGATTCGCTTGATGTCCTCAATAGGCCAGCCGAAGACCCGTCTGAAAGGAGCCAAGCTGAGCGTCTCGATGCTCTCCGAGATGGCCAGGTTGTACCACTTGGCGACTTTTCGCTCGTGCTGGTCCTGATGCCAAGGGTTCAAGGGTAGACCGACCATTTGGTGATCAATGTCCGTAAAGCCTGCCTCCTGTAGATTTCGTATGGTCTCGCGCGCACTGTGCGCTATGGGTCGCGCTGACTGTTCCGTTGCCTGTTTCAGGAATTGATACCAGCGACGCAGTGCGGAGTCGTCAAGGGAACGATCGTCACATCGAGGCTCGAAATCGATTTCAACCTGCTCGAACCACGCACCGGGACGGAGATGAGCATAGATTCTATGGTAAAGACTGGGCCAGTGGGCGACGCTACCACTGCCCATCTGCATATGAATGAAATCCCAGTAGTCCTCCCCCAATGCCCAGGGGCTTTCAAAGTCAAACGGGGCGTAGAAATCGCAGTTCTTCCTCTCGATGTTGGGTGGCTGAATGGGAGCCAAATCCACACCCAGGACGAAGGCCTGCGGGTACTTGTCGGCCACATCAATGGCCCAAATCCCGGTTCCGCAGCCCAAGTCGAGAAATCGGCCATTGTGGGGATGGGGCGCATAAATCAATCCGTCTGACACCCTCGCAACAGTGAAAAGTTTGTGGAAGATGTCGAGTCGATCTTGTTCCTGTTCATCGCATGGGAGCATGTAGACACCTCTACGGTATCCATGGTACGTTCGTCCGTTTTCCTCGTGGAACTGGAATTTCTCGGGGATTCTAGAGAGGTGAGATGGTGAGCCAGTTGCCTTTGGTTGCGACAGGAGAAAACAAAAGAGAGATATACCTGTGGTTAGTGGGAGAAGCCACACTGGGCGACGCATTGCTTCCCCAACGCCCGTTAGCATTTTCTCTTTCGGCAGGATCTCGATCGGTGATGGTATAGATGTCCATGGCATCAGAATTATGTCTGGATCTGCCCATATCACTGGAAGATTGGGAGCTAGGATGATTAGGCGGGGAGGCCATTGTGGGAGGGCGCTGTCCCGCGGGACCGTTGGCGAACATTTGGAGAGTTAAGTTCAAGAGGACGAAATAAAGAGTCAGTAGATCAACCGACGGATAGACGGATATGTCGCGGGAAAATTCTCCGATGAGTAAACCGCGGGGCCGAAAGCAGGAGGATTTCAAGGAGAGGCACCAGATTTAAATCACGACGAAAACGGATGGTCCGAAGTTATGACGAAGGTTATCGATGGTTATCAATGTCGCGCGGGGCCTCGCAGCATGGATGACGCTGAAGAAAAAGAAAGACCCTCGGTTTGGATGGCGCTAAGGAACGGACAGTTGGCCAGCTGGGGTTGCATTAAAGAGACTAAAGCGACAGGGTAAAGGACAGACGAATATGGTGGAACAAGAAAGGTAGGAAGTGGTGGTGTTGGTTGGCGGTATACTCTATGTGTAGCTGGAGGGGTGGTCGGTGACGGAGAGTATATATAACGGTATGCCGACCCGTAACCGTTGATCGAGTGCGAGCAGAGTATATAATAGAGTAAGACGCTTCAAAAAGAGAGATAACAAGTGTCACAGCGGAAAAAAGAAGAACAACAGCGCTAGAAAGAGGTGGGCATTAATTATATTTCACTTGAAAACACGAGCGCACCGTCGATCAACAGGAGAGGAAATTTTAGAGCGCAATTGAACGCAGAGAAGCATCAAATGAGAGAAGAGATAAGCAAAACAGCCAAGGAACGTAACTGGAGAATTGGAGAGAGGAGGGAAAGAAGAGAAGAAGAGAAAAAGGGAAAGGAAGGGAGGAGAAGAAAGGTTTAAGGTTGTTTCCATCATCGGGGTTAACTGACTGCTGTCTTCTGGCTGTCTTCTTGTCGCTCCCGGGGCCCACGGAGCGGGGCAGATCGAATACTATTAAAAAAAAAAAGAATAAAAAAGAAGAATTGGCGGGTTTGAAACGAGCACGGAGTACGGCTACTACTATTGTCTCTAGAGTGATAATCTCGGGAAAGTGTCTGGTCGCAAGTATGATTGGATATGCTGCCATCTTGTTGGAAATTCTATTCCTGCCTCTACCCGAGTCTTTGGGCCTGACTGACTTAAGCAGCTGTGCGGTTAGAGAGAAAAGTACGGAGGGACGTGGGGAAAACATTGCGACAGATGTACTGAGTAATAGTTGGTGTATTATTTTTATTATTTTCACTCCGTATATTCTGCTTCACTGTGTGTCCTGCTATCACAGACAACTACGGAGTATGCTCAGGCTGAATATCTGCAGTCAGGAGTTCCAGCCACCCGGGCAAAGGCGGCCCTCAGTCTGGTTAGTGCCCGAGAGTAACCAGAAAAATCAAAAAAAAAAAAGTCATAATTTCAGTGAAGGAATGGCCCGCAGGATGGGGCTCTCGTGGGTTACGTCGGTGTTCATCAGGGGTATCAGCATACTTGCCCGTACGAAGTACATGCTACATATCATGGAGCATACGGAGTACTTGTACAACTACTTGCTGTCGTATTTCTTCAAACAATCAGATGCATATTAAGACCTCATGACACTTACTAGTTCAAGTACGGCCAAGTATCTCACTGACTGATCACAGTTCACCGCTTCCCGACTCTCTGGGTCGCTGTAAGTAATTCCGTTACCGAGTTACCACTAGTCCTCTTCGGGTCAGTATCGGGGGTACCGCCCACTGTCATGACCCACTGCCGAAAAGGGGATTATTATCTGTCTTTCTTTCTTGGTACATTAACTGCATTTCGCAATCCATCGACATCAGTCCTACTCTTCATGCCATTTCAGGCATACACAGGATATCCAGCAGTTTTGAGTCCTCTGGCAGAGAAGCGGATGCCCAACAAAGTTGTCCGATGATCAGGGTTCATGCTGGTACTGTTTCTCTGAGCTGTCACTCTGTCTCTCCCTTTCTTTCCTCCCACTCCATTCTCTGCAGCCCCATTTAGAGGCGCGGCCGTAGATAATGCTTCCGAGAATTATTGGATGGAAAATGATACGAGAAACATAACCTAGCCACGTGTCTGTTTGCCGGTATGTATTCCTTTGGACTCAACAGACTCAACCCCATGCGTCAGTGCTTTGGTCCAGCACTATTGGCTTTTTCTTTGCATTCCAGGGAATGCCTTGAATACATCATACAGCCACAGCTCTAATGCGAATGGTCAACGTTCTTTTTCCTCTTGCCAACGAGAATCGCATGTACGACGACGATCACCATTGGCTTTCTCCGGCACTCGGAGCCCGAACAATCTCTCGCTAACCCTGTGACATTCAGCTGCGCCGCCCTTTCGTGAAAGCAGACGTGTCTTCATGGCCTAATCGCACTCCACTTCTCCAAGTCACGATGTCCTGTGGACTCGATGTTCTGGCGGTAAATACAGTTGGTGGCGCAAACAAACTCAACGGGAGAAGATAAAAAGAAAATATACCAAGATGAACACCCAACAACCGTCTGCAAGATGATGCGTTTGCCACCACTTCATCAGCAAGAAGCGCAAACCCGCAGGATTCAGGAGCAGGTACAAGTCTATTCCTTGAGGTGCAGAATCAAGCATCTGATTTGTCTGGATGATGCCGCTGTCCAACGTGTCGTTTGCAAAAGCAAAGTCACTGCTCTCATGGAGCCGGCGCCTCTCTTCTCGATCATAACTGGCCATGCGCAGTGTGCTTACTCACGTTAGAGGCCGGGCCGGTGCGTGTCAGATTGACTTCTTAGGGGTCAATCCGAGGTCAATCCGAGATACCCCTTTGGCAGCTGTGCATATGCAAGTCTGGGTGGAATCGTATCAGAAGTCGTATCAGATTGCAGTTTGATTTCACTAGTGCTCCACACACCCTCTGTCGTTCTTGGCTGAAATTTCATCAGGACCAGTGATTATCCTTTCTCGGGAGTCTTTCCCATTCGTTGCGCTCCACTATCCGGCGCTTCCCTTGCGATAAGTCAATTGACCCAACCCTGGTTGAATATTAACCACCTTCCCCTTTGATGTGATGGCGGTAACTATAATAGATGAAGACGAGGTCTAGTAAAGTTAGTGATGGGGGAAAGGAAGAAAAAGAAAAAGAAAACAAAAAAGGAGCGACAGCCCAGGCGGAGAATCCTGCGTACTTCGCGTTAAGCGCTCCTTTCCTCTGCTGTCTTTCTCGATTATCATAGGATAATCGCTTGACCATCGAAATTTGCACATTTATCGCAGGTGTGGATATTGCTTTTTCATTTGCCAAATCGGGTTAACACGACACTAGGGCACTGGGCACAACCCCAATGCATGATGACCCATTTAACGGTGATGCTGGTCCTCCTCTCAAAGCCTCGTGGATGGCTGACGTGCAGTCGACGGTTATTGGATACATCATTCTAATACCAGCAGCTTGGGCCACCTCAAATTCAGGTTGTGACCCGTGGAGGAAATGGTATCCATCAGGGCGAAAGAAGAAAACCCACGCGCGTAGGCCCGAGCCGGACGGAGCCGGAGAATCAATTAGAATGTCCAACACAAGTCCCAAGCCGACTGTACTTGTGGTCTGTAGGTACAGATACCCCGTATTGTTTCGAGTCATTGTGCTTTTGACCGCTTTTCGATTTCAGCGCATCCCGCGGCCACCGGACAACGATCAGGCAATAGATATTGTATCAACAGGGGGATCAGAGCCAACAAAGTAAAATGAACAAAGCATATAGAAATAAAATTGCTAAAGTACTTGTACACTCTTAGTATTTTATGCAGAGTACTTGTGCAGAAATACATTCCTTATGCAGCTATGCGGCCTTCGGGCGTCTCCGTTCAAGCCACACAGAGAGAAATTTCTTGGCATTTCCATTTTCAACAGGCCAGTCAAGACTTTGCGGTTGTGTACTGCCAGGCTTTCCCACCAACAAACATCGACATTTCTATACAGGAATACAACGCTGGCGTTGGACAGCCATACAGATCTGGGTTTAGCCATTCTGTCCTGCCTAGTTGAAGGATTCTATACGAATCAGCCACACGGGTACATACATCATCCTCCGTACAGACTACAGGACCAGGCCCAAAAAAGTACTCTGCACGAAATACTCGTAATATAAACCAATCAATCAATTCAATCAAATCAATCAACGGCCCAATATGCACACCCTCAGCGCCACCGCCTCATCATCCTTGTCTCTCCCCGCGGAGAACTACATCTACACCATCACCGCCGCATCGCCAGGATCATCCTTCGCGGCCATTTCTTCGGATGACTCGCTGCGCGTGTTCGATGCAGCAAATATCCAGCGTGTCTCTGTTGTTGCAACAAAAACTCATGTTGATGGGGTGACTGCGTTGGAGCCGTATGACCAGGGCCAGGGTCAGCAGTTGTTGGTTACGGGTGGGAGAGATGGGAAGGCGAAGGTATGGGATTTGAGAAGTGGGAAGGGGAATGCGGTTGTTGAGATGGACACTGGTGAGTTTTTTCTCTGCTTGTTTCGTTTATGGTGTTGCTGTTGCTAACTGTCGTAGACAAACCTGTGTTGTCGGTGGCGTGCAACGCTGACATTAATACCGTCGTTGCTGGAACGGAGTTGGCTTCTCACCAGGCGGTTGTAGCGTTCTGGTAGGTCTCCATATAGTGCCTGTTAGGAATATGAGCTGCTAACTGACGCAACAGGGATATCAGATCACCGAATGCCCTTCGACTTCAATATGTCGAGAGCCACAATGACGACGTCACTGAGGTACATCCATTCCATTCTCCAATCAGAAGACGAAAAGAGCTAACTGTATAGCTCCAATTTCACCCAACCCGAAGCAACCTCTTCCTCTCCGGAAGCACAGACGGTCTCGTCAACGTCTACGACACAACCATCGCAGACGAAGACGACGCTCTCGTCCAAGTGATCAACCACGGCTCCGTCCACCATGCCGGATTCCTCAACGAGAAGGCCATATACGCCTTGAGCCACGATGAGGTCTTCTCCGTTCACCCCGCTACGAACCCGGATGAGCAGGCCCAGGATCCGGAACCTGTGCAGTTTGGGGACGTCAGAGAGCCTCTAGGCTGCGAGTATGTTGCGCAACTGTGTATGGGTAGTCAGGGACAGCCGCATCTTGCGGTTGGGAATAAGGCGTATGTTATTTTGCTTCACTTTTTTGGGGGGTGGGGGGCTCATTTGCTAACTCCATCTAGTGAAAACCGCCTCGATCTCATCCCCCTCAGCTCTGATCCATGGCATTTCGACCAGAACAACCTCTGGCGTCTCCCAGGTGCACATAGCGAGGAGGTTGTCCGCTCCGTCTATCTGGACGAACAGGTACGTTGATCACGCTTCTACATATCTCATGTTACATATACTAAACTATCCTTGTTTAGACACAAACCGTCTTCACAGGCGGCGAAGACGGCCTCGTGCGCGCTTGGAAGCCCACTGATGGCCAGGGAGTGCAGAGTTCTGGATCCTCTCTTAAAACATCACGACCAAAGGAGAAGGGTAAGACGAAGGAGAGGTTTAAGCCGTATTAGAGTAGAATTTGATAGTATTTTTTTTTGTGTGTGTGTGTGTATAAAACAGTGCTGGGTGTATGTATATGACTTCCAAAATATATCATAACTTCAAATTACTTATGTTACGCCAAGTTGCTCTGTACATAACAATATCTTTAAACCGGCATTTCAAAAACATAAAACAAGAATTTCAAGTATTTCATCATTTAATGAAATAAAAAAGAAATATCAACGTTGACCAGACACCAAACCAAAGAAATGTGGGAGAGAAAAAAAGACTATAAAAAAGTAGTCGCGCCCGGGATCGAACCGGGAACCATCTCGGATCAAAGTTCAAGTTGTGAACGAGATATCATAACCATTAGACCACGCGACTGCTGTTGTAACCTACTGCTCATCATAGGCTTATGACCGTTTTACGCAAAAGATAAGAGGAACCAAATTTTTTCTGATCTCGATCTCCGCCGATAACCAGGAACGGACTTTTCAACCTCCAACTTTTTTTTACTGTTCGTGTTGGTGTTGCTGTGGACATAACTATTTGTCAACTTCTTTCTGCCATAGGTCTTTTTCTGTTGCACATTCTGGGTTAATCCTTATATATTGAACTGCAAATGACCGACTTGCTATCCTAATCAATCCTCTTAACCTTCAATCCAACTCGCGATCCGACCAACAACAAATCCTCACCACACCAACCTACACACTAAACCAAACAACACAAATGGACGCCCAAGCCTACCTCCTTCGCCACGGCTGGGCCGGCCCCGGAAACCCCCTAAACCCCTCCCGCCGCCTAGGCCCCCACGCCGGCCTGGGCCTCAGCAAACCGATCCTCGTCGCGCGCCGATCAGGCAACGAAGGCGTGGGCAAAAAGACAACCAAGGACCCGACAAATCAGTGGTGGTTGCGCG
This sequence comes from Aspergillus chevalieri, assembly GCF_016861735.1. Classification (NCBI taxonomy): domain Eukaryota; kingdom Fungi; phylum Ascomycota; class Eurotiomycetes; order Eurotiales; family Aspergillaceae; genus Aspergillus; species Aspergillus chevalieri. Next base: position 1,739,171 of record NC_057364.1, read on the forward strand.
GGTTCGAGGATGCGTTGAAGGGGGTGGGACAGGAGAATGGAGCTGCGGGTGGGGATGGGGGGAGGAAGCCGAATGCGTTGACGAGTGAGCTGTATCGGTTCTTTGTAAGGGGGGAGGGGTTGGCGGGGAGTATTGGGGTGAAGAGGGAGGAGACAAAGGTGGAGAAGAAGGAGAAGAGGAAGAGGGGAGAGGAGGACGATGGTGATGGGGTGGAGAAGAAGGCATCGCGGACAGAGAAGAGCAAGAAACGAAAGACGGATGAGTCCTCGGATCACAAAGAGAGCACGGAGGAGCGACGACGGAGGAAGGAGGAAAAGAAATTGAAGAAGGAAGCAAAGAAGAAGAAGGCCGAGAAAGCAGCCTCCAAGGAAGACAAGAAGGTGAAGAAGGCGAAGAAAGCGAAGAAAGCGAAGAAAGAATCGAAATCCGAAGACGACTATCCCACACCCACATCAACCGAAGAATCCAGCGACCAGGACGAGTCGGTCGAAGTGAAAGCATCCTCGAAGGAGAAGAAGAAGGATAAAGAGGACAAGAAAGACAAGAGCAAGAAATCGAAATCCGAGTCGACGACATCCAACGAAAACGCAACACACAAGTTAAAAAAGGAGAAAAAGGAGAAGAAGAAATCTACCAAAGAATGAATTTCTTGCCATCATAGATCTTCACAGATACCCATTCGGCGCTGCATAAAAATTTCCAGCCGGTCATTGTATCCTCATTGCATTTCAATATCAAAAGCATGCATTAATCATGACACATCAAACATCAGCCTCTGCCGGCAGTTTACCTGGCTTATTCGAAAGAATCCAGGGTCTCCTCTCCCAGAAGTCGTCTTTGATGATATCAACGTGTTCAATCACCACCTGCGCCTTTCGACGTAGCTTGCGCAGTTTCTCTTGTTGAGACTTTGACGGCTGCTTCTCTGATATGGGCGTGCTTTCGTCTTCGTGACCTGAAGCCGGCTTTGACTTTGGCTCCTCTAACTGATACTATATGGGATCAGGGAATTGAGCTTTATATAGAGAATATGGTTGGATTTTACCTGGCGATAAACCACACTCCCCTTCTTGTACATCTCATCCTCATTATTGTAATTGATTCCGTATCTCGAGAAGAGAATCTCATTCTTGTCCGACGATACCGTTCCCTGATCTGTCAGCGGACAAAGTATCCAAGACTGAAGATCATATTACTCACCTTGAGCTCCAACTCTGCATCTGTGTTGTTTATCCCGCCTTGTTGCACCATGGCCCAAAAGGTCGTATTATAAAGGTTATTAATGTGGCCTACCACCTGCATAAGCCTCACTTCTTAGAGAAGAAGGAAAAGAGAAACTCACAGTCAACCTGTCTCCAACTCATATAATCCCGCAAAATTCCCGTAGTGGGATAGATTACTGCCCGTCCGTCAAACGACGGCAGATACGGCGGCTGCAATGGCATATCGGGAAAATATGTGTTCCATAGAAAAATGTAGTGAGCTGTAAAGGTCGACACAATAGTTGTCACCAGTTTCCTGTCTCATTAGTATGTGGGTTATTTGTCGTTTCCTTCGAGTGACTCACCCATTCCTCCGCTCGAATAACTGACAGCTTGGGTGAAAGACGAAACTAGACTCAATCAGTATCAATCAAGAATAGATAGAATAAAACAAAAATACCTGTATTCATCACTAACGCCATAAGCCACACACAGATCCGGAAGCTCTTTCATGACCTCGACGGCAGCGGCGTTCATCAGATCCAGCGCACGGCAGTCATTGGGTTTCACGAAGCCATAGCGATCAGAGAGCCTAAACCAGTTAGTTGATTCACGTAATATCGATGATTTGGATGGATTCGTGAAAGGCGGAAACTGACTTGTGAAATCCTCGGCCGTCAATGCGAACCACAATCCAGGTGTTGGGTAGCAGCACATCAGGCTGCTCGAAGGATTTGACGTATTCGAATCTTCTTTCATGTTAGCTGATTACTTCAAATAGGATATGAAGTTATATATGCATGTACCTTGAGTTTGCCATGCTACTTACTATGCACCCAGCAAAGTGACGGTGTCAGAATTCAGTGTATTCAGTGTGCGGGAAGCGGAGATAAGAACTGAGGATGCCTAACAACTACATCTTCGGTAGCCCTAAGCAACTGGACTTGATGCTACTACGAAATTAGATACATGATGTATGTGGTGGATTTTTATTGCTTTCTCTTGTATATATCTGATGCTATTTCTTATGCCCTGTCGACCCCGGCATGCACAATGGTTAATTACGATCAATTACTCTGCCCCTCCGATTGGTTAAGTGGAGCAATGGGATATATCGATCGATCTTTACCCCCAATCTCAACTCTGATCTCAAAGAGATCTCATCATCTCTAGCCACTGTTCATGTGGTGTGACGCCATGGGAAAGTCAAGTTCAACTACCAGACCTCTGCAGTAAACGTCAACGGGGGTTGGATTATGATGTCAATTGGGCTGGATATAATAAAGAACGCTCGTCTCTCGCATCACCGGTTAGCATTGATCTGTAGCTATGCATATGATTATTGAAGAATAAATTTATGACATGACATCGACATGTTGCCCACAATCGAATCTGATGATACTCGAACATAAATACAAAATAATAACCGTGAAGTGACTGCCTATTAAGATGGATCAAGATGCCGTAGCTTCGACAGGAGTTTCTTCGTCCCCGGCCTCGCTGGCTCGCTCACTTGGCTCGCTCGTGGCCTTATCAGACTTTTTTGACTTGCGACTGAAGATGTTGAGGCTCCGCGTTGACTTGTCCGCCGAAGGAGCACTAGAAGTGGTACTGTCTACGCTCTTTCCAAGTTGGGCTTCACTGGCGCGATCTTCATCAATGTCACCCTGTGAGGAATCACCTTTCCTAGAAAAGAGACCGGACCGATCCTTCCACGAGCTGAACTTGCTGGAACTGCCCTTGCGCGTGAGCTTTCGAATGAACGACTCCTTTGAAGCACTATTGTCGAGAGAACTGCTCGATGGCACCCGATCCAGGGATTCGTAAGAATCAGTGAAAATAGACAACGATCGAGAATCCCGGGAGACCCGTGATTCAGAGGGCGACCCATCGTCCATCTGGAAGTCAAATGATTCATTCGCGTCTTGCTCTTTGCCTTTATCCTTGCCCGACTCCTCGCTAAAGATGGTCGTAAATGAGGGTGCCGTAGGGTTCAACTTGGGCGTTGCTGGTCGATGGGATGATGAAGGACGAGTTCCGATGGGAGCCTGCAGAGGACGGCTCTGTCTCTCGATAGAAGAATCCTGGAGGAAATCCGGTTCTCCACTTAGACCCAGAGGCAAGTGGCCGGAGGAGCCATACGAAGGCCGACGTGTAAGACCTCTAGACCAGGTGGATGGCGAAGCCCAATCAAACCCCAGTGGACTCCGGTGGTCTGATTTATCTGCCGATGGCCATCCAAAATGCCGGTTATCCGTCGAAGGATGAGGTAACTGGTTGTCAAACGAGAAAGTCGATGATGGTCTTGGTGACAACGAGCCGCGCCGGACGGTACCCAGGATCGAAGACGGGTCAATCGGATCATGTCTGGGGCTGAACTGGTTATACCCGGTACTTAGATCTGAGCTCTCTCCGTGCTTGGATGCACCATGACCAAAGCCAAACCTGCTAGAGGAGAAAATGTTGGAGAAAGCAGCCCGCCGCGAAGGTGCCTGATCTGAAGAACTGTCGGCAGTCACATTATTTGTGCTGCTTCTGGGAAACAAGGATATCGGGTTTGGCCAATTGCCTGTATGACTTAGCCGGCGACGTCTAGAACCAATAGGATCCATATCGTCCATGTTTCGTGGATAAGACTGACTTTGACCTGGCTTTAGGGTGCCTAGCAAAGGCGGTTCGTCGGCAAGAGTTTTCCCGCGAGGTCGATTAAAACCGAAAAGACCAGAAAGTCTTCGTGACGCACTTTTCGGAGCGTCCTCCGCAATCCCCAAAGACACCTGCTGCGAGTCACTTTCCTGTTGGTTATGGTTCTCGTGTGGGCTTGCAAAAAGGCTCCCGGGCTGACTTCCGGAAGAGCCCGGGGACGGAGGTCCATGAGGAAAAGGTTCAATCTGCGGGTTGCGTTCAAGGTTTGGAAATCGTGAGCGAACAGCGGGATGCGGAAGTTCTGGTGATTCCATTTCATCTCCCAGAAGGTCGGAGGGGAGTAGGGAATCCGCGCGGGGACTCATCTGGGGGTTATTGAAAGACAAATCTAGGTCGCTGCGCAACGCTTCTGGCAGATCCGATACACCGGATAAAGCCATCCCGTTATTGACATTGAAAAACGCTGAGCTTGGACCGAAAGTTGGCGAACTGGTGGAGGGGGGATTGTAGTTGATGAAGGAGGGGTCGATCCCTGCGAAGTTGATGGGCGAGGAAACGTTACTTGCCAGCGAACTGCGGTGACGACGCGGACGGATGGTCGCTGCGTTCGACAAATCCAGATCCAGAGCTGGCAGGGAAAACGGACCAGTACTGCCGGGACGCTGGCTTGCAAGCCATTTCAGACGCTCTTGTGCATCTTGGTAATTCTGCTGGGTCTGAGCATGGAGGGCAACAAGAGCAGCATAACGCGACTGCAAGTTACCCAGCTTGATTTCCCATTGGCGCGCGCGTTCGTTGTCAATTCGATCCAGTTCCTTGCCATCCTCGTTGTCGCCTCCCTGGTGTCCCTTCCTCTCCTCCTCTAATTTCTTGACGCGTCCGCCTTTGTCCTGAATATCATCGTCAATGCCCTTCATTTCAGATTGTTCCTTGGCGATCTTCTCTTTGACTTCATTTGTGCGCCTTTTTCTCTGCTCCTCCAGACGAGATTTCTCTTCCTTCACATGTGCAGCATCGGCCGTCATCTTCGCAATCTGCTCCTGCCATCGAATAATGTCGTTCTTTCGTTTCTGACGCTCTGCTTCCTTTTGCTGCAAAAGTCGTTCCCGTTTGGACTTTTCACCTTGCGCGGTGCGATTGACGCTTTCCAACTTGTAAACATGTTTCCTTAACTCGTTGCTTGCCTCATCCTTTTCCTTCACGCGCCTCCGCATATCATCGCGCTGCCTTTCAAGATTCTTCAACAATGCAATGTGCTCCTCTTCTTCTTCAGCCATCGATTTATCCACGTTCTCATTTTCATGCTGCAAAGATTTCAATCGATCGGCGAGCTGTTCGAGAGTTTCATCCCCGTCGTCCTGTGCCGTGCTCTTCTGAACTTCCTCTGGTTGCCCTTGCGAAACATCCACTCCACTCGCCATGGGAGACTGTTTTCGCCCAACCTGGGGTCGTTTCGATTGTAATAAGCCTCCTCCGCTCTGTTCACGGGTCATCACGGGAGCGGACGGAGCTGCAAAGCCAGTGGTCGACCGGGGAATCGAAGCGCGAATGGTGGGACTTCCGATCGCATCATTTCCGTCAGATCGCGACAAGGGCGACGAACTCGTTCGCACATGAAGGATAGCACTCGGGGTCTGAAAATTCGCTGCGCTGACCGAAAGAACACAGATGTGGTAGATGGTCCCTGGGACCAGGTTCAAGATCTCGACTGCCGTCTCTGCCCGTTTGGTTTCGCCCACTACTGATGGGGTTAGTTCTCAGTTCCTGTCCCGCAAGAGGGAAGAGAAATCAGAGATTACCTTTGCTACCGTTCAATTGGATAATGTGTTTATGGATGGAATTATGAAAATCCGGTTGTTTCCAAGCAATGTGAATCTCATGAGCGGTGATGTCTTCGAGAGTGAGCTCTGGCGGCGGAGGAATATCCAAGCCGAGCTTTTCCACCAGAACTTCATTCGAAGTCTGGCAAACCTGCCAGGCGCGGTACAACAGCCTAACGAGTCAGCGTCTGCGGGGCTGTGAAACGACCGGAACGGAAAGCAAATAGGACAAGGAGCTTACCAAATCAAAGCCCATAAGATAGTCACTGCCAGGAAGAGAGCCATGGCGCCTCGGACCCTCACTCGCGGAACCACGCTAGGGTAGGCGTCAAAGGTGAGGTGCAACGGCTCATACATCCCCGCGTCGAATCTCCATGGACGCGGGTATGGACAAGAGAGACACAGATTTGAGTAATTCGTAAATGTCGAGGGCCGAAAAATTTTGTTCATTCCCCGAATGAGGAGAAAAGAGAGAAGGCGAGATAGAGAGAGAGAGCGGGAAAGAACGAAGAGCCTTGGGGAGACCCTCCTCGGGCCGTCTCCGCCGAAACGCCTTACTAGTTACATAAGAAATCAGTCATCCCTCTAATTCTTGGCACTGATCTTGGCATTTCCCAATCCATCACATTTCCCAATACGGAAGCGGAAATACGCTAAACCGCAAGCGGATTAATGCGAGCCCCTCTGCCGGACAAAGAGCCGAGGCTTTAAAACAATCTAGCCCAATCGGGAGAGCAGGTGACCTCTGTTGGTTTGTTGAGCGCATCGCATCTCCCAACGGTCGTCTCACCACCACAAACCACTTACCTCCTCTTTCTTTTACTCGCATATTTTACGCTGTACAAGTACTCCTCTTACTTACTCTGTGTTTTCCGCCGTTCGTTTGCTATCTCTGGTCTGTGGTATGTGGCAGCTGGAGTTCCCTGTCACTCACCATCGTCACATGGGCCTTATGTAGGCGGCGTCTTTTTTTCCGATCAGCTCCCCTCTTACCTCCCGAGAATTTCTCTTTATCCCTCATTTTCTTTTTATTTTCACCTTCGTCTTGCCACGTTATATCGAATATCTGCGAGAATCCCTCGACTTGACCCGGCGCGATGCAGTACGTGCGGAGTATCAGTGGCTCCGTCTCGAAGACATGGAACTCCATCAATCCAGCCACTCTAAGCGGAGCCATTGATGTGATTGTGATCGAACAAGAAGATGGTTAGGATACTCTTCGTTTTTGATGTGGATTTTTCTTGTGCTGACGCCCGGGGTATGTGATTAGGGACTCTTGCCTGTTCGCCGTTCCATGTTCGATTTGGGAAGTTTTCCCTCCTCCGCCCCTATGAGAAGAAGGTACATCCATCCCAACTTTGGGTGCGAATCCCGTCCAGTGTGTGACTGAATTGGGTCATAGGTTGAATTCACGGTCAATGGGGAGAAGCAACCATATTCCATGAAACTGGGTGAAGGGGGAGAAGCGTTCTTCGTATTCGAAACATCAGATGATATTCCGGATTCACTACAGACATCACCAGTGGTATCGCCAACGGGTAGCCCGAGGTCTCAGAGTGAGAGCGAATTATCGAGCTCACTTCAAGAACCGGATTATCTGGACCTGGATGTCTCACCTAACGCAAGCGAATCGAAGCCTGCGGACATTCCCCTGTCGAGAAATCTCCGGGCCTCGACTGATCTGGGTATGATTGGCTCTCTGGAAATTTTCTTTTTATTTTTATTAACATGCGATATAGGGACAATCACACCCCTGTCACGGTCATTCGATACGCCCGAACTCGGCATGTCCCATCTTGGTCCGCTCGGATTGGGATCGGGAAAGCTTAACCGTTCGGACTCAGAGCCTCCTTTGGGTGATGACTTTGAAGTGCGTTCAGAAAGTTCCCATCTATCGGAGACCGATCCAGTCCGTATCGCACGTTCCCAAAGCCCGCCCCCACCAACAGCAGAAGAAGCTATGTCGCGCGCAATTTCCTTATCGAAGAAACTATCGGGGTCAAACATTCCATCGCACGTCACGGATACTGGTGATCTTATGCTCGATATGACTGGCTATAAGAGCAACGACGAGGACGCTTTGCGCGCGGAAGTTATTGCGCGCAAAATCCTATCTGAAGAACTGGAGGGCTGCTACGATATTGGATCTCTGATTGGTGCTGATGAACATGGGAATTTATGGATCTACAGCAGCGAGGAGGCAAAAGAGGCGGCCAACCGTCGAGCAACCTTCAACGCGATGAGGCCCAATTCTGCTATGAGCGAGAATGCTGTCACGGATTCCGGGTATCACAGTGATGGTGATCAGCATATTCCCGAGTCGTTACTCACGCGGCATACTCGTGCCAAATCCGATGTTCAACCCGAAGTACCTTCTGCATTAACGCAGGATGCTTTGGGAGAAGCCAGCCGCAACTATGCCAAGACCCTCCGTCTGACGAGCGATCAACTCAAAGCATTGAACCTGAAGCCAGGCCCCAATCCCATGTCGTTTAGTGTCAACAAGGCTACTTGCACCGCAACCATGTATCTGTGGAGTGGAAACACGCCAATTGTGATTTCAGATATCGATGGGACCATTACCAAGTGAGTTTTCCGGGATTGATTCACAGGTATCTGTCTCTAACCATGAACATGTAGGTCTGATGCTTTGGGCCATGTCCTGAACATGATTGGCCGTGATTGGACGCATGCCGGTGTGGCTAAGTTATACACAGATATCGTCAACAATGGATACAATATCATGTACCTTACCAGTCGATCTGTCGGTCAGGCTGATACCACACGAGCATATATTTATGGAGTCAACCAGGACGGATATCGATTGCCTAAGGGCCCTACCATCATGAGTCCTGACCGGACACTTGCCGCTTTACGACGTGAGGTTTACCTGAGGAAGCCAGAAGTGTTCAAGATGGCATGCCTGCGGGATATCCTTGGCCTTTTCAATGGGAAAGAGAATCCATTCTATGCAGGATTCGGCAACCGACTCACGGATGCCTTGAGTTATCGGTCTGTGAACATTCCATCGAGTCGGATTTTCACAATCAACTCGAATGCAGAAGTGTCTCTGGACCTTCTCAGTCTCAATCAGTACAAAAGTAGCTACGTTACAATGCGTGAGCTATTAGATCATTTCTTTCCACCAGTTAGTCTTCTTGTACAGGCCGGAGGTGAAGATTTCACCGACTTCACATACTGGAGAGACTTGCCACCAGACCTCGAAGACTTCTCCAGCACAGATAGCGAAGATGAGGATCAAGATGAAGAACAGGAGGAAGATGAGGAAGAGCAGGAGGAAGAAATGGACGAAGAAGAAGAGGATGAAGAGGCAGATGAAGAAGACGAAGGCGATGACTACGAGCTCAGTGGTGATGAAGAAAGTGAGGTGTTTGACGACGACGAGCCTGTCGAGGAAGATCTCGGTGGCAGCTACGTTTCTCAAGCCTCGGCCAACCAGCATCCTCCGGATCCGAGTATCGACGGACAAAGTGTTGCTTTAGAAGAGAATCAAGGGATCGAGGGGGACGACGAAGTTGAGCCACCTGAGGCGACTCCAAAGCTCGTGAAATCGACAACATTGACCGATCCTCCTCCTCCTCCTTCGAGGTGACGAAATGCATTTGATTCTATTGCTATCGAGTCCGTGCTATCCGACCGGACCGCATTTGCATTATCCGTGGCATTCTGACTTTATATTGCATTACACCGGAGTTTATACTGAGCGGCATTGTATTCATACACATTGCTTTTTGGCTGGACGTTTGGCGCGATGTCTTTTGTATGAGGATAGTTTAGATCTGTTGGTTTGACTGTCGCTACTTCGTTTGCACATAACCTTGAACAGTCCTTGGAATAGAATTGTTTGTATTTCTTGTTTACTTCTAGCAGTGCCAATTTTATATTTGTAGACCACGGATGTAGACAGGATTACCCGTTCCGGACTAGCGCCTCGGAGCTCGATCTTCAGATTCGTCCATCGCAGTTCACGTCAACTTTCACTTCACACCCACGCCATACGACTGGACTGCTATCTTTTCATTAACAAGGTTACTGTCTCTGTGGATACCTCTTCGCGTCCACCAATGACACCGTTATAATCGATCGGTCATTCTACATCGCTAAGGACTTTCCGACCTCACTTCAACCTACTACTACTCCCTTCGAGCCAACGACGGCCAGTTACTCCAAGAAAATGGCATCACCAAACCAAACAGCACAACCTACAACTCCCCCAACAACCGACCCAATCTCCGCTAACGCCAATACCACCACCAACACGAACAACAACAATGCCTCGTCGCAAACCCCCAGCGCCAACCAAAACACCACCACAACCACATCCGCCTCCGCTCCTGCCTCCCAACCAACCCAAATCCCCGCAACCTCCCTAAAAGACAGCGGCAAGTCGCGCCGCCCCCGCGACGTTCGCCTAATCCACATGCTCCTCGCTTCCCTCGGTGTAACAGCCTACCAAGAACGTGTCCCCCTCCAACTCCTCGACTTCGCCTACCGCTACACCTCCAACGTACTAACTGACGCCGTGCATCTCGCGACCGAGGGGTACGCGGGTGCAGCCGGAGAGTCGGGAACGAGTGGTGGCCGTGGCGGCGGCAGTGGAGGCGGTGGAGGAGCGCACGATGTGAACACTGTTAGTTTGTCGGCGCTGCGGTTGAGTATTGCGTCGAGGTTGCATTATCAGTTTCAGACGGGGCTGCCGAAGGAGTTTCTTATGGATGTTGCGACGGAGAGGAATCGGGTTGCATTGCCCGGGGCGTCGAGGGGATTTGATAATGCTGGGAACGCGAATCGGGCGCCGCAGGCGCATCAGGGACTTATGATGGGAGGGATGCGGTTGCCGCCGGAGAGGTTTTGTTTGACGGGGGTTGGGTGGGATATGAAAGAGGAGTGGGAGAGTGAGGGTGAGGAGGAGATTCAGAAGTCAGCGGCTGGAGAGGGAGAAGGGGAAGGAGACGGTGAAGGGCATGGTGAGGACGATGATGAGGACGGGAAGATGGAGGATATCTTTGGAGAAGATACTGCTATGGGAGAGGGAGAGGGGGATGAAGATGGGGACAAGGCAATGGCGGATGTCTGATGTTGAACAATTATATCTGATTACGGAGTTAGGCGCATAGCTGGGATTAGGAGATTCATATCTATTCTTTTCATCTTTCAACAAGTCTCATGACAGTACTGTACATAACATAAGTGCCCTGAGATTGTATCAACCGAAAACACAATGCAACGCCATAACCAACGCCAAACATACACACAGTAATAACGTCACAAGAAACCAAGGCACAAGGGACAAGACTACCCCGACGCCTTCTTCCTCTCATCATCCTCCCTCATCATCCGAATAACCTCCTCCCTCCTCCTTCTCACCCTCTCATCCTCCTCATTCCTCGCCCTCCTCCTCTCTTCCACAGTCGCAAACCACTCCTCCCTCGCCCGATCCTCCTCCTCTGGCTTCGCATGCGCAAGCATACACCCATTCATAGTAAGCCGCTGCTGTCGACAGATCCATGTTGCGGTTACGGTACGATTCACGGCGCATTCGGCAAATGCTGTATTACCTCCCGGTTAGCAGGTTTTGCTTTCGTTTAAACAATCGGAAAGAGGCAGTCTGGGGGACAGGGGGGAGGTGAGATACCCTTGATCTCAGCAGCGCAATGGCTTCGCACGCGTTTGTGAAAGAGGTCTTGGACTTCTGCTTCTTGGGAGGCGGAGAGGGGGAGGGGGTTGCGGAGGTTGTATTTGATTTTGGGGCGGGGTGGTTGTTGTTGTTGTCCTTGTTGTTGCGAGTCTGCCATTTCGGGTATCTGGTCTGCTTTTTCGCTGGAGTTTACGGAGGAGATTCGAGATTCGAGATTCGACTGTTTGCACTTTGGTGCGGTGCGGTGCTCGTGGGTGAGGTGGGACGGTTGCCTGGGTTGAGTGAGGGATTGGATGGACCCTTGTATTGAACCGAGTATATCAATTCAAGCAATAAAATAGTCAGCCAAAGAGAGTAGTATCCGTCAACCGTGGAAGTTCAAACGAAGCACCGTCGAGGAGAGAAAACAGCTGACCGAGAACGCAGCTTCCGCCGGCGGAGAACTTTTTTCAACTCTTCAACTATCCACATCCGCCAACCTCCAACACTCTTATCTACTACACCACGTTCGTTTCGCTACAATATCAAAGAAAGAGACAGGATAGTGAAAAGAGCATAATGTCGTCCATGCGCAACGCCGTCCACCGACGGCAACACCGCGAGCGTGGTCAACTCCAAGGCCGTGAAAAATGGGGTATCCTCGAAAAGCACAAGGTACTTCCCATCCCATACTCAACCCACCCTTGAAAAGACAAAAACACTAACAAATAAAAGGACTACTCCCTCCGTGCAAAAGACTACAACCAAAAGAAAGCCAAACTCGCCCGCCTTTCCGAAAAAGCCCGCGACCGCAACCCCGATGAATTCGCCTTCGGCATGATGTCCTCCCACTCCGGGAAGGCAGGCAAACACGGTTCCGCATCGCGCGACTCCGCCGCTGCCCGGGGCCTAAGCCACGAGGCGATCAAGTTGCTGAAGACGCAGGATGCGGCGTATTTGCGGACGGTTGGGGAAAGGGTTAGGCGGGAGATGGAGAGGGTTGAACAGGAGGTTAGGTTGCAGGAGGGGATGAGGGAGGTTCTTGGGGGGAAGGGGGGTGATAAGAAAGGGGAGGAGGAGGAGATGGATGAAGATGATGAGTTTGGGGGGTTTGATTTTGGGGATGAGGTGGAGGAGACGAAGTTGAAGAAGGTGGTTTTTGCGGGTGATCGGGAGGAACAGAGGGAATTGAAGAACCGGAGGCTGCGGGAGGAAGAGGAAGATGACGGTGAAGATGATGATGAGGATATGGACGAATCTTTCGGACAACGGTTGAAACAGAAGAAGTCCCGGAAACAGCTCGAGGGGGAACGACAGGCGCTGGCCGACGAACGACGGGCACGCAAGCTGCGCAAGAGAGCTGTCGAGGCGCGGGAGAACAAGCTCAAACACCTTCAAAAGCAGTATGCTGATATCACCGCCGCGGAGCGCGAGCTGGACTGGCAACGAGGGCGGATGGATAACTCTGTCGGGGGGACGAATAAGAATGGTATTAAGTGGAAGATTCGGGAGAGGAAGAAGTAATTCCTCCATTATGATTATGACTGTTTGCTTTGTGTTATTGATTCCCTGTTGTCATCGGCCCGGAAAAGTTGTTGCTTGTTCATTCTATAGCATTTTGTAGATACCACTAATTCAGAGATAGAATCATCTACATAGATAACTTTTATTTATCATCATGCTAATATATCCAACGTTAAATCATGAAAAATGGGGAAAGAGATTACGACTGATACCGCTTGATCTCAGCTACACGAATGCTGACAGCCCTCTTGTGCGCCTCAAGTCCTTCGACACCAGCCAGCTGCTCAACCGTGCGTGACAGGCCGTAAAGACCGTCAGCTGTCAAGTTGGAGCTGGTGATATGCTTGAGGAAGGATCCGAGGTTAACACCAGAGTACTGCTTGGCGTAGCCGTAGGTTGCTGTAAAACGTTAGCACAAGTAAATAGATATAAGAAATGAAAGGTCACTTACGCAAAGAGTGGTTGACACCTGCAGAGTAATCACCCACACTCTCAGGAGTCCACTGCCCGATAAACACACTGCCTGCGTTCTGAACGAGGTCCACAACAGACTCAGCGTCCTGTACCTGCAAGATCAAGTGCTCCGGAGCATACTCGTTGCTGAGGGCCATAGCCTCGTTGATATCTTTGACCACAAACGTCACAGAGTGCGCCAGAGATCCCTTGACGATATCCATCCGGGGCAGGGCTCTCGCCTGCGCATCGACCTCATCCTCAATGGCCTTGAGCTGAGCCTCATTCAGGTCAATTGCGATGAGGATAACCTGCGAGTCGACGCCGTGCTCAGCTTGACTCAGGAGATCAGAGGCCACAAACGCCGGGTTAGCGTCCTTGTCGGCCACCACAAGCACCTCACTGGGTCCAGCGGGCATATCAATGCTGACACCTGCAGAGGTGTCGTTGGCCACCAGCATCTTGGCAGCAGTCACGAACTGATTACCAGGGCCAAGGATCTTGTCGACCTTGCTGATGCTTGGGGTTCCGTAGGCCATAGCAGCCACGGCCTGGGCACCACCAGCGAGAACAATGCTCTCAGCACCAACCTTGTGGGCGACGTAGACGATTTCAGGGGAGATGCTACCATCCGCGCGCGGCGGCGAGGCAAGAACGATAGTCTTACATCCAGCAACCATGGCAGGAACACCCAACATCATGGCTGTAGAGGGAAGCACAGCAGTACCACCGGGGATGTAGAGACCAACCCGCTCAATGGCCCGCGAGAAACGTGAGCAGACCACACCCGGCATGGTCTCCATCTTGAGTGCATCGTTGCTTCCCTTCTGGGCGGCGTGAAACTTGCTGATGTTGGAGATACTGACATCAATAGCCTCTTGCGTCTCCGGGGACAGCTTCATGAGTTCCGCGGGGAACGGTGCGTGGATGACGGGAGAGGTCAAGGACGTTGCCTTTTCAAACTTGTGAGTGTACTTGAGCACACCCACATCGCCATTCTCGCGAACATCCTGAATGATGGGACGCACAAGGCCGACAATGGCTTCGTTCGACTTCTGCGACGGCCGCTTGAGGTGGTCGCGGACGACGTTCTCTGGTGTCGAAGCGGTGACCACACGGGTCATCTCGAGTCGGGTGTTCACATCAACGGCGGGCGGTTCGGGCTTCTTCTCCTCGGCGGGTTTGGGTTCAGCTGCAGGAGCCAGACCGGCCTTCTCAGCCCAGGGACCCTTGGCGTCACCCTTTCTCCTCTTAACCTTGAGGCTCTTGAGGTCGAGATTCCGTTCGATATCCTCCAAACTAACACCATTGGCAACGCAGCGGGTCAAGGCGAAGTAAAGCAGATCGGCAGCTTCAAATGCGATCTCCTCCTTGGTGTTGGCGCGGCACAGTTCATCAGCTTCCTCCATAATCTTAGCCTGGGCGAGTTTGGGATCATTGAACAGTCTCGCGGTGTAGGAACCGGCGGGGGCGTCGTCTTTGCGGGCTTGGAGGGTCTTTTGGAGACGAGAGAGACCGTTGTATGGGCCAAAGCAGCTAGCTCTACCGAGGTGGCAAAATCCTAGAGAAAACGTTAGTTCCAACAAAGCTGAATTTGTAATAGTTGATCTTACCCCGGCCAATCTGGTTGACGATGAAGACCAAGCAGTCGCTGTCACAGTCAAAGCCAACACGGATAAGTTCCTGCACATCACCACTGGACTGACCCTTGTACCACAGCCCGCGCTTCCGGCTCTGGTAGACTCCGGTACCAGTACGGAAGGCTTCAGCAATACTCTCATCACTGCTCCAGACAAAACCCAAAGAAACACCCCGTTCATCAGTAACAAGGGTGGCATACAATCCATTGCCCTGGTCAACCACGGCACGGGCAGCAACAAGCGAAGCGGCGGAAATCTGGCCATCGGATGGATTACGCTCGAAGGTCAGCTTCTGCGCAGGAACAACACTGACAGCACCCTCATTGATGGTCTGTTTTAGGCCATCCTCTGTGATTGATGCGCTGTCACGGTAGTTCTGGTAGAGATTCTGCGCCTCGAGGTTCATGCCCAGCTTATCCGCCAGAGCCTTGGTAGCGGACTCTGTACAAAGACCGGCATCCTTCCTCTCGGGATTCTCTGCAACCCATTCCTGGAAAGCATCGACCTGGCTATTAGATGAGGCATAGACGACGAGACGATCGGAGGGAACAGATTGTTCTTGCGACAGCGCGGTTGATTGGTCAAGGGTGATGAAGACTTTGGCGGCACCGGTGTTGAGGATATCGACGATATCTCCGGAGGAAGGGATGTCGGTGGCATCGATGTAGACATCGAGGCTCCGGAAGTTCTGGCGTAGAAAGTCCTCGGCCTGCTTGAGACTGTTGACCTTGACGAGGACGCGGCCTAAGTATGCGATCTGCTGGAGAGAGAGACCGGCGGGGGCCGCGGGGTCGAAGGAAACGAGGAGGGGGGCTGCCATTCTGTCGTGTCTCTAGTTAATGAGGGAGACAAGTAAATTAGGAAATGTAAATATATTAAGAGATTCCCCTGTGTCCTGGGGATAATGACAGAGAGAAAGCTGGGAGGGAAAGAGGAAGAGGTAGAGGAAGAGGAAGAGCTAAAGCCGGAAGAGTCATAGTCAATTTTTCAGCCCCGCCGAAACCGGTCATTCACCTATTTCTGTCTATTTTTTTTGTATGGATACGCCAGTTGAAAGGAATAGAACAATAAAATGCATTTGGTATATGCTAAGTAAGATAATCTAGAGAGACAGAGTAAAAAGTGAGGTTGATGATGCTGACCGAAGCATTGACCAATGACAATGTGCTAATTAGAATCTGTATAGCTTCAAGACTTCCGTTTCGGGCAATATTGATCTATCAACTGCAAGACTCCTGGATGCACCGATCATATTCGGTGTATTACAAGTACAGCCAAGTACATGTGACTTCACATCGCAAATAAACCCGTGTATTCCGGGGTAATGCAAAGAATGTCTTACTCGGAAAAAAGGAAAAAGCTAACGACCTCCAATAAAAAAGGCCGGTTCCTTGCAGCAAACACGACTACTGGAATCAAAATGCAGCATTCTCTCTTTGCGACGCAGGGATGACTGTGTCACTCTTACAAATATGCGACTCGTTCATCGCTCTTTCCTGTTGTGTCACTTACTGTCACATCTCCTGTTGCTGTCGCTGTCACTCTCTTGATAAAATTCTTAATTTATTGTAATTCTTCCTTCTCTCTCTCTCTATCTTTCTTTCCAGTCGCTCATTTACTGCTAGACATGCGCCTTTCGGCCTTTCTCTTCATCGGCCCTTCGCTGGCTGCGACCCTACCGTCCCAACCATTTCTGCATCAGGAGGCCCTTTCTCAAGCGGATGCGGTCAAAGAAGCCTTTCAACATGCCTGGAATGGCTATACTAAATACGCTTTTCCTCACGACGAGTTGCATCCAGTTTCTAACGGATACGGAGACTCCAGGTTCGCATTCCTCCTTTCTCTCACTCTGCATGATACTGATGATGTATTCTATAGAAATGGATGGGGTGCATCTGCTGTAGACGCCCTCTCGACCGCCATCCTGATGCGCAAAGCTGACGTCGTTGACCAAATTCTCGACCATATCGCCTCCGTCGATTATTCCACCACTCCCTCCTTGGTCAGCCTGTTTGAGACTACCATCCGATACCTCGCAGGAATGTTATCCGGATATGATCTGCTGAAAGGGCCAATGGCGGACTTGGTTAACGATTCGTCGAAGGTGGATATGCTCCTGACTCAGTCAAAGAAACTAGCGGATGTGCTCAAGTTCGCCTTCGACACGAAATCTGGAGTGCCGATCAACGACGTCAACATCACTTCGCACGGAAACGATGGTCTGACATACAACTCTCTTGCCGGAATGGGCACTTTGACGCTGGAATGGACGCGTTTAAGTGACCTGACGGGTGATCCGGAGTACGCGCGATTGAGCCAAAGGGCACAAGAGTACCTGCTGCATCCGCAGCCGGCCAGCAGCGAGCCCTTCCCCGGTCTGGTGGGCAGCAATATCGACATCGCGACGGGCAACTTTACCGATGCGGCGGTTAGTTGGAATGGTGGCGCGGATTCATTCTACGAGTACTTGATCAAGATGTACGTTTACGACCCGCGCCGCTTTGGATTATACAAGGACCGGTGGGTGGCAGCTGCCCACTCAACCATCGAGCACCTGCAATCGCACCCGTCGTCACGACCAGACTTGACCTTTTTGGCGTCGTACAACCGGGGCCGGCTTGGTCTCAATGCACAGCACCTTACCTGCTTTGATGGAGGTAGCTTCCTGCTTGGAGGAACGGTGCTGGGTGACGACAAATTGATTCAGTTTGGCTTGGATCTTGTGAAAGGATGCCATGCGACGTATAACGAGACGGCGACAGGCATTGGACCGGAGACGTTTGCATGGGATGCGCAGTCGGTGCCAAATGACCAGCGAGTATTTTTCGAGGAAGCCGGTTTCTACATCACCAATGAGGTGTACATTCTGCGGCCGGAAGTGATCGAGAGCTTCTACTATGCATATCGCGTCACGGGTGAGACACAGTACCGAGATTGGGTGTGGAATGCGTTCGTTGCTATCAATGCGACATGCCGGACAGACTCTGGATTTGCTGGAATCAACAATGTAAATGTGAAGGACGGAGGTGGAAAGCAGGACAACCAGGAGAGCTTCGTTTTTGCGGAAGTGCTTAAGTATGCGTACCTGGCGGTGACGGGAGATGATGAATGGCAGGTGAAGCCGGGCAATGGGAACAAGTTTGTCTTTAACACGGAAGCGCACCCTATCCGAGTGTATTCTTAATGCGTTCTACTTTTTCTATTCGTTATGCCTATCGACACGGTCAGAGGTACTTGCCAAAAACTCCACAAGCTTAGGCCTAGACACCGAAAGATTGTCAAAGATCGAAGTGGTTCTTTCCTTGCGAAACAAAAAAACTTCATGGGATGACGGGCGGCAGCAAACAGCAGCTTCACGTAGTGAAGCATCTGAGCATCGGCGCCCGCAACCATCGACAAAGGTCGCGGCGAGATCAAATGCTGGAAATTGAACGAGCCTTATCAACGAGATCGTAGCTGGACAGCGGAACCCTCTGATCAGACCGCGGGTGGCACCCGCGCTCGCTTCTGTAGTATGCAGCAGCATCCCTGAAAAACGAATCGGCATTGTCGGGAAGCTGCTTAGCATCAAACATGCGCGGAGTTTGCTCTTTGACGGCCTGTCATAGAGTGGCTGATTACCATTGCGGCGCCGTTGCGGGATGGGGAGTTGGAGAGGGGGCTGTAGAGCTCGCCGCTGATGCGGAGGGTGGAGGATTGGGAAGATGGTCTTTGTTGAGGTGAACACTGTGATCGTGGTGATTGTGGGTGTTTTGAGTGCTGTGAGTTTATAGATGGACGGTGGGTTGTTGGCGAAAATTATGTGCTGGGTTGGTTAGCAGCCACCCCGAAGGGTTTCGTGGTGATATTGTATGTGAGCATTATGATGTCGATATCGAGTATGTACAGTAAACCCAATTGCTATCTTCCATCGAGATACTCACTTTATATACATCTAACACCCCTGTATACTACTCCGTACTATGTACAAGCACTATGCAATACTAAATTAAGTATGTATACCCAATTAGGAAAGATGTGCATTCCGCCCCACTGCGCAGATTTGAGCAACCTTGAGAAAGATGAAGCAGATACCTTGGAAGGGAGTACCTTGGGGGGATACATATAAGTATGCTCTCTTTTGTAGTTGTTTCCTGAGTATTATTATTGTTCAAGCAAACTATACAAGCTTCTATACTACTCTATCTCTTACCTCAGATACTTCTATACCATACTCCACTCTACTCTATACAATGTGTGGTCCTACTCGTCCTAGCTCCGGCGGCCGTATCGCCGTCCTCTTTCCAGCTTCTTCTTCCGCGGCCAACTCCTACTCTGTCCTCTTCCATAACAGCAAAGAAAACACACAAGCTACCTTTCGCGCCGACAATAACGACATAGAATCTCTCGCTGCGCTCCGGGATTGTTCTGCAATTGACTTGCGGATAGAGTATGTATCCCCCTACCATCTTATCACTAGACCCGGGTTATTAACAATGGGTTAGGAAATACGGAGATCTCACATCCTCACCGACATTAACATCGACACCGCTGCATGTCTTCCGCCTGAGACCTCAACCCGGGGCATCCAAAATGGAGATGGAGTGCGAGTTACCCGAACGGTTGGACCTAGGGATTTCAGAGACAGGAATTGTAGGGAGGCAGGTTACGGTTGTTGCGAATGGGAGGATGGGGATGGGGGTTGTTGGATATGATTAATATCCTTTGTCTAATATTTGCTGCTTGGAGTTCCGGTGGATTGTTCATAGCATTTTCGTGTTATTCTGATGCTCATACATCATAGCGTATCTACTGAGTTTCTGATTATGATCTAGTTTACAGCTTGAGGACAGCAGGGCCCTCGATGCCGTTCTGGTACCGGTCCTCAGCAGTAGACCAGTTGATGATCTTCCAGATACCCTCGACATAGGAGGCCTTGTTGTTCAGGTACTACAAGCACATTTAGCATCATCACCACATACAATAGAACAAGAAAGAGGGAAACGTACCTGCAAGTAATACGCATGCTCCCACATATCAATTCCAAAAAGCGGCGTGTCCCCAGTCACCGGATCCTGATCCTTCGTCGTCACAATCTCCAACTCCCCCTTGGGTTTATTGGCAACCAACCAACCCCATCCACTACCCTGGATTCCCAGCAAAGTAGCCGAAAACAACTTCTGGAATGCCTCGTAGCTACCCCACTTCCTCTCAATCGCAGCCTTGATACCGGGGGCAGACTCGAGCTTCGCCTGCGGGGAGCTGGCGGGGGTCAGGTTCTTCCAGAAGAGGGAGTGGTTGATGTGGCCACCACCGTTGAATTTGATCTTTTGTTGCAGGGAGATGAGTTGGGGGACGTCTTGGGATTGGAGGGCAGTAGATTGGGCAGTTAGGGCGGCGTTGAGGTTGGTGATGTAGGTTTGGTGGTGCTTCTGGTGGTGGATTTCCATGATTTGCTTGGAGATGACGGGCTCCAACGCCTGGTCTTTATTAGTATGAAGGTATACCTGAAATGGAGAGGAGATACGTACATCGTAAGCGTAGGGAAGGGGGGGGAGGGTGAATTGAGACATGGTGATGGTTATGGTGTGACGATTTGACTGTTTGACTGGTGTCCTAAGTGAGTTGGATATAGGATCGTTGTTGAAGGCAAGACAAGGAAAGTGAGAAAAAGCAGGGAAATGAATAGAAATGAAATATATCCCCAAGGTACTCTAGTGCGCGTGTTTGAGCGGGTTTCTTCAGGGACCTTGATGGGTCCCTCGAGCACGATTGAGCATATTACTCTGGGGCTCTACGGGATTCTATCCAATAACACTCGGTATGGATGATACTTGACTGCCAATTACTAACGACTGCTCTGTATGAATATCTGTCTGAAATGATGTTATCCTGGTAGTCGATTAGGGCTAGGATCTGTTCTTATCCGTGCCGTATCCCGCCCTAGATTACCGATCAGCCGACAACCGCTAATCTCACTACCACGTCTATACAGATGTACTATCTGACCCATATATCACAAACAGAGGGCAATTTCACTCATATAAACCAGTCTACATGTCCTTTGTAGTTCGAATAACCTCATTCCATCCCAGAACGGAATATCACTAATCATGCGGGGTATTGCCGAACCTCGGCTTTCGGTATGACTTCATTTAAGTACCCCGGTACAAGTACAGGGGTATAGATTCAACTCTTCATACTTCTATCTTCACCAGATAATCGCCAGATAACGTTCAATTGACAATGTCTGAAGTACACCTCGACGACTTTTCCTCGCTCTTCTCCCTCAATGGCAAAGTTGCCGTCGTCACCGGCGGTT
The DNA here is from genome assembly GCF_016861735.1 of Aspergillus chevalieri. Lineage (NCBI taxonomy): Eukaryota > Fungi > Ascomycota > Eurotiomycetes > Eurotiales > Aspergillaceae > Aspergillus > Aspergillus chevalieri. The sequence goes on from NC_057364.1 coordinate 1,760,395, forward strand.
CAAGGGGTCTAGGTCTCCATGCCGCGTCGGGGTATGTCTTCGCCGATGCCCTCTGTGGAACAATTGAAACCAAACTGATCACGAAATAGTCTCCTTCAAGCCGGCTGCTCCAAGGTCTACATCACATCCCGAAAAGCCAGCGCCTGCGAAGAAGCCGTCGCCGCGCTCAACGCGCTCCCGAACAAGCGCCCCGGCGCACAAGCCATCTCCGTCCCCGCCGATAGTTCGCGCATGGACGAATTGGACAGACTCGTCGCTGAGGTGAACAAGACGACGGACCATGTGGATATTTTATTTGCGAATGCGGGCGCGACATGGGGCGAGAAATTCGAGACGCACCCCGAGCACGCGTTCTCGAAGGTTATGGACTTGAACGTTAAGAGTGTGTTTTATTCGGTGCAGAAGTACGCCTCCCTACCTGAATATCCGTGTTATGTGTATAGATGCTGATGCCATTTAAGATTCGCCCCCCTCCTTTCCAAATCCGCAACCCGCGAGTCCCCCTCACGAGTAATCATCACTGGCTCCGTCGCAGGCATCGGCGTCGGCTCTCTCGGCGAAAACGCCACCTTCAGTTACTCCGCCTCCAAAGCCGCCGTGCTCCATCTAACCAGGAATCTCGCTCTCGAGCTCGGTCCTCGGCATATCCTGTGTAACGCGCTTGCGCCAGGTTTCTTCCCGTCGAAGATGGCGTCTGGGTTGATTGAGAAGCAGGGTGGGATGAAGGTGTTGGAGGAGGAGAGTCCGAATAAGAGGTTGGGCAGGCCGGAGGATATTGCGGGGGCGGTTGTTTATTTGGGGAGTCGGGCGGGTAGTCATTTGAACGGGGCGACGCTTGTGCTTGATGGAGGTAGTGTGTTGAAAAGTAAGCTGTGATGGAGTCGGGTTGTATATAGTTTTTTCTGGTTATTTCCGTGTAATACATCGGAGTTCTTCCTATATACTACATCAGGCTTACCTACCTACCGAAGTACTTCGAACCTGGCTCCGCAGTCTCGAGTGTCCATATCATTAACCGCTCAAGATACAATATGTCAGTTAAACCGCGCGATGAGAAGAAGTTCCTTATACCAGGGGCTGGCGGTCTACTGTTCAACAACAAGCCTCACCTCCTTTCATACAGCGATCTCCTTTCGCTGGCTGTGAATTCGATAGCAAAGTAGAGTCCTGGAAAAATGGAACAACTACATCACATTGAACGATGCCTTCGATATCCTCCATTGCAGGGATCATATGGCACATCCAGCATTGAACTGCAAATTCATGACACAGTGCGCGTTGGCGATTGTCACAGCGCTCAACTCTTGAAGACCTGACCGAAAACCATCCAGTTGACGGCCTATCCCAGGGGCAACATGCAGTTGCTAAGCTATATGATGCGGTGTACATCGATGACGATGAATTCTATGTCAATCCGTTTCTGGTTGCCGATATGGCGATGTCGAAACCCGAAACCATGCCTCCATTTCATGCAGAGGCGATAAACATGTTTAAGTTTACTACGCTACAAACAATATTGGACTTCCCATCGTGAAACGCTGCGCTTGTTTATAGCTTCGGAATCAAACCATTCTTCGGCCGTGCAGATGGCACAGAAGACCCCAAATTGAAGCGACCCCAAGAATGAACTGGATCAAGGTGGTCGAGTCTTTTTCCGTCAACATTTACCAGCATAGGCCACGTCCATGAACTTGCAGCAATACCGTTGTCGATTTCTCACCGACAAAACCTAGGGAACGACGTCTTACAAGACAGGCCACTGAACTACCGACGTTTGAACCTTTCAGTGCAGCTTATCAGGCAGAACGGAGACTCAGAGCCCTATAGAAACTGTTGCCGGCTGATACCTATGGATGGGGCATTGATCCTAAACTAAGTTAAATCCGCTATCTATCTAACATAAACTCAATTACAGATTGCCAAAAGAACATCAGAGATAAGGGAAGACAAACTGATAGTTGGCGCACTCCGAATTAATTAGACATCATGAGCTGAGTCTCTACCTTCTGATAGATACAGTTGTGATTGAATCAACTCTATCAAGCAGCGGAGATAGCTACGCAAGTGGCGCATGCCACAAAGGACTTCAAACCTATACGAGTCCCGTCCTGAATGGATGGCCGGGCATACCAATGCCTTGGGGATTTGAGAGACGCAGGAGTCTACCGGCACATGGAGAACACATGTTCACTGACATCCTAGTATTACGGGACGAGACTATCGAGCAACTGCCCGCGAATTCTCGTCAGTGATGGTAGCACTCTTTTAGTTGACAGTGGGGCATACACATGCCACGGCGCTGTTACCTCAGATAATCTCATGAGGTTGCTAAGCCTCCACGGATATTTCCTTTTCCATGTACCAGGAATACATATCCAGGGAGACAAAGAAGTGTCTGCTTGATTTCTTCCAATCAGATAATAGTAAATGGTTGATACAGGGTGGTTCATTCTTATCAGTGTCCAGCTGGACGAAATCTCTGGTTCCGAGTAAGGTTGCGTTTGTGCGTCGCTCCACTTGAGAAGTATAAGCTTTCCGAGGTATATACAAATGATCACTGCGGACAGAAAACCGCCTTCGTCTGCGTATAATTTTCCAGCACAGCCGCTCCACACTCGCGTCCAATTCCACTCTCTTTAAACCCGCCAAACGGAATACTCTGGTGCACCAAGTTATACATGTTCACCCAGGTTGTGTCTGCTCCGAGCGCATTTGTCACTCGGATAGCTCGCTCGTAGTCCTTGGTGTGGCAGGCTGCTGCTAGGCCGTAGGAAGTGTCGTTGGCGTGTTTGATGACTTGGGCTTGGGAGAGAATTTGGAGATTGCGATGACGGGGTCGAAGATTTCTTCGCGCATGATCTGCGGATCTTATCTGCGCTGCCAAAATGTCCACCCAGTCGGTGTTGGGAGATCGTCCAAGCTTCTTTGTAAACAGTTGTACTTCTCCTGATTCGATCTATCTGTGCCGTAGCATATTGTTCCAGGGCCTGTGCCTGTTCCGAGATTATGACCATTCAGTATCAAAGAATCGCGCATACCAATGAACATGATTTACATACCGTCAACCTCGAGTAAGAAGTTCCAAGCAAAGGTTCCACTGAAACGTCTGTGAAGGCCATAACTGTATAAAGAGTTAGTTAGCCCTCACAGAGAAGAAGGTACGTAGGCCGATACGCACAACGAATTCCAAGTGCCCACATATGCCATGAAAACCTCTGGGGTTATCTGCTTAGGCAAGGACCGAAAAAGGTCGAGGGATCCAAGATATCAAGATGGTTCTGGCAGGAGGGCATCTAGTAATTCAGTCCAACGCGGGGGACATTGTAGATCTTTCGCGTACAGCCTAGGTGACTTCGCATAGAAACCTATAGCGCATGGAAGAAAAATAATACTAACTATTCCCAAGTTTTACGCTTGTCCTTGCGGCCAGACCTTTCGGGACGCAGCAATTCTTGCGCCGATACGCGGATATCGCGTCCGGCCTGGCAGTTACGAACAAGGATTGCTAGATTACCAAGTAAGCTCGGTTTCGCAAATACAAGAGACCAAGCATACATTCCAGGGATAGAAGATTGAAGAGGTTCTCTCTGGTGAGCAGTACAGCGCCCGTGTATCTAGTCTGTCGAAGCTGCGCACGACAAACAGTTGGCCTGCATCCAACTTCTCTTCCACCCATTCCAGCACACTATCAGTGGGGAGGTCTTTCAGTTGGTCTTCAGGAAACGGACAAAATGGGAATCCGGACTGTAGAAGGGCGCTGGCTGCCATAGTTTCTTGCTCTAAAGGCTCCATTTTAGGTGTTCGTCAAGAAAACTATAGAGTAGAAAATAGGATGAGGTTCTGAAGCCATGGCGGAAACGGAAAAGGCCTGTTTCCGAAGATTAAGGTATTTCGGAAACCCCAGATGTCAGTACTGTCCATTGACCACTTGTATTAGGAGAAGATAACCCGGCATCGTCAGAAAAGTGTGGCTGTAGAATCTGAACCAGCCGATAGTCGAGAGGACAAGAAGAAGGTCCCGCTCTAATGACATTCTCGTCCACTGCGCAGCACACCACGCAACAATCTCATGATCAAGATCATGTGATCAATTCACTGCTTAAAACGCCTTCGTATCCCACTCCTCATCCCAGGATCCCAATGTCTTTTTAACCAGAAGGAACACCGATTTCGGTGTTGAGGTGCTCTCCCAGTTGAGGTGCTCTCCCAATACGAATCGTTGGGCTATGACTAGCATTGGATTACGAAAGATGTCCACCATCCACGTGTATCTCAACAAGCGTTGCTAGTTTAGCTGTACTACTAGAGACAAATCTTCGGGATTCTTATCCGCCCGAAGTGGTGAGTTACTGGAACCTGAACTTCCCGAACATTTTTCTTTTCCCTTACTATTTTCGTCCGAGCGATGCCGGCGTGGATCCCGTGACTGTTCATGCTCCGTACTCCGTACACCGAACGGAGTCAGAGTCATAATGAGTACGGAAGTCTTCAGATCCGACGCTTAGGAGCGCCCCGTACGTGTGCTCCATTGGTGATAATGTTGCTTTTACTGGAGCACCGGGATCGGAGTCGATCGTTGACCGAGATATCACTTACCGCATGGGGAAACCCAAATGCAAATGAAGTCATGATGTGCTCAAGTCAGATAGGCTCCGGAAGTATGCGAAATGCATTTCTCTTCATGTGCTATTTTCAGGGACTGTCATTTATATGTTCTCGTTTCTTCCATTTGATTTCTATGGTCATCGGGCTTTGAAATGACGCTGCTGGCATTGAGTCGGCCGCTCCGGCCATTATGTCGCTCGGGTTTGCGCCAGCAAAAGACGCGCTTCTCAACGACTAAACTAGCATTGGCTGCGCAAGTCGGGCATTCAACCGCAATCGCTCAATCAGACACAAACCGCGAACGAGTTATCATCCTCGGGTCCGGCTGGGGAGGGTATAGTTTCTCGCGCAAACTATCACCAGATTCCTTCTCGCCGCTTATCATCTCTCCACGCTCCTACTTCGTCTTCACGCCGCTCCTTACCGACGCTGCCAGCGGCGCGCTCGATTTCTCGAACATCGTCGAGCCCGTGCGTGATTCCAAGGCGAAGGTCGATTTCATTCAGGCGGCTGCGCGGGCGGTCGACTTTAACAAGAAGACGGTGCTGTGTGAGTCAACAGTGGTCAAGAGCGGTGTTACGGAGTCCCCCCGGACACACGAGGATGAGCGGTTACAAGAGGAAGGCCCTGAGACCACAAATTATCGGCCCATGGCGGAGGCGCGGAGGTGGGAGCAGGGAGAGATGTTCGAGGTTCCGTATGACAAGCTGGTCATCGCGGTGGGTGCAGTGAGCAAGACATTCAAGACACCCGGCGTACGACACAACGCCATGTTCTTCAAGGACGTTGGCGATGCGCGCCGTGTGAAGCGTCGTGTGCGGGAGTGCTTCGAACTAGCCGTACTCCCAACAACCTCACCAGAAATGCGCAAGCACCTACTGCACTTCGCCATCGTCGGCGCCGGCCCTACGGGCACAGAACTAGCAGCAAATCTGCGCGACTACATCTACCAAGACGTAGTCCGTCTATACCCAGCCCTCGAAGGCATCCCGCGCATCTCGCTATACGACGTCGCCCCCAAGGTCCTCTCCATGTTCGACGAGTCCCTCTCCCGCTACGCCATGGACACCATGCAGAAAGAAGGTATCGAGATCAAAACCTCCCATCACGTTAAGGGTCTGCGCTGGGGCGCACCCGGCGATCCACCACCATACGACATGGACCCGAAACGCTGCCTAACCCTGACAACCGAGGAAGAAGGCGAAGTGGGCACCGGCATGTGCGTGTGGGTGACAGGAAACGCAATGAACAAATTCGTCTCTCGTGCATTGCAGGATCTCGACTCCCTCCCCACGGAATCCGTACTCATGAAAGGCGGCTCAAAACCACCCACCGAGGTCCAGAATGCTACCTGGCACGTGAAAAAAGCACCCAAGGTCGGCGCATTACTCGTCGACGGCCAACTCCGCGTGCAGCTCGAAAACGAACACGGCCAGACAGCAGTCATGCAAGACGTCTTCGCGATGGGCGACAACGCCATGCCTGAAACCGGTGCCCCGCCAGCCACCGCACAGGCAACCTTTCAAGAAGCCAAGTGGTTAGCGACCCGGTTCAACAAGGGTGATATCCAGCAATCCGAACCATTTTCGTTCCGGGATCTGGGATCGCTGGCGTATATCGGGGATGCGAATGCGCTGATGCAGATCCCGCACGAAAAGGATGGGTCTAAGTATCTGCCGCAGGGTCTGACAGGGAGGACGGCGGCGCTTGTGTGGAATTGGGCGTATGTGACGATGAGTATTAGCTGGAAAAATAAGATACGGGTTTTGTTTCGGAGGTTGTTGAATAAGATGTATGGAAGGGAGGTGTCGAGGTATTAGCAGATTAAGGTGCATACTAGTGATAACTAATCAATCAACCATTTTCGCTCCATTACAAAACTGTCAGAGACTGTTCAAGGCCTCATTCTTGCACCTAGGTGAATGAGCATATGCAGGGCTTTTACCTTTGCTTCAATGTAAATGTTCCTTCCTTCTTAGTGGCTGTGAATTGAATGAGTAGCTAAACCAAGGCGGCCTGATACCAACCATCATTGGCTTGCACACATTCCATTTTTCATCTACGCCAACGGATACATTCTGTCTTGCTTCCCTCTTAGAATGCATTTCGACTACCTGTCAAACTTGGATCCCCCGTAACAAACATTAAATGGGGAAAAAGAGACCGGCTCGCACGGTAAACTAATATTTATCTACAGAACAGAAGGAACGCTCTGACAGAAGCCCAAGCTCTCAGTACATCTCACATATCAGGAGAGAATTTTAAAGAGTTCCAAACAGACGAAAGCCATGATGGACTGAAGCTCAAGGCAACGTGCATGACTGCAGCACTGTGCCTGCAGCTAAAAATCTATATCAAATGATTGAAGTAATGATCTAACAGTCATGAGAATTCTCAGAACCGACCATCTTGCATCTGGTACAAGAGCGCAAATTCAATGTCGATTGGAAAGGTTTTAAACATTCAGGCGATCGAAACTGGTCTCGTCATATCGACTTCAATGTTGCATGCTATTGAAACGGAACACGAAGGCAACGAAGATGGCACAGAAGTTATCCCTGGCCTCCTCTCTGACTGGCTCAATTGTGTACATTCTCGCGGATTGAACCTGAACAATGCAGTGTGCCGCATAGCCAGACATATGCCAGAAGATGCTGACTTGGACTGGACTGCCGTGCCCTGTCACAGCCTTGACGCCTGAATTACACACCCTGGTCTTCCCCACAGGTTGACTGGTCCTGCAAAATCATCGCACCATGCTGCTATAATTTATTGCGATACAGGAAGACAATGAAACTCTTGAGATGGCTGAAAGTGGAACATGGGCGCAGCTTTTAGCCGCTCACCGCAACCTAGTTCCAGGACCAACTGTCTCTCTGGACTCCCTAATCGATACTTGACGGTTCCATGTCCATTCGCTGCCGCTGTTTCTGTTCGTGGATGGATGCTATGCTCTGCCACCCCGTTTAGTTTCTTTTCTAACACTATGTACAGCTGGACCTGTGCTGCGACCTTCGGTCACACAGGAAGTTGTCATATATCCTGGAAATGTCAATGGTGCTCCCCTAAATTTCCATTTGGATCTGAAATTTTCATAGTTAAATATGAGGATATTCGTGAGTGGGCGGGCTTGGACCCAGAGGACTATGGTAAGGACCAATATGCTAGCAAGATTCCCAATGACACGCATCCGATCACCAGACGCTACATTCTGGAAGATCATGCGGGATATCAGAGACGCTACACTATGGACCGGTGATAGACTTACCCAAGGAAGAAGCGAGATCCAGATACATCGAACGGTACGCGAACATGGCAACTGGAATCCACCAACTGCTAACACACGAACTGGTATTTTGGATACTTGTGTATTATTCCCGAATTGGCCCCCGTCATTACCCCGGAGACAATAGCAGAAGGTTCACCCCGAACGTCTACTCAGCATGAAGTGGTAGAAACTCGAAATTCTCGTTTAAGATGGGATAGTCTTGGAACCCCGGGCGTCAACTCGGTGTCAAGCAGTGAGAACTCGCCGTTAAGATGGGGATAGTTTCGTGGGGCCCCCGTTCCAATGCACAGCGTATCTGTCAGTACCTACATAGCATCAATTGCCATTTGGGAAGCACAATTCCCTGTCTGGCCTGGCCTGGGAAATGGCCACGAAGTGAAATTCGTCGCGTGATTTTCTAGCTTGGGCGTGAAGGGAAGCGATATGAAATTTCAGGTACAGAAGGCTTTCATATGATATCTCTGACTGACTTGACCAGGAAATCACACTGGGAGGAATGGGTCTGCCATTGACACCTTTGGCTGTTCAAGTTAAGATTATTCATTATAAATTCGTCATCATTAATCATCTATATTACATCCTCCAAGAAATTAATCATAAAACCTCCTCCCAAACCCCTCAACCCTAAACGCCGCCGTCCTCCCAGTCCGTCCAGTCCGTCCAGTCCCCCTCGTCGAAACAGGCAACAAACTCCCTGCAAACTCCGTCTCCATACTTTTCCTCCGAATCCTCTCCACAGCAGCCTCATACTCCATATCCTGAATCTTTTCCTGTTTCCACATCGCCCGCGTCTTAGTGTTGTCGTTACCGGCGAATTTGGAGAATTGCTCTGTGCAATACCGGCGTACGAGCCGGAATGTGTTCCCGATTTCGTCGACTGCGAGAGCTAGAGCGATTAATGGGATGGATATGGCGAAGCCGATGCCGAAAGTGTATCTGCCGACGTAGGAGAGGTGCAGTTGAGTATCGCCGTCGGCGTCGTGCGGGAACTCGGCGAGGTTGATTGTGAAGAATGACGTGATAAAAGATAAAGGCAGGAAGATGATAGTGACGATGGTGAAGACGAGGATGATTTTCCCCTGGCGGGTTGTCCCTGCAGCCTGGTCACGCGCGAAACGGGCTTCGTTTGCGCTGGCTTGTTTCTGTTTTAGATCCAGGAGGTCTGTTATGGAGTAGTAGACGCGTTCGGCCTGGGCGTCCATGCGTTCGATGTCCTTCAGGTGCATGTCGATAGTGCGTTGTTGTTCTTTGAAGCGTTTTTTGATGTCTGTTTGCGGGCGGTTTTGGTGGGTGTGGATGCCGCAGATGATGTCTTGGAGGTCGTCGAGGATGTCTTTTTGGTGTTGCAGGATTGTGCGGATGATGTTGAGTTCGTCGCGGATGTCTTTTGCTTCGGCGAGGAGGTCAGTTTCTTGGCCGATGTCGAGCAGTTTGTCGACGAAGAGGGGTTCTTCGGATTCATGGTAGGCCCAGGAGTCTGTGTCATCGAGGATCCAAGGGCGGTATTTTATTGTTTGTTCTTCTTGTTTTTGGACGTGGCGTGCCCAACGGTTGAGCTTGCGGTGGTTCATGAGCCATTGTGATGCTTGGAGTGACGCTGCGTTGAACTGGCGGAATAGCACCGTCTCCCGGTCTGTTGCTAGTCCAACCGCTGATTCAAACATGTCCAGGAACTGGTACTCCTCGTCCATCCGGTGGCGATCAAACACTCCAGAACACCGGTTCGTTATCGCAATCGCCAGGTCATACACTGAAGTCACCGGATCACGGGTTTTCGAGTTGATATCCTCAATGATTCCGTCCAGCACATTCAGCGGGTCATTCTTGGGCTGCTCCCACCGCTGAGCAAAGCTCGTCACGATCAAATTAGGGCCCAGAATCCACATCCACAGCTGGTCGACCATGAAGATTTTCGGGTCGTCACAGCGCCCATCGTCACTTCTTGTTTGATACCGGTACACCACTTGATCCTGGTCTCGGGTACTGGTATCGATGTTCGGGTAAAAGAACTGGTCCAGCGTGCGTCGGACATGCAGTGAGGCAGTAGACGAAGACGTAAGATGCGCGTTAATCAACATCTCATCTCGCGACACAGACCGACCTATAACCTGGTCCGGAGTGAACGAGGGCACCGGTGGAGGCGGCGGTAAACGCCGTCGTCTAACAAGTTCTGCCCGCTGGATAGCCTCCTGCATCCTCTGTCGTCGCTCCGCAGTCTCGAAATGAAGATACGGCATAAAGATGCAAACATTGGACGCTGTCGAGTCCCTGCATGTTGACGAATGTTGCTCACGACCAAATGGCGGCTTACTCTTCGCCTCTCCCTTGGGAGTTCCCGGGTGCTTGGCACCCTTCTTCTTGCTGTGGGCACTTGCATTGTCTGCAAAGTAATCTGTTTTACCGGTATTCTTTTTCTTGCTTTTGTTGCTGCTATGCCGACGATGGTGGCCGTGGCCGTTGTTCTCGGGGTGGCTGTGGCTTTGCTTTTCTCCTCTGGGATCACGAGGCCGTCCATCCACAATCGTCTGCCCGTTCACCGTTATACTAGGCGAAAGGGGCGAGAGAGTATCTTCTGAGCTCGACTCCTCGTCACGAGACTTGGTAGCCGTAGCCCTTGGCGTACTTTGACATATCGGCCGCATGAAATGCGAATGTATCCATTGCCCGCGGTGCTGGTAGTTGAACGATTTCTCCAGGCCCTTGAACCCGTCAACATCATGTAGACCCTCTTCGATGAATGCTTTGGTGAGCAAGGTCTCTACCCATGCCATGTTATTAGCGGGTAGATGGATCCAGCGGAAATCCGTCACTCCGCTGTCAGTAGGAAGGGCCTTGAAGGCCTGCTTGCGTGGGTTTTCCTTGTCGCGGCCGTACAGCAGGTTGTAGACTGAGGTCTTCTGCACACGGTTCTCGTTGTGATAGTTGCCAAAATCGACAATCGTCGCTTCGAAGCTTTCACATGCCCCCTTGGCATCAGGCGAGAGAGCTTCGACATTGTTAAACGGCGCCAGAAGAAACACAATATCCTTGCGATGAAACTGCGCGGCCCGCAGAAATGGCGTACTCCCAAAGTTATCCCTAACACGCCGTTTCAAATCCGGCCGTTCAAGAAGACACTCGACAATCGCAGTATGCCCAGCCTGCGCAGCCAAATGCAACGGCGTCACACCATTCAACAGCTGACTGTTAACATTGGCCCCAGCCCGCAACAGCATACAAACCGTCGGCACAGAACCCTTATCACTCGCATTATGCAACGCCGTCCACCCACCATCACTCCGCGCCTCCAAATTAGCCCCATACCGCAACAACAACTCTACAACATCATCCCTCCCATGCGCAGCCGCAATATGCAACGCCGTTTTATTCCGAAACTCCACGGCATCAATATCAACCACAAACGGCCCAGCCCGCATAAGCAACAACTCCGCCAACCGTATCTTCCCCGTCGCGCACGCCCAATGCAACGGCGTCCGACCCAACAAATCTCTCCCCTCCTCCCCATCAACAGCACACGCCGTCCCAAGCAGCAACCGCACAACATCATCCCCCCAATCACACACCTTATCCGCAGCAAGATTATGCAGCGCATTCCGCCCCCTCTTGTCCTTCGCATTCACATTCGCCCCCCGCGCAATCAGCAAATCAAGCATATGCCAATGATTCCGCCACGCAGCCGTCATCAGCGCTGTCCGCCCCTTCTTATCCACCGTCTCCGGCGACGCCCCGTAATCCAACAGCAACTGCGCAATGCGCACATGGTTCCGTTCGACGGCCCGGAATAATGGCGAGGGGCGGTTTCCCGTGTGGTCAAGGTTGGGGATGTCTGCTTTTGCGCCCTGGCGGAGGAGGTAGTGCGTTGCTTCGATGCAGCCGCGCTCGGTGGCGCGCATGAGGCCGACGCGGAGGAAGGAGTCGCTGAATTGGCCATTTTCGCGGGAGAGGTTGACGATGATGGTCAGGGCTTCGAGGTCGTTGTGTTCGGCTGCTTTTTGGAGGCGCGGTTCGAGGCGGTCGTGGGCGTCGCTGCCCACGGTGGAGCGGGAGCGGGAGCGGGACATTGTTGGATGTTGGGAGGATTATAGCTTCTTCATCACGTAGTTTTTTGCTTGCAATGGCTTAGCAGGTCCGCGGCTTGCGAATTTTTTGAGACGCGGAATAAGAAGCGTCCTAAACACCGACTGCTAGTCAGCGGACGGTCAGCGGACGATCACCGTACTCCGTACAAAGCGAGAAGAATCACTCAGGGGTATCTGTACTCAGCGTAAGAGACTCGCTCATGGTCTGAGGAAGCACAGGCCCTTATATGTGTCGCAAAACAAGATCTGCTGTGCGAATTTCCTGATAGCATGTTGACATGGTCGTTGCCCACTAAGAGGGCCAGAATGGCGGCGGCACTGCATGACGGAGGGAAAATCCGTATTGTAGACCAATCGCAGTTCAACCAGTGGGTTTCGCGCTGTGTGAAGGATCAAATTTAGAAACAGAAAGCGAAGCTGTTTAAGACGAATTGGTGAGGTTGAGGTCTGACGGCGAGACCAGACAGAGAGCGTCCGTGGAAAGAAAATTGCGGCTCAACAGGTACAGGACGGAACCACTGCGAATACACCCGTGGATATGCTACACTTAATTGCTGTGGAATGTCTTCACGTATTACCGTCCTCTATGGACGTATTATTTCTATCCATATCATGGTACACTGTATCAGATCCCATCGCAGTCTAAAAAGTAGTATGTGGTAGAGATCTGACATCGGTTGACCACGAAATCACAAAATGTAAACACAGTAGTAATCCTTCCCTCGATAGAGAATGTATGTGCCTCTGTGCATCATCAAACAATCCCAAAACGCAAATCCAAATACAAAAAGATAAAAAGATAGATGCAAAGAGCCAGGCACGATCAACAAAACACGAAATGGGAATTATAAGGTAAATGCAAGGAAAGGATATGACTGCTCACCTGGTGTGTGCGCACACACACAACAGGAGAACAGGTAATGCATGAAAACAGAATGAGAAGTGAACACCTTCAAGACACGATTATAAACACAATGGTCCCTCCCTAATACTCCTTTTTTATGTTGGCGAAATTATTTCTTTTTCTGAGGAACCTGCTTCAAGATGTCGTCAAAGCTCATGTTGGGATTGAACCGACTGATTGGTCGCGCGGGCGGTTCAATTGGTGCCACACCGGCCGGCAGTGGCAAGGCTTCCAGGCCAGGGTAGATGGAGTGACGGTGCTCGGCCCGACTCCGCAAGGCAGGCGAGTTGGTTCGAGGAATGGCCGCTGGCGGCGGCGTGAGGGCATTCGGGGGTGCCATGTACGGACTGGGCTGCGGTTCTGAGGACGACCCGGCAGAAGATTGTTGGGCCGGATACGGCGAAGACACGGACGATTCGTTGTCGTAGGCGTCCTCGACGATCGGGGGTTCGAGAATGGCATCTGCATCGGCCCATTGCTCGGCCATTTGCCAGCAGTGACTGCGACGATAGATACCTTCGACACCATTGACGACAACATCCGATGGAAGACTGACAACACCAGCACCACCGGCGACTCCGAACCAACTACGGGCTGTCTTGGAGTCGTTCTGGATCCATGGGGCACCGCCACGTGGGGCAATGCACAGGAAGTACTCGACGGCATCGTTGTACCTGACGTTGGGCACGTCGACCACGAGGAGCGGCAGGGCCTGGATCACGCAATAGAGGAAGATCCACTGGCCGCAGCGGAAGTCGATCAGGTCGTTGACCGACTTGCCATGGCCGCAGCGGCGTTCGAACTGCATGAAACTCTCGATGAAGGGGGTGGCCCGCAGACCCTCGCGAGTGTAGGAACCCATCAGAACAGCGTTGATATCGGTATCCTTGAGCTTCTTGGTCCGACGCTTGGCCTCTTTCTTCGCATCCATGGGCTTGGAGTGCAGAGACTTCAAGGACGGCATCTGGGGAATATCGAACGGAATCGGCGGCTGCACGGGCGGCGTCGCGCGATCATACTCGCTCATGACCTGGCGCAGGGCTCGGGTCATGAGTTCATCCGGATCTGAGGTCTGAGGTGCTTCGCCAGAATGGTCGATTGTGCGGTCAGTCAGCGCACCACGATCAACCATCATGTCGTAGAGATCGCAGAAGTCGCGATACAGGTCATTGAGGACCTGGCGGTTGAGCCCACTCTCTTCGAAATGGTTCTTCTTAGAACGGGCCTTGGGCGGCCATGAACCATACTTCTGGCGGTAGTACTGCATGGTGAAGCGGCGGAACTCCGAAAAGGCTTGCTTCCAGGCCTTGAAGCGCACGACCTTGCTTTCCACGGATGTGGTGGAGTTGGCTGCTCCGGAGAAGACGGAGGGAAAGTCGAACTCGTTGAGCTTACTGTAGAGCACGCGAAGCCGGGTGTCGAGGTCGATGAAACCACGTTCCAGGCGCTTCTGGGTGATGGGATGGATCAAGCCAAACTTGGGACTACGCAGCTGCTTGAGCTCGTCCAGTTTGCCCACTCCGTGCACGAAACCTTCGAGGTAGAGCGGGTAGAAACGAAGCCGCTCGCCAAGGACGATGGCTTCAATGGTCTTTTCACGGCTGCGGCGCACGTCGCCCAAATGGAGTTCGTCGCAGTAGTTGCCAAAGCTGGTGGTTGCAGTTTCGCCAAAGTTGGTGCCGTCCAAGTTGCTGAACTCAAAGCGGGATAAGAGAGAAGCCACATCCATGAAGATAGAGAAGAGCGACGGAGAGCGAGGGGTAGCGATGAGGGACTGGCCCAGCAAGAAGGCAAAGAGATTACGGAAGAGCAAAAGGGTTTCAGTGTCCTCCTGCGAGATGCGAGCGGTGGGGGAGGAGACGTCGCAGTTGAGGGGGATGGGCAAGAAGAGATGCAGCTCCTGGGGCTCATCGGCCACGTCGTCAACGAAAGCCATACGGTTGCTACCGGAGCTGTCATTGTCATTGTCAGGCAAATTGGTCGGGCTACTGAGCGACATGTGTCGTGCTTGATGCTCCAAAGCCTGCGCTTTGGGATCGGTACCACGGGCCAAGAAGGTCAACGAGGGCGATTCGGCAAAGACAGTCGAATGCACCTTGAACGACGGTGGTCTGCCGGTATTTTGAGGGAAAAGGTAAACGTAAGTATCGCCATTTTCGTTCCAAATTTCGGGGATCTATCATCTTAGTTTCTTTTTCTTCCTTTGCTCATTATCAAGTACATACCTGATCACCCCGCGCCAATGGCTCCAAATCATACGCAATCTTCTGATCAAGACCCGCAATCCAAGCACCGGGCTGGTTGGGAGTCAGACCTGGACTGGCAGGGCCTCTGGTATCAACGGAACTCGCGCGGACGCGGCCAGGAATCCAACTGCGTCGCTTGGAAGGAGTGCTGGGGCGCGAGTCGGAGCCACCACCAGGGACAAACAAGCCAGCTGCACTGGCGGGTCTGCTGCTACTCCTCCGACGACCCCGGCTCTGTGGTCTGCCATCGGGACCGGTGCTGGCACTGTTGGCGAGATCCTGGTTGACGGCGAGAAGCGATGGCGGTGGGGGGAGGGGATCGTCAAGATTAAAATCTGTCGAGGTATCGAGGTTGGGCTGTGAGACGATGCGAGAGGGTCGCGAAGCGCTGCGAGGTCGAGTCGCGTCCTGGGGTTGCTGTTCGGGGGAGGACTTGAAGCCGGGTGACACGGGAGATGAAGCGATGGAGCCGTCCTTGTGAGAGCCCAGCGAGAATAGCGAGGAGATGCGCTTGGCGGATTTCACAGGAGCCGACAGCATCTTCTCTTTTTTCTGCTCTCTCTTCTCGTGCTTAAAGGGCGAAGGTATTGGGTAGAGAGAAGATACCGTGGTAGCCGTGCGGGTGGGTTTGACGGACAGAGAGAGTTTCAGGGAGAATGAAGACACAGCGAGCGAAAGACGAGGTCAAGAGACCGAGTTGAAGAGGACCATGCAGAACGCGTCAACACCAAAAAGGAAAGAACCGCAAACAGAGCGCGAGAGAGAAAGGGAAAAAAGCGAAAGGCAGAGGAGGAAGAACAGAGGGATGGAATGATGGGTGTTCGTGATTGGAGTGGGTTGGAAAGTGGTGAGAACGAGAGAAAGAATGGATCGGCAGGAGGGATACCGATTATATAAGACAACAGTACAGAGGAATAGCAGTACTTCGGAGCAATAGTAGTATTATTATTCTTCTGTAATAGTAAAAGAAGAAAGAGAGAGAAAAATTACAAAAGTCAAAAGAAAAGGCAGAAAACGGCGGCAGTGGGGAATAGGCTCTCGGAGCGATGAGAATAGGGGATGAACCTGTACAAAAGTAACGATGTTATATCATATTATATTACTGTTCAAAGAAGCCTCATTAACGATCGATTAATGATACATTCTTGAGCCTCCGTGTTCAGCTCGTTTGTATTGAATCCCTCTCGCATTGAATCGCAGATGACGTGAGTGATCTTCTCATCTCGAGATGTACTACACTACTGCTGTTACTATTACTACTGCTGCTACTTTTACTACTGCTCTATACAATAGAATTGGTTATTTCTTTCTCCTCCTCTTGTCTAATTTTATTTATCCATTTCTCTGTTTCTACAATATTCCTCGTACTCTACCATTCCTCTCTGGTGCTAAGAATAGAACACGCGCAGTGCACGGAGAATACATCCATTACCATAACACCGCTTCATACGTACCCTGTCAACGTATTCCACCATTTCCAGCCTCATATAAGAATAGAAATCCGATAGCTGTCAGATCCCAATACCAGACACGCTGTGCATACAAGTGTCGTGTATGTCTTGTACCCTGCCCCGAGCATTCTCGTATTCCTCCGTACTATGGTAGAACCATATCAACGTGGATGGCGGACTGTCGGTGGTTGGTCCACTCCGACTCCTCCTCCGGCACTATTTTCACTATTTTTTTTTCTTGCTGCGCCTTCCACCGGTATGCTGGGTCGCAGTCATGCACAGCGAGTGGGATTTATTATTCTGGCGCAAATGACGCGATTTCTCCCATGATTTTTATTCTCTGGTTCGAATTGAATTTTTTCCCCTTTGGTTCCGAAACTTCTACTTGGTTGGCGCTCAATAGAATCAATCGTTCGGTTACCTGGCTTGGCGTGTTGCCGCGCTGAACTGTTCGATACTAGCAACTAGTACCTGCCCAATCTTACATTTTATGTACCATACAGGTTTGATTCCGGGAACGAAGGAGAGCTTATACCATCGATTCTTTTTCTCTTTGAGCTCAGGAAATGATCTAATTGGCGTCATCCACAGTCAAGGTTTCTGCTAGATCATGCCGTGTTACCGTCAAGCATCCCTGCGCCCTATGCTAGTGCGAGGATGTCTTGGTCCTGCTGTTAGGCATCGTAGCTACAGACTTCCATCGCAGAAAAACTATTCCTAATGGGGGAATGCTTGCGTTCGGTGAACGATCGATCCACAGCAGTCAGTTGGTAGGGCATATTAAAAAACTATGTTGGCGTGATCGGAACGGAGGGACGACTGCCTCCAAGTTATCTGTCGATTAATATCTAGTATTCTTCGATAAGCCGTTTCGGAGGAGGCTCTTAAGTGATTAATGAGGAGTTTTCGAAAACAAATCCGTAAGTGAAGCTGACACAGACCGTCTTTCGCAGCATAGGTGGCGCTCACCATAATCTGAGTGGATTCCCTAGGGTGGAAACATCTTTCGCGCACTACTGAGTTGCTGAGTTGCCAACATCAGAGATGACAGTCAATAGAACCTCAAACTACCATCCTTGGTCTTAATTGATACACAAGCTCATGGTCCTTGTCTCCAGAGAAATGGACACTAGTCGTCCTCTTCGCGGTACCCCTTCAAGTCCATCGAAGAGCTGCCATCCGATGGTGCAGGGCAGGCCAACTGGTCTCCTCTGTTGCCTCGTCCAGTGCTGCACTCCAGAATCCATTGTCGCTCTTGGTCGTCTACCCGGGGTTGGCATCGGTCCTCTTCGCATATTTGGCCGTGATCAAAATGAGAAAGGAAGACGGCAGACCGATCGTCCTCGTATTTTTTGAATCTTATTTTTTTTCCAGGTATGTGCCAGACGACTACAGGAGTTTAGCTTCTTTTCTCGAGAGCTGCCTCATAAATGCCATTGCTTACATTTAATGATCTCACCGGGGTTTGTGGGAATGAGTTGCTCATGGACCAATCGCCCATGGATGATGCCACCAGTCACAAATCCTACATGTCAGATTAATACCGAATCGGGTGACAAGGGCAGGTTCGGGTTCTTACCCCAGGTAAGCTGCCCGATGATTTCCGACGATATTGGCTCTTCAAAATCGGCAATTGCCCAGGAAACGAGTGTTCTTCCAGTCCTTAAGGATATGATGCCTAGATAGGCAAGGGTAATAACACAAACGTGAGCGGTTTTGTGGCCTGTCAGTCTGGCTTGCGACGGGAGGGCAGAACGCCAGACACTTTTTCGCTGTTGGAAATCTTAACTCCTTAACATTGAGCGACAGCACTGCCCAATTGTCCCAGATTGGAATAATTAGGCCTAAGTGGTGTTTAACCATCAGCAGTCCTCCATTCACTCCAGTGCTTTGGCCCTCGATATGTCACTCGAGTCCGAATCGTTGTGAATTAGGTCATCGGAATCAATGTTCTGACGATCGATACCCCAATTAGAGTCAGTACAGAAGTAGATAGTGAGGAGCAAGTTCAGCCATTACCCGTGTCTCGGGTCATTGATAGGCATTTTTGAGGCATGATTCTATACATCGGGACCCTCGTTTACTGAGTGACTGGGAAGGAATGCGGAGCAAGTCGGGACTTATGGGAGCAAACTCGAGTCAGTCTTTATCGGTCATGCCGCAGGGTAGAATAAGACACATAAACTTGGCGTGTTTCCATGTATGGGGAAGGTCGTTTTAGCCGTCAGAGACGTCTATTAGGGTGTTCGGTCAAGCGTTTCGGTAGGACATTGAGAGATTGCAAGGCTCGGTTCTAAGATGAAGGGGGTATTTGATGGCAGGTTATGGTAATTGCAAAGAACGAAATCGGATGGTGCTCGGTTGATGGGAGGAAAGAAGCGGAGAGAAGAGTGCCCAGAAAGGCGAATACCCTTTCGAGCAGGAGCGACTACCAGTTGCCTGACTGTCATAGTGCTCCAGCACTATCTTCGCTCGATAGCGATATCATTAGGGTTAATAATGACGGTGATTCTTGTTTTTGTTTTGTGTGTTTGGTGCAAAAAATCATCAGGCTGTGGTACGGTTGTGGCGTGGAGATATATATCCACATGCGACTAGCAACAATACTTGATATCTACATTCATTGTGAGGTTTTCTTGTGCTATATAGATCTGAATTGACTCTTGGTTAGTCCATCCTACTCAGGATATATTCAATTCACAATATGAGCCAATGTTCTGGTTCAAGTGTCCACTGTACGGAGTTTACTCCGGGTATACTTCGGTAGCATAACTACGCACAATAGTTGCATAAACAAAATTACTCATCCACGCAAATTATGCACACGCGACCCGTCAACGTGAACGGAGTACAGAGGACAATCTGCTCTCAACTTGCTCCTCCTCGTTTGTCATGGCCATATTCGCCCAAGGCCTATCAGCTGGCTAGACCAGGTCCAAGATCTCACCACGACCCCTCGATGCCGCGCGGAATGTGAATCACCTTGGCAGTGTATCAAGGGCACACCGCGAGTTTTTACAGGATATCTAGGCGCCCAGGGAGGGTGGACGAAGTTGAGATGAGAATCCGCTCGGCAAATCTGATGGGTCTGAAGTCGAAGCGCTTAGGCGAAGGCTGCGATATTCTGAGCTGGTCTGGAGTGCGAGCGAGGGACTCCGGATAATGCGGGATGTGCAGCCTACAATATATCGGAAATAATCTACGGGTTTGAACGGCAATGTGACGACAGACTCGTCCTGGGCATTAATAGAGTCCACGATGAAGCAGGTCAGAGTTTACAGTCTGTATGTGGGTGCGCTTTTCGGACTCTCGGATGTGTCTAATCAGGGGCAACCGCTGTGGACGAGTCAGAGAGATCACGGCCAGACCAGAAAGTCTGCCATCGGGTTTAATTAAGGAGGCTGATCCGTGCAAAGCTTGTCTATCCACTGATGCTCCATCCAGAGGGAAATCCTCTGCAGCATCCCTGGATACCGTCACTGAACGCCACGGTTGATGTTTACTTGGCTGAGAATGTTGATCGGGCAATAGCATTCTTCAGGGCTGTACAGAGTGTATATAACGAGTCCCGCTGGCAGGTCCCTTTGCGTTGCCTCTCTTACCACCTCGACTGCCACTCTTTCTAGTCATTCCTTAATTACTCCCGACTTGGGCGTTTCATCGAGCGTTTCAACTCGGCCAGGCTGTGGGTGTTGATTGGTCTGTGTGGACCGCCTCCTGAGATCTCTCGTCGCGCCGGTTTATATAAAAGTCCCGGCAATTGCCCAATCGGGCGTTGTTGAAGCTCTCTATTTTTCCTTTCTTTTTCTTCATTCTTTTCCCTCTTTCTTCCCTTGTTTTCCTTGTCTTTCCCTCTTTATCCCCATTCACTCTTTGTGTTCCTTCTTTTCTATTTCTCGCTGCTCCTTCTTTTTGCGGCCCCTTCATTCTTTCCCTTTATAACCCCCATTTTTTTTTTATACGCTCGACTAGCACTGGTTGCTATTCTCTCTTTTCGCTTTTTATTACATCCTTCGTCATTCGAGTCTGCTGGTCAGAATCGCGAAAAAGAAAAATACCGAAATCAAACAAAATGCAACTTCTATCCACACTATTCTTGCTCGTCCAGCTGCTGGGTGTCGCCCTGGCATCGCCCATCCAGGACTCTTCGCTCGTTTCACGAGACTCGGAATACTGGGTTGCGGGTGTGAAGCACCAAGGTCTTGTGGCTTTTGGCAACAGCTCTGATTACCAGGTTTTCCGTAATGTGAAGGACTTTGGCGCCAAGGGTAAGTCCGCTTCAGAGAGATTAATTGATATTCACATACTGACCAAATAGGTGATGGATCGACCGACGACACGGACGCTATCAATGAGGCCATCTCGTCGGGTAACCGCTGTGGTCAAGGCTGCGATTCGTCCACCACGACCCCGGCCCTGGTTTACTTTCCCGCTGGTACCTATGTCGTTTCGAAGCCCGTTGTTCAGTACTACTACACCCAGATGGTCGGTGATGCTCTGAACCTGCCCGTTATCAAGGCAAGCGCCGATTTCTCGGGTATGGCCGTCATTGACGCCGATCCCTATGATGACGAGGGCAACAGCTGGTACACCAACCAGAACAACTTCTTCCGGTCGATTCGCAACTTTGTTGTCGACTTGACCGAGATGCCCAAGGGTTCTGGTGCCGGTATCCACTGGCAAGTTGGACAGGCCACCAGTTTGCAGAACATCCGCGTCGAGATGGTTCGCGGTGGTGGTGACGCCAACAAGCAGCAGGGTATCTTCATGGATAACGGCTCTGGTGGTTTCATGACCGACCTTACTTTCAACGGTGGTAACTACGGTATGTTCCTAGGTAACCAGCAGTTCACCACCCGCAACCTCACTTTCAACGAGTGTAACACCGCCATCTTCGTCAACTGGAACTGGGCTTGGACTTTCAAGTCGTTGTCGATCAACAACTGCCAGGCCGGTCTTAACATGTCGAACTCGCCTTCTAACCAGACCGTTGGCTCCGTCTTGATCCTCGACAGTGCGCTCACCAACACCCCGACCGGTGTCGTAACTGCTTTCTCTGACGACAGCATTCCTACTGGTGGCGGTGTCCTGGTCTTGGACAATGTTGACTTCTCCGGTTCCGACGTGGCTGTTGCTAGCATTGACGGCAGCACCTTGGTTGAGGGTGGTTCTGTTATCTCCAGCTACGTGCAGGGTAATGCATACACTCCCAGTAACACCATCGCGAAGCGTGATGAGCCTGTTGAGGTCGTCACGGAAACCGTTGTCGAAACAGTTGAGTACTGCCCGACTAACCATGTTGAAACGACACTGGCTGCCTCGCGCGTGGTCCCCACTGGATTCGACAGCGATCTGCCTATGCCGTCCGTGGACGTTTCGAGCGTCATGGGATCTTTCTTCTCCGGTGTTGACACCTCGGTGTCTGCTCCCGCCGCGACTTCTGCTCCTCAGGCGCAGTCTTCGGCCGAGTCCACCCCTGTGCCGACCTCGGTTGCTCACGGTACCGTCCCTGCTCAAAAGCCCACCTCCGCTACTCCCGTATCTGCACACAACACTGCGCCTGTCTCCGCTGGCGTTGGCGTTTCTCTTGGTCTCGGTGGCTCTGGTGGCCACAGCCAGGGTCACGGTGCCTGCTCCAGCCAGACCGTCACCAAGACTCGTTTGCAAACCGTCATGTCTTCCCAAGCTAAGCCCAGCGGTCTGTTAGACAGCAACGGCAAGATCTTCGAGCGCTCCAAGCCTTTGTACGAGAGTTACTCTGCTTCCTCGTTCGTTAGCGTCCGCTCTTCCGGTGCCAAGGGTGATGGTCAAACCGACGACACCCAGGCCATCCAGAAGATCCTGAACAGCGCCACCGAGGACCAGATCGTGTACTTCGATCACGGTTCCTACATCATCACCGACACCATCCTCGTCCCCAGCGGCATCAAGATGGTCGGTGAAGTCTGGCCCGTCCTGATGGCATACGGAGACAAGTTCAGCGACGAGAAGAACCCCATCCCGATGCTGCAGATCGGAAAGGAAGATGAAAAGGGTACCGTCGAGATCAGCGACATCACCTTGCAAACCAAGGGCCCGGCTCCAGGCGCCATCCTGATGCAATGGAACCTGGCCGAGCAGGAACAAGGCGGCGCCGCTATGTGGGACACCCACTTCCGCATAGGTGGCTCTGCCGGCACCCAGCTGCAGAGCGACAAGTGCGCCAAGACCCCCAAGGAAACCACGAAGGCCAACTCCGAGTGCGTTGGCGCCTTCATGCTCTTTCACATTACCGAAAAGGCCAGCGGATACCTCGAGAACGCCTGGTTCTGGACCGCAGACCACGAACTCGATCTGCCCGACCACAACCAGATCAACGTGTACAACGGCCGTGGTGTTCTGATTGAGTCCACCGGCGCTGTCTGGCTCTACGGTACTGCGTCCGAACACAACCAACTTTACAACTACCAGGTCTCCAACGCCGAAAACGTCTTCCTCGGCCTCATCCAGACCGAAACCCCCTACTACCAATCCAACCCCGACTCACTCACCCCCTTCAGCCCCCAATCCTCGTGGAACGACCCGGACTTCTCGAACTGCGACTCCGCCTCGTGCCGCAAGGCATGGGGCCTGCGCGTCCTCAATTCCTCGGAGACATACGTGTACGGCGCCGGGTTGTACAGTTTCTTCGAGAACTACGCGCAAACATGCCTTAACACTGAAGATTGTCAGGAGAACATGGTGGAGGTGGATTGCTCCGACGTGAAGATCTATGGTCTGAGCACGAAGGCGAGTGTTAACATGATTACCTCGTCGAGTGGGGAGTCGTTGGTTCCCGAGGACGAGAACACGAGTACGTTCTGTTCGACGATTGCGTTTTTCGAGCAGTCGGAAGCATAGTCTTGTTTTCTTATAAAGTTTATTTATTTTTCTTTTGCATAGCTATAATTGCGAGGTTTTGTTTTGGAATACCTTGGATAGTTGTTTAAACTAGTTGCAGCCTGCAGGGTTGGATTTGTGATACCACTCTGTTCAATGCATTGTAAAATTACGTATTTTGTTCACCTATCTGTTCGTATAGGACATAAACCAGTTCAAGGTACATTAGTATGGCAATTACAGTTCCTTCTTCAAGAAATGCTCCGGCTTATGCGTCGTCTCATAGTCCACATGCACATACGCCCTCTCCACATCCGGCAACGACTCGAGCTTCATCTGCAATTCCTCCGCAACATCATGCGTAGCACGCAGCGACTCACTCGGCTCCATCACAATATCAACCTCAACCAGCAGTCTTGGCCCAGACGTATACGCGCGAACGGTATCAATCGCCGTGATCATCGGCGAGTGCGTCATCGAGATGTATGTGATCAGCTGCTGCATCTTGGTATCAGCGGTGACCCCAATGAGCAGCTGGAACTCGTGGTATGCGGTATACAGCCACAAAAAGGCGACGAGGCAGGACAGGATGATGGCGCCCATGGGGTCGATCCACCAGCGGAGTTTGCTGCCGCCGACGGAGGTGAGGATACCGAAGCCGTTGATGATGAGGTCGTTGCGGTGGTCTTCCCAGAGGATGCGGATTTGGGAGACTTGGTTGCGCATGGCCCAGCAGTACATGAAGAGGGCTAGTTTTGTGACGAAGGCGACGACGACGGCGATGACGGAGGGAAGGTGGAATTCACCAGTGGGGGAGGTGGAGCCTTCGGCTAGTTCGCGGCAGGAGAAGGCGATGAGGATGAAGGAGACGGAGGTCATGAGGAAGCAGAAGCAGATGTTGCCAGCTGTTTCGATGCGAGCTTTGCCAGCAGGGAATTTGCGCGGGTTCACACGATTGACGGCTTTGTTGCAGAGGAGCAGGGTGAGGTTCGACATTGGGTCGAAGATGGCGTCTGCCATTGTTGTGAAGAGAGAGAGCGAGCCGGACGCAATGGCACCGTAGAGCTGGAGGATGGCTAGCGCGACGTTGGCCGCGAAACTACCGTACACGGCGATCTTGTAGCGAAGCTGGTTGTTGCTGTTTGTTTCACGCGCGGCCCGGACGTGTTCCTCGACGGGCTTCAGCATCCGCTCGATGTTCTCGTTCTGCGTCTTGTAGAATCCCGAAAGCCGGCTCGATCCGGCCAGGGTAGCCTTGGGATTTTTCAATGCCGTAGCTGCCACCGCGGCCGTGCCACCAGTTCCCGCTATCTTCCGCTTCCGGGATGTGTTGGCCTGGATTTGAATCTGACGGATCTCTTCCTCCGACTTGATCTTCGAGGCTAGTTGGAAGGGGTCATTTTCGGGGGTGTAGCGCGGCGGCGGCTGGTTTTCTTCGTCGCTGTCACTGGTCGAACGGTGGTATTGCTGCTGTTGATTCTGTTCGATCGGTTCCAAAGCCGTGCTCGTGGCTTCGTTGTAGGAGAGGGGGGAGTGGTGGTCTCGGGGGAATTGGTGGTGATGATGGGTGAAGGGTGATGGGTGGTTGGACATGCTCTGTCGAACATGGTCCTCCATTGTGAGTCTATTACTGGCAATGAAGAGATGATAATAGAAGATGTAATGGAGGAGGAAAAAAAAGGAGAGAAAAAGAAGGATGATACATAAAGGCGGTATGCCAAGAGTGGCAGTGCTTATCTTATCAATCTGTATATCCGCTCCACCAACCATAACTCCATCTTCCTATACAGAGTACATACTACTGTGTAGTACTGCTTGTTCGACTTCGAGATTAGCTTGGTCGATGTACCTGCGCTCATGAATGTCTCGCAACCCGATTTGTTCTGGTCTATTACAAGATCCACCTCTCCACCGGCACTCTTTCTCCGTGCTTCGTTCATGTATTTTCTACCACCCGAGCCTCACAATTCGAACGTTACTATTACCCAAAAAGCCAAGCGATACAAGCTGTGAGAGCACCGTCTTGCTTGGCATAGTTTCGGCGTTGGATCAGCTGAAGTAGCAGATGAAAGCAACTCCAAAGAAGACATACAGGAACAAGGAGCGAGGACCGAACGGCATGGACGATCCATGTCAATCAAGTGCCGTCGGCTGGCCGGCCTTCGGCTCTTTGGGACGCCGGCCGGAGGTGTTGGTCGATCGTATAGGGCCCTTCCGAGCGTATGCGGGCAGCTCTAACTCATGGACCTCATCACCTATGCATATCGCTCGCGAACACGTAGCGAAATTGGCCCCTCGAATGTAACCATCTGTAAGTGGGATGGTGAGGTTAAGGTCGTCACCGTAAAATGGGCAGATGAACATGTCTGGATGGGGTTGCTCGCCGGGCGCTCCTATTGTCGCCTCTGGAGAGGCCTCTTTGAGCAAGACACGAATCTTCCACCCAATTGCTCTTGGTATATGCGGTTGATCTTTCTCCAAATGCACGAGTGCGTCAAAGACCGTTCCACTGTGTACATGAAAACATCACCCACACAGGTGCTTGTTGCCACCTCCAGATATCTATTGTAATGCCGGGACTTGCCAGTTTTCTTCGTCGATATAAGTGTGTCTGGGATGCGACTCCAGATGATCTGTCTTTGAAGAAGCTTGATTGGGAAATCGTCTATACCATGCGCGATCCTGTACCAATGAATCATCACTTCAGCGAGGACAGACTATAACTCTCTCACACTACATCTCCTATAACGTATCATTATAGACCAAACAACCCTTACGATTGATGCTGTGAGTGCCTTTCCCAATGATCCTAGCGAGCAGTGCATGAAGTCGCATTAAGAGGTGAGTATTCGTGTTAGCTGGGTCAACGGCGTCCTTGGTGAGGGTGTTTCGGAAGATGGCTGGTGTGGTGGGAGTGGAAGAGTCAATAAACTTCTGCACCTGCAATCTGATATCGCTTCCCTTCACGCCCAATCTAGGATCAAGCGACAGTATATTCGAGGGTGAGTTTCACTTCGTGGCCATTTCCCAGGCCATTTCCCAGGCCAGTCAGGGAATTGTGCTTCCCAATTGGCAATTGATATTATGTAGTACTGACAGATATGCTGTTCATCGAAACGGGTGACCCACCCAATGGGGTTGTCTTGCAATGTCACAATAACTTGCTTCGTATCGACCAATATCAGCATGTGTATTCATAAACTGACCTGGTCTTCTGGATTAGAAAATTTGAGGTCCAGCTGTAATAGAACTGGTACATATCCTCTTTGGTTTTAGCAAAGTTATCAATTCTTTATTGATAGGGCCTTTGAGTGATTAAAATCCTCAGTAGATGAGAGGGAGCGAGGAGAAGGTAGAGTTGAGTGAATGGTAACTATATGTCTGGCTTGCATAAAATGCAGCGAACGTATTATAAACGTAGTTCTACATTCTGAAATACAAACGAAGAACATGTTTCCTACTTTGAGCCTGCAGTTCGAGCGAGTTTAAGTTCTTTCTGTAACCTTTCCTTGTCTTATTTACGGAGTACTTGTATGCCACTGATCAGGGTGAGGAATAGTGGTATGACCAGCTGTTGCAATTGCTGGCAACGGTGAGAGATCTCTGTGAAATAGTTGTGAACTTTTGAATGCCTTTTGTATATCGCAACACATTATATACAAACATAGAGATGAATATACCCTATTAACCGTTATTTCCTCTCCGTCCACCTCTTTTCTGTCTCTCCTGATGGGCCCTGAGAACATTCCTTGTCTCGACCAGACTCCGCTTATTCTTACTTTTCGCCTTACCCAGCGTCATCATGAAGTTCTTCCGACGAGCCTTCTCCTTGTTAGTCGTACTCTTGCCCTCAGCCACCTTGCGCTCCTGGCGCTTCGCGGTAGAACTCTTGAATTCGGACCTATCGGTCTTTCCTTCCTTGGCATGGGCGATCTTCTCCTCGCGCGTGAGCTTGCCGGCAGAGAGGGCATTGAGACCCTCAATCTCTGCGGCTGTCAGGGGGTCGTCTGCGTGGCGGGAAGCGGGGTTGTTGTTCTGGCCTCGTTTTGTGGGGAGGTGGGCGTTGATGGCGGCTTCGGTACGCAGTTCTTGGAGTTTAGCCAGATCTGCGGGGGTCAGGATACGGGTTGTTGCGAGGTTGAGCATCTTCTGCTCTGTATCGACCTTCTCCTTCTCAGCATCTTCGTCTTGCTTGGGCTTCTTGTTGGGTGGCCCGTCTTTCTTGTCGTTCTCGTCGTCGGAATCGCTCAGGTTGATTTCATCGTCATCTTGTACGTTGATCCAGCCACCAGAATCATCGCTGTCCTCGTCATCGTCCACGTTCCAATTAGCCCAGTTTTCCTCCTCATTCTCCTCTCCGTCGTCTTCTGCGTCTGAAGGAAGACCTTTCTCGATGTTCTTTCTCCGGCGCTCTTCCTCCTTGTACTTCTCCAGAAGATCCAGGCCTTCAATTCCGCCGACTTCTTGTTCACCGAATCGTCTCTCCTTCCGGTCTCCGGCCCGCAAGCTCATGGATGCCTCCTTGCCCCGGTCCCTTCTCTTGAGCATCTCTGCACCCACGTCTCTATAGAGACTGAGCAATCCTCTTGCTGCCATCACGACACCCTTGTCTTTACTCTTCCGGTACATAACGAGATCTTGCAACAAGGTCTCATTCATTGCGAGCGGTTGACGCACGCAGACTTCACGGATAGCATTGAGACCGGCAGTGGCGACCTCTGATGCGGAGGCTTCAGAAACGAACTCGTTCGCGATCTTCTGGACAAGAGGCTCAAGCACATCCGGAGGAACTAATTCGTGCGATGCCTGCGCAAGCGAGGCCAAGAATGAGGTGACGGAGGGTTGTCGGGGTGTGAGATACTTCTGGAAGTAAGAGTAGAGCGGCATAATGTGCAGCTGGTGCAACCCGACCAGACGAGTCACAAGCTGCAACACTTGCAGCTTTTGCTCCAGTTTAAGATTCGACTTAGTGTTTTGCAGGTGCTTCTGGAATAGAGACTCCGCAAACCCTTGGGGGTCGTGCAAGAGATGCAGGGCAGAGAAGTTCAGAGGGTGGGGTTGGTTCTTCTTGCGCTCCTTTCTCTTAACGGTTTGCTTGGCCTTTTCGACGGCGCGCGACTTCTTCTTGGTCTTCTTGTTGATACCGACTTGGTGCTTGACCCGCCCGACATCAATGGCCTCTTCGTCGCTGCTTTCATCCTCGATCTCTTCTCGTTCTTTATCTCCACCTAGGAAAAAGCGAACTCCACCGGTAACGACCTTCTCGTGTTCCGACAGGCACGTCTCCTTCATAACCTCAACCGTCTTAGAATCGGTCCAGATTTGGCGCTTCCATAGCTCGCGGGTGAGCTTGACGGCCCAGACTCCCTTGGAGGAAGTGCGATCTGATGTGACCAGGTTGAAAAGGACGGTTTGCATAGTCTTGTTGAGCTTATGGTTCGTTGTCTTTGAGTTGGATGTACGGAGATCCATGAGAATCTTTTGGAAGAGTAGTGCTCGCAGCGTCTTGCTCGGGGTAGAGATGAGGATCGGGAACAGTGTTTGAAGGAGTCTGCAGTCACGAAAAGTCAGCATTTCGCCTCTCCCTATGGCACTCTATGAAGGAACAACATACGTAGCCGAATCCATAAGATCCTTCTTCCGAAGGAGCACCAAACTGCCCACAATCTTCTCGCGCAGTTCCGGCTCCAGAACCAGGTGATGTTGTGTCAGCATGTCGATGAGCTGCTGTGGGAAGTCCTTGGTGATATCTGGGTAGCAGTCGGCGACATGAGAAATGAAGTCGATCAATTCTCTCAGCGAAATGACTCCAGTATCAGTGGCAGCCGTGGGCGCTGCCATGAAAATCTCGCGGTGACTCTCATATTGATAGTGCTGGGCGCGGAAATCCTCGATGTAGGACCTGGAAAGAGCACAATTGTCAGTTACTACACTCAAAACGAATACAGAGAGTTTATGCGAATAACTTACTTAGGATCCCGTCGGACTTTATGCTGCAGATTGGGCCTATGAGTAGGTGTTAGTGATGATCGAAGACTTCTCCGATTGAATGAAGCGTCGCACTTCAGACACAAAAAGAATGGTTACTCACAAATCTGCCTCAACCTTTTCCAAGGCTCCAAGCTTTCTTTTCACCATCTTTCAAGATATCCTCGATATCCCAGAATGCACGAGGAATTGGAGTGAGGTGGTTGTTGGTTGCGGTGTTGATAACCAGCTCCGAAATTTTTTTGGCGCTTGGCGGTCTTATCGATAAGCGATCAATACAAGGACAGTCGCGCCACTATGATAATGTGAAGGTCTCGAACGACGTTTGAATTATAGGTTTACAGTAACATATATAGTAGTAGTAGATCGTTCATCGCAGCAAGCAATGGCATTAATCGTGGTTTAAGATTTAAACAGGAAAAAAAGTCGTCTTCATGATCGCATCTTAACTACTAGAAGAAAACCGTCCGAATTTCTTCTTTTTTTGTAAAAAAAAGGATCTCTCCCTCTCGTGACTGTTTTTTTAACTGGTATTTACAGTCGCGCAGATGTATGCCAATCGACTGAATCCTAATGAAACCCCGTCCACTCCAGTAAACATAATAAATAGGACCAAACGGAGACACCCAACAACACCTCTTTACCGGTTGCTCTTGGCAACACGCTCGAGCTCGTCCTTCTTCTTGATGGCGTAGGAGTTGGAGCTACCCTTGGCGGCGTTGATAAGTTCTTCAGCCAAGCACTCAGCAATGCTCTTGATGTTACGGAAAGAAGCCTCACGGGCACCGATGGTCAAGAGAGCAATGGACTGGTTGACACGGCGGAGAGGGGAGACATCAACGGCCTGGCGACGGACGGTACCAGCGGAACCGATACGGGTGGAGTCTTCACGGGGACCGCAGTTGACGATGGCGTCGACGGCGACCTGGAGGGGGTTCTGGTCGGTCATGATGTGGATCTATTTGAAAACGTGAATTATCAGCAAACTGCATCCTTCAAATGGTGCCGCCGCACTCATTGTGCGCAACACATAGTTCGTGGATTCTCAGGTTCAGCGGTCACGTACGATCTCGAAAGCATGGGCAACAATGCGGACGGCCATGAGCTTCTTGCCGTTGTTGCGGCCGTTCATCATGAGCGAGTTGGTGAGACGCTCAATGATGGGGCACTGAGCCTTGCGGAAACGCTTGGCAGCGTAGCGGCCAGCGGTGTGAGGGAGGTAGACGGGAGAACGGATCTGGACGTAGTCGCTGTTCGTAGACCCAAGTCAGCAATTCCATCCTTGACATTCGATCAAAAATCGTCATCCTTTTGTTTCTTTCCATTTCGTGTCGCGCATTCCACCACTGTAATCCGCCTCTTCGTCGTTCGCTTTCGCATTGACAGAATTTGACCCCCGAAAAATCCCTCGACACGCAGACAACTCGCAAGCAACTGGGAAACACCTACGTCAAGGAGATATCCCTGATCTCAACATCCTCGTAGCTCCACTTGTTGAAGAGCTTGACAGAGCCCATCTCCGCAAGAGCATCCTTGGGCAGCATGGTGTAGGCCGCAGTAGGGTTCTCGACCTCGACTTCCCCGTGGTCAGACATTTTGACGCCGTATGCACCTGTTGTCGAGGGGGAGGGATTCGTAAAAGGTGACGGACGGTGTCGTTGGGTGATCCTTCAAATGTCGACGATAGCAGTCGGTCGGCTGAAATGTGTCGCTGGGCACAAAAGGAAATTCGAGGGTGCGCCTCGCTTAGTTCTGTGGGTGGGCTTAGGGCAGAGCCGGGTCCAATCAGCGGTTGGAGATCACGTGGGCGGTACGCTAGTTGATCGGGCGGTACTAGGCTCGATTGGGTTAGCGTGAACTATGAGCATTAAAATGGTCACGTGCGCTCAATATATCAACCACCGTAGCTTTGTGATACGGTAGACAAAAGGCGAATTGATCTCATGTTGATAGCTATGTGGATTAAGAGATCGATTCATTCACATTTCTCCCGTGCACTTGAAGCATCTCCCTACAGGTGCGGATCACGATACTCCATCTTCCATACTCTACAGTACGTCTAGTAGAGTGATACCCGGCAAAGACCATTGTCTCTTCATCACTTTATAGTAGAATCCCAAGTAGCGTATATAATAAATATACTACTGCACATCAGATAATAATGGTTCTTATCTGTCTGAACAATGCATGTACTCCGGAGTAAACCCAACTTCCCTTTCGGGCTTTAGCCGCTCTGTGGCGGTGCAGCCCCTTAACGACCCCCTGATTGGTGTCAATTTGCACATCCGGCCGCTGCAGACCGCCGCAGCACCGCCCAACTGCAGGTGACGTTGTGGCTCTTCGGCGCGGAGTAACCAGAGTGAGACATAACATATCACCCATTTTGCGAGGGGCCGCTGGTTGAAATAGGGGACTTGATTCTTTTCCCTCGGGTGTCTCGTAACCGCATGCTCAAAAATCCTGCGATGAAGATATCCCTCACCTCTATACGCCGACTCGCATGTGCGTTCGAATGAAAGACCCCCCTCCGATCTGTGACGACCCAGCGCTTCTGTGAATATGGCGGAAGACAATCCCGAGCTTCAGGCCGCCTTGCGCGACCTCGATAGGGAATTTGAGGTACGTGGTGACAAGTAATAGGTTCCTGTCGTGGAACATCCGAGTGTATTTCATACCTTTGGCTAACCTTGGGTCTCATTTTCCAGGAGGGTGATATTACGGAGAAAGGGTAAGGCAGATCCGTTTTGCATGTCGACAATTCCACCTGACGAAAGCATTCGCGAATCGCATATACATGTGATGTCAATACCGTAAGACCGTCCGGCTAATCCCTGTAAAGATACCAGAAACGACGCACCGTCCTTCTGTCGTCATTCTTCGGACCAAACAATGGCTTGGATGTCCATGCCCCTAGCCCAGTGGGCCAAGCTTCGTCGATGACTAGCTCTTCGAATACCCCGCCAGCGATCCTGAACGTCCGCCCACCAACGGCCGAGTCTACGGCTTATGGTGCACATACCCCGTCTTTTTCAGGTGGATACGAGGGCATGCAGGGCAGCGGAAGCTTCGGGTATGAGCAAAGATACAGCGGGGAGATGCAAGAACCGGTGGACGGCAATGGGGTAGCTTATTATCACGGAGATAACTCGATGCTGCAACCTATGGAACGCATGCAACCAACCGGCTCATACGATTCCCTTTTCCTTCCGAGACCTCAGCCTACTTCGATGGTTCCAGAGGATTCGAGGACAGCAACTCTGATGAGCCAAAATTATGCGTTCAACCCAGGCGTCCACCCAGAATATATAGATGAGCATGCAGCAGCGTATGATGTGGGAGGGTATGAAATGCCAATGGCTACGGGCAGGCGACAGTCGATGATGCTTGATGCGCAGCAAGGGTATTTTTCCGATTTTGCCGGACAGCAGCACGATGACTACAGAGATAGCTATGGAGGCGGCTTCCACCGGTATTCTCAATCAGACGCCTTTTCCCCAACTGCAAATATGGCCCCGCCGCTTATCCCGGCCTCTGAACTTCCTCACGGCGCGGCTGTCGATCATCTGATTCCATTGGAACCTCGAGATATCCCGTTTGCTGTCAATGACCCGCATGATAAGAACATCCCAATGTCCAACTTTGATAATATTCCTACGGTTCTGCGGCATCGGGCTCGAGCACATGCCAAACAACCTGCCTACTGGGTTCTGGATCAAAAGGGCAAGGAAATTGCATCTATCACCTGGGACAAGCTCGCCAGTCGTGCGGAGAAAGTGGCACAGGTTATTCGTGATAAGAGTAACCTTTACCGGGGCGATCGTGTGGCCTTGATATATCGTGATTCTGAAGTCATTGAGTTCGCAGTTGCTCTTATGGGCTGCTTTATTGCAGGTGTCGTCGCCGTTCCGATAAACAGCCTCGAGGACTATCAGAGTCTTAACTTAGTTCTCACCTCGACGCAGGCGCATCTTGCATTGACGACAGAGAACAACCTCAAGAGCTTCCAGAGAGATATTACAACCCAAAAGCTGAACTGGCCTCGAGGCGTGGAGTGGTGGAAAACCAATGAATTCGGAAGCTACCATCCAAAGAAGAAGGACGACAATCCCCCGCTAGTGGTTCCAGATTTGGCTTACATTGAATTCTCGCGGGCTCCCACAGGCGATTTGCGCGGTGTCGTCATGAGCCACCGTACAATTATGCACCAGATGGCATGTCTCAGTGCCATGGTTTCCACGGTTCCTGGAAATAAGAACGCGCGCTCTCAGGGCGAAACGATCATGAGTTATTTGGACCCTAGACAAGGCATTGGCATGATCTTGGGTGTGCTTCTCGCCGTTTACGGTGGCCACACTACTGTATGGCTTGAAGACCGAGTAGTCGAGACTCCCGGTCTTTATGCTCACTTGATTACCAAGTACAAAGCAACCCTCATGGTGGCGGATTACCCTGGTTTGAAGATAGCTGCCTACAATTACCAGCAGGATCCAATGGCGACACGGCACTACAAAAAGAACGCAGAACCCAACTTTGGAAGCGTCAAGCTGTGTCTGATTGACACCCTCACTGTCGACTCTGAATTCCACGAGATCCTCGCGGACCGATGGCTCAGGCCAATGAGGAACCCAAGAGCCAGAGAGATTGTTGCTCCGATGCTGTGTCTGCCTGAGCATGGCGGCATGGTGATCAGTGTGCGCGATTGGCTTGGTGGTGAAGAAAGGATGGGATGCCCACTTACCCACGAGATGGACCCAGCAGAACGCCCAGAAGCGAAGAGAGAAGCGGAGGAGGAAAAGAAGGCACAGGAGAAACAGGGGAGTAAAAGTGGATTCGGAAGTAGTCTGCTGGGTGGTGGATCGCGGGCCCCAGCACCAAAGGAGCAAGGAAAGACCGAGCTTGGAGAGGTGCTCCTCGATAAAGAAGCACTTAAGAGCAACGAAATTGTGGTGCTGGCCATGGGCGATGAAGCTAGAAAGTATGCTGGGTCAATGCCACATGCCGTTCGTGTCGGCTCGTTCGGCTACCCAATCCCCGATGCCACACTTGCTGTTGTCGACCCTGAAACCAACTTACTATGCACCCCGAATGTGATTGGTGAAATCTGGGTCGACTCGCCTTCTCTGTCTGGTGGCTTCTGGGCACTACCAAAACACACGGAAGCAATCTTCCACGCGCGGCCATACAAGTTTGAAGAGGGTAACCCGACGCCTATCTTGGTGGAGCCCGAATTCCTGCGAACAGGTCTGCTTGGCTGTGTGATAGAAGGCAAGGTGTTTGTTCTCGGCCTGTACGAGGATCGTCTTCG
This sequence comes from Aspergillus chevalieri, assembly GCF_016861735.1. Classification (NCBI taxonomy): domain Eukaryota; kingdom Fungi; phylum Ascomycota; class Eurotiomycetes; order Eurotiales; family Aspergillaceae; genus Aspergillus; species Aspergillus chevalieri. The sequence continues at coordinate 1,795,120 of NC_057364.1, forward strand.
CCAAAAGGTAGAATGGGTTGAGCACGGACAGGAAGTTGTCGAGCACCGTTATTTCTTCGTCCAGCACATGATTGTCAGCATTTTGAAGACGCTCCCCAAGATTCATGATTGTACCGCATTCGACGTCTTTGTCAACGAAGAGCATCTCCCGATTGTTGTACTAGAGTCATACGCTGCATCAACCGCGCCAACAACGTCAGGCGGTCCTCCACGGCAATTGGACTCGGTTCTGCTAGAGTCATTGGCGGAACGATGTATGGAGGTCTTGTACCATGAACATCACCTGCGGGTCTACTGTGTCCTTCTCACAGCTCCCAACACTCTTCCTCGCGTTACCAAGAACGGCAGGCGGGAGATTGGCAACATGCTCTGTCGCAAGGAATTTGATGCTGGCACGCTGCCTTGTGTGCATGTCAAATTTGGAGTTGAGAGGTCGGTCATGAACCTTCCAGTTGGTATTGATCCGGTTGGAGGTATCTGGTCGCCTACTGCACTGATGGCCAGACAGGAAATGCTAGCTATGCAAGAGAAGCAGTACTCGGGTGTTGACTACCGTGATGTGGTTATGGACGATCGTACCTCTACACCCTTGAACAACTTCTCGAATATTGTAGATCTTTTCCAATGGCGCGTTTCCCGCCAGGCAGAAGAATTGGCATATTGCTCAATTGATGGCCGCGGGAAAGAAGGCAAGGGCATCACCTGGAGAAAATTTGATTTGAAGGTTGCCGCTGTGGCAACCTACCTGCGCAACAAAGTTAAGGTTCGGCCTGGTGACCATCTGGTACTGATGTACACGCACTCCGAAGAATACATCTATGCCGTTCATGCGTGCTTCTGCTTGGGTGTGGTTGTCATCCCTCTGGCGCCTATTGACCAAAACCGTCTCTCAGAAGACGCACCCGCATTCCTTCATGTCATCAACGACTTTAATGTCAAAGCCATCATCGTCAACAGCGATGTCGATCACGTTATGAGACAGAAGATTGTCGCTCAGCACATCAAGCAGTCGGCGCAAGTTCTTCGATTGGGCGTGCCGGCTATCTACAACACCACGAAGCCATCGAAGCAATCGCACGGCTGCAAAGAACTTGGCTACACCGTGAGAGACACATGGCTCCAGGCAAACCAGCCAGCAATGATCTGGACCTACTGGACCCCGGACCAGCGAAGAATTTCGGTTCAGATTGGTCATGACACTGTCATGGACATGTGCAAGGTGCAGAAGGAGACATGCCAGATGACCAGCTCGAGACCAGTATTGGGTAGTGTGCGCAGTACCCTGGGTCTTGGTTTCCTACACACCTGCTTGATGGGTATCTATGTCGGAGCGCCGACATACCTTGTGTCGCCGGTTGACTTTGCGCAAAACCCGATGTCGCTGTTCGTCAGTCTTGCAAGGTACAAGATCAAGGATACATATGCCACCGCCCAGATGCTGGATTATGCTATGAGTGCCATGGCTGGAAAGGGCTTCCAACTGCAGGAACTGAAGAACTTGATGATATCTACTGATACCCGTCCACGACCTGATATTTACCAAAAGTTGCGTCTTCATTTTGCCTCTGCCGGCTTGGATCGGACTGCAATCAACATGGTTTATTCGCATGTGCTTAACCCCATGGTCGTTACGAGATCATACATGTGCATTGAACCTGTCGAAGTGTGGCTTGATCTTCGGGCTTTGCGCCGCGGTCTCGTCATCCCTGTTGACCCAGATTCAGACCCAACTGCCCTACTCCTTCAAGATTCCGGAATGGTGCCTGTGAATACCCAGATCGCTATTGTCAACCCTGAGACCTGCACTTTGTCTCATGTTGGCGAGTATGGTGAGATCTGGGTCCAGTCAGATGCTTGTGCCAAGTCCTTCTATGGTTCGAAGCAAGAGTTCGACACGGAGCGATTCAATGGCCGGATCATCGACGGAGATCCTAGTGTACCCTACGTCCGTATGGGTGATCTTGGATTTCTTCACACGGTGACCAGACCTATTGGTCCCGGAGGCCAACCGGTCGAGATGCAGGTCCTGTTTGTGCTTGGAGGAATTGGTGAAACCTTCGAGGTGAACGGTCTCAACCATTTCCCCATGGATATCGAGAACTCGGTCGAGAAATGCCACCGTAACATCATGCCTGGTGGAAGTGCTGTATTCCAAGCTGGTGGTCTGATCGTCGTCGTCGTCGAAGTCACAAGGAAGGCCTACCTGGCATCTCTCGTCCCGGTGATTGTCGATGCCGTCTTGAACGAGCATCAGGTGGTCGCAGACATTGTGGCATTCGTCTCCCAGGGCGACTTCCCTCGTTCTCGCCTGGGCGAGAAGCAACGCGGCAAGGTTCTGGCGTCGTGGGTGACCCGCAAGCTGCGGACAATTGCCCAATTCAGCATCCGCGACGTGGAAGGTCCTGAGGATCCCCTTGCAGAAGCACCGCAGCATCGGACGAGTCGTAGTTCGAAGCCTCCAAGCATTATGGGCAGCTTACGGCGGTCTGTAATGGTACCAGAACACGAGGCTGTTGGTGCCATTCGTTCGCCAGCACCTGTGCCAGAAGAATATCCCATGCACGCTGATTTTGAGGAGGAGCAACATTACCAACAGCAGCCACAGATGGAACCCTCTATTGTCTCCGCCCCTGCCGTCTCGGAAGCACCTCCCTCAGTCCCACAAATCGCCGAACCAACAGCACCACCGCCAAAACCACCCAAGATCGCCACGGATGAAACCCACCTGCCAGAAAACGCTGGCACTCCCACAACAATCGAGCAACCCGATCTCGGCTTCAACTTTGGTGACTTTGCAAACACTGCAGGGGCAACCCATGGTCACCCTGACCCAGAATCCTACAACCAACCCCAAGATCAACCGCAAGCCCTGCCCATCCGCACCGCCTCCCTTTCCAACCTTTCCAACCAACAGAGACGCTTCAGCAGTATCCCAGGCGGCGCTGAACAGCACTTTTCCAATTCCCGACCGGGATCGCGGGACGTCAGGTCCCAGCCTGAGACTGTGGAAGAGGATTTTGAGGATTGGCCTCAGGAGGCTCTCATGTACCAATCCGCTATGGGCCACGATGATGGCCAGGCCGAATTTTACAGACGCCCAAGCCACGGCAGTGGGATTGCGCGGACGGCGTATGATGGGAGTGGGTATGGGTATTAAGAGGTTAACAGGGTAAGCTGAGCTTCTACTTTCGCTAAGTAGAGCTCATCGTACATATTCCCTTTTTGTCTAATTTTTTTTTCCTGTTTCCAGCATATCTCCCCCAATGTTTTCGATATACTACCTGTTTTTCTAATGTCCATTTTGCGTTCCGTCCTCTCCATACATTTGAATTTGGTCAAGCGAGTTCATCAAGACTCTCGTTCTATACCCATGATGAAATAGCATGTCGATTTCTTCGTACATACTTTCCCTACCGTTTTGCGAAAGAAAACAGAAAAGACTTGGTTTATTTTTATTCTGCGTATCTATCATGTTGCATATATCTGTTGGATGTTGTTTATTTACTTGCATATACATTTTCTAGACAGGTTGAATACTTCCGTTCCATTCTATTGCTCGCCCTGATATCTGTACCCATTCTTTAAGTCGACTTTGAGTGAATGAACCCCAAGAATTCCATGGCCTAATGGAACTGCTAGACTGAAAAGGAAAAGTGGGACGTACCAGAAGCTTGTAAATGTAACTACTTGTCAAGATTAGTAGACATCGGTGATACATGGATTATGTTAGAATGGCAAAACCTACTCCGCAATTCACAAACCCGTGCTCTCAGAATGGCATTAGGGTTTCTGATGTTGCAGTGATTATGGTTTGTTGATCCATGGTCAGAACTATCCCAAGTACTCCAAAACCGTTATAATTCATGATTTGCCACATACAATTAGTGGAACCATATTCGCCTCGTCAAATGTGGCCGTCGGTCTACGGGAAGTTGGTCTGATCAACAAACTTCTGGATCAACTTCTATGGGGAACTTTGCGTTCTTCGACGCATAACATAAAAGGGACGTGCCCTTCAATCGACTTACCTCCTTCGAGCTCATGAATCATAATACCGAATCACCGATTCGTACCTATCCTTCAAATAGTCGATTTCCTTGATCGCTGCCCTCTCAGCGTCTTAAAAAATCAACTCCTACGATGCCTTCAAGATGGCAGTCACGGCCGAGTGACCCCGATGGACTCGTTGTAGAAGCATGGGGTCAGGGGTTGATGGTTGGTTCTTTACTGATCATGGCGGTAGTGACATTGGTAAACATGAAGAAACATGTTCTTCTTCACAAGCTGATTCTTGCAGAGGTAAATAATGCTGCGGCGGGTGTATTTCTAGTATCTTGTTTATTGAAGATCCCGTTTGCTAATGGATGAACATGGACTGATTTGCTTTACCAGTTACTCGCAGCAATGCCTCATGGAACGTTTATATTTCCACACTCTCCTGCGTATGAATGGTATCTTTCCATAACAGTCATCGGCTTGATAGTTTCCTGGAATCTGCACAACGTGATCGCATGGATGAAACACAAACCGTTCCTGTCACGGAAGGTGTCCCTATGCTATATATCCACTATTATCCTGGTGCAACCTTACTGGATAGTAGAAATATACGCCAACTTCGCCTTCTTCAGAAACAAAAATACCATCTACAGGACCACCAGGCCTATGGAGCCACTGTTCCGGTAAAGTGTTTCCTGTCCATCTTCATAACTCATAGTTACGAGTAGTAACCAACACCAACAGTGATCCCTGGTGGATTTTCACCACAGTGTCCATTTTCTACATCATAAAACGCGAATACTCCTTCAAGATCATCGAGCTTGTTACAGTATCGCCCCGTTTCGGAATAATGCTTGCCTCCATGTGCCTTTCCATTATATTCATGGTCATTGACACGTGCAGTGTGCTGGACGCCTTTGACACAGCCCATCTAGCCACGGGTATCCAGCCATTCTGGAAACTGTCATTCATCTTCAAATGTCTCTGTGACACAGTCATCTTGGATGATTTCAAGACGGCGTTGGATCATATCCGCTCTTATCACTTCAGCAGGTCGATACTGGCGCGTGAAGAGTCATTTTGGAGACATAGCGATCAACAGCAGGTCGATGTTGAGAACGGGGTTTGCCTGAGTCCCAGGAGGAGCAGGACTGCGAAGCGCGATGACCAGCTGCCAAGGGTTGCTATGAGGGAAGATATTGGTGTCTAGAGATATTTTCGGACTGTTTTCTATGGCTTGGTGTGAGACCATAGTCTGGTTTGAGGTTAGATAGAGTGAGGAAGATACCTTCGTAAAGGGATTGAAAGAGCCCATAAGTCTCTTAGCTAGTTACGGACAACCAGCAACTAGCAGACTGGATCTACAAGTTCTGGCATTCTTAAAAAAAAAACGGAAAAGAAATTCAAGGATCTTAGCTCCCCATGCAAAACTCCTGGTGGTCTATACACTTCTAGCCTATACTTCGGACATACATCGCTGCGCCTCACCGACGCAATCCCAGAGGTGTGCAAACAACCAATGCCCTTCTATGGTATTTTGTAAGTCAATCTAACAAAAGTTCTAATTTACACAAATCTGCAAAGCCACCCACCGCATACCGGCAACAATGGCGAAAAAAGCATCGTGACGCGCGCCGCAACTGCGCCGGGTATGAACGCTACCTCCGTTCACGCTCTCCTCGACACAAACCAACCGCACTCACTGACAATATCGACTTATATCCGCTTATTTGGAGATCTCAACACCGCCTGTGGCACCGAGGATACGCTTGATGTCACCGTAGATAGCGAACTGACCAGCAGTGATAGTACCAACCATGAAGAGACTGTGTCTGTCAGCTACGGACCATCGTCAAGAGGGAAGAGGGGGAAAGGAACGTACCGAGCACCAATACCAGCGTAGCTACCGGCGAAACCGAGCTCCTTACCGATCTTGGCGAGACGGGTGATGGTACCCTCACCAGGAGCACCAGGGGTCTTGTTGATCTTGGAAAGCATAGTGTCGGCGGGCTGAGAGACAATGGCGGCGGCGAAACCGGCGATCAGACCGGAGCCAAGGTTAATGGCGGTCTTGGAGCCGTCGGAGAGAGTGTCCTTGTTGAAGTTGCGGTAGATAGTTTCAGAGACCTTCTCGAAGACGACAAACTTGGCCATGGTGTAGGGGACCCTGCGATTGTTAGGTTTGACAGTATGTCATCGTAATTGCGGGTGACTTACTGCTTGAAGAGCATGGGACCGAAACCGGAGTAGAAAGCACCAATACCCTCCTGGCTCAGGATCTTGGAGAAACCAGAGGCGAGACCAGAAGCGAAAGTGGGCTGAGAGACGAGACGGATACGGGTAGCCTCAAGAGGGCAGAGAGCAATGTCGGCGAAGAATTCGGCGGCAGCGGAGGAAGCGAGGTAGATGGGGGTTCTGAACTCGGAGGCCCGCTCAATGCCAACCTGGTTGATGCACTGCTGCTTGAAGAATTCGTAACCACCGAACTTGAAGGCACCCTGGAGGAAGTAACCGGCGGCGGTGGGACCGAAACCAGTGAGGAGAGCGCCAGCACCCTCGTTGGAGACGACCTGGCGGAAACCACCGATCATACCCTTGTTGTAGGTGACGGGGTCAAGCTGGATACGGGTCTTGACGCTGAATTCATTAGCGTGTCTCTTTGTATATATCCTATTTTGATATGGGGATCGTACACATCGACGGGAGTGAGCGCACCGTGGGTGACGGAGCAGCAGACGGCACCAGCAAAGGCGAACTTGCCGTAGAGGCCAAGGCCCGTCGAGGGCTTGTCAGCGGTAGCGGCCATTGTGTCTTTTATTTTATTTGGGTGGAAGGACAAAGAGTGGGGAGGGTTAAGAATGAAGCCTTAGAGAGAAGAGAGAAGAGGAAAAAGAAAAAGAGAAAGGGATACGTTAAGGCTACGGGCACCTGGGAAAACCGGTCCCGAAAACTTTTCGCCCGCCACTCCACTTCCGATCGTCCCGTCAACCATTACAAATATAACAGTTACTACAAGTATATTTAGGTATCTAGATCTTATAGCAAATACTTTGTACTCTGTGTATATTCAACTCTATATTTTGGAACATATCATTGTATATACTCATGCTGAATACCCCGCCATCCGTCCACCCGGTTGCGCCGGTGGTCGTTAGCGTCCGCTGTACCAACTGACCGCTGACCAGTTCATCATCTGCATAGGTGCATAGTGCATAGTGCACTGTGTTCATAATAACATTCAATGCTATCAGTGAATTCTACTAGCAGACCAGCATTGGCAGCTACAATCCTTCCGATTGGCTCCGTTTCAGTGACGCCCATATATCTATTATTAACTCCATCAGAGATTTACCGGTCGAGTCCACAGTCCACTTGGATATATCTCGGGGTACCGGTACAGACTATAGATACTAGCACTACAGCAGCAGTCAATTCAGTTCCGTCTATGCTAAATCATTTGACTGGAATAACACTGATCAATTTCCCATCCGCCCTGTCCAAGTTTCAGTCAATCAAGGGATCGAGTAATCCCATGAGATAACAGGCATAGTACAATCAGAACCAGCAATTATCATTGCGCAAGACAACCGTTTGCTCTGAAACCGTGTTAGTCAATAGTATGCCCTTGCAGTATTTTTCCAATATCGCAAATCTGACTGTGGCTGTCAGATTGTCACCCGTAATTTGCTTATATATATCGTGCCCTGCACGCACTATGCCCGAGTCCTTGGTTTCTGACTCGTCTTCCATGTACGTGCTTGTTTGATTGATTTTTACTTTTTCTTGTTCTGGCCATATATTGCTGTCTCGGCCCCCTCCGTTGCTCCCTATCAACATTTATGCGATGGCGATATAGAAAATGCTGTCCTACTTACTCGGCTGTTTCACGTGCAGGAAGAATGAAGAACAGAAATGGAAGGAGATTGAGGGTTAGTACACTATCATCTTCCCCCAAAATAACACACAACTCATCCGAATCAGAAGCAGCAGAACACCTCGACCAAATGCCATCATGGGACTCTGCCGACAACACCCTCATGATGCAAGCCTTCGAATGGCATGTCCCCAATGATCAAGCCCACTGGCGCCGTTTGCACAACCTCCTACCAAGTCTCAAGGACATCGGGGTAGATAACATCTGGATTCCTCCTGGATGCAAAGCCATGAGTCCGTCTGGTAATGGTTATGACATTTATGATTTGTATGACTTGGGAGAATTCGACCAGAAGGGATCGCGGGCGACGAAATGGGGGACTAAGGAGGAGCTTTTGGATCTTATATGGCTGGCTCAGGATTTAGGTGTTGGGATTTATTGGGATGCTGTGTTGAACCACAAGGCTGCTGCGGATCATCCGGAGCGCTTCTCTGCGGTTAGAGTTGATCCTGAGGGCATGTCCCTAACATCCGAGAGTACGGGAAGCTCTTGCTAATCCACTGCAGAACGAAATATCGACATCTCACAACCTGAAGAAGTTGAAGGTTGGGTAGGCTACAACTTCCCCGGCCGCGGCGAAACATACAGCTCCATGAAATACCACTGGTACCACTTCAGTGGCATCGACTGGGACGACTCCCAAAAAACAAACGCTATATACAAAATCGTCGGTCCAGATAAAGGATGGGCCCAGGATGTCAGTGACGAGAACGGCAACTACGACTTTTTGATGTTTGCCGACCTGGACTATTCCAACGCAGAAGTCAGAGCTGATGTTCTCAGATGGGGTGAATGGATCGGGACAGAGCTCCCTCTTAGCGGCATGAGGTTGGATGCTGTGAAGCATTATTCTGCTGCTTTTCAGAGAGAGTTTATTGACCATATCCGGAGTACTGTTGGGCCTGAGTGGTTTATTATCGGGGAGTACTGGAAGGGTGAGGTGGATGTGCTGCTTAAATACCTGGAGGAGATGAGATACCGACTTTCGTTATTCGATGCGCCACTAGTTTACCGATTTTCAAGTATTTCGCGTACGAAAGGAGGTGATATGAGGACGGTATTCGATGATACGCTTGTACAAAGCAAGCCGGACCATGCAGTGGTGAGTATTCTGTCGTTTGTTCTACAAAGGATCGACAACGATGTTAACCGGAATACAGACCTTCGTCACGAACCACGACACACAACCAGGACAATCTCTAGAGGTAAAAATTCAATCTTTGATACTCGAATACGCGGATCAATACTGACCCCAACAGGCCCCTGTAGCCTCTTTCTTCAAACCCCTCGCCTACGCCCTAATCCTTCTCCGAAGCCAAGGCCAGCCATGCATCTTCTATGGCGACCTCTACGGCATGAAAGAAGACGTCGAAAACCCCCTAACACCCGCCTGCAACGGCAAACTCCCCATCCTCACCAAAGCCCGCAAACTCTACGCCTACGGCGAACAACGTGACTACTTTGACAGTCGGAACTGCATAGGTAACGCCCCCCTACCCATATACATTAAATACCACTAACTGACCTGACCCAGGCTTCGTCCGCTACGGCAACCTCCACCACCCCTTCGGCCTCGCCTGCGTGATGAGCAACGCCGAAGCCTTCGAGAAGCGGATGTATGTGGGACGAAGACACGCTGGCGAGGTGTGGTCTGATATTCTGGAGTGGTACCCGGGGACTGTGACTATTGATAGGCATGGGTATGGGGATTTCCCAGTGGCTGGGATGAGTGTTAGTGTGTGGGTTAATGTGGAGGCGGAGGGGAGGGATGGGTTGGATGCGTGTTTGTATGTTGCTTTTCCCCATATACCTCGTGCTTTTGGGCCGGGATGATTTTCGTTGATTTGGCTAATGAGGGTTGGGCAGTGACACGACTATTTATGGGCAACCAAAGATGGAATGATGGAACCATGGATTGGCGTTTCGAGAAGGGCGGAAGATGCTTCCTCGGATTTGCTGGTCTACATGACAGCGTTATGATCGAGTTACAGGCATGGAAAGCTGATATTGAATAGTATTTCACATTGGTATACCTGGAACTTTATTGTAAAGCGTCATCTACGGAGAATAGTAATACTTGATTTCGCACATCATCTACTGCAACATCCTCCAGATAAACGGGCACAATAAAAGGAGGCGTACACACAACTAGGTCAGCGTGATATCATCCCATACTGCCCTATTTGCCATACGCCCTCTGAGTACTTAAACAACTGCTTTTCCTTGCCACTAGCAATGCTTTTGTACCCCACCTTATACTACCGCACTTGTACAGGCCTTGTTTTGTCTAGACTGATCAACATCACCAAAATGCCATTCCACACGGTTCGTACCTATCACACCTATGACATCCTTGGGACAGGCACTAATAACAGCGAACAGGTTATTCTCCGAGACGTCGCTAGCGATTCCGACAAAGACCAGTTAGTCATTTATCCTCGATTTACATCCAAGGCCCCCTACTAATCGTGTGCAGAATGAGGAACCTAATCACAATGGCTGGAGGGAAGATCTCGAGAGAGACTGGTTCGAGATTCAGGTTAGTTCGCAACTCTTAAGTGTCATTTGGGTGTTCTGTTTGCTGACAGTAGCAGTTTCGAAGTCCCGGACCAATTCGATCTTCGGCTGATTACGAAGAACCTCAACGTGGAGACATTATCCGACCATCCATAATTGCGAGCTTGCTGTGTACATAGAGACAATATGATAACGTGAAAACATAGAATTAAACATGTACCTACACACTGCCATCTCTATACAAATCACGTGCAATCGGGTAAATCTTCCCCCATCCGTCTTGACAAACTGGGCTCGGCCCGGCCAGACTAGCACTAAACACACACGCTACTCAATCACGATCCACCATTCGTCCTTGTCTGTGTTGCCGCAATTTACCGGACTTTTTCCGCTGTCAGTGCTTTTTTGGCTGCGCATTTCTGAGCATGAGTACCTTTGACAAGGTCAATAAAATGCACCATGCTAGGTTGTTAGTCTGATGTGCTTTGGGAGTATACATACTTCACCACGGGGTATAGTGTTGCTGATATAGGATAAGCGCCGCGTGATACGACAATATACAGCTTCCTGCTTATACCAAGAGTACCGGAAGTCATGGACGTGTCCTCTGTGGTCTGAGAATACGAATGGATCTGGTATTCGGCTAGGTTGGTTGAATGACAAATCGATATTGACAGGGTCTTCAGGGATACAGGACCTCGGTTTTGGCTTCCAGTTTCCGTATACTGGAGTGGTCATACCCAAGTCTTCATGAACATGAACATGGCAAATAGAGATTTCAATGCAGACTGCGTCTTGGTCAGGAGAACGGAGGATAGAAAATGACGGCGTTTATTGAAGGTATTGAACTCCAGACTCAACCGCCCAGTCGAACACCATTTCTTCTCTATCCATTCCAAAAAAGATAAGACTCAGCTCACCATGAAAACCACACTCCTCCTCACCCTCCTCACCATCCCCGGCGCCCTCAGCTCCTGCACAGTCCGCTTCTACGAAAACGTTTCTTGCACTCGAACCCCCGACTGGCCAGCATATGAATGCGGCACGGGAGAGCAGTCTTTCCCCGGTGCTCAATATGCGCAGGTTGAGAATAACTGCGGCGCCGGGAAGTAGGTGTATTTGACGCTTACTAGGGATAATGGGGATGGGACGGCGACGAGTACAGTATTGAGGCTGAGTCATTTACGTTGGTTTGTGCGTGACAGTGATGGTGTGAGTTGGGGGGTTTGGGGATGTGAGATTATTGGGTTGGGTGTGGCTAGCTAGTTTAAATTGGGCCCGAGAATGTGCGTTGTGGTTTACGCATTGCCAATTGAACCGGCATAACCAACTCGCTGTTAACTTGGAAGTTTCCATAAACAACGGAATCTTATAGTATTGGTGGAGCACTACGGTCACAGTATACACGCCCTATGTACATGCAGGTAAGCGCTGTGCTGTAATCTACCCAACAATAAACGACTCTTTAGAGCCTCATCAGCCACAGCCAGAACAGGAAAGGCTGGTACAAATCCAGCTGCTTAGGTGCATTAGAAATCGTCAGCTTTTCTCACCTGCATTCGCATTCGCATTTGCATTCAGTTCAGCTCTTCTTGTCGTCGTGCCCGTCAGCAGCTGACAGATCATATTTCATATAACCATAATGGATTAACCTTTTAAACTGTTACAAAAGCATCAAAATAAACGCATGACTTAGCGACGCTCGGACAGGATGTTTTCGCCGCAGTATCAGGAGATAGCTGCGACGCCCCAGGAGCAGCAGCTTGCTTATTTCACACCTTACCAACAACAGCATTATTATCCTACGACAACAAAACAAGAACCGAAAGTGCGAGTACGACCAATATGGAAATTCTTTGCGGTTCTACCTCCGAATCTACTGCTCGTGGGGTATGTTAATATGTCGAAAGGAAAGGTGATCGTCGCTAATCCTGAATAGATATCTCGTCCTTCCTGTGGCGTTCAAAGAACCAGGACCTGATCCCGAGCCCGACTCGAATATGCATATTAATAAGGCCGCAATTACCATCGCGGCATCAGTCTTAATCGCAGTCGCATATGTATCATCACTGGTATTAGTCCTGGCGCAGAGCCATAATGGCACATTCGCAATCACATCCGTATACATGTCCGTTCCTTCCTCATCACCCTAGCGATCAATACACTCACAGCAAAAACAGCCCCTGCCTCTGCTCCAGCCTCCTCGGCCTCTTCAATGTGGTCTTCAACATCGTCGCCCGCAACATCTTTCCCCTCAGCAGTCTCGAAAAAGTAGGCATGGCCCTCCCCAGCGCATTCGGCGTCGTCTACGCCCTCGCCGCTCTCTGGACGTACGGGAAAGACAGCATTTACTCAACCGAGATGCAAACGCAGGCAATTCCTGAAGCGACGGTTTTGCTTACGGAGGAGGAGTTGCAGAGACGGCAGCTTATTGCGTTGCTGGAGCAGGGGAGGAAGAATGGGGGGAAGTCGCCTAGCCCGAGGGATCTACAGAGGACGTTTAAGGTGGATGGGCCGGAGAGGTTGAATATTGGGAATAATGAGTGGGATCGGTATAAGCCTTCGGTGAGGGAGGGGTGTTGATGTGCTTGTCTTTCGGTTGTATTATGAACTATATGTATGGTGCCTTGCATTATCTTCCACCTCCATGATGCCGATGAAACACTTATGGATACGTGGTCAGATCTGGTTAATTGCAATCTCTTCGATCCCCTTAGTCCAATTTGGTATACAGCACCAGTACTCTACAATGAAGTGGAAACATCTCCCGATAGAAAAGGTTATATCGGGCCAAACGGCCGAGATTCGGTGATATTCGGCATCACGGCCATTACCAAGAAGTGCTGACAGGTGCATAGATGATAATGTATTGATATCTATGCAAGCATAGCTGTCATATGAAGTACAAGAGTTGTTGTGAAAATGTTTTAGAGTAGACATACAGAGCACAAAGGGGAGTATAACAGACGTGCCTCGGCTATTTCCTCATTGGGTGGATCTGCCACGGCGTCACCCCGTTTCGGTCCTGACGCCCGCGGCATCCGGTCCTTTTATTCGCGTCGTCTCGACAGTTTTATTCTCTTCATATCAATTTCTGTGTAATCTACATAATATCAGCAATATGGGCAAGAACGTCACATTGTTTGATGATCCAGGAGTCGATGCTACCAAAGCGCCGATCGAGAATGTCTTGGAATTAACGCCCGTTGTCGACATCGGTCCGGTACAACAAGTCCACCCAATACCCCGTATCCAGAAAAACAAACTAACAACCCACTCTACAGGATGTTTTCACCAATACCCGCCCCCTCTGGCACCCCCCAGGAGCCCGCGGCATCTACGGCGGCGCCGCTATAGCCCAGTCCCTCTCCGCAGCCATGCGAACCGTCCCCTCCGATTTCGCCGTCCACAGCATGCACTGCTACTTCGTGCTAGCCGGTGACTCACAGATCCCCATTTTATATCACGTCGAACGAGTGCGCGACGGCCGGAGCTTTATCACGCGGACGGTGCAGGCGAGACAGCGGGGCCGGCCCATCTTCACCACCACGCTGAGTTTCAGTCGGGCTAATAGTGGCGGGAAGAAGAAGTTGGAGCATGCGTCGCCGAAGCCGGATATTGCGATGCCGGGGGATACTTCCTCGTTGAGTGCGAGGAAGAGGTTGGAGAACGAGAGTGGTGGTGGGGGGCCATTTGAGAGCCAGAAGGCGGGGATCGTAAATCGTATGTGTTTCGCTTTTCGCGGGTGTCCTTTTAATTACGGTGGCTGACGACCCACGGTGACAGGTACTTCGAATCCTGAGGATAAGAGGATGCGCCGGTTTGTCCGCGCGCGAGGACATATTTCGGATGATGGGGGTCATCAGGCTCACCTTTCGGCCCTAGCCTACATCACAGATAGTTACTTTATTGGAACAGTGTCACGGGTTCATGATATCCCTCGGTTTTCCTCTCCCGAGGAGCTGCAGAAGGTCTTGAACGCTCTCAAGAACCCATCAGACCTGGACGATGAGGACATCGCGCGGGCCCTGAAGGAGCTGAAGGAAGAAGAAACCACGGAACTTCGCCGTCGTCTGGAAGGCGCGCTAAGCAAAGCCATGGGCAAGCAAGAGGAGCACAAGGAAGTGGGTATGATGGTCAGTCTGGACCACTCGATCTACTTCCACAACCCTTGGGCGTTTCGGGCAGATGAGTGGATGCTCATCGAAATGGAGAGCCCGTGGGCCGGAGAGGGTCGGGGCTTAGCCATCCAGAAGATTTGGTCGAAGGATGGGGTGTTGGTTGCCACTTGTACGCAGGAGGTGAGTTTCTCATTTGCTAGTTCCTTTTACCCTCCCCCATACCTTCCCCATTCATCTTGGTATTCTGGCTTCCGATTGGGACGCAGGAATGGCAACTAACTTCGAACTACAGGGAGTCGTGCGGTTAAAACAGGACGAGCCGCCCCGTTCGAAGATCTAGTGGGCGCGAATATTGACATGGCCCAATCTTATTGCTTCGCTTAAGTGTATACCCTTCATTTCAGTGCGTTACTCGTTGTAATTAGACGGCCGGACGGAGTATATAGACTGGACCGGCCTGCTGTGGTTTCTCTTCTGTTTTTATTTTTTGTATTCATCTTTTCGGTCTTATAGAGCCTGTCTATTCGTTTATTTTTCTTGAAAGTCTCTGTTTAAGGATTCATTCATTTGCTATAAGTACAAACACAAAACAATATGACCACCCAATGCAATGATGATGTGTTGCAAACAAGAAATAAAGAGACAAAACCGCCCTGATAGTAAGTATGCATGGTCAAAACAACGAAAATCAGATCAAAAAGCCGCCCACCCGCTTTCCCAAAACAAAAGGAAATCATTAATACAAAACGAGTCAAAAATAAAGGAAAATCAAACCTCCACCTTCTCAGCCTCCCGGCTCTTCCTCTCAGCAAACTCCAGCGCCGTCGCGCCCCAAATCTCCGTCCCCTTATACTCGCCCACATAATCAGGCCAGCTTCTGATCTCCTTTGCCAGATTCTGCAGCTCCTGCATCGGCAACTCATCTAGCGTGGTGAGAACAGTCTTGACGCCGAAAATCAAAGCCCCGGATCGTGGCAGCTTGACGAAAGTCTGGCGCTCGCGACGGATGACAATGTCCTCGGGGGCGGGGTTGTGGTTTGCTTCGGAGAGGGTGGTTGGACGGTAGAGGATTTCGAAAAGGGTTTCATCGGGGCGTTTGACTTCGACGAAGTAGTTGGAGCGTTCCATGGGGTTGGAGGGGGTGAGGCGGTTGAGGAATCTGATGACTATTAGGAATGAGGTTCTTTGGGATTTCAAATAAGGCGAAGAGACTGACTTGCTGACAGTGCTGGCGACTTGTTGGTGCCAGAGAGGAACTGGGTTGTGCAATTTGGAGATTGTCCAGCCGATGCGTTCTGCGACTGTCCAGCCCACGGGGAAGAGAGTTGCGCTCGCGGCACTGGCATTAGAGTCAGTCACTGTCCTTATTGAGTTGAAAACGGCGCAACTCACAGATAATACTCATCATCCTCATTCTTCAACAAAACACTCAAATCCTCCATCGTGAGCCGCACCGCAATCTCCAACGGATCAACATGCGCATTCTGCGGTCCTCCAAACGCAAACGTCTCCCCCATCATCTTATTAACAACAGTCGTCTCCTCGCCAACCGTCTTCTTCGCAAACATATTCGGGAACCGCGTGCACAGAAACTCAACCACCTCCTCCAACGTCTCCAGACACGCATCGTACGACTCCGGCAGGGCCTGCAGCACCTTGCTCTTCTCGCGATCCAGCAATTGGCCCCGGATTTGGTGCTCATCCATGTAGTTTTTGTCGACAGTGAGCCAGTTTTGCTCGTCGAGTTTGCGCACGTCCATCATTACGCGGTATCTTTCTCGGCCTTTGATGGGTTGTGCTGGGTAGGGTGCTATGCGCTTGAGGTCATTGCCTGATGGGGTTGCATTCTCGTTGTATGTTGTCCATGAGAGCAGGTGTTTGCGGAAACTGAGGATTAAAGAGAAAATGAGGATTGAGAGTATCGCCAAAGAGAAGTTATTCATCGCTTAAAGAGAGTCAAGAAGGAAAACAAAAAAAAAAAAAAAAAAACAAGAGAGAGAGAAAATAAGAGAAAGTCCTTTCGCTAACTATTCCCGATTATATCCAAGGTGAGTTTCTATCGATTGAAAAGGCATGTACTTCTTCCAAAAGACTTCCAGAGAATCAGGGAAGTCAACTCTATATCTTTTATATCTATTCATGAAGGCCCAGGGGGGCAAAAAAAAAAAAAAAGCAGGGCAAAGATCACCCACGCAGCCATTACACGGGGGGACATTACTGATCAGACGATGAGCTACGACAAGCATCGAATCGTTACCTTTTACATTCCGGATCCAAGGTCCAAGGGCGCGCGAGAGAAGTTGGATTATGCTGTCTCTGATACGTCCATCCTTTTCCCCGCAAAAAGTCGCTATGCGCCGCCGCCGAAAAAAGTAACAGTACATAGTACATCGACTACTAAGTACCGCTACTATTACTATTATAGTAGTGGCGTACTATATATGAGGTATGATCCACATGATCCAGCGGCTTTTTTTATTATTACTTTTTTTACAATTAATATTTATTTTTTGCGATGTTGATCCACCACCGACTTTTGCTTTGTTGAGCTGCTGGAAGATCCTGTCATGGAAATGAATTCGAGGTGGATAAGCACTGAGATCCCGTCCTCCGAACCGATGCTATTATGCCTATGATATGAGGCCATGGATCTGGAACTTGACTTGCCGCGACAAGAAGGACTATATCGACCGAACACTGCTATGTGCAAGTACACATACTGGCACAGGAGTAGCGGAGTGTCTGTGCGCGTCATCGAGACCTCGTGAGCTGAACAGGCCAATTTCAGCACCGAGATCCATCATTGATTGACTGATTTCCCTTGCTTTGTTTTTTGCCCGGCAGAAGTACGGCCGGAGTACGAGTACGTGCTATCGTTGTGGTTCCATAATGGTGGGATTTTGCTCCATTCGCCATATCACTAACAAAGAGCGAACTCCGATACGGGGGCAAACTGTTTGTTATATGTTTATATCGATAATCATTTTCCATTTCCCCCCTTCCCTTTTTGAACATTTCCCATTCATCCCATTTCATCTTAGGGCGGGGGAGTGAGATGAACGGATTACCCGGGCGTGGGATGCGTGGTTGGTCTGACTCTGCTCATCAATAATCATACAGCTATTCCGGTGCCTGCGACTGGTCCGTCCGTTTTTCCTCGGTGTCGACTGGAAACCATCCAATTATCCCAGCTGGACTCGGGCTGAGTTAAATGTACCGGTACCTGTACATGTATGCACTTAGCTGTACTCCGTACGGAGTACGGAGTGCATACCCATGCGCGTACAGGGGGGGAAGAACAATGGTCGCCGGATCATTCAGTGTCTTCCCCGCGGTCCTGGATGACCGGGATGTTTTACGGACCGGAATCCGTACCAAGTACTCGACTCAACTCTCAAGTCAATGCCGTACTCCGTACAGATAGAAGGGTCCGGCAGCACCCCCCAATTAGTAATACGAGGGATCTGGGGTTTTGCGCAGTAACCGCCGCCGGACTCAACATAGTTACCTGGACTTTGGCCAGAAGCCGCGCTTGCCGCTGCTTTTTGCACGTCCGACGAATCATCGTCTTCGGGGCGTGCTTGGTTCACTAGTGCTTGTGCAATTCCCGGTTTTTCCTTTCCTTTTCTTTCTTTTTTTTTTTTCGGTTCCAATAACTCAATAATCCCATTCACCATTCCCATCCGTTGCCCGGCTCTTCGCCCGTGTCAGTGGGATTGTCTTGCTTCAGACGTTGCTATATTGGGAAGGATAAAAGAGAAAAAAAAAAAAAAAGTAACGAATGTCCGATTCTGCGTCATCTCTGGGACTGGGACTCAACGTCTTACTGTGTGTGTTTTTTTTTTTTTTTCCTTTTTACGGGCCAGCCTGTCCAGAACTCAGAAGATCAATCATCTACGAACTGGAACCTCCCGACAAAGCCGACTGGCCAACCATCACATTGTATCCATCTTATCAGCTCAGCTAACTGGCTCTGGGCTTTTGCACGCCAATCTAATCTACGCGATACTTTTGTACCGGCTTCCATCCGGAGCTATTTACTACCTGCACTTATGACCAAGCTAGCTTGAGCCCCAATGGTATCCGTTCCTCTGCACGGAGCAATTCTTTCCTTCCTACCTCGGTTTGGCGTGGTTCAGCTGTGGTCGCCTCACTCGCGATTTCGATTTCCCAGGCACCAGTGGACACTAACGTGATCAGCAGTGGGATTTACCTGTGCACAGCAACTATGTCGAGTCCTGTGCACGAGATCGACCATGAAGTCATCCCACATTTGTGTTAGTTACAGAGAACTGCGACCTTTTCAGCCAATAGTGCGCGATGTGATTAGTTTTACGGCGTAGATTGCACTGCCCCAGGAGGCTGTCGGGGATTCCGGGCTCTACAGGTAACTATCTACAGAGTAATGGCGTACATCGAGCATCTGTATGTCGCTCTGTAAGGCTTTGATATTGCTTTGTTCTGAATGGTGGAGCGGAGGCATCTCATTATTGAGACCATTACGAATACGCCGCTGCACGGAGGACGGACGAAGATATCCCAACAAATTATAGCTGTCATGTTGAACTCTCCATATGTTTGGGTCGTGGCTTTCCTTTCTCATGGGATTGCGATGGTAATAGGGGATTTTTTCTCCGTAGTCACGTGGCGTCAGTCACGATGCCATGTCAGACTATCTTCTCGAGATCATTTCTGCGATCTTGCTATTTCTATCGCCCTCGACCTGTTTCCAGGACTATGCACACGTGATACATACGCAGGGGGGGCGACCAGAGGGCTTCCCTTGAATCACAGACAGGGATAGACAAAAGGTCTATAGCCTAACCAGAAATAACGCAGTGCAACTACAGGCAACACGAATGGTACACCTCGCGACGGACGGCTAACTCCGGAGTCTTGGTGGGAATGGCATGATGGCCACAATGGCTCACCGATTGTCTCCTACCATGAAGAATACGGAGTACAGGGATTCTCCTCGATCGCCCTACTAGCGAGGAGAATCAATGCGGCCCAAACAGAAAGGCAATCGGACCTTTAGCGACGTTACATTTACCTCGTGGTTCGTCCTTCCTTTCTTTCTTGTACCAACCGCGAGATGCGAAGTGAAACGTTGCGCCACAAAAATAAAAGGGACGAACCCTAACATACGAAGATCTCGCAGCGTAGCCGCATCAAACATCCCTGCTCTTCTTCCCTTTTCATGCACCTAGACGGATCAGGACAGCGCCCTAAAAAGCCACACCACCCACCAACCGAACCGAATTTCCTCCGTGATATACGAAGTAGAAACATGGATTTTCTGCATGTTCGCGAAAAGGGTCTCTTGGCAGATGTCAGTCGTTGACCCGGGAGCCGGGTTGTGGCCAGTGGTGATGGGTTTGTTTGCTGTTGATTGTTTTTGCTTTTTCTGCTTTTTTTTTTTTGGATATGTATCTTGGGAAGAGGGACGGTAAGCATATGGTACAGGTTTGCTTTTTGTAGAAGTTGTTTTTCTAGAACCTTGCCGTAATTGGAGTACACCGTACGGTGTACTTGTATGGTGTTGCCGCGATCACCGCCGGAGTACGAAGTACGACTTCATACAGGATGCATGACTAGAAAGGCAACCGAACTGGGCTGAGTGCATAGGTTGAGGCCTAAGCTAATGGACGTATGTGACAAACGATGATATCCTTATGGTTAGTGAAAGAGTACGTACATGGATAAGCATGGTCTTGGGTATGGAAAATAGGGCTTATCCCGAGTACGCACGGTATATGTCACTTCACGGCTTTCTTGATAGTCAAAAGAGAGCAAGGCATGGGAGAAACTATCACGACCGGGGGCAACATGACATCCCAATGATTCTGGTACGTGTAATCCCAGTCGCATCCTAGGAGCTAGTATAAATGCATGAATGCAACTGCAAAGGAAGTGGTAGGGGTATCTGTCTAATGACACGTAACCGGCGATGGCGAAATTCTCTCGGAATTTTTTTTCAAAGTATTTATCTTCGTCTAAACAGTCCCGCAAGCCCTCATTGTATGGAAGATGTTCTGACAGTTCAAAAACATTAACACATCATAGAATCAGCCATTCTGTCGAAGTAAAAAGAAGCTCGGGAACACCAACCTCATCTTGAGCTGTTCAACACCCGCAGATGCAGTACGCTCTGCCTCCTCACATTCCCTTTTTGTAGCATGCTCGTCTGCTTTTCTCAATAGATAATGCGCGCGCTCAGCGATGGCCAGGGCTCTTGCTGATAGATCTGTGGGAATACTAAGCGTAGAAGATGAGACAAGAGACCGAAGACCGTTGATGTACCCCATCACGAAGTAATCATATAGGTACTCCGGTACTAGTTGACACACATTGATGTGAACTCAGTCCTAGCTAGTCTGGAGTAAGGTATGGTGAGGGCAATGTGCTTACCTCCTTTGATTGAGTATAGTAATCTTGTCTCTGTGCCTTCTTATTCATCGATCATTAAACCTGTCGTCCAGCCTGATGAATAAGCGACCTCGTCTGTTCAATCGAGGACGAAGAACTGGAAACTTGTGCCATTGCACAGGATGGCAAGGATAGGTGTCCAATGTCCAGTTGTCGATTAGCAGTAGTCGCATACAAACAGCCGTCAGTAGGATGTGCAGATTGCGGGCTTAGTACTAGCAGTCGCAGCGTATACCAATACAGTCAGCAAGAAGCTGCCCTATAACATTTCCCTGGAATCTACCCATAGCCATGAGAGGCTCGACCTCCATGAATACCATGCTGACAAAATTATTCATGATCATAAAATAATTCTGAATTCTTCCCTTCTGGGATCATCGGCCTTGGAAGAACGCCCCGGGTTGTTTAGAATTGCGCTGTGAAATATGCGCACAATACTGGTCACCAACTGCTTCTAATTAGCTCTTGCACCGTCTTGAGATAGAAAGGACATTCTGACAGAAGATACAACCTCCCCGGCGCTCTTCTTCACTATCATGGTTGAGGAGAGGACCACATTGTTCAACAGCCATATCCCAATCGCCCACGATCTCCATAAACAGATCATTTAGAATACGCGAGCGGAAAATACGAAGGTCTTTTAGCATTTCTCCCAGTTTATAAACCGGGTCTTTGTGGATATATGGCCCTACCCCTCGACATGCGATTTTATAAAATGGAGCTTCGAGCTCTCGTCCTATCATTATTATTGTTAACTTATGTTTTCTTTTCTGTCCTGGTATATAAATTAGGATGCGTACTAGGAAGGCGGGACAAATTTGATGAATAGATATCATAGCGCTTGAAAGTTCGAGAAATGCCTCTTCACCTAATTGCCGTTCTTCTTTCGGCTTTGTATGCACGTCTAGGATTTCTGATTCATAGTGGAGGATATCGCGTGTAGTCTCTGGGTGTGTTCTGAGTACTCCCAGGCAGGTTGGACTAGCTGGCACACTTTCATTAAGGGCTGTTGAGCTTGAAGGGGATGATGTTGTGTTGTCTTGCGTCTCTTTGGCGCTGGAGGGTTTGATATTTGTCGGCCCATTCTTTTGCGGGGGTGGGTTGTAATTCAAGGTACCTGTAGTTGGAAAGAATGTGTGATAATGATGATTTCTGATGTCACATACATCACAACTATAAAAACAGATCCTAGACCACGCAAAACCTATACACAAGGACTATGTTTGCCTTCCATCTAGCGGGACTCAATGGCCCCTGCACTTACACTCTACAAACAACGTCTCTCCAGCAAAACCCGATATCAAGAATCCATCATTGCTGTAAAGATCTACAAGCCCAGGAAGCCCCGGGGGTCCGGAAGATACTCGGATAACTCCCTAACGCTACCATGGAGAATCAGCATGCAGCCAGGAAAGAAAAGACTGAGCGCATAATACAAACCTCGTATTGAGCCGCTCGACACCTGCAGACGCCATGTCCTCTGCCTCCTTCCATTGTTGGTCTATGGTGTGCGCGTTTGCTTTCCGCAGTAGATAGTGCGCGTACTCGGCAGTTGTCAAAGCGTTCGTAGAAATCTCAGTTGGTATTCGCGTAGAAGAGTGTGCGATAGATCGAAGGCCATTGATAAAGGCCATGATAAAGAAGTCAAAGAGAATTTCCGTGACTAAATACAGTATTATGTCAGTGTTAGTGATAGTCTAGCTGCAGGATAAAGGAATGAGCTTACTTCGTTTGATCGAGAGCAATGTCCGTTCCCTGTCATCATTCTTCATTGGTATACCTCGAACCCATCCGGAGGAATGAACGATTTGTGCGGCTGAGTCGACAACGAAAAATTCGAAGTTGTTGCCGTCGCAGAGAATGGCAAATACAGGCGCCCAATGGCCATTCTTATCGTTGATGTAATCAGTGACTGGCATGTTGTCAGTAGACAGACATCCCATCAAGAGGCAAGCAACATACCAGAGCACTCAGCAAGAAGCCATGCCTTGACATCAAGCGCAGAACTACCACTAGCTAGCTCTCTGCTAACCTGCAAGAAAACGACATTACTCAACTCCTGCAATATCTCGTATTGTTTTCGAAACCTCGGTCTGATGGATGACCGGTTTAAGAGGCCTCCGGGTTTACTGATCACCGCGCTTTTGAATACAGCTCCCATTTTTTCAAACAACTGCGAATTGTTAGCTCCTAGCTGTCCCCAAGTCTTTCGTTGAAGAAAATATATTACCGTCGTGATAACTCGCGGACGCGCCACTTCACCATGGCCCTGAAGAGGGCCGTACTGCGTGATGGCCATATCCCAGCTATCCACAATCCCCTTGAAGATATGGCTCGGGATCCGCGAGCGATAAATCTCCAGAAATCGCATATCCTCTCCGCCACGACTAGGGTCAAGCCAGAAGCACCTTGCCGCTTGATTGTAGGTAACAGCAGTGAACAACGAATCCAACTGCTCGACCGCTATTTTCAATCAGTTGAGCCCTTTCGCTATGGCATATCCAGCAGGGCGGGACAGAAGAGAATACTCACTCGAGACGAAGCTGGATAGCTCGGATACATGGATATCGTATCTTGCCAGGAGTTCAAGAAATGCCTCTTCGGACACTTCATCACCTGAGCCTGAGAGATCCTCTCTCAATCTTCTGAACACATCTAGGACGTTCGAGGCACTACTGAGAGTCAAGCGCGTAGTCGTAGGTCGTGTTTTGACTTTTCCTGGGCATGCTGGACCAGGTGGAATCTTTTCGTTGTCCATGGCGGTTGGAGAAGACTAGGGTTTTCTGGGTCTTTCTGGTGGTGTGTAGGAGCCTAAAGGTAGATGTCAATCTAGTTCGAATGAGAGGAGCGTTCTCGAGTTCTCGTGGTTATCTGACAAGAATGGGGAAGGGTTGACGCGAGAAAAGCCGTGAATGATGGTAATTAGAGTCACGTGCAGGCATCGCGACGTATAGCCATACAGAACTGGCTTGTTTCACTGGCGTGTAGAGGAGCAAGTAGAGTACGGGTAAATTTGTCTATGCATGAGATCGAGTACATATGCATGTGAACCGCATTTCCTAGTGCAATTAATCGCAACGCCTTTAAGGCTCTTCTAGGGCTCGGTGAATAGAAGCTACTGCATCGCATAGTGATTCCTTGCTAGAAACAGAATTGAATTATTTGAGACGGGTTATTTTTAGATTAAATCTAGTGGGCAGAGTTACGCCTGAGATTCGAACCCATCAGCATAAAATCCGACATCGAGATCATCTCGACCATGTGTTGGCCACAGACCCCCATTCTGCGGAAGATACTTAGATAATTGAGAAGCGCTAGGTGTTCATGGATTCAGTTTTCTGTCAAGACCAGATTAGAGACAATCTCTCATACCTTGCTCGTAGATATTGAACTCGCATCGACGGCCTCTGCATCTCTCCAGTCCTGTTCGTCGGCGTGCTTGTCTGCTTCTCTTTGTAGACAATGCGTGCGCTCAGTATTTATGATGGCACCCGAGAGATTTTCCATGGGAATGCCCGTCTTGGACTTTGATAGGAATGAGAGCGAATTAGTGCGGCAAGAAAGAGACCGAAGGCCGTTGATGTACGCCATCAGTAATTACTACTCACGCAGACGGCCATCAGTGTTGGTTCTGGTGTAAGCAAAATCAAATGATGTATTATATTGGAACTCGAAACTACCTTGCTGAAAGATGATCCCCTGCTTGATTCACGCTCAATGATATAACTGAACCTAAAAAAGAAGAAAAATGTATACAAAATTCGGGGTATATAAACTCGTTCCATCCTCCCATCTTCGTTCAATGTCATGACTTTTGTGCCCTTTCCTTTTTAACAATCATGCGAAGCATCTACTTGAACTTGGCCCTGCAGCGGCCCATGATCTCTCCTTGGCAGACAAGCTCCGCACTGAACTCACTACCGTCGAGAGTAAGGTAGATGTCGAAGTAAACACGGTAGAAGGTACCCTGAGGGGTATCCATGCGCTCGAAGTCGGTTTCGAGATTCTTGCGCGAGAGGTCGGATGTGAGGGTGACGACTTCCTTGATGCCTGTTTCATGTTAGTTATGCGGTCATATATACAGAAAGAAGAGGTTCACTTACGAGGATCCTTTGTGTATTCAGGGCAGACATCTTCGTCGCAAGCGTACAAGATGTCCTCGTACATAAGGGTCGCTCCAGGTGCCACCTGTCGGAAGAAGCTGACCTTGACCGGCTCGCCAATTTTGACACGTTCGCCCTTCTGCACAAAGATCTGTCTGGTGTACTTGCATCGATCCCGACCGTCCAAGCTGGGCACACGATACTGTTCAGGGTGGTAGCCCTCCTTGAATGGCTGAAGAGTAGCCATGAGGTAGTGCCGACGTGCAACACGGTGGGTGATGACTCGTTCTGTGATTCCTGCGGTGACAGCCCCCTTGACGATCGCTGCGACGGAGTCCATGGGTCTGACAACCTTCGATTGGTATTGAGGCGGCACGTGGAGTTTAATTTGCTGGAACAGGTACTCGGAGGCACCGAATCCACCAACCACAAGCACGTTCTAGAAAAGTTAGCATGAGCAGCAAAAAGAGTGAGGGAGGGGAAGAAGCTCACCTGAAGCGACTTGTTCTGTGCCTGGATGGCGATGATCTGGTTGCGGACCAATTCTAGAATGCGGTTGACGACCGGTTCGAAACATTGAAGAATCTCCTCATTGGTAAAGGTCATGTATCCATCCTCAATGCCAGCCTCCGCAAAGTCGGCTTCGATACCAACATCCACAGCCCACTTTTGACCATTGTTGCGGAAGTCTGCCTTGATACGATTTTCAAAGTCCATGATACACTTGGCATACACCTTTCCGGCTGTCCGTGAGCCATCAGGCAGCTTCATCTTCCGAATTTTTGCCCGCAGAATGTTACTGAAGTTTCGGTTGAGAGCTGTTGAACCGCAGGAGTCCCCAGAACCGGCTGTACACTCGGCCACGCTGAACGGCTGCTCCTCTTCCACTTCGTATGCGATCAAGTCCACAGTACCTCCACCACAGTCGACGATCAAGATGGCATCGCCGACTTTCAGATTGAGTAGACCCGTCTTGGCACAGAAGAGAGCTGCCGCCTCGGGTTCTGAGATCAGCGTCAGTCGGGGGTCGTTTTCGTCACGCAGGAATCCCGCCTGGATGGCTGCAGCACGGGTCGCAGCCTTGCCTGCATCATTCCAGATGGCAGGCACCGTAAGGTAATACCGAATATTGCGCTCCTCTCGGGTGAATACCTCTCCCAGTGTCTTTTGGAGTTGATTCCGCATTGCCTGTCGCAGCTTGTATAGATAGTCGGCCGCCACGTCGATTTCCGACTTGCCTGGAGGCAAGGGGGGAAGGTTAATGGGATCGATGTAGGTGTTTCCCGAAAGCATAAGCTGAAGCTTAAACCATTCGACTTTTTGTACCCCCAGCTTCGGATAGCCAGTTGGAGCGAGAGCGTCTGCGATATCCGGACCCCATCCTACCACTTTTTGGTATTGATCGTAGTATAGTACTGTTGGAATCTATATCAGACACGTCAACGTCAGTTCTGGTGTAAGCAGACTTGTTATTACGAGGGACATGAACCACCTTTTGTTTAGTATGGGTGCCAGCGCCAGGCCATTCGGTAATGATATCCTCTCGCGCTTCATTGTTTGTCGCAAAGGCAAAGGCCACACCCGAGAAGGTGGTACCAAAGTCAATACCCACGATGAGCTGTGCCTTGCTGCGACCCGATCCCTCGACTTCCACGGCAGGGTTTCGCACGTATGGCATAGGAGGCACTGGCTGCGCTACAGGTTGTTGTAACCCGTAGCCTGGCGGTGCGCCCATGTGCTGCATTGCGGGCTGGGTATATTGAACGTTGGTATTGAGCGGCGGAGGGTGGTGCGGCATCTGCTGGGGCGGCATGGGGCTGGCGGATCGGTTGTAGCTATAACTCGGGGGCCGCCCCAGAGCGTTTGGGTTCGGGTTCGGGTTCATAGGAAGACTGGTTGAAGACGAACTGGTATGAGAGGGCGCGGAACCGGGTGAGGTTGCACCGTTGGAAGGAGGGGCGATGAGGGTTTGAGTCGACTGGTTCGGAATTGGAGGAATCTGAGGAGCAGCGCTTGTGGTGGGCGTGGTATTATTGGAGGATGATGAGGACGGATTCTTGCGTCTGAAGCCGAACCTGCTGAACTTGAAGTCCATGTAGGTGGGATGAGGGAGAAGATGGGAGAGGAAGAGAGAAAATTAAGAGGAGAAGAAAAACGATGCCTCAAAAGGACAGAAAACAAGAAAACAAGAAATAGAGCGCGAAGAGGCAGTGCCCGGCGTGGAAGCGTTCCTGATGAAAGACCGGGTATTGGGCGCGGGGGAGGGAGAAGGGCACTTTGGTCCAGTAAGACGACAATTCAACGTATTCGATGCCTGATAATAAGAGATCCTATCGCTGGGAATCAGAGGGTAAATTAATGAAATAGGGAGATTGAAGGAAGAAAATCAAAGAAAAGAGAAAGAGAAAGAGAAAGGGACAGGATGCGAGGAGAAAGCCTTACTACTGCTGTCTATCGCAACATTCGGAGATTCCACAACACACACTAGCCACGAGGAATGATGGCTGGAGACAACGGGGGAGAGTGAGAGATGTATTTTTTCAACTGTCTTTGATAATACTGTGCCATTGACTCTTTTATTCTTGCTTTTCTGGTCTTTTTGTTGTCACTCTTATTGTTGTTATTATTCGAGTCCTGGCCAGAAGGGATTGGACATGCATACGGTATGGTATGGTACGTTACGGTACAGTACCCGCGCTGACCGTGGGGCTCGCTGTCACTTGTCACAATGATCTCAAAAGAACTTGTCATATAGATGCAACCATGGTTGAGAATGAATATTGCCAGAACTGGCGATCCTAGGACAAATTTCCCAGTAATTCTGTAAATAGCACTCCTAATGCGATCCATGGAAAAAAAACCCACACCACGCGATCTCTCTGTCGTTTTGCGGCTCAAAGATGGGCGATGGCCTCGTGTTGATCCGGTATGTATGTACCGTAACGTACAATACTGTATTCGCAAGGCAGATTTGGTCTCACAGCCTCAGGGTATTTCTGCTGCGGATTACTTCAGAATAGTATTCCCTACGAGTACTTGCTGTACACATACATATATCTTAGACTGAATCTGGATCTTGCTCATAATATAACCTCTGAAAAATATATACAAGCATGCTCAATCCCTTGAAATCGACGTCAGCCGGAGATATGTCCCGCTCGAGTAACATGCCCTAATTTCCAGGCAAAGTGAATCGACTGCCGTGTATAGATCCCAATTGAATTCAATGAGCAGCAAAGATGGATTACTAGCTTGCGAAGCAACTTGGTAGATAAACTGAGTTGGAGCCATCGGCATCTCGTTCCTTTACTCAGTCCTTTCTCACCTCATCAATCACATCTATTAGCACATTTTCCTTCCTAGCAACCGCCTGACCATCAACAATGCCGTCGAGTAAACGCAAGGCAAGCGATGGCGCTGATAAAGCAGCAAAGTCACCTTGTCTTAGCAGTGACCCCATCAGAGAACTTATGAATGAGCATCTTGCTAAACAATTTGAACAGGTTATTTAGAGTTGAGAAACGACCGAGTTGGCCATAATCCAAGTTATGTTGGGGCGTTCATTTTACTCTAATGGCTTGAAAATCCTGCTTTTGGGTAAACAAATCATCACATATATCTTGCTTTGCTTTAACTAAGCATACTTGTAGTCAACAAATCTGGCGTGGGTTTATTTCTTTAGTTGCATGCAAACAGGGCATCTTAGGAAAATGCTCCATCAGTCTGCCGCGAACACATCCTCGCTAGTATCTTAGGATATAACTCCCTTGGCCTCTAACGATGTCCTCGACCAAACGTGAGGCAAGCGACGACAGGTACGATCTTGTCTAACCTCTTTGTAGCTGTTCACCAGCAATGCTAATGTGCTTTCGTGGCAGTACTGACCTTATGCCTGTAACCAAATACGAGTTTCTCCCAGACTTGACCGAAGAGACGGCAACCCAGTGACGCGAAGGGAGTCGTAGAATGTTCAGAAGAATGATCTGCTTGTTCACATACTTGAGCATGGTTGTGATTGAGATGGTGGAGGACTTCAGGTTATGAGATACCCTCAGTCATTCATTGGACATTCTTCTTTGTGCCTTTTTTACTTATAGACTGATATCTTCAGTTGCTTCTTTGATCTAAGTTCACGGAATATGGCAATTATGTCTCAATGAGAATTGGTTACTTGGCATGAGAAACATAGAGGCAAGAAAGGACGCATGCTTGCTGTAGAAAATGAAAATCGTATAAGACCTCTGTATACGCCATATATAAAATGCTACTTCTTCCGCGCAACCCAATACGATGGCCTATACAAGTTCTGCAACATACTCTCCGGATCCTGGATATACCCACACATCTCCCTCTCCTCCGGGGCCGTTCTCTTTTCCAACTTAAATCCCATATTCTCCACCAAGCAAAACACTTCTTCTTCCGTAAATTCCACATTCCCAGGCTCCGCAATGCCCTCCGGCTGTTGTTCATTATGGTTCTTCCCTTCCCCGAAGTGCCAAAGTAATGGACCAACATTGATCCAAACACCGTTCGGCTTCAGACAGTTACGAATGGCCTCGATGTAGCGGATAAGATTTGGCGCCGTGTCAATGAAGAACACCGTCGCGACAGCGTCGAATGACTCTCGATTTGATTCGCCTTTGTAGAGAATCACAAAGTCGGCAGCAGACATGCTCATGGTACCGAACTGGACGTTCGGGTCCGGGTTGTTTGCGACCTCCATCATCGCAATTCCCGGATGCACATCAGGAATTTGGATCCGGCGAAGCTGCTGCTCACGCGACTGCAGGTTGGAGAAATGTAAAGCGAACGGGTGGAGAGTGTGTTGCTGGGGTCCGGCCGTGTGGTTCAGAATCCAGTTGCTGGCGATGAGTTGGTGGTAGGAGATCTCGTTGCCCTCTGCAGTATACCCTTCCTGACAGAGGTCAAAGACAAGTCGACCCAGGCCTGCCCCGGGGACCAGCACCTTAACCTCATCATCCTGGTTTCGCTGTTGTTTATCCCCAAATTCCTCGCGCAACGCCCTGAGGACCGGTCCGTAACACACATCCCGCTCCCGCTTCCCTTCCGCGCTCCAGTCCCGATAAAACTGCCTAATCGTAGAATGCGCCTTATTCACATCCGAGGAATTCGCCTTACCGTGCCAATTCGTCCGAGGATCGTCAACGGAAGGAGACGCGGGAAGACCAAACGAAGCCAGTCCAACACTTAGAATCGCATCCGCAATATCCGCATTCGTGTCAATAGCGTCGTCGACGCGTGAAAAGTGGTCGAGTATGGAGAAGGGGGGGTCCGCGAGCATCTGCCAGTGGGCGGAAGGAAGGGCGTAGAAGGCCTGTCGGCGACGGTGGGTGGTATTCTGGTGGGCGTTTCTGCGATATTGTCTTGAACGGTTTTAGTGGGTAGAATGATTGAGATAAGTGAAGACAAAATAGACTTTTCTTGCGAAAGGCCATTGAGGAATACCTGTATATGTGCGATGCTATACACACCTGAACGAATCCAGCGTCGCAAAAAGCACCCGGCGCTCCTCGGGATCAGCTAGAGGATCGAAGCTGCCCTCCCAGGTCTCCTCTGGCTCTGCCATTTTGTATATATAAAAGATAGATTCTCCGTTCGGTCAAATTGGGTGGTTGTGTCGAGAAGTTAGCGTCGACAAAATCGAGGGATTGCGGCACGGCGGGGAAGAAACACCGACATCATCGTCTGCTGTCCGCGATGTTCTTTACCACGCCTTCTTGCAAAGAAGAGGATATTTCGAAATGGCAACACAAGTTGAACCAACAAGCCCTCAAATTCAGCCAAAAGAACTCTCGTTCCCTCTACCTAAAGCCCTCCATACAACAGCTCATGTCCATCTCACAACGCTAGAGACCTGCGCAATGGTCTTCATAACAACATCAACTCCCGGGGATAACACGGGGTCCGCAAAACCAATGGGCAGTTTTGTCTATGCTATGCCAGACGTAAGCATTCTTTATTCTATATAGCTTTGTTCTAAAGTCTAATTGTCTAGCGCATCAACCCAAAATCCGTCCTAAGCACTACGCTCTACATCTCGCCCAGCATCGAGTATACTACTCGACTCGCCAAGATTCTGGCACGACGCATGGCACGTCCGGTCTATGTGGGATGTAGTCTGGATCCGGGAGCGTTGGGGTTGATGGTGGAAGAGGAGATGGAGGGATTGGGGAGGATTGTGGATGTGGTGATGGGGCAGTCGAAGTCATGAACTTGCATGTTTCAATGAAGTTAAGGATACATCACTTGGGACTGATAACATCGGGGACTATCGTAAATTATATAATTGGATCGGAGAGTAATACTGGTGAATTCGAAGCGAACACCGACTCTCCTGAAGCCGACCACCGGCAAAGGGAGACCTCACGATCCTTAGCCGCCTCCCTATTGTGATTCGTCGTCGATCCAGCCAGAGAATATACAAATCAGCAGCCTGCAACCCGCTTTTCAAAGCAGAGACAAACATGCTTGAATCATCTAAATCCGGGATCAATAATTGTGGCAAAGAACATGAAACCATGTCTTCATGAGCACGACAGTGATTAGCAAAGAGATTGACAGTCATTTTGCATCCGGTGCAACGAAATGTCCGAGAAATTCTTGTCTCTGCACACAGTATCTAAGGCCCGAGTTGATAGCAATGGAAAAATAATGAAAGAAAGATGTCTCATGATGCTAATAAGAAGCTAAGCTGTCTAATAATAACGGAGGATAAATAATGACATGCCTCTGGAAATGTGACATCTACAGAGGATCAGAATTTTCCAGGAGCGTGAAACGATCCACTACTTCAAGATTGGACGTACCGACTATACTCACGTTTCCGAACCCGTCACTGAAAACTGCATGGTAGAGGTGTGCTTGGTACTCTAAACATACATGTTAGACATATCGAATGCTTGAAGGTAGGACAGGGAAAGAGGGAGATGTGATGGGTAATTACCTGGACGTTGTTTATGAGGCATCATGCAGGTGAAATCGAGCACGATGTACTTCTGCATAACCCTGGTATCTATCAAGTGGTAATACGCTCCGCCAACCTCGAACCGGTTCATGTGCTCAACGATTTTGTCGCGATTGCGCAACAACTCGAAACCCAACCCTTTGCTCGATACTAGAAAGTCTATTGTCCCTCCGCATTTACCTCTCTTCACAACGTATTCCGGCGATATCATGACACTTCCATCCACGACAGTATAGAAGGATCTGTAGAATTCTTTCTGAAACGCATATTCAAGAGGAAACGTCATTCCTGTTTATGCTCTGGGCACATCTGAGAGGTAGCGGGGGATGAAACCCTTGATTGCCTGGATTTCTAGCTCCAAGGGCGTGGTGCTTTGTATTTCGCGGGTTGGTTGGTCTCTAGAAGTAGATAAGAACAACACCTAGACCATTAGCTTTCAATACACGTGTCAGTCGAAAAGGTATGTGCTTACCAAGGGTAAATAGTACTAGGGAAAACATAGAATGAGTGGCCTTATACTTTCCGGGAATGCAACCAACCTTTCCGCCATACGAGTTCAGGGGTCGTCAACAGACTGGTCTTAAGTTTAGCAACTTCAACTCTGTCGGAGGCGACGGCCAACTTGAAGATAGTTGCTATTTTGAGGTCCTGTAAATACATATTTTGATCTGGGCACCCCCCTCGAGAACGGATGGCCACGGAGATACCCGAACAGCCTCGGGGTATTGTTGAAGAATCTTCCAGCATCGGCAATCTTTATGGTTTGCTCATGGCGTCGTTGTTCTGAGGATTCTTATAACGTATTAGTGACTTGATCTCTTAAGTGTTATGTCGGATTGAAAGTAGTTACCTCAGTTAATCCGATTGCGTTCAAGAGCGCCGTTAAACACCCGACATGGCCCCCACTCAAAAATGTGCAAACAGTCCCACGAACTCCGACTACAGTGATGGCATATCCACGGTACGTATGCTACGTCGCACGACGTCCTCAGCCTCTTCTTCACTCAATAGTAGACCCAGGTTGTTCTGACCATAGCAGTCCATAATTTCCTCGTCAAAAGACTCTTCTGGTCGCAAAGAAATCATACTCTCAGGGCCAAACTGAATCGGGTTTTGAGATATTTTAATTTGTCAATTCCTTCGTTCCCCCTTCCGGGCGATCCCAAGACGCGAAGGGTATGACCCGGCAAGGCGTGTTGGCGTACCAATCGATGCTTTTTTAAAGAAAGACATCCATAAGGTCGTATCCCAATAGCTCTCCTGAACCTCATCTACCACCAGATGAGCTCGAGTAAAGGCCCAATGGCGGCCTTCGATCCCCGTCTGCTCTGCGAGATATCGGTCCCAACCCTTAGCAGCGACAACGCCCTACTTAATCCATCTGGAGATAGAATAGCAAGGAACATCAATGTGCGGATAGCGCTCCATAAGTCGATTTGTAATGAGGTACATTAGATTGATCTTGCCACAAGCGGGGGTTCCTCTGATAAGAACAAGGCAAAGTTCTTCTGCGCAGCCTATTATACCATCAACCAAGTGCGGCCTGGGAGAGAGATTTTCTGAGAGGTCTGAAGAGACTGTTAGCATTGCAATTTAGAGCAATTGGACGATGGTTTCTTACTGGGAGATGAAGTAATAAGGGACCTGGGCGTGTCTCCTGGCATTGGGGGGATTAGCATTATGATCTTGCTGTGCTCAGACGGTGATTACTTACGAGAAGTTGTAGTGAGAAAGAGTTGGTTGCGTTTCCTGACGCAGATGGTTCCGCCCCTAAATGTCTTTAAGTGAGGCCGACGCAGACCAGCTTTGCAGTAAGGGTGGTGCTCACTGTACTCATTGTGATCTCCCATAGGGTGGGTGCACGTATCACAGAGAAGCCCATCACAAGTATTTGATGATAGAGTGATGCAGTCTCCGGCTTGCATGGACACTGGAACTGACCATTCTTGCCTGTGCGTAAGCATGGCCCTAAGACAACACGAATGGTGCGAGTTGTGTGGGGGCTGTTTGCGCGTGAGGCTAAAAGGGCAAAAGGACATATGATGAACTTTTGTCTGCTGGATGAAGTAGAAAATGACGGTTTGGAAAGCTGAAGCTTTCCCCGCTGTGGAAGGTATCCTGTTGAGCAATCATAGTCACACGGCATATATATGTATACACGAGGCACGTCGGTATCATATCAGGTAGGCGGTAAAGGGTGACCGAGTGATAATCACGTGGCATTCAAACGTTATTGGTTGTACTGCAGTGTGTGACGGCTCAGGTCAATAGACACTGAGCCTGGCTAGCCTGCTGGTGCGCACATCACAAAGCAGGTCGTGGTTTGGAATCCCGCCTGAACCTGTGTCCAATATACCAAGTATCTATCTCGCACGTTTTCTCCTCGCCTGGGTGTGGTTTTTCCCTGCGAAACAACAGGTAAATGCCGGATAGATCCCCTATACCTGACTTTACTACCGACCAGGCGTTCATTACTAAGCATCCTCCCGCGCGGGAGGGGTTTGTGATGAGAATCGATTTTGAATTTTGATTGATCTATTTAACGTTGGGGGTCGGGTTTATCCGCGGAAAAACCCTGGTCCCGGAGCGGGACATACGCGAGCAGATCGGAACTGCCTGTCCTCTAGCTAAACTACCTACGAACGCCATTAGGATGTTTAATGCATCAAAACCTGGGAAGCTCTAAGCTTACCTCTGCTCCCTCCTTTTCTCCTCCCCCACCTTTCTCCTTTGATTTATCCTCCCCTTTTTCTGTTTCCTTTCCTCGCTTCCCTTTTAAAGAAAACGCCAGATGATCAATTTGCTGTTTGACAGTCATGAAAACCCAAGCAGCCCCCACGCAGGTAGCTGCTGCTGAGGAGAATCGATGGTTACCCGATGAATTAATAGCGGGCTCGCTAATCGGGCCGGCTTCTCTTGAAGAGAGTGCCACTGTAGCCAGATGTAAAATGGCTTAGCACTCATTCTATTTACTATGGTGGTAGTAGATATTCAATATCATCCTTGTGTATAATCGTTTAAAATTTTTTCATTGCAATAGCCTCATGCAGTCAAATTGTCAACCCCCTGATCCTCCAAGCTAATTTACTTCATTGATTATGAGCCCAGGCCTGCCTATCTTTATCTAATCAACATCCTGGCAACCTGGGAGTTCTGTATTAGCCTAGCAGCCGATATAGTTAACTTAGTTACACTGATTGACTAACCAACAATTGCAAGCATCACCCTTGATTGCCTGCCTATGTGATTTTCAGCCAATTGCCACGGGCTCGGACCAGTAGATACTAACGAAATAATATTCCTATCTAAACTAGTGTAGCCATCGACGAGAATATCGAATCTGGCGAAGAAGAAAAGAAAATCTATCTGAGCGATGGATGGTCTTTATAGACATCTGTGTGATGAGGCTTTAGCCCTCGTTTGCCCAAATCGCCTATATGGCGTCGTTTGACATGTGGGTATTGTTTGTCTTATATCGGCCGTTTGTACGGCGTCGAGCCGTCACACATTTTGTGGGGAGAAAGGCTTCACAAACTGCATATAGTATGTCTTCGCTGCGCCAGCTGGCCAGCTCGGTGGTCGATTACGTATATATAATGATTTAGTTATGTACATCACGTTCTCTAGCTATTCCACTTTTTTTTTTTTTTTCACTTCCAACATATCTCAATCTGATGATATGTAAAGTAATTTCTCCCAGATGTTTGAATTCATCAGAGTTGTCATTCCGCACGGTTATTCCATTTACTAGTCTTCATTGGGATACTCCAGCTAGGATCAGATTTCATTCTCTTTGCATTTGGATGGTGTCTCTCACCATATGGTCTTGTAACTATGTTTTCCTTGAGCTTGAGTCTTTGGCACTGACCTGATCGTGCATCCCTAACGGGTGTCTACAGTTACCGTTATCGCATAGAGTTGGACCAAAAGGCTCGTGTGGAGACATCAAGCGGTAACCGGCCTCGCATTTGCACTTGCGGCCATCTTGTTTTCGGATAGATTGGCAAGGTCCAACTCTGATATTCAACTTGCGAGAAGGATCGGGCTCAAGTGTTGGCAGGTGGTGTGGTTCCATAGTAGGTAGTAGTGAAATTTGTCCGTGTATTGAGTGTGTACCAGCAATCGCCCTAATTCAAATAGGAACGTAGACTGGTTATGGGAACGAAGGACAAAGCAATTCATTTATCATTGTGAAGAGCTGCCTGAATGTTTGCTATGGGAAGTAAGCTGACATTCAAGGCTGGCATTACTACGAGCAAAGATGGTGAATGAATGGGCCAAGATGTATGGATCCAGCAGATAAGCGCTACAGGGTTCACTAGAAATCAAATAACTAATGCCAACTCACATCCTGTAAGACAATGCCCGCTGTCATGCATCGTGGTGATGATGTCGCATGTGCTCACATTAAGATGCCGGAAAGTGGGTTCGCAGTGCTGGAAAACGGACAACTTCCACAACTCCACAGGCAAATCGGAACAGCCGGGTCGAGTGGATTTCTGCTGCGTTTAAGATCCACGATTAAGTGCAAGTCGGAGCAATCCGAATCCAATAAGGGTGCCTCTGCTGATACGGACAGCCCGGAGGGTAAGCGACATCCCTCGTACATCGGGGAACCACCACTCTACATGATACGATGGAGGAACGAGTAGATTGCGGATGTGAAGGGGTCACGATACGCTGTTACCTTACTGAATGGAGTACAGAAGAGAGTCAATTCCCTTAAAAGAAAAACGGATTCTGAACCAAATATGAAAAGGAGATCATGCCGAAAGTCGGTCATCCGGACGGACACACGGCCGCATCTCGGGACAAAAACGGAGGCGAGAAAACTCCGTTTTTTCTCCTTGGGACGGAAGGAGTTTATGAGCTGTTGGATACACCTATCTAAGTTTGGCATTGCCGCCCGTCCTGGGCATGTTTGTATATCAGAAAGTATACAGCCTCGGGAAGTAATTCCGGGGCATCTGCCACGTTATTTTTGCCTGCTTTTAAAGGGAAGATCCGGTTGAATGTTCCAGGAATTAACGACCATGAAACACTGCCACAGTCGATCTGCAGGATACTGAAGAGAAATGCAGTCAAATACCGAGTAAACAGAAGACAGAAAATGTGATGTTATCCACTCTGGACCAACGGAAGTTTTGGCAGCTCTGCAGACAGTGCAATTCCCCCACTGAACCAAGCATTGAAGGTACTTGGTTTTATAGGAGAAGTTGTTAGGAAGAAGTCGATCGGATGTCATTCATTATTATTATTTCTTGGAATCTTTTGTCTTTTATTTCTTCTTCTACTGATACACCACACCTTACTCTCGCCACTTTTCGTACGCATATATTTCATTTGTTTCTTCTTCTTTTTCTATCTGATTTATCCATCTCTTTTCCTCTTTCCTTCTCTCTCTTCCCGTCTCTGTTTGAAAATCTTCTCTACGATAAATCTCATCTCCATATGCAGCAGTCCATCATATTCACCACCACCACCCACCATGCAAAATCCCTATTTTTCCCCTATCCAGAATAATCCTCCACCTTCGTCTTCATCATCTTCTTCTCATCCTCATCCTCATCATGTTTCTTACGACCTGCCGCCGGTGCAATCCGTTACATCGTCGCCTTTTCACCACCGTCCATCGCCCGCTACTCTTCTTTCCGCTCCGCCGAGTACGGCTGCCACAACGGCCACCACCGGATTGAGCATGGCCCATCTATTACAGCCCATGTCCCCTAATAATCGGCCTAATTCTAATACTCATAATGCGCCAATTATCAGTCCTCCTCTGGCTCTCCCGGTTTCTTCGTCTGCATCTTCATCAACAGCTCCTTATTACCCTCGCTCCTACGGTTCCAGTTCTGGCTCACCCGCTGAGCCTACAGCCGTGCTCCCGGAGAATGATCACAGTGCTAGCGCCAACTCTGGCACGGCTGGGCCCGTCTCGGGGACCTCGGGCTTTACTCTCGGACAACCGGCTCAACCACAGCAGCATCCACAGGCCGCACCAGCTCCGTCAACAGGAACGCCATCAGGGTTACAGCAGAAACGAGCTTATCGCCAAAGAAGGAAAGATCCCAGTTGCGATGCTTGTCGCGAACGCAAAGTCAAGGTACTATTTTTTTTGCAGCTTTTTCGCATTCTGGCTAGGGCTAACGTAGGACCAGTGCGATGCCTCCGAATCCTCCAGCTGCACAGAATGCACAAATCGCAAGGTGCGATGTCAATTCACCAAAGAGACAAACAGGCGCATGTCGTCTATCAAGTTCGTGCCATGTTCCTTCCCTTTTCGGTCGAGAACGAGTCAGACATTCTGACAGAACCCTAGACAAGTGCAAGACCTAGAAAAACAGTTGGTTTCGACCAAACAGCAGCTTCAGCAGCTCCGTTCTGGTATGCTCAAGTCTGATGGTCCTTCAATGGACTTGGATTTCGTTGAGACTTCCACCGGATTGGGACAGCAACCGCTTTTCAAGCTTCCGGATATCAGTCACCGACCATCGCGACGACCGAAAGCTCCTGTTGCGCAAGATTTGTCCTCCGTACGGACCAACCTGCGAAGCTACGGCCGTGGAATCTGGAAAGTCCCGTCTTCATATCGCCAGCAAAGTCACCGCTCTCTCCTCACCGCTGATGAGCCTCCGTTGCCTTCGAAAGCCGTCGCGGATCGCTACCTCGCTCAGTATTACGCTTGCATACATCCCGTTCTCTCCGTTATTCATTGGCCTACCTTTGCCGCGGACTATGAGCAGGTGTATCGGACAGGGTCGCTACGAGGCGCGCCGCGGGAATGGGCGGCTGTGTTATTCGGTGTATTAGCTTGTGGATCGCTTCATACTCTCGATCGCAGCCGCGAGCAGGACGGAAAGAAATTGATACGCACATCGTGCAGCATCATTGATGTGTGGCAGGACGACTTCCCTATGGACCAGGCCACGGCAGCTCTATTGGTCAGCTATTTTCTCTACGAGGTCAATTCCAAGTCGTCAAGTTGGGTTTGGATCGGATCAGCCGTGCGTGCTGCTCAGGAGATCGGATTGCATTTGGATTCAGGGCCGTGGCCTCCGCTTGAGAGTGAAATGCGGAAACGGGTGTGGTGGGGGATATATACGTGGGATCGGTGAGTGGCTGCCTAGGCACTTGTTCTTGGATTCGCTTTCTAACGTGGGATAGACTTTTGGCTCTGGAAATTGGGAAACCGGTTTCAATCAACGATCAAGACTGCGATGTGGACCTGCCCTGTCCGATTGTTGATGAACGGTACATTTCCGACGGCATTTTACCAGACAGCCAGCAGACTACGCCTTTCCTAGCAGCCATCCATGTTGTCCGATCGATAGGACAATTAACCCGGACATTACGTTGCCCGACTATCGCGCCGGCCACGCTCGAGACATTCGAACGACATTTCGACGCTTGTATGGGGACGTTCCCCGCCTCGTACCATCCGCGATCCGATCAACCTCTCGATCCGCGCTCACTAGCCCCGATCGTCTACCTACAAAACGCACGATTAATACTTCACCGGCATAACATATCCCCCATGAGCCCCGCTGACGCTCGATCAATCTCATTGGACCACTGCATTTCGGCAGCGCTGGATACAGCGACCCTTCTTTCGCGATGCCTACAACACCCACTCCCTGGTGGCGAAGATGGCCTTGCCGTATTCGCATCCGCAGCCACAACCATTCTCTGCATGCATATCTGGCGCTGCACGTTATTCCTCCTCCTCCGGCAAGAGTATGCGGCGGCTCTGGTGTGCGTGCAGGCTAGTTCCCAGATCGGGGATTTGCGCGCGATCAATGCATTCTGCGGTCGCTACCTGGCATTTTTCGTCCGGTTCTTGTTAGACCGCATGCGCCGTCCCGGCCCGCCTGTCGACTTGTCCCGCGACGAAGAACTGATCGCCTATGTCTCGGGCGACATGCAGGGGTCCAGCGACGGCAGCTGGGTCTGGCAGGGTAGCGAGATGGGCTCACAGCTGGAAGTTCTATCTTCGCCCGTGAATAGTTCACCAATTGCCCGTCCCGAGACAGGCAATGATTCCATGGATTGGGAAGGCTGGGAATGGATCGAGCGGACGGTGCAGTACCTGCTGAGCGAGCAGCAACAACAACAACAGGAACGGCCACAAGAGACACAACCTCAAGAACCAGTCAAGAAAGAGATATACCTCAGTCCTGACACTGCGACGGGCGAGGACATAGCGCGACGGTCGAGCTCGTCGCATTCGCGCATGACGATTGCTAGTATTATTTGATGCATCCACGGACAACGGAGTAACTCGGCCTGCATTCGTTTCTTCATTACGCTACCATGCGATGAGATATGGCTTATGAGAATTGCATAGACGCATTTTAACCATCCATGACATACATTACATACAAGTACTATAGAACTGCATATACCCTGCTAAGTAATAATAGACCATTGACATTACAATTGACACTTAAATCTGAAAACAATCAAACAATCAACGAGCATATACCACAGCCAGCAGTGTAGTTAGACATACAAATCTTATTTCTATTAATCACACAGATCATAATGAGAAAAAAAAGAAAGAAAGAACCTAAGCCTCCAAATTAATCCCCCTCCCAAACCTCGCATACAGCGCCACCTTCAACTCCTGCAACTCCTCCCTCAACTCCCCCAACGAATCCTCCAGCTTCGTCACCTCGCCCTCAACATCCTCCGTCGAGGTGGCAAGGAGCTGCTGGGCTTCCGAGAGGGGGAGTTGGAAGAATGTGTCGCCGATTTTGTACCTGGTTTTGTTAACTATAAACTAGAAGGGATAGGGAAAGGGGAGGATGTACGGGACAAGTTCATCTTCATCCGCGAGCTCAAGTTCAGTGGTTACTTCTTCGAGGTCTTCTTTGTCTTTCTGTGCATTCGTTAGCGCCTTATTCCTTACAAGCCGATCCCGATTACCAGAACTGCGTTGGTTTTGGTGCTGGTAGACGCCAACGCAATCCAATCCCAGGGGAAAGGAAGACGTACCTGCTTCCCCTTAAGCAGCGCTTCAAGCACAGTCTCCCGCTGATGAAGACGACTAAAGCGGTTGATCTTCTCCTGGTCCTCGCGCCGGACTTCGTTTTCTTCGCCGCCGGCGGCGACTTCGTCTTCTTTTGAGAGCTTGTTTATTTACTTTTTAGCTTAAGGATTGGATATTTATTGGGGAAGGTAGCTTACCATGCGGTGTTGCATCATTTTGGTGGTGTTTGTTTTAAGGTGGTAGATTGGGTTGTTTGGTGGTGGTTCTGTGATGTTGAGGATTCGTGGGATGTGGTCTGTGCGGGGCGGTTGATCGGAGTTGCTAGCTAGAGCTGAGGGTGTGAGTTATGTGGGGATACTAAATGACACTGATTTTATGTTCACTCAGATGGACATTTACACGCTTTGTCTCTACTAACTACGAGAACAGTAGGATTGCGCATAAGGTAGTGTCAACATCAATTCATGCAATCATCCAACAACTATCAATCCCCCAAGTAAAGAAACTACACAGCACTATATCCACTCCTAGAACCCGTCCCTTGAAGAGTGTTCACCACCCGTCGGAACCAATCCTGGAGTATATACGGCACGTCCCGAATCGTGTCACCATGCGGAAGCAGATCCCATCCCCGAGCACCGTAGCGGTTGTAGTTGAGCCAAGAGCCGAAGATGAGGTACGCGGAGATGCAAAGGAAGAGGCTGGCTTGGTTAGCGATATGAATACCAATGGGGAAGAGGGAGAGATGTACATGACAATGAACCAGGTGAAGAATCCCCAATGACTGGAAGACCCGTCCTTCTTGCTACTCAGGTAGTCGTCACACGCATACCGGGTCTTCCAGTCCAGTTTCAGCACGTAGGAGTTGTCATCTGCTGGTGCGAAGCTCTTAAACTGGAGACTGCGCGATTTATCACCAGTCTGGCCGTCTCCGTCTTCCGTCGCCCGTAGCTGTTCCTCAGCTGTGTCCTCCTCTGTCGAAAGGCCCTCTAAACCGGACCTGGTGGGGTCGCACTGGAATTCGATCATCGCACCAGCATCCTTCTTGGCCTTTTCGTTGTCGAGATACTGGCCTCCACCCAGTCGCACACTCAGTCCTTCGCGGTCGGGATCAAGTTGCTTCAGCCGTGTGATCTCGGGGTCTTTGGCGCCATGTCCGAGGTGGTCGAGACCGACGATGGGGAAGGCTTTCGTTTCGCTGTCGGAGCCGTCGACGGCGTTTCTGTATTCGAATCCGCAGACTAGATTGTCAGCATTTCCGGTAAACCGTGAATAGGAGGAGCAAAGTGACATACTGTTCTTCGACGTCCCACACTTCAAGTTCCCCCGAATAGCCGCCCCCTTCAGGATATTGCAAATGTTCAGCACGTAGGTGGTGTTGACGACATAATCCTCCGTCTCCTCGATGTGGTATAACGAATGCACTCCACCAAGCGGACTCAGGTCATATTTGATTCCGCCTGCGTTGATATGTGCGCAGTCAAAGCCTGTTGCGGTGACAAGGCCGGCGAAAAGGAATGAGAGTACGCTCGATTGTATTTGCATGGTAGCGCGTGTGCGAAAGCAACCAGCCAGCTGGTGCAGAGTCAGACGTAGGAAGGATGCGCTTGAAGCGAAAATGAAGCGATAAGGTATTGGACCTCGGTGTTTTCGTGCAGCGCAGGGTTGATTAGGCCCGAGATATTGCGAGGCTGGTAGGAATGATGGCTGGGATGGTCGGAGGTGTTTCTTTTTCCGAGGCGGCGATGCTGTAATATCAGGGATCTGGATGGTCAAGGCGTGAAATGCACTGGATAACGTGTAGTAGTACGGAGTATATGGCGTCTATTTCAGGTCAGTATCGCAAAGTATTGCTAGTATGCAGCAAGAGAAGAGCGAAGTTGGTCGAGGTCTGAGGTTGGCTGATGATGTCACCTGACCCTCCCTTTTGGGGTATCCTCTGGATGACCAACTCACATGCTTTCTTTTTTACACCCGTTCCTATTTTATGTTTGTTTCTAATTCCATTCATGCAGTACCAAGGTGTACAGATGTAATTGCAGTCATACACAAAACTGGCGAACGAGAGCCTATCCATGAAAAGCTATCTTCCAGGGCGAATAGCCAGTCCTACAACCAAGCCCCGGGTTGACTTCTCAGGTCACCTCATGAAGCGCCGTCAAAATGGTCCATGCTTTGCAAATCTCCGTCCCACAAGTCCGGCACATAGGCAATAATGCCGGCTCTGGGCAGCATAACGCAGCAATCCGGACTTTGCTGGATGTCGGACACACTCAATCCTGGTCCGGGATGAATCTTCGTCTCATCAAACAATGCCGCTGAATAGGTTATCCCGAAGGATGCACTGATTACTGCTCAGTCAGGATGCGAACTATGTGCAGGCTCCAGGAGTGCAGAGTGTTTACACCAGCACAAATAAATTAACCCTGGATGAACACCCCTGCCAGTCGAAACGCAAATGCCGGTCGATGCCCGATAGTTCGAGGTTAAATCTTTAAAAGCGTGAAGAATCGTCTTCGTCAGTCTTACTTCCTTTAGATTTACCGCAGCCCATGAGCTTTATCAATTTCCCTATCCTTTTACCGAGAACCAATAACACCACCACCATGCAGAACATCTCACTCACCGAAGACGTTAAAGAGGTCATCAATAAGTTGCGCATCGTCGCAGCAGACATGGACGCATGCGAAATATACAGAAACTCGATTGGCTGGCAATATGGCGGTTACAAAATCGAAGCTCAACTCAACCACTTGAAAGTTGAGTTGGAAAAGAAGAAGAAAAAGAAAAACAATGTAAGTGGAGTGATTTCTTGACTTGAACATACACAGGCTTATACTCCTACAGTGCAAAGTGGCTGAGATAAAGATGATCCGTTTCCTTAAGAACGCCAACGTTGTCAACCCGACAAACAGCTTGATTCTGATTCCCGTCAATGGCGACGCGCTCTTTGGGAATGCAACGGTAATACCGGATGAGGG
This sequence comes from Aspergillus chevalieri, assembly GCF_016861735.1. Classification (NCBI taxonomy): domain Eukaryota; kingdom Fungi; phylum Ascomycota; class Eurotiomycetes; order Eurotiales; family Aspergillaceae; genus Aspergillus; species Aspergillus chevalieri. The sequence continues at coordinate 1,839,175 of NC_057364.1, forward strand.
CTATTATACAGATGAAGACCAGCGACCATTGTATGGTTGTGGAGTGGATGTTGTTCTTGTTGTTCTTTCTAGCAAGTAGGGGAGGTGATGTGTGAAAACAACCGGTCTGATAGAATTAAATTGAGGGTTTGAAGAGAAAATAAAATCACAACATCCACTATTTCTACTCCTTCTCATCATGAACCCACCCCAAAATCCTATTCGCCTTCTCCGTAGCCCAAAACGCCTGGTTCTTCGACAGATTTCCCCGAATCTCCGCCTTGGGATAATACTTCCTTGCCAACTCCTCCGAAGATGTCTTCTGCGTCGTAGTCGGCGCAATAATATTAAATATCTGACAACCCCCCAGCTTCTCCGACTTCTCAACAGCAAGCAAACAAGCCCTCGCCACCGCATTCGGATGCACCCAGCCCCATAACTGCTTGACAGCAGCTTCGTCCCAGTTTTTCTCATGCTCTTTCTGGACGTCCTTCAACGGCGCGACTTCATGAATGCGCAAACAGGCAATGTTCATCCCGGGGAACCACTCGACAAACGAGCGCGCCTGGTACTCTGCTTCTTCTTTTGCAAGGGCGTAGGGGTCAGTCGGGTGCTGGGGCGCGTCTTCGTCGATGGGGAAATAGTCGAATCGCAGTGGACGGTTTGCGTAGGCAAGCCCAATGGCATTAACGGAGGATGCGTAGCAGATTTTGTAAATACCATGTTCAGCAGCGGCACGGAAGCCGTTGAATGCGCAGTTCACGTTGTTGTTATGCACTAGTGAGTCTTCCTTTTCGACCGGGTCAGGGATAGCGGCAAGATGGATGAGAGCGTCGCAGCCTTCGAACGCTTTCAATGTGGCATTGTAATCGTTGCCAATATCTGCTACTCGATGCTCGGTGTTTGGAATGTCGTCAGGTTCGTCGCGTGGGGTGCGGTCGATTTGAACGGTGTGGTGGCCTGCGTTGGCGCAGAGCTGGACGGTGTCTCTGCCCACTGTTCCGCGGGCGCCGGTGATGGCGATTTTCATTTTGTTTGGTATAGATGGTACTTGCTTATAGGCTGGACTGGAAGATGAGAATAGTCGCAAATTTACATATATTGAACGCTGGAAAGCGTGGAAGGGTATGGATGTTCTCATACTAGCCATTGAGGCTAGGGTTTGTCTTGGGGTGATCATCATAGGTCATACAAAAGCGAGGGCTGTAGATAACCTCGACGTAGTACGGTTGGGTGAAAATGGCCACCTTTGACAGGTTTAGCAGATAGATTACCGTTTGCAGTAAAAATAGCAATTGAGTTTGGGGTGTTCGTGGAATGACAGTCTCTTGACATCAACATTCGATCCACCTGAGCATCGTTGACATCCAAACAATGACCTCCTGCATAGCAGGGTTCTTTTTTCTACGCATATCACTGGATATAGGATGCTCCACATTAATATCAGTCAAGGGTTGGCGTTGTCTGTATAAATAACTCTGTGGCGACGAGAAACAGTCTTGATATCATCGGATGTTGCATTGGACGCCCAAATGGATGAAATATGTTGAATCCCCACAAACCTCGGAGGAGATATATCATAATACAATGATGCAATATCGTAGACTATCAACAGGTGCTTGATTTATTGTTCTGGATAGACGATGTTGTAGACACTCACTAATATTCAGACGCCCTTATAGAATCATCGACAATGGCAAGCACAACAGGATACTGCCCCATAGAAGATTACGGTCTGATCGGGGACATGCACACTGCTGCCCTGGTCAGCAAATCCGGCAGCATCGACTTCATGTGCTGGCCAGTTTTCGACTCCCCATCCGTCTTCTGTCGCCTCCTCGACAAATCCAGAGGCGGGTACTTCTCTATAACAGCGAACCCGGAATGCAATGCATCTAGCAAACAGAAATACGTTCCCTACACTAACATTTTGGAAACGAGATGGATGCACGAAGATGGCGTTGTGCATGTCCTTGATTATTTCCCTATCGCAAAGGGGCAAGAGGCGGCGCCGACGAATATTCTCACTGGTATTTGTCCGTGTTATGAACGGTATAAGGCAAAATTCGATGATGCGTTGCAGTATCGGCATTCTGCAGTTGTGAGAAAGGTGACTTGTGTGCGTGAGAAGTTGGATATGGATGTTGAGCTTTTCCCAGCTTTTAACTACGCGCGAGATGGGCATGAAGTGGTTTGTCATTTTTCTGGAGAGGCATTTACCAGATCTCAGACGCAGTCGCTCATATTTAAGAGTGCAACTGAAACTTTGCGAGTTGATGTACATGCGGAGGTTACCGATGAAAGACAGAAAACGCCCCCAGGTGTACAATTGGAACTGCAAGATAAGGAAGGTCTCAAAGGACAGGGACTATCCGCAAAACTGAAACTTTCCATCGGGCAATCTGTGACTTTCATCATCCATAGTGACGAAGTCGCCGTCCCAGAAAGCAACGTTGGACTCTGCATTTCCAAACTCGAACGAAACACGTTTAACTTCTGGGCCAGTTGGACACGGCAGTGCACATATAATGGCCACTACCGGGAGCAAGTGCTGAGAAGCTTACTGATACTGAAGCTGCTCACATACAAGCCCACAGGGGCAATTGTAGCGGCTCCAACCTTTTCGCTCCCGGAGGATATAGGAGGTTCCCGGAACTGGGATTATCGCTTTTCATGGGTCCGCGACACAGCTTTCACGCTATATGTCTTTCTCAAGAATGGATACACTGAAGAAGCCGAGCAGTACATGAGCTTCACATTTGACAACATCCTTCCCTCAGCAAAAGCCCACGCAAATGAGGACCAATTCCTCCCCATCATCCTCACCATACGAGGTGATTCTGAAATCCCTGAAATGGAACTATCACACCTTGAGGGATATCGCGGCAGCAGCCCCGTGAGAATTGGGAATGCAGCAACTGGACACATCCAGCATGACATCTATGGCGCGCTATTCGACAGCATATACCTTTATAACAAGCATGTCGGTCCAATCTCATACGACCAATGGCGTGCAATCCGAAGCATAGTCAACCGTGTCCGCAAGCTGCACAAGACACCCGACATGTCGATCTGGGAAGTTCGCGGCGAGAAGCAGCATTTCGTGTACTCTAAAATCATGCTCTGGGTAACTTTCGACCGCGCGATCCGGCTCGCTGAGAAGCGCTCAAATCTTCCCTGCCCGGAGCTCATTGAGTGGCGCACCACGCGCGATGAGATATATGAAGACGTGATGGAACATGGTTATAACATGGACCGGGGGTTCTTCAGCATGAGCTATGAGAACAAGAAGATGATGGATGCTTCTGTGCTTATTGCGCCATTGGTGTTTTTTATTGCACCGGATGATCCTAGGTTGTTGTCGACGATGAAGAATATCTTGCAGTCGCCTGAGGTTGGAGGGTTGACGACTGCGAAGATGGTGTTGAGATATGATCATGCGATGGCTCATGATGGTATGCTTGTCGCTGAATATGAAGAGCTTATAAAGATGGAACAGCTAATAAATCGCAGGACTCGACGGCAAAGAAGGCGCCTTTGTCATGGTCACGTTCTGGCTTGTCGAAGCCATGGGACGAGTAAGTGCCTCTTCGCTGGTCAAAGATTTTAGTTAACAAGACAAAGGCATCAATGGCAAAAAGGCATCTCCATGAATACCCTCATCTGAAAGAGATGCACAGCAATGCGTTTTCTTATTTTGAGAATGTGCTGATGTTCGCGAACCACCTGGGCATGTTTTCTGAAGAGGTCAACTATTCAGGGGAGCAAATGGGGAATACACCACAGGCTTTTAGTCACATTTCTTGTATCAGTGCTGCAATGAATTTGGAGAGGTGATATATATATATATGACATAAGCTGTCATGTGTTAGGCAAACATCTTGTATCACCAACAAAGAAAAAGATCCAACCGCCTGCCTACCTACTCTCCAACTCACCGAGAAAACACAAAATAATGAAATGTCCTTTCCAGAACCACACATCCATGCTCCAACCACAACGTACACGCATACAATAATCCTCCTCCACGGCCGTGGCAGCTTCGGCCCCAAATTCGCCGAAGAACTCTTTTCCTCCAACACCTCCAACAACCAAAATCTTCCAACTGCTCTCCCAAATGTCCGCTGGGTGTTTCCAACATCCCGCGATCGCTGGGATACCAAGTTTGAAGAAGAGATACCGGCGTGGTTTGACGCGTATTCGCTTACCGATATTGAGGAGCGGCAGGAGTTGCAGGTTGAGGGCCTCAGGGAGTCAGTAAAGTACGTCTTAGAGGTTCTGGAGAAGGAGATCAAGCTAGTTGGGGATGCTGGGAAGGTGTTTCTTGGTGGTATTAGTATGGGGATGGCAGTTGTGGTTTGGGTTGTTGTTTATTACCTTGCTTCTGGCACGGGGAAGGGGAAAGCATTAGGCGGGGTACTTGGACTCTGTGGATGGTGTCCGTTTGCTAGGCAGGTCGAAGAGCGTCTCTCTGCTGCCGACGCTGGTGAGGAGGGTGGTGACTGTGGTGCTGAGTTCCAACGGCTGGTGTCTTCTATGCTTGGTCAAACCATTCCTGTCGCTGGGAATCAGGAGGGCGTATCACCCGCGAGCATTCCCGTATGCCTCCTCCACGGAATAGATGATGCTTTTGTATCTGTTGAACTGGGTCGACAGGCGGCTGGGCGTTTGCAGCGGATGGGAATGCCAGTGGAGTGGCATGAGTACACTGGGGCGGAGAATGAAGGGCACTGGATTAAGGAACCGGAGGGGTTTGATGAAATCGTCAAGTTCCTATGCAGTCGTTGAGTGTAACCAACTAGTCATTTGTTTATGGGATCGTGGTTCAGGAAAAAACTCAGACCTTTTTTTTCCCCCTCACTTAACTGCCATATGCTATATTGATGCTATATAAATTTCAAAATTCCTAGGTCGATTGTACCGTAGTCGTTTGTTGTCTGACGCCCCCAAGACATGGAGAAAGGCCGGGCTTGCTGAGAGACTTTCAGAGATAAATTTATTTTGCTCAGTTCAGACTGTCAAGCCTTGGAGACATCTCATAACGAAAAAGAGATAAAGCCTCGCATTGATGGCATACATGGCGTTGAAACGTTTATTCTACCGATCAAAGTAATTTAAAGTAGATACAGAATCAGACACCTTTGCATTTGCATAACAGCGTAGGGAAAACCTAAAAGGAGAAAACCCACACTAAGGCAAATGAACAAGGACACATCTAGCTATTGGTCACATACTGTACTGGCGAATACTAATGATGCACCGTCAACTTCATCTCGACTGGCGCCATCGAAGGTTGAGAACAGTCAGAGGGCACAATGATCTAGCTTTGCCACCTTGTCTCTATTGTAGATGGTCTCGGTTGGTGCAAAGGGCTTGTTGGACACAGTGGCATTGACTTTATCAGTTCTGTACTTCTGTTGGACTGAATATTAACCAATCAAGTTTTGTGACCCCACAGGCTTGCGAAACAATTATAGAATATCAGTAAAATGGAAGGAAGTAAGATGATTGCATAACTTGAAATTGCTTTCTTTTTTTTTTTTTTTTTATTAGGGCATGAGATCCTGCTCGCTACTGAATAAAAGCAAGTCAGTAAGGCCATAACGGGATAATCATGCCTAGTCATCATAGTGAATTATACCCTAATATAATACCATATACTGACACAGATGTGAATAGAGCGGAAGATATAAGATACACAGGCTTATATAATAAATATAGCAGAGACATGACCCCCGATCACATCCGCATCTACAGAATCGTAATCCCACAACATCTGATCCGAGCACTATCAACCCGTGCTTGACGACTCCACCATAAACGCACCAATTCCTCTGCGAAAACACGATCCGTGGCACTCCAGACGTCAAGGCCCATTTCCGTCATGTCTTCCGTGGTGATAATCACGGTGTTGGGATCGTAGATGTCTTCGCCATCCTTGTCGTTACGGCCAGGTTGGAGAAGAGGGGATTGATCATCATCGCCTTCTTGTGTTGATTGACGTGCCACAGTGACAGACGGGTTCGCATCGCCTTCATCGTCAGGTTCATCGTGGTAAGGTTGAGAGTCATCGTCTACAGACTCCTGTCCGTCACTGTCATGTCGCGCGACAACGTCCGCGAGAATAATGAAGATCTGCGCCGTCAGACGGCGGAAGTATGCCACCAGGGCGACCTCCGGCGGTTGCTTCTCTGTATTTCCCGGTTGCTGATCGGGGTGGGAGAGGTTCTCCACACTAGCCAAAAGACGTGTATCTTGCTCAATTTGCTGCTCTTCCTCTTCTTCTGACAGACCTTCGCGCTTCTCGCCCGCTGATGCCCACCAAATAAACGAGGTGTAGGCGAGTTGGGCCCACGACAAGGGCTCGATGACTGGGCTGGATGAGAAGGTTGAGGCTGTGTCAGAGTTATCGTCGACTGCGTCGTTGAGACTGGCACCATCGTCATTGGGATCTACTACTTGCGAGTTTTCGTCGCGGGAGAGATGGCGCAGTCCCTGACGGAGCCTAGTGTAACGACGAGCGTCTCGTTGTGTGGCTCTCAGCTCGGTTTGAATTGAGGCGATTCCCGGTTTCGAAGGTGCCTGCACCGTAATCTTGGGGTATATTCTCTCCGCCGCGTCCTTGGTATAGGGAGCCGGTACTGTAACCAGGACGTCGAAGAGTTCTGGTTTCATAGCCAGGACGCTGTCGGTTGAGCAGGCAATCCAGGCCGAATCCCGCTCGCTGTCGCGGGGACTGCACCCGATAAACGAAGAGAGGTATGGAATATCATGGATGCCGACGTTGAAAAGTGGACGGGGCCGCGGGGTGGGTAGATTATGCGGAGGAAGGAGAGGAAGGACGGAATTGGGTAAGGAGGCTAGTAAGGAAAGATCGTATACTGTATCATCTGTTTAGCAATGAGCTCTTTTTTGTTTTTTGTTTTTTTTTTTTTTTGCAGTAGCGCAAGCATCATACCATAGTTACAGGGCTCATGTACCGGCGCTTCAGTCATGAGCAAGATTCTCTTGCGCAGCAGTGCAGCTCTGTATAGTGGGAATATCAAAGGTCCGAAAGAATCGACGAAATGTGAAAGGGAAGACGCTGGGTGGAATGGTGTCAAGGCCGGCCTCGAGGACGATTCCAACACCATGGCGTCGCTGAAGGCGCGGTGGCGATGCGAGGGGTCAGGCCGATTGAACCGGACGCTGATCGGGGAGTCGAGCGGCGACTCAGGCGGTAATACATCGGGGCCCCGAACTTGATATGTGTCCCAGTATTCGTCTAATGGCTTGCTGTTGGACATATCTTGGGCGTATTGTCTGACGATGACTGCAGTTAGGACGGTGAACAGCATGACGCAGCCGAGTTTGAAACCACTTACTGCACCAACTCCTTGAGTTTCGGGATATGCCTCCAGCTCTTTCCCAGTCTTCCGAAACTCAATGGAACCAAAACACCAACAGCAAACATCTTCGCATTGCGTTCGGCTTCCTCCGCGGGTAGGTTGATGAATGCGCTAAGACCGGCATACTCTTCGTGAACGAAGTACCTAGACAAGGAGGTTTGTTAGTTGAACACAATGCGATCAGCGCAAAGAGGCAACAAGATCAACATACACCAGGTCCTCTGCGACATTATGCAAGCCTGAGGGGAGCGATTTGTATTCGACGACACCTTCGACCTCAACTATCCGGACGACGTCAGCTAACGTGCTTCTGTTTGCGACCAGGGCATACGACGATATCACACACCATCTGAGATAGAGCGCTTCCAGGCGATCACGTATCTATAAGATTTAGCCCGTCAGCCAAAGGGAATTCAATTCCGGCATGAAATTCAAGCAGGACTCACCCAGTCTTGATATCGAAGCGGATTGCGAACAGCGCCGCAATGCCGGGCGGCGATTCGAGGGTAGCTGCCGTACGGGGCACTTCAAGCCCCAAGGGCTTCCGCTTATTAGGAGCCATTGTCGAAACACAGATTGTATAAAGAGTTTCCAGACTCCATGAAGGGGGTTGAAGGTGGCATGGAGAGAGAATGGACGTTGGATGAGGCCATCGGGAGGATCTGATGCCTGAGGCTTTAACTAACCGCATTGGGTTAGTGCACTATATCCAAGAATACAGAACTTGAACAGCCTACTATAAGGAAATGCTATAATAATTGAAGATATCCTTAAAATAAAGAGCAGTCATACTCAAGATCGCCGTTGAGAGTGCTCTACTTGATGTTGTGCGGAGATGTACCCGTACCTATCTGCCTCGCATATAAAGCATCGGCAGACTAGCTGAACTCTTCCTCGTCACTCACGCATTACCAGCTCAACTACCTTCTTTTCCTGCTCTGAAAATAATCAATATGGCTGCTGTGATTCCTCCTCACCCTTACTATCCGATAGACGCCTCAATCGCGGGGTATTCTCCCAATGAAGCGTCAGTTATTACGCTTCTCGCTGTGGCCAGCGTGAGCTCTCTCGTTCTCCTGGGAACAACCTGGACCATAGTCAATCTTGCAAAATCGAGCTTGCGCTATGGCGACAGATTTGCTATCCTCTGGTTTGTCTTATGTATGCCTGGCCCCTTCGCGTGCAACCACGCGTGGCTAATAGGATGTAGCTGGAACCCTTCATTGCTTCTTCGAAGGTTATTTTATCTTCAATCATGATCGGATGGGATCTAGACAGGACTTTATTGGACAATTGTGGAAGGAGTATGCCCTATCAGATTCGCGGTATATGACTTCAGACACGCTGGTGTTGTGTATGGAGACTATCACCGTGGTAAGTCGGCTTTCACCTACCGGGGCGTGTGGACAAACAGCTAAATGCCTCGCAGTTCGTCTGGGGTCCGCTCTGTTACTTGGTCGCGTACTTAACTTTCACCCAGCACTCACTCCGGCATCCATTGCAAATAATCGTCTGCATGAGCCATTTGTACGGGGATACGCTGTATTACGCGACGAGCTTGTTTGATCACTATGTCCACGGGGTGGCATACTGTCGGCCGGAGGGTTATTACTTTTGGATCTACTATTTCTTCATGAACTTCATCTGGATCGTCATTCCCTTCTGTAAGTGGCGCCTGCTCCCCCTTTCTCTTCACGCATACTAACAGGCGACATAGATTATCTGTGGCAAAGTGTCGGTACGATATCGGACGCTTTGAAGAGTGTGCAGGAGATGGCGAATCAGCGCAAGTCTCGATAGAGGTCTGCGGTTGGAGAATCGGGTATGCGAATCTAGAACGTTGCGAGCAGGGACCAAAGAGCTCTGCGTACATACCACGGAATGCTCCGTACATACAGCCGGCGGCGAGGGGCCTATGATATTCTGCAGCAGTGCTCCAAAATACGGATCAATCCGCGGTGGATTATAGACTACGTACAGAGTACAGAAGAGTTATTTATGGACACGCAAATTCAGGCTGCGATCAGGTCGCAATCGGCCCACTCTAGACCCGTAGGCGAAGTGGAAGAAAACCCAGATCAAAGTATTAGGACTTCGGTAGCACATCGGGTCACATTCCCAGGTCATTGTCATTTTTCTGAGCACCGGTAGGTAGCATAGCAGTTTATGGAGGGACAATCATCGGATGACAGTCTCACGTGGAGGTCGCAGCTAGAGCCACCATTGTTCTGCACGAGAACAACCACTGGAGAAGACAACAAATTTGCGCTGCAAAATAAACTATTTTGGCGCCATTGGACTCGCATTCTTCATCGCCGTTGGGCGCAGATCCAGCGCTTTCTCGGTCTCATCAGCGCTTCGTTTCCCCGGCAGCATAACGCCGCCGAATTGCCATTTGACCGCCTCTTGTACACTCCCTCTACCATACAACTCCGTCCAAGTATTTATTATCTTTTGCATGGATTGCTGGTCTGAGCGGTATTGCAGTTGAACCAGTTTCTCTTTTGTTGCTGCCTCAGGGCATGTCCGATAGACCGTGAGTGCCTCCCTGTGTTTTGATCGAGTTTCATAAACAAACACCCGGTGACGTCGTTGGTTGGTCCCTTGTCTCAGCTAGTGTCGACAATCAACAATCCCAATCATCCTCGAATCTGGCTACAAATGCGTCGAATACTTGTTATCTAGCATCTGCTAACTCATTGTTCCCTCTTGCGTTTGCAGATATCGATGTCGTCGCCCGCTCCGCACCGCGCCTCCAACCGCGGGGGAAATCCTGCGACAACACCCAACAAAGGGCCCTCAGCACCGAAGCAGAAACCAGTGGATATCGGGAAACAGTTGGGACTCTACGACACGAGCTCCGTCCGTGCGAAGGTCCGCAAATGGCAACAACAAGGAGGAGGGGTAGTCGTCGCCAATGATTGTGTTTATTACGAGGAGGACGAGGAGAACAAGTCAGCCGCCAATAACTCTCAAGGGAGATCAACTGCGAGGGACAAGCAAACACGTACCTCAAAAATTCGGAGCGAAAGCACTCCCCGGAAACGAGTCATAAGTGATGAACATTGGAAGCTCAACCGGAATGCCCCTCAGACACCACAGACCAAGTTACCGCCGCCCAAGCGTATTTCAGAGTATACCACCAACGATTCGTTAGGCTCGCCACCACCTAGACGGGACAGAAGGGATACGATTAATGATGATAAGCCCAGGCCATCTCAGGCCTCGCGGAGTCGAGAACGGAGCAGGACCGCTGTTACCCCAGAGTCCGTCAGACAACACAGAAAATCCAAGTCCACCCATGATCTCTCTGCAAGGACCGGTAATGATACCAGCCGCCTTGAGCGACCAAGACCTTCATATTCCCGACCGGAAACGGAAGTAAGGTCTTTACCAGATGAACGGTCCGAAATATCAGAGAGATCGAGGACAAAGTCATTGCCCCCCGAGGCGGATATGGACTGGGCAACACTCGAAGAAAACTTCGCCGAGTTGTCGAAAAAGCGTGCGCGAGGGCTGGAACCAAGCGCTGCTAAACCGCGGCCCACTCCTGCTACTTCTCTTAAACCACCCAAGGGCGGTATTTTCAGCCATATGCTAGATGAATCGAGAAAGATGTTCGCGAGACCCGAACCGCCAAGGCCCAAAGGAACAAGAATCGAGGCGTGGCTCTCCGGAACCCCGGACACATTCACACACGATGGTGAATCGGATGTTGAGATTCCAGCGCCACTGAACATGCGACCCAACAAGGCCAAGCACTCCTCTCGTGACAGCTTGGATAGGCACCATACTCCTGATTCCCGTAGACGAGAAGGAAGCCATAATTCCGAACCACCATCTGAAAATCGGTCTCGGAGGAGGAGTACACACGTTCGACGTTCACGAGATAAGATCGAAGCCGACGAGGAGAAATCAACTGGAGAACTGTCGAGTTTGCGGGGGCCAGACCATACGCCTCCGCCATCGATTAGGAGAAAGTCTTCCGAAAGCAAGCAAGGCAGGTCTCCAGCCAATGATAAGGAAAGCGAAGCGTCTGAGAAAGCGCGCGAGAAGAGTGCGGAACCCGAACCAGAGGACGATGAGACGGAATTTCACCCTCCGGAGGAAGCAGAGGCATCTGATGACAAGGCGCTTGTTCCGTTTGGACGTGAAAGACCCTTTCCCACCACTGGCAATCGGCTCCCTACCATTGCCTCCGCTGAGTCGGACAAGGCAGGGGATGCCGAGAAACCAGAGGAACCAACAACTGAGCAAGGCCCGTCAGAGGAGGAGGCCAAGTCGATTCCGGTCCAGGAAGTTCCGGATTCAGAGGAACGCGATCAGTTTGACCCCAACTCTTTACCTCTCGTTACCACGCAATTGAAGCGACGGCTCACAACGCATGATGATCTCATCTCTGTTCTGTCTGGCTCGAACGGGAGGAGCCGAAGTCTTAGATCCGCCCGAAGCCTACGATCGAACAAGAGCCACGCTCCAAATGCGACCGTTACTGATTTACTTAGGGAGCTATCGGCAGATGAGGCCAAATACATGCGTGAGCTAAAGACGCTGGTCGGTGGTGTCATCCCAGTGCTTCTCACATGTGTTCTGTCGAGATCGGAATCGGCCGTTGCAGCAGGTCTGTTTCGGCCTTCTATGGACCCGAAGGATGAGATGAACTTTACGAGGCCGATAGTCGACATGGGTGTGGCCATCGAGCGTCTCAAGTCACTACACAAGCGTATTCCCCAAGACCAAGTTGACACCTTGCTACATTGGGCTACTGGCGCGCAGAAAGTGTATCGAGACTACCTCAAAGCTTGGAGATTGGGGTTTAAAGATGTAATTGTGAACTTGGCGCCTCTGGACGAGTCTGAGGCCGCGAAGAACAAGGATGACAAGGAAGATGGCAATAATAATAACTCTGAAACAAGGAGCTTAGATGAAGGAATGGCACGGGACGAAAACGGTGACGTTGTGGATAGCGAGGGGGAGAAGGTTGACGTGGCATACCTGCTGAAACGGCCTCTGGTTCGGTTAAAGTATCTGGCCAAAACCTTTAAAGGCATCAACATGCTTCAACCGTCATCCAAAGCCGACGAAACTGCATCGTCTTACCAGGCCCTTGTCACAGAGGCTCGCCGTCGCGCCCGGGAAGAACGTGCCAGGTTAGAAGATGAATCTGCTGCGAGCATCGATCCGACTCGCGCTCGCGATCCGGCCACCCTCGGAGCCCTGGCTGGGGTCACCGTTGACCAGACACGACGTGTGAGAGCACGTGATTTCTTCAACTTGTCTCTTTACCACTCCACTGGTCAGGTCATTGACTGCCGCGCGGAACTTCTGATGAGAGACAATGCACCAATCAATGGTGCTGGCGGTGACCTGCTTATTTGCGAAATTGACCACTCGGACCGCTGGTTGCTTTTCCCGCCTATCGATGCTGGATGCGTTTCGGCTCGCAATGGCGACACCAAGGGCGAGGTTGTGGTCATGATCCGCAGTCCGCCAGGACAGGCGAAGGCCTGGCAGGAAGTCATTTCGCTCCAGATCGAAGAGGAAGAGATCGCATTCGAATGGATTCAGTTGCTTGGATTGCATCCTATCCCGCCAACTATCTGCAGAAGCCAGAGTTTTATTGATCGGGCAAGACAACGACAGAAGCAGTTGCAACAGCAGCAGGAGCAACAAGAGCAAGATACTCCTCCCACTCTTCCAACAATTCAGGAAACACCTCCAAGCCCGAGACACCTTGATGTTCCTATCGGAGAAAAGGCAACCTCTCGTGCCGCCCGACGTTCCCTGACCCCCAAGGACCCATCCACAGAACCAAGTATCCTTGGATCTTCATTCGCATTGGAATCGCGAGATTCGTTGAGCACGGATATCACACGGCAATCTGACTATGTGTCAGAATCTGCTAGGCCTGCTACAGCGTCGCCACAGCCTTCTATCCTTCACTCCAGAGATCCCCGGGCCATGACTCCCGTGGACGATAAGTCTCCAGGGCTCAAGCGATCGAAAGCCAAACGAGTTTCCCGTATCGGTGAAAGCCCTTCGCCAGCTCCCGAAGACAAGTCATCTCCATCCACCCCCAAGAACAGCGAGAGCAGGCTTCCTGTTCCATCTCCTAGCCCCGGTCACGGCCCTAAGTCCAACAAGGAACAGCAGCGCTCGTCACCCCAGCCTCCTGCGAGTGAGCACTCATCTCTGCCATCCCCGCGTATCTCATCTACACCTTCGAGGAGCCTGCCTTCCATCCCCAAGATTCGCCCATCAAGCAGTTATACCCATGTAATTGAATCCCTAGGTTCTCCTTCGGATGAGGAGGATGAAATTTCCTTGGCTTATGATGATCTACCCGAGACTCCAACCAGAAGAAAGAGTCACAGCCCATCAGATTCCGGTTCTAGTCAACCTGAAGATGGCGACGAGCCTCCGCCGCCGCCGCCGCCTCACCGTTCACCCAGCTCGAGTGTGGTGAATGCACCTGTCCTCAGTCCAACTGGCGGACAGCAGCGACGCCGGGGCTCTTCGCCGCTCAAGCATGAGTACGAGCCATCTACAGCCTCTGATTCTTACTCTGACTCTGACTCTGAAACGTCAACCGTGAGACGGTACGACATGGATTCGGCATCGGAGTACTCTGGATCAGAAGATGACTCGGAAGACGAGGATGACTCTGAAGACGAGCTGGACTCGACTCTTCCGCCAACCGAATCTCGTGATCCTCCCAGGTCTTCTGAACAGGCATCTATCGTTCCTTCTGGCAGCAGTATCTCCCCGTCTCACTCTGCGTCTCAAGTCGGTTATCGAACCGTGCCCCCGCAGCCCACAAAGTCTTCTAGAGTGATGGCATCGATCTTCGCCTGGTCTGACAAGGGCACCTGGGAGAGCTTGCTGTCTGATGAATGTGTCATCATCGTTAGCCCTGGCCTTGTCGAAGCCTACGAGATGAGCGTTGCTCCTTCGGAGTCCGGTCATGACGAAGGCTCGCAATCCAGCAAAGTACGACCTATGATTGCTCTCGAATTGACACCCCTGGTTCCCATCCGCCGCGGCACGGCCATTGACATCAGCATTCGCTCGCCGCCAACCGATCGATCAAAGGTCACCTGGAGTAACAACATCATGTTCCGCTCCCGCAACGCCGACGAATGCGAAGTCCTATACGGCCTAATCAACACCTCACGCATTAACAACCCAACCTACATCGCGCTTCAGAACGCCCGAGGCCCCTTCGCCGACCAGCCAGTCCCCTTGGAACGCTCCAACAATGCCGCCGGGGGCATGTTCGGCTGGCCCCGCCGCCGCAAGAGCTACCGCGCCTCAGCATCCTCCCCTCGCTCCCTGGCCGATAACTCTGAAAGCAGCGTCGGAACAATGAGCAGTGCATTCTCCGCCCTGAAGCGCTTCGGCAACGGAAGCAAGATGTTCAATATCACACGGTCAACGGTGACTTCGCGAAACGGCCAAGAAGACGGCACCAGCACAGCCGGCGGCTCGACATCAGGAATCGGCCGCATCGCAGCGGCCATCAAGGGCGTCGACGGCATCGGTCTATCAAACGCCAAGATCCGCATGTATGTTCGAGAGACGCAGACCAAGTGGCGCGATATGGGCGCCGCACGGTTAACCATCATGCCCGCTCCTGCCTCATCATCAGCCCGCCCCAACACCGCCAGCAGCGATGCCAACAGCAACAACCCAGATGCCCGTCGCAGCGGCCTGCAAGAAGCCCAGAAACGCATTGTGGTCCGCGGAAAGACGCGCAACGAGGTTCTGCTTGACGTGTGTCTGGGCGAGAGCTCGTTCGAGCGCGTCGCGAGGACGGGTATTGCAGTGTCTGTATGGGAGGATGCGCATGCTGGTGGTGCTATGCCAGAGAAGGGAGGTGTTACCGGGGGTTCGTATAAGATCTATATGATCCAAATGAAGAGTGAGGCGGAGGCGGCGTATACGTTTGGGTTGGTTGGGAAGTTGAAGTATTGATTTGATTCATTTGGTGGAGTACTGTGACATGGTTTATTAGGGTTGGGGGTTAGTTATGAGTGATTGATTTATGTGATTTGATGGTTTACGGTGTTTTATGTTGTTGTTTATGTCTGTTTATGTCTTGTTTTTGCACATAGATGTGTGCTTTGATCATACCCCATTTGTTTCTTATAATGTTGTTCTTGATATTTATCCATGCGATGTTGATACTTGTATATGAAGCTGAGATATAACATATATGACTTGGTATTCTGCATTGTATTCATTCTATATAAACACATGTCCATGTTCCATAGTATGCAAACAAGTGTACATACGCCAGTCAGGGGTATCATATCATATCGGAAACCACCGTCTATCCTAAATGATAAAAAGGCAGGCAACTAACAAATTAATCCAGCACAATCGGGCTAGAAGCAGAGCTTTCCCCAACTTCCTTCGCACCTTCATCTCCATCACCTACCTCGACAGATGTAGTATCACTGGTAGGAGCAGCACCTCTCTTCTTAAAAATAAACCCAACCCGATTATCCTCCTCCTGAACTAACGGAAACAAAACATCATCATCGTCAATCGCTTTCATGACATCATGCTCTGCGATTTTAGACTCCGACATCAAGAGCGGGTCGATGTGCGTATAGGCAGCGAGCGACTGCTGCATTTTGTTCTTTTGGTTGATGGGTTCGTTTTCTTCGTCTTCGTTATCATTGGTGTTGGGGTCGCGGTTGGATTTGGATGGGCGGGTGCGTTGACGTTGGCGTTGGCGGATGAGACGCTCTTGTTCTTCCATGTCGACTTCGGAGGCTTTGAGGAGGGTTGGGAAGTCGGGGAGGTCGGGGATTTCGTCTTCATCATCGTTATCCTCTTCTTCATTGTTTCGTTCCGGTGATTCTCTCCTAATAGAAGAGCCCTCCGGCTCATGCTTATTCGGAGGAGTGACACCCCGGCCCCCACACTCACACCCCAGCAGCTCATGCGTCTGGCAGAGACTGCTCTCATCCAACCGAAACAAATCCTTAAGCTCATTCCTCGAGAACTGCGCAACCCCATCCTTCCGCTCCATAACACTATCCGCCAATCCAATCTTCGTAACCTGCCTTTGCCAAATCTTCTCCTCCAGACTCCCCTTCAGCAAAACGCGATAGATCCGACAATGCCGTTTCTGTCCATCCCGGTGTATCCGCGCCATCGCCTGCACGTCAGTCGCTGGGTTCCAGTCAACGTCGAAGAGAACGAGACGGCTTGCGCCGATAAGGTTCAGGCCCGTGCCACCTGCTTTTGCGGAGAGGAGGAAGGCGAAGCAGACGGAGGCGGGCAGGCGGTTGAAGTCTTCGACTAGGGACTGGCGTTTTGCGGCTGGGGTGGAGCCGTCGAGGCGGAGGAAGGGGAGGGAGAGGGAGGAGAGGAGTTTGGCGAGGAGGTCCAGGGTGGAGGTGTAGTTTGACACGAGGACGATTTTCTCGGATGTTTTTGTGCGGAGGTTGTGGAGGAGTTGGTCGAGGACGCGGATTTTGGCGCTCATGCCGGGGGAGTTGAGAGTGATGCGGGCGAGTTTGGGGGGGATGGAGGAGAGGAGGGATGTGATTGTTTCGCTGGGTGTGTCGTTGACGTTTTGCGCGGAGAGTAAGGATGGGCTGTTGCAAACTTTCTTGAGGATGGTGATCAGTTGTAGGGCACTTTCAGAGTTGCCAAGGACGCTTTGGAATGCAGGTGAGGCGAGGACATGCTTGTAGAAATTGGCCTGGGCGTGCGTAGGGTTGCAGAAGAGGACGTATTCCGTCTTGGGCGGGAGGTATTTGGCCAGGATATCTGCTGTTCTGCGCAGCATGAACTTGGATGTGAGCTCCCTGAACTCTTCACCACGGGCCTCTCCCTTCTCGATGTCTTTCCGCGTTGCTTCCGGTTGTCTGCTTCTCACAATTGGCGTTTCGAATTCCCTAACAAAGGCCTTGAAAGTTCCCAAGACACCAGGGTTGACCAGGTCCACTGCCGCAAAGAACTCTCTCAGATCATTCTGAATAGGAGTGCCAGAGAGAATAACCCTCTTCGCGGCGTTCAACGACTGAATTGCCTGGCCACTCTTGTTCTGCAGTGTCTTCAGCCGATGCCCTTCATCTGCAATGATGATATCGACACCATTGCCTCTCGTGAGTCCTTCCTGGACAGTCCGCAACTTCTCATATCCCACAATCATAACGCTATAAGCTTTGCCCATAGTGAAATCTGTCAATCGCTTCCGGTTATCGTCGAGGACAAAGACTCCAATTCTCTCATTGCCCAGCCACTTCCGGAATTCCTTTCTCCAGTTGCTGATCAGCGTTACTGGGCAAACAATAAGAGCCTTTTTTACGACCGGAGGACTTTCATAAATCGGATTCTGCTTCAGCAGCGTCCACAGCAGCGTAATCGTCTGCAGTGTCTTTCCGAGTCCCATATCATCGGCCAGGATCGCCCCTTCGCCATTGAACGACCGCAATCCCATCACGCACTCGTAGAGGAACTGCACACCTTCTCGCTGATGTTGGCGAAGATGCTTACCTAGAATAGGATCAACAACCACATCGACAATCTGTTTTCCCTTCGGCGCTGAATCAGGCCGTTTCATTACCAACGCTCCGGGCGCTTTCGGATCATGCCGTGGGCTAGGGAGACTTTTCTTCTGCGGTATGACCGTCGTCTCTAACAACGGCGTCTTATACGCACTGGTCGACTTGGCAGTGGTGCTTTTCGAGACAGACGCCGCACTTCCACCAGTAGCAGCATTAACCCCCGGCGTAGCGGCATTCCTCGTCCCCGTCTTATTCTGACCCGCCAAAGGAATGAACTGTTTCGTAGACACAGATGGCGTAACCGAAGCGGTATTATTCTCAAGAAAAACCCTGCCCGACATGTACTCTTTCCTCGGAATCTCCGAGTCAACCTCGACCTCTTTACTCCCAATCGACAGCATCGTACCGGAATCGAGTTTCGATCCGTACATTATACGGCCCATTTCTTTCCCTGAAATATCTTGTAGATGGGCGTAGCCGTCGCGGATCGTTAGGATACCGTCTCCGTCCCAGGTTTTGTTCTTTTTGGTGGTTGGTTTGCGCCTGTCATACACAATACCCATTAGGATATGAGTATAGCCAGTGTTAGGGAAGGGGATACCCATACCATAGGACATTAAAAAACCTCTCCTCTCCACCCCCATTCCTATTCCCATCCCCACCTCCAATTGTCTTCTTCTCTTTCTCACCATTCTCACCACCACCCAACCCACCTTGATTCCTCACCTGAAGCAAAGGTCTCCGCGGCGCTGACTCTGTCTGCAAACGCTGTTTTTTGGCCGGAGGTGCATCCTGGTCATCTGTGATGGTGATAGTTTCTCGCGGGACAGGTTCGGTCCTGGTTTCATTCGATGACGACGATGGTTGGGATTGTTGTGGTTTCCTTATTAAAGGAGGTTTGAAGGGCTTGAAGACCATGGCATTTGTGAAAAGAGTCTCCAAGCTGCTGCTGGTTCGTTGTTCGTATTATCTGAGGTCGAGGCATTGGCGGACGCGTTGCGCGAGACGCGGTGGAGCGTGGACACGTGATTTCATATTGCCTAATTGGGTTTACTACGATGGAGCACTCTGAAATAAGAGTGAATACGACGTTCATTGCTTGAAGATCCGACTATCATGAATTCACATTGCGCAAAGATCGTGTTGATATTAATGAAATGAAAATCATCATCTATATACAAGTCGTGTCATGCCGCAAGTCGCTTTTAAGGTTGATCAAAAAACATTAATTCGTAGATTTTATATATCAGGAAAGGTGCTCATTTCGAAGCGAAAGTAGAAGACGAAACGAAAAGCGAGAAGGGTATGAACGAAGGAAAAGCAAGTTGTAGACCAAAAGAGAGAACAAAGCAGGCAGTGGAAGACCACCATCACCTCGCATCATCCAAAACGACCTTGTCAGTCAAGGGAATGTTCTTCGGTCCCTCGTACGATCTCATCCGGAAGAGCCACCACACGCCCACAAAGAGCGTCAAACCACCAGTGATCAAGCAGGCATAGTTCATCGAAGCGGCATCAGTCGGCAGAGCGTAAGGGAAGCAGAAGATGACAACGAAGGCAATGATATAGATGCAGGAAAGAGCGTTGACAATGAAACCAATGAAGCCCTTCATCCAGAAGAAGCCGGGCTGGAACGACGACCGACGAGTGAGGATGTGAGGGAAGATGGCGGCAAAGTAGGAAAGACTGGAGAGTTGCACGAAGGAGCCAACGAAGGCGTTGAACGCGGTCGACGAGCCGACGTAAATACACGCGAGGATGGTGATTATGGCGCCGCAGACTAGGGTTGCGTTGAAAGGGTTGTGCATCTTGCTGTTGACCCGGCCAAGCCATTTCGGGAATGGGGTGGCTCTGTCGCGAGCAAGGGTCCAGAGGGTACGGCCGGCGGTGATGTAGCAGCCGCAGCAAGTGATGAGGGTGGGCAGGAAAGCGACGATCAGCAAACCGAGAGCTCCGCCTCTGGTTCCGGTGGCCTGGTGGTAAATCTCGGCAAGGGGGAAACCGTAAACGCTGGAGATGACCTTTGGGAGGTCGTTGATCGAGTAGAAGATGGCAACCATGTAAACAATACCGGTGACGAACCCAACGCTCATCTGGGCCAGGATAGCCTTCGGGATGTTACGGCTGGGTTGGGGGATTTCTTCCGCCAGATGCGAGGAGCAGTCAGGAGTTCCCACACTGTAAGCACCGTTAAGCATTCCTGCAACAAAAACGAATCCTTGACTTTGGTAGCCGGTTCCATTTTGCCATTCGTGCCAGACAAAGTCATTGGTCGCATACGGCTGGCCGTTGACATGGGGCATGACTGCGCAGACAATGATCGTAACGAAAACACCAGCGAGAATAAAGAACATGCCCAGGTTGCCGATATATGGAAGAATGCGGTTCAAGAACAGGACGATGCAGCAACAGACCCATGTGCAGATGACGAAACTGACGAAGATATGCCAGGATTTTGGGACGAAGCCGGGATTCATGAGGGCGTACATAGAAACGGTTTGTTGGCCGAGGATCGATGACATCGATGTAGCACCCAAGATCCAAGCAAGACAGTTCCAGAAACCAGCGAAGAAACCACACGGACGACCATATTTTCCAGCGGTGATCGAAGCCCAGTGGTAAACACCACTGGCCGAAGGCATACCAGAAGCCAGTTCCGCAATAGATGCTGCAACCAACCAGTAACAAACCGAGACGGCGATGAATTCGTAAATCACACCCGGCGGTCCTCCGTTGCTCAGCGCAGTCGTCACGCTACCACCCTGCGCAATCCAAGTGTTTCCGGTTGTGACGGCCACGGCACAGATACTGATCAAGCTGAAATTCCGTTCAAGTTCCTGGCGATGACCTGATGGATTGATTAATTCGCCGGAGGCCCGTTCCTCACTGGCGGCCTCGACGGACTGCATCTTCTCCTGGGGCTTCGGGGCGAAATTTTCTGTCGTCATTTTGGCAATTCAATAATTGCGACGTAGAGACGAATTGAGCAACGATTGAGTAAAAAGATTATTGTATAGTATAGGGTGAAATCAACGGAGTAGAATAAAGGGGTTCACGAGAGGCGAGAGTTGGCGGGAATGACGATAGAATGTGGCACAAGGGTTAAAGAACGACACGATACAACAACGGAATGCAGACGACCAAATCGAATATCATAAGATTCAATAACGGCCGGACATAACAGCCTGCAGAACGTTGGGTAGCATCGAAAAAGAAAAAGAAGGGACGGAAGAGAGATAAGGCGGCATTGGCGGAGGGTTTATACTTGGGAGTGTCTCGTACACTTTTTGGGTGCGTGCAACTGGGATTGCGGAACAAGTGGACCTGTATGGGTGGGTTCGAAGAAACTTAGTACGCATCTATGCCCAATCGGAGAACCATATTCCCCCTACGCTTAGAGGCAAACATCCACCGGGGGTTTAATTATTGGCCGCTGGGATACGGCTGCCCACTGACTACACTCCAACGGGATCAGCGAATCATGACGGGGGACGCGGAGAATGCTCTTTTCCTAAAAGGGGAGCTTAAACAGATGCAACTCTATCAGGGATGTAAGCAGAGTATACAGTAGCCTGGTAGAGGCAACTGTGGCGGCTATGTGTCTAGTGGCTATGAGCTGGTGGCGCTGAACTTGTCTCGTTTGCAGTGAACTTTCGGCTCATGTACCGAATTTCTCGAAGCCACAAGGTACTTCGGATCGTAGTCGCACGTGCTTCAGCTCATAATGGTACTTGTACCACATATTATTATCCCTAATTATGAACAAAGATGAGCATGTGCTTGTAGTCTTTGATACTGACTTGTAACTGAGATATCATATGGAGATATGACGGCTCTCTATCGAAGCACTGGCCATCCGCTACGCCAAAGTACGAAGTACGGCATACGCCATCACTAGCATAGAGCATCAGTTAATTAGCATTAAATTGACAATTAACATCAATAACTGATTCTGATAAGGGAATAAACAATCATGAGATTCAGCATCATGCAACCCGACCTGTCCAATACGGAGTATGGCGATCTTATAAGTCAATTGCCAGCCACCGCGGGAGAAGCCGATTGTCAGCTCAAATACACCGACCAGGGTGTCCTCTAAGTACAAATACTCTCGGTGGAATCAATCATATGAGTCTCGTATTATCGGCAATTCCGAATCTCACTCGGTCAATTTATCTCAGGCCGGAGCACGGAGTCCTCCGCGTAATGTCGGTGCTCGCTCTACTCCGGTGTCTTGCCCAATTCTTTGTCCAGGGTATTTTGTCTAAACGGACAATTACCATAACCATATCCAACAGCAAGCCATTGGTCAAGCATCTCTCTCGTGGGATGGAGTCGTGGAGTCGCTCCTGAATCGTGAGACAGTGATCCTGCACGACGGCGCGATACGGCACGCTCACTGGCAGCTTCCCGCAGCGCCGGACTTGAGCTTATTTGTTTTTTTCCTGAGGGTTTGATCAAGAGATGCTCGTGTGGATTGACCGATGCAGGAGGTTTCTAGAAATTCTGGTGGCGATGCAGGCAGAATGGAATTGTGTCCTTTCATCCCCTGCATCCCTGTCCTTAATTATGCTAGATTACGGGGTTGTCTTGGATGGAACAGGGATCTCAGATAGATAGTTCGCGCACAATAGCGAGGATACGAAGGCATACAATTACGGACACGGCCACGGAGCAGGCACGGAATATCAACGGAGGCGGTTAACTGACAGAATTGATATTATCAGATCCGATGCCGGTGGGATGATGGATTAAGTTCAATAAAACAGTCGGTGGTCACCCATGGAACTGACTTGATCTTTGCGAGAAAAGAAAAGACGCAAAGCAAAGTTAATAATTCTATCGCGAACCTGCAGTACTAATCAAATCTAGATCTGGAACATTAGGCAAAGTTCATTCCCCACTGTTCACGATGCTTTTGCGTGCTCTACTTGTATAGTATCCTGTGCAGCATTATTCCAGCATCGGAATGTGACCGAATCTCAATCATGACCCTACGGCTTTCTCTGGTACTACGCAGTGATATATCCAAGGTAACTGTCAATATAGCGAAAATCCCCCTCATAACCATTTGAGTAGTTGCCGTGGTTGAGGAGATTAAAAAATGTGTTTGTATCAATCTTACCATACGGTAACCGTGACAGAAGGCAAAAAATAGATCTTTAAGCTTTGACGCTAATCTATGCGGCCCCACCTGTCCTGCCAGTCATGAGGCGGTATTTATCGGTAATACACAGCACAAGCACGCTGTATCCATATTCCACAATCCTCCACGCACACGATGCGTGATATTAATGTTTCTTACCATTGCGATGACAATTATTGCTCACAGGGACTCAGGGTGTTAACTATCTTGGGAACAGCTTGCTGCACGATGATTCAGGGTGCTCGTGGAGTCAATGGTCCTCCGAGCACGCGACCAATCAATGTCACTACATAGCACTCTGTTCGGAGCACCTACTGCTCTTACTCAGTAAACGCCCAGAAACCCAAATGCAAAAGTTTGTCATTGCCAATAGAATAGCAGACATAGAAACTGTACTCCGGAGTACTACTGCCCTCACTCAAACGTGCGGTACCTGACCAAGCCAATCCGCCCCCCGGGTGTGGCCCAATAATCAGTGTCCGTGAGCCATGGGTCAAGCTCGCCCCTCAGCTTCAGCCCTTCTCGCTCGTTGGTCCATGTTTATTCTTTTTATCATACCATTCCTTTTCCTCACCCAAAAAGCAATTCTCTCATGATCTTCTCTTCATGATCCTTACCCTTAATTCCCGCTTCTGGCTGACTCTGGTCCAATTGCCTTGAAAAGTTTATCTGGCTGCCCGGAAAATGTAGGTCACCTTTCTTATATCTTGCATGTATCCGCATATCTCGCTCCTGTTTCTCCTTCTCTTTCCTTTTTGGCTCTACTGGGAATGATTCTTTCGTTAATCCTTTCTTTCCCTTGTTTGGTAGGTTGAGAGCCGACAGGATGTCCAGTCTAAGTCCGGACTTTGCCCGCCGCTTTGCGCGGGAAACATGGGCTCTTTATGCTGTTGGGATGCTGGGTGTGTGTTTGCGATTGTGAGTCGTCGCCTTGGCTACAAGTAGGTGAGAGTGGTGGTACTGACCTAATTAGCACCGCTCGTATTCGTCGATTAGGCATTCGCAACCTCCAAGCCGATGACTATGTCATGATGTTTGCTGTCGTGTGGTATACCATTCTCTGCGTGGCTCTAAATAAGGTGGTCTCTGGCGGCGGATCGAACCTGATGACAGACGAAGATATAAGAAACTTGACGCCAGAGATCTACAAGGAACGAGTCGAAGGAAGCAAATGGGTGTTTGTGAGCGAGCATTCATTTGTAGGGGCCATCTGGTCACTGAAAACCTGCATGCTCGTGATTTACGCTCGCATCACGTATGTTGCCAACCATATGATCAACAAGTTTGTGCTAACTATTCGCAGCGAAGGACTACACCAAAGACGCTGGATCAACTGGCTAGCAATCTATGTTGGTCTTGGATTTATCGCGACTGAGTTGACGTTGTTTCTCATCTGCCGGCCTTTGTCGAATTACTGGGCCGTGCCTACGTCAAACTGTATGTCGGCCTTTCTCTCTGGTTTATGTTACTCTTACACTAACCAACGTCAGATCAATGCTCGTCATACCAATACTACGAAATCATCCAAGGCTGCATTCACATCTCCGCCGACATCTTCATGCTCATCATCGCCATTCCCCTTCTAATGAAAGTCCGCGTCCCCGTGAAACAAAAGCTCATCCTCCTCTTCATCTTCGGCATGGGCGCCTTCGTCATCGTCGCTGCCATCCTCACCAAGGTCTACTGCCTTGTCCCCAGCCTTATCTCTTACGTCTACATGAACTGGTATTTCCGCGAGGCCACCGTCGCCGTCCTAGTCACCAACATCCCCCTTGTCTGGTCTCTCCTCCGCGACGTCTTCCCGTCTCTCAAGAGCTGGACCGGTGGATCCCGGGGCCGCACAGAACAGCGCTATCGATCTGGTCGGTGGACATTCAGCAAGGGCTCGGCGTTTCGGTCAACCTATGGACCGCCCAGTCGGGGTGGACTCAGTATGCACAGCATGCACGACTACCGACGAAGTATGCCATTTACGCCGCCGCAAAAGGTCGTCTCGGAGATCAGTGAGAGCCCGGAGCCGAGCGAGGGCCGGGAATATAGCGAGGATGGCTCGACGCGGGGATTGCGCATCCGACAGGATGTTACGGTGACGGTGGAACGTGGTTCGCATCCACCGGCGCTGGATCAGTGGGAGGCGAACCGGACTCGAGCTGAGAGTCAGGTTTAATCTTTGATCCCTCCCTTTTTCCCTTACGCTCTCTATTTTTACCTTATGTTCACACATTGACCTATCACTTATTTTTCTTTTCTTGTATATAATTACTTTTGGCCTTTCTTTTTGTTGCTACGGACTGATGATACGATACCTTTATGGGCTCTTCCACGAGATCTCTCATCCACCAATGAGGCTTGAGAGTGGCGGGGTTTTACCCTCTGATCTGCATGTGGGCCGGAACTTTGTTTTCTTTTTTTCGGGCACTGTCTGGATATACTCCGGAGTAATTGTACTTGTACATAGAGATATAAACAAAAATGTACAGAGTATTAGCGATAGTCTTACACATTCCTTTATTCTCCATCAGTCTATATCATATTCCAACATTACTTGAATCCGATCAAGGCACGTGCTCAGCTGAACACAGGACGGTAAAATACCAAAATTACTAGCGTCCTGCCGATCTCCCGGTCTGTGCCTGACAACAACCCAATCAGTGTACAGACCAGCTGTGTGGGTCCGAGCATACGTCAGAGAGCCGACCATTCGGCTTGGCCATGGTACGTGTTGGAGTATTCACTGCTATTGGACTATTGGATACTGACAAGTACCTTGGGGCTGATCAAAACCCCTGGCTGGCGTACTCATCTTCATATACCGACCGACATGTCTGTTCTCACTACTATTGAACGCTGTTCGCAATAGCGATATACATACTTGTACGTACATAGAAGACAAGACAAACAGGAAACTCTCATCCGAAACCAACACATCAACATATTTCAAAACTCTACCAGTAGTCGAACTTAAAATCGACTGTCAAATGGAAATTGGCACATGCCTCCTTTCTTGGCTTGGCCTTTCCACCCGCCGTTTCGTGGGTATCGTTCGATCCATGGTTCGCTACTTTAAGTTGTACCACAGTCACTACACTGGGATAGATTCTCACGGTTCCATGGATACACATGTAGCGAATAAACGTATGTATTTTATCCGGATTTATCCTCAACCGGCCTGCCGAGGAGAGTGACCGGTCCACGGGATCTGCGCGGTGATCTTCCCAAGTGGGAATACCGTCCACTGTCCACTGTAGTAATAGTAAGACTGTGTTTCCGGAGACAGCGGAGTCTAGCGGAGGAAGGCATTATTAAACTTTGCCTTGGAGTCGCTTATGCAAAGTTTGTTTGGGCTGTCGTGGAGGTGACCTTGTTGACCGTTGGATTAGCGCACTTTTGCATTCCGTATACGGGAATGGAGTGCTGCGCTGGAGCTGAATGGAGCGCATGCACGTGGTCTTGGGGTTAAACTAGTGGCTTTGTTTTAGGTGCATGTTTGGGACCTACTTTATTTGATTCCGGAGAAGGGCTAAAACATGTTTACCGGTGTTGTTGAGCTTGGTAGGTGGTTGGTACGGTTGGAGTACTCTGTACAGCTTCATATGTATCCAAGTGCAGTGACTTTATTCAATTGATTCAGACGTATCGACGTATTCCACGGAGGAACCATCCTCTACCACTACTGCTATTTTCTGCATCGCTTCTTGTCGTAATCGTAAAGACACGTGACTGCCCCGCGAATAACATCCCACTATCTCACATCCTCATCTCAGCAACACCACAGAACCTATTGTTCCCTATACAAAAGCAAACCAGTCAATTCATTATACACAGAATCTAGTAAATAATACCACTGCAATACTGCAGATACACCCCGAATCCACACAGACACACCTGCCATGCGCTTAAGTTACTAGTACTAACTTAGCAACAGATAGTGCCTGTCAATCCACGTCTATCAAAGACTCGCTCAGTGTGCGGTGTACGGAGTACTTGTACTTATCTGTACGGGGTACGTGTGCTGAATTGAGTTGATGGGACTCAGTTGAGTTGGAGCTTGTCGCTCGTCTATGATACCCTGCATGCACGCTACCACGACTAGCTCATAGCTATGGCAACGTCAACGTCGTCGTTTCTAGGACTGAATGGTCTGCACGTATTTGTTACCGGTGCTGCGGGGGGTATTGGGGAGAGGGTTGTGGAGGAGCTTTTAGGTATGTTGGTCATGTTGTATGTCAGCTAGTGTATTTTTATGTGGCTATGTACATGCACATAGCATTTGCCCTATAGCTTGATCCTATGTGATGGCAAGCTAACTAGATCAGACCAGGGCTGCAAAGTGACGGCCCTTGAGCTTCGTCTATGCATCCCAGACTCAGCCACTAGTTCAGAAAAATGTTCTCGTCTGAATGTCGTGACTGGCACAGTCACAGATGAACGATCCATCGAATCCAGCATCTCTCAAGCCACCAATCGTTTCGGTCCGATTAACATCTTAATTGCCAATGCTGGGATCACTGACGAAAATAATGACCATCCCATCTGGGACATGTCCCTGGATATCTGGGAGAAGACGTACCAGGTTAATGCCCGGGGGATTTTCCTGGTCATTAAGCATTTCCTGTGCGCTGCGAAAACTGCACAGCAGTCTCTGGGGAGAGAGCTGGATAATCTGGCCATTGTCGTGACCGGGACTGGGATAAGCAATGGGTTGATTCGGAGAGTGAATAATGAGGTCTCGCAGTTGAACAGCAGGGCTAGGATCAACGCTGTTGCACTGGATGATCCAGAAATCATAACCCGCACCACAGCTTTCTTATCCTCGCACCGCGCAGCAGGACACATCTCCGGCCAATGCCTCACAAACACTGAAGACCTAACCACCAACCCCCAAGAAACAGAAACACACCTCTCCATTCCCCCAACCCTAACAAAACGCAACAAAATCCGCATCGCCATCTCCATCGACCTCGACGCCGTCTCCGGCTGGCTAGGGACCGGCTACCATCCCGACAATGTCCTAGCCGACTACTCAGCCGGCTTCTTCGCCGCCAAAGTCGGCGTCCCACGCCTCGTCCGCATGCTCCGCAAACTCAACCTCGCAGACCGCTGCACATGGTTCGTCCCAGGCCACTCCGCAGAAAGCTTCCCCGAGCAAGTCAACGAAGTCGTGAAAAGCGGCGCTGAGATCGGACTCCACGGCTACGCGCACGAAGGCGCATACCAGCTCACCCCCGAGCAGGAGCGAGACATCCTAGTAAAATGCATCGGTATTGCAACAAAACTAACAGGCAAGAGACCAGTCGGCTACAGAGCACCCCTCTACCAACTCCGCGAATCAACACTAGACCTCCTCGAAGAATACAACTTCGAATACGACGCCTCCCTAACAGACCACGATAGCCAGCCTTTCTTCGCGCCCCGCCGTCCGCCCCTGAAACCAATCGACTACTCCCTCCCCGCGTCCTCCTGGATGCATCCCGTCCCTGCCCCCTCCCCATCCGAGAAACCAGATCGACGGCCATTAGTCTGCATACCTTGCAACTACTACATGGAAGACATGACGCCCATGCAATTCCTGCCGCACGTGCACAATTCGCAGGGGTACACTGATACGCGGTTGATCGAGAATATGTGGAAGGATCGGTTTCTGTGGATTAGGGAGAATGAGGAGGAGCCGGTCTTTCCGGTGCTGATGCATCCGGATACGAGTGGGATGGCGCATGTGATTGGGATGATGGAGAGGTTTTTGGGGTGGTTGAGGGGGTGGGAAAGGACTGGGGAGGTGGAGTTTTGTCAGTCTGGGGAGGTGGTGAGGTGGTGGAGGGAGAAGGAGCTTTCTACGAGTAGGACTTAGGACTTAGTGGTATTTATTATTGTGAGTGGAATAGGGATTTGAGGTTGGAAGTATTAAAATTGTTCGTAAGACTATACACAGAAATACATCGACTTTTCAGGGAAGAAAAAAGCAAGCCAGTTAGATACAGAAATATGCTATCACACATAATCATAAATCATCAATCAATCAATCAAATAAGCAACTTATTCATCATACAAATCCATATCCCCATCTGTCGACACCTCGTCCGAATCAATCATATCCTCATCATCCTCGTCAGTATCTGGCAACTCATGATTCGGCAAGACTGTAATCCGTCCATCAACCATGACAACCCTTGCGACCTCACCGTCGCGGATACTTCCCCGCAGAATAAGGACAGCCATGCGGTTGAGTACCTCTCTTTCGATGATGCGGCCGAGTGGCCGTGCGCCGTATGCAGGTGAGTACCCGGATTCACCGAGGTAGTCTTTGACTTCTTCGGTGCAGGAAATGGTGACGTTGCGGTCGTTCTGTTCGAGGCGGCGCTGGACTTCGGCGAGGCGGAGGTCGACGATTTTGCGGATCTCGCGCTTGGTAAGGCGATTGAAGATGACGGTGGAGGAGATACGGTTGAGGAACTCGGGGAGGAAGTAGTCCCGCAGAGCACCCAGGACGAGTTCGCGGGTTTGAGGATCGATGGCGCCGTTCTTCAATGCTGGGCGGGCGAGGAACTCTGCACCTAGGTTGGAGGTCATGACCACGATGCAGTTGCGCGCGTCCACGATACGGCCTTGGCCGTCTGTGATGCGGCCATCGTCCATGAGCTGGAGAAGGACGGTGAGGACTTCCTTCGCGGCCTTTTCGACCTCGTCGAAGAGGAGGATGGAGAAGGGGCGGCGACGAAGGTTTTCTGTTAGCTGGCCACCAGCGTCGTGGCCGACGTAGCCCGGTGGTGCGCCGATCATACGGCTGAGGGAGTGCCGTTCTTGGTACTCAGACATGTCGAAGCGGATCATGGCCTTGGGGTCGTCGAAGAGGAATTCCGCCAATGCCTTGGTAAGCAGTGTCTTACCCGTACCAGATGGGCCGCAGAAGAGGAAGCTAGGTGGTGAGTTGGGGTTGCTGAGACCAGAGCGTTGAAGACGGATGGCGTTGGAGACCGAGGTTACAGCTTCCTTCTGACCCACGACGATCTTGCCAAGGTACTTCTCCATGTTGAGGAGCTTGTCCTTCTCGGTAGTCTTGAGGCGAGTCACGGGAATGCCTGTCCAGCGTGCGACAATCTCGTTGATCTGATCAGGGCCAACTGCATCCGCAAGCAAGGACTCTTCGTGGTCACCCTGGCGGGCCCGACGCTCCGCATCAGCATTGGCTCGGTCTGTTTCGAGTCTCTCGATCAACGTCTTGGTTTCGGGAATGGCGTAGTACTCCAAGTCGGCCGCAGTCTGGGTGTCGCCAGATCGTTCAGCCTCGTCACGCTTGACCTTGAGCGAGTCAAGCTTGATCTTGGCGTCCTGGATGGACTTGCTGCGTGCTTTTTCACTCTCGTACTTCTCACGCATGGGTCGCAGTTCCTCAGCAACGTTGGCGGCTTCTTGCTTGGCGGCCTCCAGACGCGCCTTGGAAGCTTCGTCCTTTTCACGCTCCAGAGCATGAATTTCAATCTGAAGCTGTCGCAGTTTACGCTCGAGGGTGTCGAGCGCCTCGGGTTCGGATTCGCGTGTGACGCGGACGGCAGCAGCGGCTTCATCAATGAGATCGACAGCCGAGTCGGGCAGACGACGGGCTGTGAGATAACGCGATGCCAGAGTGGCAGCGGCGACAATAGCACCGTCCAGAATGTTGACACCGTGGTGCACTTCGTACTTCTCCTTCAGGCCACGGAGAATAGAAATGGTCTCGGATTGCGATGGTTCGCCCACCAGGACTTGCTGGAATCGTCGTTCGAATGCTTGGTCCTTCTCGATGTACTTGCGATATTCGCTCAGAGTGGTAGCACCAATGCAGTGCAACTGACCACGGGCCAACATGGGCTTCAAGAGGTTTGCTGCGTCCATGCCACCCTCACCGCTGGAGCCCGCACCCATGAGCAGGTGAATTTCATCCACGAACAAAACGATTGTCTCCTTGGAGTCTTCAATCTCCTTCAAGACACCCTTCATCCGCTCTTCGAACTCTCCGCGGAACTTGCTTCCCGCGACCAGGGAACCAACGTCCAGCGAGAGCAGACGGCATTGGGCCAAGTTGGCGGGAACATCGGCGTTGACAATACGACGGGCCAAACCTTCGACAACCGTCGTCTTACCAACACCAGGCTCACCGATGAGAACGGGGTTGTTCTTGGTCCGTCGACTGAGAATCCGGATAACCCGTCGAATCTCTTCTTCACGACCGATAACCGGATCAATCTTTCCTTCTCTTGCCAACGATGTCATATCAATCGTAAACTTCTTCAAGTTCTCCGTCTCGCTCTCGGAGTCTGCAGTCTTCGAATCCACCCGCCTTGTGCCCCGGATCTGCTGAACAGCAGTATCGATCAACTTGACATTGGGAATGTTCGCATCTGACAAACACCGCTGCACCTGCGAGTCCTGCGCAGCGGACAGAATCAAGTGATCAACAGCAACGAAACTATCCTTTTGCGTCTTGGACAAGTCGGTCGCAGAGCGGATGACCTTGGCCAATGCGGGGGCCACACTGACAGTCTCTGGCGGGGGGTCTTGACTAGGTAACCGAACAAGTTGTTTCATGAGAGAACGTTCGAGGAGCTGAGGGTCACCATGTGCCCGTTCAATAACCTGGCGGAAGAGGGGTGCGGATGCGCCATCATGCGACGGGTGGGCGGTGGCTTGTTGGTCTTTGGACTCATCGGGGGCAGGGTTGAGGAGGGAGACAGCGAGGTGAACGGGAAGGATCTGGGAGTGGGAGTATTGTTCAGCTAGACTGCTGGAGTCTAGCAGAGCCTTGTTGGCTCTGTCTGTGAATTGGACGCCGTTCATGGCGGCTAGCAGGAAGATGTGTGTTTTCGATATGGATAGAGTAATTAAGCGACGTAGATATGCTTAGGGTATGAGTGTAACAAGTTAAATGCAAGTAAATGCTAGTGAATTAAGGGATGATATTGAAAAGCAGGAATTGAAACCGTGAGTGCTGCGAGCAGTCATATATACGAGGGGCTCAAACAAGATGGAGAGATCCCGTAACGTCGTGACGCAACAACCGGCTTCCACCGCCTTCCAGAAGCATCTGGCATCTGGCATCT
The DNA here is from genome assembly GCF_016861735.1 of Aspergillus chevalieri. Taxonomy (NCBI): domain Eukaryota; kingdom Fungi; phylum Ascomycota; class Eurotiomycetes; order Eurotiales; family Aspergillaceae; genus Aspergillus; species Aspergillus chevalieri. The sequence goes on from NC_057364.1 coordinate 1,871,288, forward strand.
CACTTAGCACATGACCAAATCATGTGACTAGTCACGTGTAATCACATGACTACACATAACCACAGCTGACCTGATCCCCGCAGTAGATAAACCCGAGCATTCGCATCCTCGTGTACCAAGGAACAAATGCTTATTGGGAAAGACTAAAACAGGCCGGATTATCCCACTCCCATGTTGCTGATCGTGCAGGGATGGTTGCAGTGCCTCAGTGCCCCCCTCTTCCCGAGGCTCAAGCCGGAACACTCCCGACATGGCGATGTGCCCGGCCATAGAGAGGCGCAGGCAGGCAGATGGATACCAAATCAAGAATTGCTGGTTACTCGTGCCAATTCGGGAAATTTTTAATCGGGTTATGCTATCAGTCGCACAGGATCATCAGGACTGTGCGTGCGAGACATCACGATGAGAGATTTTTTTCAATCCTCGGAAATGAACTTAGGAAGAAGCGTACAGTGTACGGAGTACAAAAGAAAAAAAAAAAGTAGAGAGCTAGCATTGGCTTTTTTTTTTTCATTTAGGCTAGACGGCGACGGGTCGCTAGTCCTGCAGGAATAGCGTCTGTCCGTACGGCTGGTCATGCGCTATTTCAGATAATGTGCAGGGGTGGTATAGCACTCTATAGTAAGTATGCCGAACTGCGTGCATTGTACAGATATGTGAGGGATACAATTGTTATCTCAATGCACAACTGGAAAACTATTTCAGAATTCCAACAGGAACAGGACTCATGACGTCAAGATGGCAATACCAACCGGGTGCTTAGATCTGGCAGAGACTTCAGTGGACTTGGGAAGGATATACACACACTTTTATGGAGCAGATGGAGCAACTGCCGCAGTCTGGATCGCGGTCGACGTGAAGAAAATTCAAATAAAAAAGACACAAAAATACCATCTCATTTTTTTTCTGTCCCTGTGCTCTCCCCCTCCTCCCTCGGGACGCTGTGCTCCCTTTGCTGCTGCATACGATATAAAAGCCGGTCCTTCCTTCGGTCTCCCATCCTCTGTTCATCCATCTTTGACAGACACGAGGCTTTTCTTCTCTTTTTGCAAGACACGGCATTTGCTATCTCCTTTCATATCAGCAATAACAGTGTCACCTATTCCCAGTGGTGAAACTCCCTGGTAGACGCAGAGATGTCGCAGAAACCCATCTTTGTTGTAACCCACCCGCGAGCATGCTCGACGGCGTTTGAGAGGGTATATATCCCTCTATTACCTGTCTTTTTAGTCTGGTGTTGCTGACGATATCAGGTTTTCATGACTCAACGGAATAATATCCAATGTGTCCATGAACCCTTTGGCGATGCCTTTTACTACGGCCCCGAGAGGCTTTCAGAGAGATTCGAAAATGACGAACAGGCCCGGATAGACAGTGGCTTCAGCCAGTCAACATTTAAGACCGTTTTGGACAGACTTGAACGTGAAGCTTCTCATGTATGCTCTTTCTTTCCCTTTCCTCTTCTCCCTTGCTTTTTTCTCTGCATCTCATTCCCCCGCACTTGTTGCTTTTTTGAAACTCCGTAATGCTCCGAGTGCCCACCGGTGAGCATTGGCGATGAGTTGGGCGTTCGTGCAGCTACATTTCTTATTGCGTTTCTACACTTGTCTCCTTCCGAAAATAGGAAATATGCGCTATGACTACAGTCGGATGGGCACTCACCTCAATAGGGCAAGCGAGTCTTCATCAAGGACATCATCCACTACCTCTTCCCTCCCAACGGCCAACCCGCTAGCATCGCCCCATCTCTCAGAAGGATCAAACGTGGCGTAGGCACTCAGGAACATCCCAATGGTGATGCTCCAACCGTTGACACGGCGGGTATCAACGGCAACCGGGCGGAGGAGAACGGCAAGGAGAACGGGGCTACAAACGGGTCTCATGCAGAAAAGAGCCCTCATCCCGCCCATGCAAAGATTGACAGCGGCGTTGATCTCTCTGCTGCTCCGGTCGGAGGAAACGTAAAACCCAGTATGGCCACCATCAAGGAACGGGGCACCAAACCCTACCCCTATGACACGGAAGCCGAACCGGGCAATCCCACCGTGATGCCCACGGAAATCTGGTCGCGTTTCCATTTTGCCTTCCTTATCCGTGATCCTCACTTCAGTGTGCCTTCGTATTATCGTTGCACCATCCCGCCGCTGACTGAGGTGACCGGGTTCCCCAACTATGACCCTTCGGAAGCCGGATACGACGAGGTTCGTCGCACGTTTGACTTCCTGCGTAATATCGGGCTAGTCGGCCCTCACGTCGCCACCCATGATGACGAGGAGAGTGCCGAAGGCCTCAAGCCGGTCGTCAATGGAATTGGCGAGGGGAAGGAGTCGGGCGTCGAAATTTGTGTGGTTGACGCGGACGAAATGCTCCAGAAACCGGCACCAACCATCGAAGCGTTCTGCCGTAGCGTGGGACTGGATTATGATCCGAGCTTGTTGGAGTGGGACACGGAGGAGGACCACCAATTCGCGAAGGATGCGTTCGAGAAGTGGAGGGGCTTTCACAACGATGCGATCGAATCGAGGGGTCTGACTGCAAAGAAGGAGGTGAGCACCAACGAGACGACAGCAACTAAAAGATAAGGAAAGCTGATGATGTTCTTAGAAACCGGTCAAATCCGAAGAGGAGTTCGATGCTGAATGGCGGGAGAGATTCGGCGAGGAGGGTGCAGCAATTATCCGCAAGACGGTCGACGCCAACATGCCGGATTATCTGTACCTCAAGCAGTTCTCGCTGCGAGTTTAGACGAAGGAATCAGGAGATGGAGGGGGTGGGAGATACTTAAGGTGGCAGTTATTTGTCACCGGAGATGGTGGGATTTTAGCGGTGATGGTGTGATAGCAGCAGCCACTCGGAGGGTTACAATGCTTGTCTGTGCTTTGAGTGTTGGAGATTGTCTATGATGTTATCTGTCCTTTACAAGGTTGTTTGACTTACTTAGTTATATCCCCTCCATGCGTTCAATGATACTGCGTTCTTGTCCCTTGTGCTGGGTTACCCTAAACTCGTATGGCCGCCACCTCCCCCAAGGATTCACTCCACATCACTCCACATTCTCCAAGAACCTCACAATCCAATTGAATTCTCTTTTGTCGTGATTAATATTTTCGATTATTGCTAGATGAGCAGAAACGATTACTGTCTCCGGCCACCTCTTGTTGATCGGGGCCGGATTCAGTCAACCATTATGCATTCCCTCTCCCCCCTTCAATTGTCTCCCGAAGAAGACACGTGAAGGTGGCTAGCATAATCCAATATCGAGGAGAAAATTGAGCATTCGCTATATCAAGTACGTCAATCATCCACAGACACAACGCCTCCCTGCATCTAACTCGATCGCTGGTATAGACACCTCAATTCGCAATCCCTCGTCAAGATGCTTGCTTCTAGAGTCAACACACGACCTCGATTGTTTCGATTCAAGTCAGATCTATCCCGATCTGGAAGACATTCGAGGCTGAGGGATTCAATGCCTCGACGTGCCCACAATCTGACGCCCTGTCCTGACTACCCTACGGTTCCCATACTGTCGAACAAAGATTATTGGCAATTCAAAACACCGAGGACGCATGTTGGCGTTCCTCCAATATGACACGAGCCAACGCACAAATAAAATCATGGATTCGGAGCACGTACCAGAACGCCAAAGCGCTGCGGCTTTTGTACATACTACTGAGGCTTCGATGACACCGAGGAGCTCTGTCCCAATCACAAGGGAGGATTGCGCTTCCCAAAAATGTATACGTCTCCTGTCACTTTGTCATTTACGGCGAAGGCGGACGAGGGCAAACGAAGGACACTAAGTACATTCGCTACTAACACGGCTCGAAGTACGATACATGGTACCAATTGCAGGCTACAAGTTAATTATCCTCATTGATACATTTGGATGACCAAAAAAGACAAAGAACACCCTAGAAGGACCGTCGGATCGTTCCTTTCATCACCACACACACGAAGCACAGCATGGCTATATCGTTCTCACAGCAGGCCGCGTAGTCCCGGACATAGCAAATGGAATGTGTGTTGCGCATACTTCTGGCGGATAATACCACTGGAAGTATCCGAAAATAAAAGACATTCAAGAGGGAACAGAAAATCCATATTCCAATGGCGCAACGTAGACTGATGATAGCGCATAGCTTAAAGCGCTCTGGCGCTATTGATATGGTTGATTGTTCAATTTGACATCAAATACTCACCACACCCTTGAGTTTGCCACAACGGCCAATCTGCATCTCTAAGATATGAAGTATCTAAATCACTTCTGAGTGGCTCCACTTCTGCCATTTTCAAAAGGGGCAACTGCCGATATCATCTGGTAGAGGTCTCCAAGGAACGCGCGGAATAATACTAATCAGCTAGACTGAATTCGCTCTTCTCTCCAGACGCTTTATAGAATTCTGCACGCCAAGCTTCAGACAGGCTGGACTTGCCCTGAAACTCAGGAATGCGAGCCAACTAGGCGCTTCAGAATTACAAGCGTTTGGGTTGAATCGAATGCGACAGAGAAAGTCCAAGCCAATTTATAGAGACGGCTTGCAAAGCTGGGGTAGTTGAATCCATTGTCTTAAAACTTACAACCATAGTAGGCTTCGACGAATAGGACCAAGTTCTATCAGAGGATGGTCTCTGACTTCTATTTGCGGCCTCGCATTTTTAAAAGGCATGAGTAAATCCGAAAACTGGATTACATCTATGAGCCCAGAATACCTCCTTGAGAAGTATGAAAGAGAAGATCTTACCACCAGTCGGGACGTTCTCGAAGATGGTGAGCCAGAGAAGACAGGACCGGTGAAGATTAGTTCGAAAACACTCATCGCTTCTCTGAATACTCATTCCTCCATGGAACAGCCACGATGTTCAACTAGGCTCTGGCCGAGCGAAGTCTCGAAATTCAGGCCATGATATGGCCCGTGCTTCTCCAAAATCAGCGGCAGAGACGGGAAAGTGTTGTGCGCCACCTCAATAAGCTAGGCAGACAAAAAAGACCCCTCTCAGATGAAAGGTAAGCTTTATGCCATTGTCACAAGCACCGGTTGCGGTATTCCAGTGATGAGGGTAGTGTCGCGTGGGACGGGTTCATAAATGACCTATAGGTCAGCAATCCATGGGAAAAGCAGGTCGTCGTACTAATAACTAATTCGACATGACGACTTTATCTATCCCAGTCGCCAGATATCCGCGCAGATGCGAGAGTCGTGGCTACATGGACATTTCTACGGCAAACGAAAAGGGGGATCGCCATGCAAAGCTTCCCGAGTGGCTCGAGATCGTTTACCCTTTTTCTTCGCATACAAAAACCGGTCCAGAGAGACTTTAACGGCATTCGAGAGCCAGAGCCTGGTCAAATCCACCTTTCCGTATTCGCAATTCTAGGTCATACTACATGTGATAGCTGAGTGCTTTGGAAGTCGAGCGCCCAACTCCAAGGCACGGATACCTTCATCCTCTTGCCCATTAAATCCTTATATGAAGCATGTAATCAATGCTCAACACGTGGTAGCCAAGTTGATGCGACTCGGTGGAGTGATGACCTTTGCTCATCCAGTCCGGCTTACAGTCAGCTCAAAAATACCATATGAGCAAATTGTATGCTGTTTTAAACAAGCAACGACCAAGGCAAGAAAGGCCAGAGTTACTCACCCTCTCAGAGGCAGGTTGCAGATGGCTGTTAAAGACCGATAGGATGCTGTCAATGTGACCCAGGGAGAAGAAGCAGTAAAGACAGCTTTGTTCTTGAGAACTTGGGGTTATTAAACGAAGTCCGCCCTAGCAGGGATCATGGCTCTAGCGACTGACTTTGTGAAGATTCCCAAACAAAGGTTATGGCTGATGGCTTAGCGCCAATGTGTCTGTCCCCGTCTGTTCCCGACATGGTATAGCTTGTCGGGCATTGAGAGACGGTATTGACACCGAGAGAAAGTTTTATACCTTCCGCCAGAACCTCAAAGCGATGAATACTTTCGTGGATGCACAACATAGCAAGAGTCTAGAGGATGTCATCTTAACTACTCGAGGCAACCAAGACCGGTGTCTACTCTTCTTTATAAACGTCACCAATTTCGCATAATGACACTTTCTCGATAGAGTCCATGTGCGTTCTAACTTACTGGCAGATAAACAGAAAGGGAAGCATGCACCTTCTACCATGATATTACTGAAAGCAGATCCAAAAGCCCTCTGTCAACAACATGTAAATGGATATTGTGATCGAAGAGATTATCTATACAACTATGATCCATGCAAATGAGGATAGCGGATCCTGAGTCAAGAGGGTTATGAGAACCCCCAAACGGTGACCATTGACTCTAAACTTGCCTACCCGCAATTTGGTGAACAACTGCGCACACTTAGGCTAATTGGAGTATCATTACCCAGGAGTCACGGGAAGAAAGAGAGCTCAAGCAAACAACCATCCAGCACAGCCTGGCCCAATCTGTTGCGTCTAATTGCGCACAGTGGTGTTATAACCCAAGACATTGTAGACGAATCTGTGCGAAAACACGAAATGTTCATGGCAATACTTTCTGGGTATTTGTACTAATAAGCCTGTGTGATATGTGACAGGAACCGAAATCTTTCCCCTCCCACTACCTGTTACGGACATTATTGTGCTTCCCTACAATGCACGCATGTCCCGCAGAGGTGTGTATTCCTATAGGAACCATTTATTGCTATGAAACCAAGGGAAACCGCCGAGAACAAATCCAAAGCGATTGTTGGAATAATCCCAGGCTTCGTGCTGGTAGCTGAAGGTAAAATCGCGATGAGATACGAAAGGTCTTTCCAGACGGTTGTGCCTCAGTGGACAGCTCCACCATACTGATATAAGTGTCGTTTTGACGGAGAGAATGCCCTCGATCCTTTTTCTACCATGATGCAGACGGTTTAATATGTGCGGTATCTAGGCGTGACAAAGGTTCTCATCAGATCACATGTCAATGAAACAACCATAAACAACAACAGCTGCGACGAAGGTTTCTGAGGATGGCGTTCTGTAACTTGTAACATCCAGCAGAGTGGTCATATGGAGACAATAGCATGCCTGGCGGTGCCTGGTACAACACCGGATTCACCACTATATTGACTCCAGTACCAGGCGGCCCCTCTGGTTACAACCAGAGGACCACGGCGAGGGGGATGGCATTTGAAATGCGAAGAGAGGGGAGAGGAAAATCCTGGCATCAGAATGTCAAAAGTACCAGTACTAGGATTCTAATAATCGCATATCGCAAGCCAAAGGCGAGATGTCTCAATTTAACACCTCGAGGACCACCTAAGAAGACCTCTGAGTGAGCTTGCTAGAGGCAAACACCACCCATGAGGCAATCGACATTCATGGCTCCTCAGCCAACATACCTGCCACAACATCAGGACAAGTCCAAGCAGCTCCATCCCTGACAAACTTGTCTGCGGCTGCAAGTATCGGCACCAACGACGACGTCATACCAACATCTACTTATCTCTTGACTCTTCAAGGGAAGACTGTTTCCTGAAATAGATAGTCATAAATTATGTCCTAATAACCAAAATAAAATACTGACATCGAAGAACCGTATAATATAACCAAGACCAATTCAAGACAAAAGAGATATAGAAGAGAGTGAGGATGGCCATAGCCATGAGAGATGTAAACAGACTACCCATCCAACGCCATGCATAAAACCAAGTCCTTTTTAAATGAGAGTTTTTCATGCAAGAAAAAAGTCAATTCGACAAAGCTCATTAACAAGAAGAAACGCCATTCCGGTAGCGAAGCACCCGGGGTATCGACCAAGGATCAAAACTAACTCCAAAAGAAACATATGACCGTTCTCATTCATTCAACCGTGTCAACTTCAAGTTCACCGGTGATATGACCTTCTCTGGTCATTCCTCCCATTTTGCGCTTGAGTCCGGTTGGAGCTAGCCGGAGGTGCAGCCCCCTTGAAGAGCCCTTCACCGGCGCTGACGGATCGTTTCATGCTGTTCGCTCTTCCTCTCCGTGCGCGAATCTGCGCCAATGCCTCCTCGCGACTGACGGGCGTTCCGGGGACGACGGTGGACTGGTTGGATAGGCGGGATTCTGGGCGCAAAGGGACACGCTTGGTGACCGGATATCCGCTCGTGTCAAGTTCGAATTCAGTGTTCTGTTCTACCGACATTCGGGAGTTTTGTGAAGTACGGTTCAGGGCTGTTGACGGCGAGGGTGTGTATTGGACACAGGAAGTGGCCTGAGGCGGGGCCTGAGGCGGGGCGTGGGGGTAGCGTTCGAGGTCCATGTCGTGCAGATTGCTTCGACGTTCAGTTGGGCCCCGCGTGAGCGGCGATTGGGCGAATGATTCCTCGTCAACGTGAGGCTCGGGCGCCGTTGAATGAGCGGGAATCGAGGGCTTTCCTAGCGGTCTCTGAGGAGAGGGCATAGAGCGAAAGGTGCCCGTCTGAGGCGAAAACGTGATCACAGGATCCTCCATATCTTCCTCGTTTTTAACCTGATTATCAACGTCCATGGCATGCTGAGGTTTGTGCACAGACCTACGCAGACTGTGTCGAGCCGGTGGTGCCTTGGTTGGTTCGGGTACGGCGTGTTCCCCTTTTCCGTGCGGCGCTTCGGCGATTTCATTTTCGCGCTTCTCATGAGAAAGTGTGGTCTCGTGAACGCAGGCAGTTTCGGAGTCCTCTGCAAGACGACAAGAGCATCGCTTGAATTGACACTCCATTTCCATGAAGTGGATCATCTCTTCCGCATCAGTGCGACGTTGTTTTTCGTGGTCGAGCAAACGTTGAAGCTCCTCAATCATTTCGTTCTGGATATCTTCTTGTTTCGTGTTCTGCTGGTTCTGCGGCTCTTCCTGTTTAGGGGTGATGTCGGATAGTCGGGGGCGCTTAGGGGGAGTGCATTGGGTGGACGAGTCATTGGTTGAGTACAGGACCGTCGCGTCGGCGGACCTCTTGGGACGTCTTGGTGTTGGCGTCATGAGTAGTGCGAGGTCTCCATCTGCGAGTGACATCCTGCCAACATTCTGTGCCCGGTTCTCAAGTCTGTGCGAGTGGATAGCCGTTTCGGATGCTCGTAGACGCTTCTTGAGGACTTCCATTTCTTCCATGAGACCCGCAAGTGTGTATGCACGCTCGAAGGCTTCCTGATTCGCTTCATTCTTGGCCTTTTGTTCCACCTGGACTTCTTCTCTCAGGCTCCTGACTTCCGCTCGGGCTTCCTTCAAGTCCTCTTGAATTTTGACGACAGCAGAGCCCGCCCGGAAAGCATCTTTCCTCGCCTTCTTAATCTCCTTCTCAAAAATCGATCGCTCATTAGATTGGCGCTCTTTTGCCGACTGTAAGTCTTCCAGCAACGTTTCAAGTCGTTCACTTAACCGGCGCTCTCGCGACTGTGCTTCGGAAAGTTGTTCCGATACATTACGCAACGCAGACTCTGCCTCTTCGCGTCCAAGGATTGCCCGTTGAAGTGCTGCAGGGTTTCCTGCCGACTGCTGTGTTTGTGCAGGCGAGGCCGGGCTATTCCCACGCGAGAGGTTATTCAGAAACGCGACCTTTGCTTGGACGTCGGACAATCCTCTCGATTTGCGGTGCACGCCCATGATGTCGGAGGGGCGGGATGGTGAGGGTGAGGGGGGTATTGTTTGTTGATTCATGCGCTCTGGTGACACGGGGTTCAGGACCTTCGAGGGGCTCGACCGGATGGCTGATGGTGAGTCCATGTTGGCGAACTCTCTGTAGAAAAAGCTGTAGAAGGTTAGTAGTGCCAGGCAGACACCGCAGTGAGCATGACAAGCAACGGCACAAAGAGTTGAAGGAGGATCGGAGCGTGACAGTTCTTGTCAACAAAAAGGGATCTCCCGCGCGGTGGAGCGACGACACTGCACGGACGCTTGTTTACCGTTTATGACCACCTTGGGAAATTACACGTGACTGTTGTTGGGACGACCGACATGCGTCACGTGATTTTGGCACATATTCTTTTCATTTCGACGCATTCCCAGCGCTTGATATTGACGGTTACAAAATTCAGAATACTTTTTAGTTAATTCTGCTCATCAAGCAATGCAGAATTTCAGTTTATCGCTTCAAAATGACACAAGATTCCGTGTCTGGTGCTCTCTAAAAATTACGTTTCTGTGGGAAAATTCCAAGATAATAAATGCCTCTGATTGGCTGTTAGATTTCAGTAGCACTAGCGCTAATGCATTTTATTGAGGCCCCGCTGCTTACTGATCCCCGCCATCCAGCGACAAAAGTAGCCCGATATTCAAAGAAGCCTTTAGCAACAATATTGTGGGTTTATCGATGTATCCGAATCAGAAATAGGATATATTGCTGACCCGGTGTACAGCAGGCGAAATGCACGAAATCGTCACTCTCCAATTAGGGCAGCGGGCCAACTACCTGGCCACGCATTTCTGGAACCTCCAGGTATGATTGGAGGAGACAATGGATGGACGAAAGCTAAATCATTCTAGGAATCTTATTTCACATACCAAGAAGGAGAAGAGTCTCCGGTTGATCACGATGTTCATTTCCGGCCTGGTGTCGGGGCAGATGGATCAGAAACTTATACGCCTCGAACGGTGATATATGACCTCAAGGGTGGCTTTGGCACTTTACGGCAGTCGAATGCACTGTATGAACTAAGTGAGGATTATAATCCGGGGCAGGGTCTCTGGTAAGTCTTCTCTTGGCAGGTTCCACGGGGAAATGGCTCATGTTCTCAGGGACGGAAGAGAAGTTATACAACAACAACCAGCAATTCCCCAAAGTGACTATCAGAAGAGTTTGGATGCAGGGCTACCGGCTCCTCAACTCACATCAGAAACAGTCCGGTATTGGTCAGACTACAACCGGTTATTTTACCACCCTCGGTCAATAGTTCAATTGAATGACTACGAGCTTAATTCGAGGACGATGCCTTTTGAAGACTGGGAAATGGGCGAGGAGCTATTTAACAATCTTGACAAGGAGCATGACCTGCTCGACCGGGATGTGAGACCTTTTGCGGAAGAATGTGATCAGCTGCGTGCATTGCAGATCTTCACAAATGCGGACGATGCTTGGGGTGGGTTTGCTGCTCGATATATGGACAGGCTTCGAGACGAGTATGGTAAGAAAAATATCTGGGTGTGGGCTATTGAAAGTGGCTCTAAGGTGCAAAGAGTAAGTACCTTATCTTCTATATTTCCATTGGAACCCACTAACCAGATGCAGCATCAACAAATTAAGCGTGACATGAACAAAGCACGGTCAATATACGCCATCTCTCCTCAGTCATCATTCTATACACCCATCATTGACCCTCCTCACCGACTACCAAACACATTCAGTGTGGACTTTCAATCGGAGTGGCAGACGTCGGCATTGATTAGCTCTGCTATGGAAACCGTAACCCTGCCCTCTCGACTCCGTCCTTACTGCGATTTCGAGTCTTCGCTGGCCGGTGACGATGGTATCCACAAGATATTCGAACTGCAATCTAGTATTCTTACGGATAACGAGGCCCAGCACTTGACAAAACCAACTAACGGCGCTGGACTCTCGGAAGACGAATCCTCCCAAGTCAAGACTGAATTTGACGTGGACTTCAGCTACGACTCTCGATACAGCAACAAGTCCCACATATTCAACCAAGTTCAGGTGTCGCGCGGGATTGACCCCGAGCAGAAGAAAAATGATCTTCCTCCAACCGAAGATATTGACCTTGGCATGCGTCGCAAACTCCGGCTTCACAATTCTCAGCCTATGTTCCAGAGGTGAGCCCTGCCCTTTACAATTCCATCAAAATTAGCCATGACTAACTATGGATAGCTTCCACACACCCCTCCGCTTCCCTATCCTGGACAGCTTCCCCAGAAACATGTTCCCTGTATCCGAAGCCAATGCTGGAATCCAGGTGCTTTCTTCTCTGACAGCATCGTCGCGGACGGGTGAACGGATTAAGGCTATGGAGGCGGTTGGTAGTCGGATTATCTCTGTCGATGAACGGGAATCTATAGTAAATGGCCTAGGCGAGATTCGTGAATCGTATGAGACTGGGTGGATTAGTGATTCGGATTTTGATGATGAATAGACTTCACAAGTTAATCTACACGCTTGCCGAATACCCACGTAGCATTCTATTAGTTACTTCAGTCTTCTTCAAATAAACCAATGTCATCTAATGTTATAACATGAAGTCAGTCTTACCAAATGTTGTCGTATTCGACCTTTCTACAACAGTAAACAACTATTGACCTTAATAACCAACAATTCCCATTGTCTCCATTGTTTTCAATTGTACAATTGTAGTTCCCACCTCACAACATGTCTTGAGAAGCTTCTGCCCATCGATGGCATATTCCACGCTGGATCCAGCGTATTCTTTCTGAGACGTGCGAATCGGGAACGGAAGATGAGCATACAATGCAGAGACCAGGAAGAGAAAAAGATGCAAGAAGGAAACCAGTGACAGACGAGAAAGCTGTGCAAGACGGAGTGACTTACAAGCAACCAATACAAGTCTCAGGAGCAGAAAAGGACATAACGCAGGTATTAAGGAAAGGAAAGAGATTTAACCCAAAAACCAGGGAAATACGGCAACCGTTTCAAAAAACCTGCAAAAAAGCGCGGACTATCCGACTTTCCATTGGAGTTTCTTCAGCATGTCTTCCCTTACCTGCCGTTACCAAGCCAGGTTTGTCTAGCTTCCACTTTAAAAGTTTGTATGAGTTATTTAACTCAGCATTTGGAGCTGCTGAGTTGCGATTCCCCTTTATGCCTCATGAAGGACAACAAGCATATGTTGTCAGTGAAGAGTATCATGTGCGAATGACACTCTCAACCAGCTCGATAGTCGTTGGGCATGCTGTGGGCGCTGTCAGAGACTTCATTCATGATAAGAATTCCCTGAGTATGAAATGAGATGTTCTAGCCCATGGAATAGAAAATGTATAAACAATGCTGATATATTGGATTTCTGTCCTTGCATTGCATTGACACTTCGTGATCGAACACGCATTGTGGAACGTCTGATGGGCACATCAACTGAAAGGAGAGCCCTGAGCTATCTCAAGAAAGGTGTGCTGTCTGTTGAGACTAATGATCAAGGTGAACGGTATCTATTGCACCAATGTGCTGCCTTCTCTCATCGTCAGTCTGAGGTTAGACTTTCTCTAACAGAAAGTGGAAAACTGGTATGCTCTGCTCATTATCTATCAGCAGAAAGTGTCCCCCGTACTGTGGCGGTACCGGTCTGCCCCATAATAGCTTGTCGGATCTTTTGCGGTATCCTACTCTTCGAGACTGTGGTTCATATCATGCAAAGGAGTTGAAGTTTCACCACCCCACAACCCAGAGCGGAAGGAGATGCAGGTCACCCGGTATCTAGGGAGAGATGGTTTGCGGATTGAGAGTCCATTAGAAATGGTAAAGTAATTCAATTTGAGAAGCAGCGATATAAGCAGTGCCGGGATTTAAGCAATCACATTCCGGAGTGATTGTCTGATTTATGATATTTGAAATGCGTGAGATAACCATATAGCACTGCTAAGTACCGGGTTCAACCCAAGTTGAAATGAAAGGGATTATGAGATTATTAGCATTATCAAATACATATAAACACTCGTGCACATCGTGTACACTTATCCATTATATTGGTCCATAACATTTAATCCTCCAAAACCGGCAACCGATACCCCTCCGGCACAACCGGCCATTTATCAACCCCATCCAACAACGCAATCGCCATCCCCCCGCTCAAATGCACCTGCAAATGACAATGCAAAAGGAACGGTCCCGGATTAACAACCTGATACCTAATCGCCAACCACGTCGGCCCTGTCTCCGCCGCAGGCGTATTAAACGTATCTCGAATCTGCGGCGCCTTGAAATTGAAGCTCTCAGGAATATGCTGCATCGCCTCAGCCACGGAGGAGTAGTTGAAATCGCCATTGCCCTGGCCGATGACGAAGTATTTGTTTGAGTGCTTGTGTATGGGGTGGGGTGGTTGGACCGGGGTTTTGACAACCATGATTAAGTCGACCCAGGAGCCGTTGCGGGTTGTGATTGTTAGGTCTGTGGGAATGGAGGATGTGTTGAAGAGGAGGGGGGTTGCGCCTTCGAGAGACATAGAGAAGGAGGTGTTCCCGAGGGTCCAGCGATAGGAGGCGTTAAAGTGGTCGACGGTTAGTTTGTAGGTGTGGTCGACGGAGAGGGCAGGGGTGAGGACGGGGAAGGGGATGACTTTGGTTTCGTCGAAGAGGATGGTGGAAGCAGTTGTGTTGCTGCCGACTTCGTTGACCCAGGGCTTGGAAGGCGTTGTCTGGGTTTTGAGCAAGGTGTCATAGGACAAAGTGGCTGTCGCGTTGATGATCTGGTTGATTCCTGTGTTGGGGGCGCGGATCGTGTAGTCCCCTGCAGGCTGGTCGAGCTTCACGAATACCGAGTAGCGTCCACCGTTGCTAATCGTGATGCCGTTGACCTCCATGGGCTCGATGTAGCGGCCGTCAATCGCATAGACGTACATGCTGTGCTCGTCGATGGAGGCCGTGGGTGTTGACACGCCTGCGGAGGTGATCAAATCGAAACTCACCCAGCTTGCAGCCGGGTTTACTTTGATGACTTCCTTCGGGCCCTGAGTTGGCGTGCAGCCGGAATAGAAACTCTTGGGCATTAGGCTGATGTTGCGCCAGAAGTGGCCTTCGAGAACCTCAATTGGTGGCATGCATCCGGTATCAGTGACAGTGTTATTTCCAAGCAATCCCTTCTGCGCAGCCGAAGTCAATGCATTAAGCCTCTTCCTTGGCAGACAGTGCTGCGACCCCTTGCCATTGATAAGGATAATGTTGGTACAGAATCCGTCCAATCCAGTCATCTGTTCGGTGCGATATGTCTCTTCGGACGTCAAGCGACGCCAGTCCGAAAACAAGATTGGCTGCGAGTTTTTCTCCGCTTCGTGCATTTGCAGAAGTTCGACCGGGTCCTTGGTGATCTTATCAAACGGCCTCTCCACAGAGTCGTCGGCCAGGATGTGAATGGCGCCGTACAGACCATCGTCGATTTGACCTCTGCGGTGCGCATGGTAGAAGTAGCTGCCGTACTGGGTCGCCTTCCATCTGTAGACGAATTCGTCACCGGGTTCAATTGGTAGTTGGGAAAGACCTGGAACGCCATCAGACCATGGCGTGCCTTGCTGCTCGATACCTGGATTCGTCAGATTTAGACCAACATGGATTAACCGGGAGACTTGCCGTGAAAATGAACCGTAGTTGAAAAAGGCATCTGATTCTTGACCACAAACTCGACACTATCTCCCTGTCGCAATCGCAACGTCGGTGCCGGTAATTTTCCATTACTCAAAATCGCCTTTCTCGTGAACCCAGCACCATCATAATCCTCCCACGTCAGATTCAAATCAACCCGGACCGTTCTCGTGTCGCCCGTCTCAAAGCCATATCCACCAGATACCCATTGTACAAGGCAGAGAAACACCAGCAGAGCCAGCTTTCCGTATTCCTTCATGATGTCCTCCGTAACGCGATTCTCCGCTTGTCACTTGTCTGGGGGCTTCCGAAGGAAGAAAAAAGTGACCCAACTCAGGGAGCAGTGCCTATTAAGTCAAACTGGATCGATGAATAGACCCTCCTTGACCCTAACCGAGTTGTCCTGTGCCTCGTATTCCTTCATCGTATCACGCGTGGGCCCCTAACGATAGCTCCAGCCAGTTCAGCAAATCACGGTTCGGGCCCGGCGATACGGTACTTTAATCCAACAGCAAGCCCGAATCATGACTCGACGACCCTGCCGGAAAAAAATCTTTCCAAAAATATATATACGAGCATCGCCTAATTGGCCGCTGACAGCTCCAATAACAACTGCGGGTGTATTGTGTGCTGGTGTGTAAGGGGCGGTGATGGTCTCAGCGTCAATGCTAATGCGCTATAGTACGCATAAAGTTTTACTGGGGCCAATAGTTCATCCCTACGTGGCTAGCTGAAGATCCTGAGCCCAACAGGGGCCTGATTGTAATCTTAGCAGATCTCAGGCTCCATTGCTTAGCTCAAGATCCGAGTCATGTGGAAGTTCGGGATGTGTTCGGCATCGCAGACAGCCTTACTGTCGCTGCGTTATCGAGGTTGAGGTTGGGCATGAAAAGATAAAGATAAGCTGCAGGAGACTGCTATAGGAGCGCATGTGTCATATCGATTGACGTGTCTGGATGCATGGCAGATGCGTGGCTGTTGTTGTTGTGAGAACTTGGCGCAAGTAGCAATATCCTTGCATTCACCTATTCACTTATATGAAGGATTTTTTGAAGCTACATCTGCCAGTTCTCAGAAGAAATATCGAGAGTCTAACTATGGTCAGCGTTGATAGCAAAGCAATATTGTGAAAATTTCGATGATTAATGCATTCATAATATCATTTCATATATCCGTAACTAGTCATAGCAAATATAACGCCAACATTGGCAAGGAAAAAAAGAAAGGGGGGAAAAAAACCAGGAAATAATGGCATTCGCTCGTGTCGGTCGTCGATAATCAAAGCGCCGTATCTTTCAAGCAATCTCTCCAATACTGTTCGCTGCATTACTCTCAGGTTTGCCGAATCCTGTCAACTCCAGAGATTCAATCTGGACATCCACATCCTTTCCCGAGACTTCGCCGTCAGAGTCTGTGCTGTGATCATTACGAGTCTGGTCACTTGCTTGTTCCATCACAACCATGGGCTCTTCAGACTGATCAACGCTGACTGAAGTTCTTTGCAGCTCCATGTCAGGTCGATCGAATGCTTCCGGACTCTTTGCACTTGTATCGTCCACGGCCACATAATCCTGCCATTCAGCTTCGGTAGACATGGAAGCGGGAACAAGCTCACTAGAGGTGGTGGGCATTCCGGAATATGGAACTTGGAGACCTGCAGCGCCGTCTTCTTTTGTTGAAGGAACCTGCGACTCGTCCGCGACGAAACTTGGGATAGAACTCAAAACGCTCGACACATCCGCACTTATACCATGGTGCTGCGCCTTGCTCATGACGGACGTTGGCACAGAAGCAACCTTCTCCTGTGGAAACGCTTGGAGTTTTGAAGAGGAAGTTGAAGGTGCGACCCGAGCACTGCTGATGGCCAGGAATGCAACAAAGATGCTGAGAATCCCAATTGCGACGTTGCGTCGGTCACTAGCCAACACGCAGATGTAATTGATCAACAATGTTCGAAGGTCGATCTCTTCCGCCGACTTCTGGTTGATGTTCGGAGAGACCTGCTCCTGTCCTTGCGATGCTGGTGGCGAGGCAAGAGAAAGGGAAGAATTAATGATGGTAGAACTGCTCTTTGTCAATTGGCTGTGCGCCTCTTCTTGTGCTGACGGAGGACACGACCGCCAATTCATCTCACTGACCGGTTCGCTCGGCTCCGACGGCAATTTATGTTCGCTTTCATCATCCATCAACCGCCTCTCAAGCTCCCTCCTCACATCTCGCGGAAGCCACAACCCAACCTCCACATCAACCCTCTCCATCTCCTTCCAAGCCGCAGCCCACGCACCAGCTCTCATCAACCCATTCGCCGCGAACACTTTGATCTCCCATTTCCGATTCTGATCATTGCAGGTGACGACTCGTCCGCCGCAGTCCGGACATACTTCTCCCTGCTCGTCATCCGTTGCGTCATCGTCTCTGTCGGAGTCGTACTCGTGTTGTCCGAGGAAGTGGCCGTGGTGCAGGCGCGGCTGTTGGAGTTCAAGACTTTCGAGCAGTCGCTCCTCGAGGAGGTCGTAGGTGTCTTCTGGATGGGAGATGAGGACGCCACGGTCACGGAGGACACCTGAGCCTAGTTTCTCTCCTAGGAGTTTCCACCGTCGGTAGTACTTTGTGGGTAGGACTTCCTTCAGGATCTTCTGGTTGGGGACTCCGTTATAGCCGATGACAGGAAGCGAAGGTGGAAGTAGATTACAGTGCAAAAGAACCAGCGGATATTCCCTCCTGATCCTCTGCTTGCTGGCTGATCCCCTAGGCGAATAGTACGGCAATCGCTTCATTGGCGGGGAGCCCGGAGAACGCATGGAGAATCCCGAATGGTGTTGGCCTCCCCCACGCCACGACGTCTCATATTTGTCGGACTCATCGCCGCTATGTATCTGTATGGACGGCACCGAATTCTGTCTTCGAAATGCACCGCTGTGGTGGTAGGTATGTTGACGCGTTCCAACAGTCTCTGGCAATTTCAAAGCATCAGACGAATGCACAAGTGCAGAGGGAGGAATTGAAGACACGGACGAGTGACTCGACGTGCTGGATGGCGCGCGCAGCAATCTCTCGTCCTCCAAATCCCGTTCACTTGAATGCCCCGTTGAAGACGCCGAAGAATGGTATCCGTAATCGCGGATACTCTTCAAGTCGTCTCCCTGTAGCGAGTCAAGCTCGTCATGGTCTAACAGGCCCGGTGGGATCTCAGCTGCGGCGAACGAAGATGGGACCAGTGGATATTCGTCTCCGCTTGAAGAACACGGACGGGAATCATCTAAAGCCATCAACGCTCGCTGAGCTGGAAACTCTAAGGCACAGACTGGCTCATCCATTGCGTCGGCCCTGCCCCATACAGTTGTCCACACCGTTTTTTATGTGGATTCCTCGGGAGAAACCTTCCGTAGATCAAGTATGTACCACGACCAACGGAAGTATGCGATGCGATCAAAAATGTCGAATACCTAATCACTACCACCCGCACGACACAGGATTATTGGAAAGAAGTCATCTGCACAACATTGGAAATCACTTCGCAATTTAATCAATAATTCCCCTCGTCAAGTGCTCACTTAATCGGGGTTGTTGATGGTGTTTTGTTTCACCGCCCGTCGTGCCGGGCAACCAAGACGTACCCTAGCATCTCCGATATTAACATCAGAGGTTTAGAACACAATTCCATCCTCTCAAATTCAATGCAGGGGTATAAGGCTGTGTTGGAGTCATTAGTCAGATACAAGTATAAGTTAACTACTTAGGCAACGATCCCCTTCGTTCAAGACATAGCAGTTTAATGACGTCAGAGATATAGATCACTTCTAATGTAGAATGAAACCAACGCGCCTTTATACCGAGGCGTTAATTCCCATAGAAAACCTCATATCCAAAAGGCAATAAAACATCATAACAAAATACACTACTTTTGATCCTCGAAAGCATCATCTCTAGCAAGAAAAAGAAGACATCAAAATCATAACCCAAAGAAGTAAACAAAAAGACAAGTACACACTGCACGCTGCGTAATCCTCGTGAGACAAGACATCTATATCCAACACCAGATACTCCCGTCTCCATTAAGGTTTAAATACTATGGTAGCACCAATCGCTAGTAAATTCATAAGAGTCCCGTAAGACATGCCGCAAAATGTGAAGAGAGGAGAGGATTGTCGTAACAAATTAAGAGGGATATTGTGGATGTTCCCCGAATAGACTGGCAACGTCCGGTGGAAGGTACTCCAGCCATGCAAGACCATCGCCGTTAAGGAATGGGAGGTTTCCTGGGTCATGGAGCATGTTCATGTCGATGTTTTGGCTCTCAATCAATACGTCGTTTGCACTGGAATGGAACCCGGGGTGGTAGTAATCACTAGGTTGATGACCATTCGGGCCTGGTGGGATTTGGTAGTGAAACTCTGGGGCCGCCGTGCCAAGTTGGGAAGGAGGTAGGCTCTGATTGTACGTTGATGAAGATTGACTAGGTGCGTTGCGTGAGTCGGTGTTCGGATAGGACGCGTTCAAACCAAGGTAAGGATTCGCTTCCGACGCAGGAATGTCGTGAACCGAAAGAATAGGCGGGCTTCGAGTCGTCTGAATGTGCCTGGGGGACTCGACAGGTTGTGAATATGTATTTGCATTCTGCCCGGCGTTGGGATAACCATGGCTGTATTGGGAGGGGAGCGTGGGTTTGTTGGGGGTTGAGCTCGTATGCGCCGCCGGATTCTGGTACAAGACGCTCAAATTAGGATTGTGAGGGTCCGCAGCATTGGTCAGGGCCCACCCAATCGCTGGAAAAAGAAGTATTAGCAAATAAGTCCATGGAGGGAAAGAAATTGAAGTATACGCACCTTGACTAGGATCGAGTCTCGGTAACCTCCCTTCAGTTGAAGGAGCTACATCAGGTGTCGCCTGCGACTCCAAGTTCAACGTAGTATCCGATGCAGTAGGCCGTTCCCGTTTCCTTGTGGTTAAAGGCTGCACAGGCGCATCCCCCGCCTCTTCTGCCGTGTACAATAGAGGGTCGACGATTCCCTTGGCCTTCTGGTCGAGCACGGTCAGAATATACTTGGTACCATCCCAATACATTTCGAGCGCCTTCAAGGCTTTGTAGCACTTCTGATAGTTGTCCTTGGCGGATTTCGCAAGAAGATGGTGTTGCGTGGCGCCGATAGACCTTTGCTCAGATCCGCTTGCCAAACCCACGTTGGGCATCACAAAACCGCTGGACTGGTTAGCCAGCAGCGGTTGAGGAGAGATACCGGATTTGGAGTCTGGCGACGCATAATATGCACTTTCCATCAAAAATGCGCACGCCGCGATGTACATGGGCTGGCTCGTAAACGGGTTCCCGACGAAGCTTTTGCTGTCCATCAACTCTGAGAACGAGGCGATGTCCGCGATAGTCTTGGCGGAAGACATTGCCAGTGGCCTGCTGTTTGGGTAAAGCTGTTGGATAGTGCCACCAAACGAATGCAACAGGGTTGGTTGATGGAGTAGAACGATCAATGCATGGAACCACTGATAAGTGATGTTAGTCGAGAGACAATGTATGGATATAACCACAAATATACAGTGTCCTTACAAGATGTAGAAGTATAAAACTCGTTCCTTCTTTGGCCATCGCGTACTGCTGGAGATTGGCTGCATCGAAATAGAGTTTGGAGGACAATGCCGAATAAATGCCTGAAAGACCCTCCGTTAGCTGAATACACTCTTGTGGCATTGTCAAGGTAGCTTGATTTACCTGTCAAGTCTGATTCCAGACCGGCCAGTCTCTTGACCGTGTCATCCGTGACATCGTTGACGTCCTGGATTCCATTGATGATATCGGTAGCCCTTCCGTATAGATGTATGATTCGAATGAGTGGTGGGAATGGAGCCGGCCAACCATTTGAAACCACCGCTTCTGATTGCGCAGGAAAACATAATTGTATATCTTCATCAACCAAGGTCACTGGCCTACCCGTGCCTGATGAAATCACCCGGTCAAGGAAGTAGATACACCAGAAAGTGTCTTCGCGCTCTCGTTTAGAGTCCTCAATACCTTGTGCGCCTCCATCAGGGCTGTGAGATAGTTCAGAGTGATCGTCGCCCGGTTCTTCACCAAGGGAATCATCAGTTGGTCCGTGTGGCCCATGTCTTTTCTGTATGCCCAGATCTTGGGCCATCCGGATTGAAATTCCCAGATACATCCATAGACCACTGTCCCGGTTTGCACCAAATTCCTCGTAGGCCAGTAAGAGACACGCCTGGGCCACTGAGAGAGTTGGGCAGGACAGTGAGTCTACCAAAGCGCCCCTAGCCCTGCAGGCAAACGGATGACCACGATCAGACATTTTCCAGTCATGTGGCTCTTCATAGCCATCGATCGTGAGCGACTGGGGAGGGCCCAATAACGGATGTGGGGAGAATCGTGCTGACAGTGCACAGACCACGTTAACTAGCATTGTATTGACCCTTTTGTCCGTGAGGTCTCGAAGGAATCTGTCTCGTTGCAAAAAGGGAAAGTTGCATCCAAGGTGCTCAAAGAACAATTCGCACAGATGGGTCACAAGATTGCTAACAGGAGAACTGTCATTGGTGTCGTAAAAGGGAATCTTATTGTCGTCCCGGCTAGTATTGGATATGGCACTCATAGTGTTCAGTTTGGTGCCAGCGGACTTTGGACTTCGGGAAGGAAAGGATGATGAGTCTGACGATGGGTTGCTCTTCCGGGAGCCTCGAATTTCAACAAGCTATATGTGGTGTCAGAGGATCAGCTTGGAGAGATTTATCAAATCTGAATGGGCTAACCATTTGTTTGAAGCCCGGAACAATGGCAGTTGGGCCGAAATACCTGAAATATGGTACTTGAGCACGAGGATTAGCGCTTATGGAGCTACGACCTGCACGCAGCGAAGCAAACATGTCAGCATCTATAGCACAACAAGCCTAGAGGCGAACCAGCATAGGCCAATGGTTCAACTTACTGCTTCCAGGGCTATCTTCTGCGGCTTGTTGTTGCTGTCCGAGATCCTTGGCAGTATAGGAGGAGGGATTCTTGAACGGGAAGGCATTCTTGGGGCCTGTTGTAGATTTCAATGTTTCGGACGCTCTGCGTCTATGCGATGGTCCATTGTGTCGTCGAGGAGGATCTGGAGACTGGCTCTCCACTGCTCGAGTATCTTCGGGTTTAATCGCCTCAGTGGAGGAAGGTAGTGAAGATAGGTTAGGGCGCCGCGGAGCACTATCGGACTGCGACCGGACATGAGAAAGAGGATCGCTGTATCCCAGACAAGTATGATTGTAGTCGGTACATGTCTTGCAAACTAGAAGAGAAGTCGAACCCAGTCAGCATACTAGAGAAGCAGACCAAAAAGCGATAGAAAAGACCCAACAACTCACCTGGCTGTTCGCCCGAGCAACGTATCTTGCGCCTGCGACAAGTGCGGCATCTGTGCAAGCAAGACTCTGAGTTAGCAAGTCGCAAACCAAACCGTGACATCCAAAACAACAACGAATTGGGAGACGCACGCTGCGTTCACTCGACGCCGTTTCGTCTGCGGTTGGCCATCCGTCGAGACAAAGCGAATCTGTCTAGGCGGAGGTACCGGGACAGGTTGAGCAGCAATGCCGTTGCAGCCGTTCTTCGTGGAAGACGGTTGGCTCATTGCGAGCAAACAATTATCCGTGGTCCCAGAACATTGGGCATTCGATTTTGCAGCTCAAGGAAGACAGTTGATTGAACTCCGAAGCAGGTAATCTGGCTGTTGTGAGCGACGGCGACAGTAGTAGAGGAGGATAGGACTGCTGTGGTCGTGGTCGTGGCCGTGGTGCTCTAGGAGGAGCTCTGGTGCTGAGTGATACGGGACGTTTTGTGACCGGGAACACCACACAGAAGAAATATCCATGGGCGAATCACGGGCGCTTACAAGAATAATAATAGCGACACTGGTAAGAATTGGTGGTAGAGAGGAGAGGGAAATGGATGGCGATGTAAGAATAAGATGGACGATGATATTGCGATGAGATCTTAAAGCTGTTCCTGGAGAAAAGCGAAACTGACCGCCCTCGACCATGGATGTTCTTTTTCTACTGCTCTCTATAATCTTACACGGCTGGACGCCAATGAGAACACCCGGCAGGGGGGCTGGAAATACTGAACGCACAAAAGGAAGAAAAAGAAAAAAAAAGAAAATTCGGAATATCAGATGATTCTCTTAATTTCACTCTGATTTGCACGCTGACGGTTGTCCATGCATCTTCATCCACTCATCCCACAGCCATCCGTATTAATCCTCCCTCGTTCCCACGGATCGTCTTCCGTGTGCTTTTGTTGCCCTCATTCGGCCCGATTGACGCAGAGACAAGCCAGTCGAAGGACTCTCAACGTCAGCACGATGAGAGTTGTTGATTGCCCAACAATGCCTCTGAGATCGACCCCTCTGAACGCCGGTTCCTGCAGATGGAACGGGGATGAAGGGATAATTTCTATGGAGTCGGGCTGACTATGGAAGCAAGACTGGATTCGCGGTTCTTGGCTCTCTTGTTCATACTATCCCAATGGCTGTTGTCGAGTCGCTGAATTAGCCTTTCCAGACAGATCGGCCGAATCCACCTTCTCCGGACTAGTTACTCCAGACTCTCTCCGGACGGAGAACCGCCTCTCCGCAAATACGGGGTCCTACTTTGTACGGTGTTTCGACATATCGAAGAGGCCCACCTGGGTTGGGTAAGATCCCTCATTCAATCACAATCCGTTGGGATCTAGCAATTTGCAGGGTACGTTCGTTGTGCATGCTGGCTTTTATCCAGACAAAACGATTGGTACAAATTCTCCATTGCTTTGAGTCACGAGAATCCTTTCTAGGCGGTCAGGCGGCCGATCTATGTACGATTTAGCCGATAGGGCACAGTAATGGAACAATGCATGTCTATATACATCCACGAGACCATGGATGAACAGATCTATCGTCTAGACTCTAAAAGTTGGGGCGGGGAAGCTCCATGGCTTCCGAAGTCCGCCCGTAAGAAATACCACCCAGACGACTAATCGGCTTCAAGACCTTCAAGTCGATAATGCTCTTCTCCTCGTTAATAGCATCCTCCCGCGCCCAGAAGCGGACACCCTCAACAACAGCAAGTACGCCCGTCTTCTTACCGGGCGTGGTGCGGCTCTCGAACTCCTCGGTTCTAACCAGCTTAGCCTCAATGGACAAGATCGACTCCTTCACACGGGCGGCCTTGACGACGCTGCACGGCGCCTGGTGCAGACCAGAAGTCTCCCACTCAGACACACCATACGGAGCGTTAATAGCTGTCGCGTTGGCAGCTTCAACAAAGTGCTCGGAGATAATGTTGATCACACACTCATCCGTCTCCGCCAGGTTTTTAAGCGTATCCTTCGCCTTATCCAACGACCCCACGAATCCCACAATGAAAAGCGGCGGGTCATGGTTAATGACCTGAGCATAACTGAACGGCGCAAGGTTCGTCGTCTGTCCATCCTTGGACTTGGTGCTGATAAGGGCGATTGGTCTGGGGACGATTCCCGAGATCAGGAGCTTGTAGTTGGATGCTACCGGCCGTCCCTCTTCGTGGGGGTCAATCTCCACGTGGTTCTTCTTAAGGCTCTCCCCACCATCGTTGGCGCCGTCTGCTGTCTTCCAGTCGGGGTTCGGGGGCTGGGTGAAGGTGACTTCGGTGTCGCGCTTGAACGCCGGCCGGGAGGCCTGGATTTTCTGGAAATCGTCGCCAACTTTGAACATGGTTGATGTCTGACTGAATGGTCTGTTCACTGATAAGGGGTATAACGTAGGTTGACGACCTCTATAGGCATGTCAGTTGTCTGCACTTCTGATTTATAATAGTCGATGCCGCTTGGCTTGGATAGCAATCGGCCAATTCAAAGTATTGCGGTACTATAACCATCTTTTTGAGTGAGAACTTACAGTGAGTTTTTGGACGGAAATCTTGTGAAAGTGCGCAAAATATTCACTGGAAGCGAGCGCATGTTGAAAGCTGGCTCGAAATAAATCATTAGGTCGAGTCGTTATCGGGTCGCTATCGTCACCCAGCCGAAGATGGCGGGACCTGTATCCGCACGCATCACATAGCCGATAAACTCCAATTTCCACGTCCATAATACTGCATATTCTGATCCGGAGTGTGTGGTAATACTCATGCATCTACCGATTTCCGGGCCGATATTCAGTTCCCAATGCCCCGCAATAGCTGAAGTGTCCTGGACAATAATGCAGTGGATATGATGCTGGATTTTGCCCAAAATGAAATATGGAGGCTTCCGTAGTTTTCTCACAGGCACGTTTATGTTTACGGACCATGTATACATGCATAGTGGGACTGGTAATATTGGCTATGCTACCGTACTCCAACGGACAATGCGGGGTTAACAGATAAGAGAGCCCCCATCTCCAATATTTCCGGTCTATAAAAGAAAGGGCCGTGCCTGTATTATTACTAGTCATAATTAATTCGTCGCATCGAAAAGAATATGTCACAGCAAGACTACGACGTCTTCAAGCTCGGGGATTGGGAGCTGCAGAGTGGAGAGAAGATCCTCGATGCTCATATCGCATACAAGACTTTTGGAGATGCTGAGAGTCCAGCCATTGTTTATCCAACCTGGTTCTCGGGGTGTATGTAATAGCCGTCTACAGGTGCCAGGAAGACAAATCACTGACAATATACTCTAGCCATCTCGGATAATATCTGGCTGATAGGCGAAGACAAAACCCTTAACCCCAATCAATACTTCATTATCATCCCAGCTCTTTTCGGTAATGGGCAATCGTCGTCCCCTTCAAACCAACACACCCCAGGCCCGTTCCCCAAGTGCACCTTTTACGATAATGTCCGTGCCCAGTACACCCTTGTGACGCAGCATCTGGGCCTCGGCCATTTGCGCGCTGTCCTCGGGTGGTCGATGGGCGCGGCTCAGACCTATCAATGGGCGACTCAGTATCCGGATTTTATGGACTTGATTGTTCCTTTCTGTGGATCAGCAAGGACCGCTCTTCACAACCAGGTCTTTCTCGAGGGTGTCAAGACGGCTCTTTTGGCGGCGAAGCATGTCCCTTCTGGGGGCTCGGGGGAGGATGGCGTTCTTGATACCGGAGAGATGTTTAGGACTTGGGCGGACAGGGAAAGGGAGGTTGGTCTCAAGGCGTTTGGTAGAGGCTATGCTGGTTGGTAAGTTGCATAAATCAAAGGCCTTATTTGAATTACGCATAGCGTTCTGACATGCTGTTTCACAGGGGACTCAGCCAAGCCTTCTACCGAGAAAAGCTGTATGAGACAGCCCTCGGTTTCCAAGGGCTAGAAGACTTTATGCTGAATTATTGGGAGAAATGGGCTCTTTCCAAGCGTAAGTCCATACTACCTGTCAAGGAACAGAAACTAACGACGTTTCAGACCCGGAAAACCTGTTGGTGATGTTGCGGACTTGGCAAAACGGCGACATCTCGAAGCAAACGCCGTATGACGGTAACTTTGAGAAGGCGCTTGCGTCAATTAAAGCCAAGGCGCTTGTTTTACCCTCAAAGACAGATCTCTATTTTCCGTATGTACGCCTCTCTTCCAGCTTGAATCATGCTGATAGAGGACAATTCTAGCCCGGAAGATTCAGAATACGAGGTCGCATGCATGCAGCCGGGAATTGGAAAGCTGGATATGTTTCCATCCATTTGGGGTCGTAAGTATATCCCACTTCTTTCCTGCGGTTTCTCTGGGCTGATCGTTGCGTTGTAGACTGGGCTGGCGGGCCTGGAGAGAATCCGGAGGATGTCAAATGGCTGGATAGACAACTATCCCAGTTCTTTTCTGGAAATTGAGTAGTTTTGATAAATGACCAGTGACAAATGCCATTGTTAATAACACTCGTAGAATGTTTGCTCATTGAAGCGCTGAGTCCAAAAGCGGCAAGTCATGTGGCTGAGCTGAGTCAGCAAGCGATAAACCTCTGGCTGTGGCTGGACTGCTCTCTATCGACATTCGCTCCTGGGGGATTCATTCACCGTCCATCGCGCCGTTCTCTTCTCTTTCCTTTTTACTATTCTTCGTCTTACTTTCTGCTGTTTGTTTGCTTCATTTGCTTTCTCTCTTTCACTAATCGCACTATTCGCTTGTTCTTTACGTGTATTCTACTCGATCAGCGCAAGTCCGTACATGTGCCTCTAGTTAATAGCCAGTCCGCGACAATATGGCAACACCACCCGTTCGACAATGGGGAGTCACTCCTCCGATATCGACTGTTCTTCCTACTCCTGATGAACTGGCTGCAAATGATGAATTGATTGCCGAACTTAAAGGGCAGAATAATTTTGAAAGCCCTGCGGAGACTGAGCGGAGGTAAGAGAGGTGGCGGCGACAGTGACAAACGGGCAAAGGATCGGAATGGGGAATGATATGTGGTTGTATCGGAGGTGCTAACGCGTGGGTGCCCATAGGAAACAAGCGCTTCAGTTACTTCAGCGTGTCGCCATTGAGTTCATCAAGGCCGTGAGTCGCAAGAAGGGTTTATCGCCAGCCGCAGTCGAAGCAGCAGGAGGAAAGATCTTTACCTTTGGGAGTTATCGGTTGGGTGTTTATGGACCGGGTATGCTTTCTATGGAGACGATATTAGATGTTTTCTGGATCTTCTAATGATGATGATATGACAGGGTCGGATATCGATACGTTGGTCCTCGGTCCGAAACATGTCTCCATTGAGGACTTCTTTTCCGATTTCCCTCCCGTCCTTGAGCAGATGGCTCCCTCGGGAGCCATTGAGAAGGTGACACCCGTTCCGGACGCCTTTGTCCCGATCATTAAGCTCGAATTGTCCGGGATCAGCATCGATCTGCTTTTTGCCCGTTTGATCGTCCCTTCGATTCCGCTCAACCTTGACTTGAAGAACAATGATTACCTCAGGGGTCTGGATGAACGGGAGGCTCGTTCCCTCAATGGAACTCGTGTGACCGACGAGATCCTCGAGCTCGTGCCTCAGCAGAAGACATTCCGCTTGGCACTGCGCGCCATCAAGCTTTGGGCACAGCGTGAGTGCTCCTCTTTTCTTTCAATCAGGATGGATTGGTCTCAGACTAATGCTTTGCCTTAAACAGGCCGCGCTATTTATGCCAACATCGTTGGTTTCCCAGGTGGTGTCGCATGGGCCATGCTGGTGGCCCGAGTATGTCAGTTGTATCCTCAGGCAACTGGATCGGTGATTGTTGGCAAATTTTTCCGGATCATGAACAAATGGGCCTGGCCTCAGCCTGTGTTGCTGAAGCCAATTGAAGATGGGCCTCTTCAGATTAAAGTTTGGAATCCTAAGGTTCGTTCGGTTGTGCCAAATTGGCTGTTGCTCTCACACTAACCGATATTGTCAGATCTACCACGGCGATCGGTTCCACCTAATGCCCATCATCACACCAGCCTATCCCTCCATGTGTGCCACCCACAACGTCTCCTTGTCGACCAAGGCGGTCATTCTCCGTGAGCTCGCGCGTGGTGGTGATATCGTGGACAAGATTTTCATGAAGCAACTGAATTGGAATGATCTCTTCGCTCGTCACTCATTCTTCACGAACGACTACAAATACTATCTCAGTATTACCGCGTCCAGCAAAACCAAGGAGGCGGAGGCCGTCTGGTCCGGTCTGGTTGAATCCAAGTTGAGACACTTGGTCGGAGCTCTGGATAGGAAGGGAACTATCGCAGTATCGCACCCTTTTCCGAAGGGCTTCGAGCGCACACATACCGTCAGCAACGACCAGGAAGCAGAGGCAGTCAAAAACGGGTCTACCAAGTACCAGGCAAAGGGGACAAAAACTGAGACTACTGATGAGGTGGCAGACGTAAACCATCAAGTCGCAGCTCAGAATGGTATCCAGCATCCTGAGAACGTGGAAACGGGTGAGCAGAAAACCAACGGGGAAACGCGGACTATCTACACCACGACCTACTACATTGGACTGGAGTTGAAGCCGTTGGAGCCAGGTACGAAAAATCTTTTCCCTTTGAGAATCCACTGACTTTAGAAGGCGCATCGCGATCATTGGACATTTCGACCGACGCTCAAATCTTCAAATCGACGTGTACTTCCTGGGCTGGTTTCCAGCCGGGGATCAACGATCTGTCGATCATTCATGTGCGCAAGTAAGTGTTCTGTCTTCTGGGTAGCCTTATGCGCTCTAACCCGGAACAGTTTCGACTTGCCCGATGATGTTTTCGAGCCAGGAGACATTCGCCCCACCCGTCCTAAGAAGAAGATTGTCAAGAAGACCGAAGCGACCGCCCAGAAGCGCAACATCGATTCGTTGGAAGTAAGTCCACGCTATAAGGGATATGGGATATACCATATGTCGACGGTGGTGATATGCCTTTTCAATACTTGAGAATAGCTAATGCCGATGATCACTCACAGGGAGTTCCACACGGAGACGCAAAGCGCCAGGTTACATCCAACGGAATTCAGAGCCAAGCAACCCCTGCTTAGGATATTTTCGCACACCGGCAAACCACCACCAGATAAGCGAGCACACGCGTCGGGGCTGGTCCCCAAGCAGTCGGCAGCGAGTTGCTCGACATCAATCTCAAAAAAAAAGAAAAAAGAAAATAATTCAGACACCAGTCACTGGTGTTCCTTCTAGTAATACACAAAACCACCCAAGCTGATTCTGACACTTACCAGCAGTTGATCTAGTCTCTCGTCATCCTGTTTTCTTAACTATCTTTGCCGATGAACTTGACAACTGAGTCAGGAGTACAAGGTTGGTTCATCTATTTTCTTTCCAGATCTTCGCCATTTCGGCCTTATATGGCCGTTTTTTCTCTTTACTTCTTTACTTGCTTTCTTGCACTTGCAAGCGCCACCATAGAAAAGACGTCTTTCACAGACGCATACTTATTTTGCACCCAGTGGAGTCGGCATATCCGGTCTTTTTTGACTCTTTATTCTCCTTTGTGGTTTATTTGCAGGGTTGCTTTCGTTTTGGGGATCTTGCAGGTGGCTTATATCTATCTGTACATATCGCGTTGCCATATCGTCCAGATAGTTAGCTTCTGGGGTTCATGTACGAGTTAGAGGTAGTTGAATGAAGGTGCTAGTTTGCGTGGCCTACGGGTCACATCAATCCTTAACATATTCTCTGATGTGTGTCTGGCTTGACTTCGTAAATACAATTCCGCTCCATCTTCAGCCGTCCACCAGATGTTCAAAATACCACGCGTCTTTACTCTGCCCGGCCGATCATTCTTTGATTCAGGTAGTAGCTCTTGATTTTGCTCGAGGAACGCAGCCTGCTCATGCTCCAGCCACAGCCTGTTCTGAGGAATACCTTCGGCTTCAGGAAAGCAGCCTCAATAATTCGGTTGAATCGTGCTAGACATTCCTGGATCTGTTCAGCTTGGTTGGAGGCGCCCAGGCCATGCGGCAACCAAAATCCAAAATGGTTCTGACTAGGAAAGTGGTATCCATCTGGTCCCAGAACACTGGCTAGCTCTTGTGGGTTCTGGGATGTAGTGGTGTCCAGAGCTAAGCCCATGGACATTCAATAAAAGGTCCCAGAATGCCGCCGGCGTGGATTGTTTCAAACAGTTTTAGCAGCTCGGTCCCACTTCGCACGATCATAGTGGCTAGCCTGGATATTCTTAGTTTCGTGGCTTGAATCAATAGTACGAGGTTTACCAGTCAATATCAGCGCTCCACGATGAACTCATCTTCACCTCATCCAAACAGGGGAAAGTAAAAGCAGTGCAGCAAACACGATACAATGTAGGTATCATGCGAGCCACTCACCAAAACCACCGGATTGAGCAGACAAGAAGGACCAATAAAGTTGCTGTCGACGAGCAAACTAAATGCATCCCACACAGCTGACTGTCTTCGGTTCTCAGTATACCCCTCCAGTCCGAGTTTCGTAGGAACAGCTCCTCGTACACTCCAAGGTCGGATCAGATTCGCAGCATCGTACCGTTCGTTCTAGTCTCAACTTAGTCCACTTGATAATTTGAAGGGAGTGGTGCATCCCACAGTTGTAGGACTTCCTGTAAATTTCAGCACATCACTATATTCGGGTATCCTGATTAGGGACCATCGAAAAATTGCCTCCGCGTAAAGACCAAGACCTTCCTCCCAGTCACAGTTGGTATCTTGGTGACAGTTGGCATGGTAGGCAAATTCCATCGTAGTAGCAACCATGTTGATTCTGATGCACATGTTAGTCAATAATATGGAGACCAGATCTTCAGAGGCTCCACACATACTTAAGTGAGCAATAAATTATATCGTGCTGCCCTAAGCCCTCACTCGGTGTAACTGCTTGTAACTGGATTTGGTATCTTTATTCAAATTCTTCAAGTCTTCCTCGACGCGTTTTTGTTCAGACGAAGTTATAGGGCTAGCAAATATTTCATCATAAGACCCCAATGGCTCTTTCTTCTGAGACTTCTGAGTGGAAGACTGGAGGGACTGTCCACAGAATCTGTTTGTTCTCTTGTGGTATGTGTGGTATGTGATCTGATCAAAAGAAGATGTTGTCCGTCATGGATTGTCCACCGCTTTTATCACCTCTCCAGGGAGCCATGCCTGGACGACATGGCACCAGAACGTCCTTTTATTGTCATGCAGTGCGTTTTGCGCCTTATTCAGGTCGCGCGGACCCGAGCGTTCCCCCATTCCACTGTGGATGTTGAGCTCCGTCGGACTGGTCGCAAAAAGGTTCTAAACATTTCATTGATCTTGCGGCGCATATGCCCTAGTACCTTGGCCTGCGCTCTGGATGTGACTCGGTGCTTCTGTGCCCTTATTCTGCTGAAAAGTGTTCGGGTTTGATCGGCCTGCTTCCAGTAGGCTGGATGTCCTCCAAAGCCTGCTAGTGAGCCATTGAATCTTGGTAGTCTTTAGTCGAAGTGATTGGGTCCATCTCATGGATTCATTGTGTATGATCCTCTCGCAAATGTGGTGATAGTTTTAATGCAAGTGGTCATTTTCACATAGCAAAACTAACCAGCATAAGAGCTGCCCTTAGCAGTCTGCTCAGCGAGCCATGCAATTTCTTCATCTGTGTATGTTATCTGAATTCGATTACTCCGACGTGGTTTGTAAATGCTTACTCGGTTTAAATACCGCTATCCGCCGATTGAATCTCCGTTGTGCTGCTACGGCATTCGAGATGGTCGCCAAACGAGTACGCGTTGCCATCGTTCCTCAGAGGTCGTCAGGATCACAGAATAGGGGCTGTATTGGAGCTTCCATTGTCTACTCACTTGCATTTGATGCAGGAAAAAACCACCCCTCATAAATTGAGATGACTCCGTAGGTAAGCTTCAAATTCAGTATGTTGCGCGCAGGCTTGGCGAGATACCATGTTCCTCATTAGCCTTCTCGAAAATAAGGATGCTTTGGTCATGATTAGCCGCTTTCAAATGTCCTGGTACGAGACGAATTTATTTATCATATTTACAATATTTCTTGCAAGTCTTCGCAGCGGAACTTGTCTCGTTTAGGTATGGCAGATTAGAATCTCTCAACACGATGTGTATGCTGGAAATCTGGGGGACTTGTTTATGAATCGGGAAGATCTTTTGTGAAGAATGTCAGGTATGCGACTCAGAGCTAAGAATAACCCGGTCTGGTTTGATCTGTACAATGTTGGCTTCCAGGATCTTTATTATGTCCTAGTCTCCCTCCAGTCAGACTCGATATTCTTGTCGACGGCCACACGAACCGTTTGACAGAAGCTTACCATCTATAGCGCAAATGTTTTCGTTTCTAAGGTCAAGCCGTTAAGTTGTTCACCAGTCACTGAAATCCACGGGTGTACGCCTTACTGTGGTATTCTGTTAGCCAGGCTTGTGCGAAGCCTTCATAGAGAGAAAGGCAAGAGGATTAACAATCAACCAACACAACGGGCTTTAAATTGCGAGATTTGCAAGCAAGGGCTTGCACTGTCTGTGCCTTCTTTTCATGACGCCATTAAAAAATAATTTATAGGGTTCAGGTTGTTTTGTCACGAAGAGTGCATGAACTGAATATGTAAGGCTTTGGGGCTTCGTCTATAGATCCAGACGACATCCTAAGACAAGATTTTCCTGTTGTGCAGTGCATATTTCGAAGTTGAAAAGTTGTATTTCCACTGGTTGGTTTGGCCCTAATATGCGCAACGTACCTTAACTTGGTTTATAGGAATTGGGAGGATGCATTTCTGAATTCAGGGGCTTGATCGAGGCTCTGCGCTAGCGGTATGTAGTTATAGTCGGCAAGTTTCCTGCATTCGCGATCCGAGGTCGATCAAGCCTTCCAGGGATGGGCATGACAAGATTTGCCAGCTTATTGGTCTTGCCTCTCGGCTCAGAATACAGAGATAACACAGATAAGAGCCATGGCGTGCCTTTTTCGGATCCAACTTGTGTCTCTTCAAGTGGAAAACATCTCCGCATTTTCGAATCCTTCACAGTTGAGACACGAGTCCCTCGCTTTGGTCCAGACTGCACTGAGTAGTCTGCCATCGTATGCTGGTAAACCCAGGCCATGCATTAGAGGGAAACGGCGTGTGCCCTTTAGCCTTGCATCTTCTGCCATAACTCATAAACATCATAGCGGGGGATCAACAAAGGAATAGGTGGGCGGACGACAACACTGCGCTCTCAATGGTACCGTATTCCCCGAGCTTATTAGCGGGGACTACGAACCCGGACAACAATATTGGGTTGTCTGTGTACACCGTTTTGGAGCCGTGCAGATCATGCCCGTATAGGGCTTCAAAAACGCAGCCTCTGGATCGATGATTCGAGGACCTCTGGTATCACCGCTTCTCTACCGAATATCTTGTCCTTGTAGGCCATGCAGTATCTCATAAAATCGATATATGAAGTCATCCACGGTGATGTTGACAACGTCTCTTTCTTCTCATACGGTCCTGCGTGTTGTGCCATTATAAAATCAGGACATCACTTACAGCTTCAGAGATTCGTCAACTGAGATCTGCCTCCACAAATATCGGCCAGGGGCCAGCCGGGAGTGGTTATCAGCGACACTCTCCCCATTTGCACATTCGGCTTCGGACTTCATGATATCAATAATCTTTGTTGCGTCCCTCACTTTAAAGAGACGCAATATTCTCGACAGGGACGCTTTAACAGAAGTGCTCCGAATTTGCGTTCTCACAGAGTCATGCAGTGTCCCATGAAATCCGCAAATGCAAGGCCTTTCAAGTGACATTCACAATATCCCACCATTCTTCTTACCCTGTCCTGCATTATTTGCTCACACCACCAATGCTGGCCATTTACATAAGACAGCGGAGTCGAAAATGTGAAGGGAATAGCCTTTTCAAATGCACTGTCTTCCGCGAATTTGATGCTGCTGATTGCTGCCAGGATATTGCATTTGTCCACAGTGAAACAAACAAGACATTTCTTGATGGGAAGAAGAATAGTATGTCCCCACCATCATTCATGGTGCCAGGGGCCATGCAGAATTTCATAAAATCCAAGGATATATAGCCTTTCTGGATAATATTAATGCCGTTGTTGTTCCTTATATTTTGCGCCACACTATCTCTGCTCCCACCAATACTGATGCGTGGCATGAACGGTGAAGATAATCCAAGTTCAAGGGATGACTCTTTAGCCCATTTACACCTATTTTACCGAATCTCACTGTTGCTGTGGCGGCCGCCTTTCTTGATACCATCAATCGAATTGAGGATGGCTTCACATATATGACAGATGTTCCTTAGGGGAGCAAACCAAATCCAGTCTCCGCCGTTGTCATCATTTTGTAGGACCATGCAGTATCCCATAAAGTCCGAAAAGATATGGAGATTGGCAGCAATCGACTACCTTCGTCGAAAATATCTGCCGGCGTATGTCTCGTTCCTTTCGGGGCGATAGGGCAAGGCTTGATATTTGTCAGCTATGATACAGCATGAGAGCATATAAGTATATATGTAGTAGGGCTGGTCTCACAACGCAAGAAAGGGACAAGATAGGAGACATATCGATGGGTGCTGGGTGCTGGATACTAAATGGTGATAGAAGCAGTGAAAGAAGATAGGAAAGAGGAAACATCGAAAAAACAATGAGAAGACCAGGATGCTTCTACCAGTGGATATCACAAAAAACTCTTAATATAAAACAAATCTATAAATTGACCTAGAAACATAACACAAACCACGCCCATCCCATCCATCTGTCTATAAAAACCAAACACGAAAAAATCGTCAAATTCGTCGATAATATGGGGTCTTGAAAAATATACATACATACAAAAATAAAACAATAGCAAACTCCCTCATCCAACTCTGACTCTTCTTTTACTTTTCATCATGACACAGGGCAGCAAGTGTTTAGTCCCGAACAATCATGTGATCCCGAGAAGGACCAGTACCGATGTACTTGACGGGAACACCGCCGAGACCCTTCTCAATGAACTCAATGTAGGCCTGCGCGTTAGGCGGCAAGTCCTCATACTTCATCGCACCCATGGTGTTGCTCTTCCAGCCCGGCAGAGTGACATACTCAACCTGGATCTTCTCGAGTTCCTCCGCGCTAGCGGGGAACGAGTTGTCAACGCGCGTGCCATCGGGCAGGATGTACGCGACACCGACCTTGATCTCGTCGAAGTCGTCAAGGATGTCGAGCTTGGTCAGGTTCAGCGCGGTGTAGTGGTTGATGGCCTGGGAGTAGCGGCACAGGACGAGGTCAAACCAGCCGCAGCGGCGGCGACGGCCGGTGGTGACGCCAAATTCGCGACCGGCGCTTTGCAGCTTGTCGCCGTGTTCGTTGAGTTGTTCGGTGGGGAAGGGGCCGGAGCCGACACGGGTGGTGTAGGCCTTGACGACACCGACGATGTGGGTGATGCTAGTGGGGTTCAGGGAGAGACCCTGGATGGCACCGCCGAGGCCGGTAGACGAGGAGGTGACAAAGGGGTAAGTTCCGTGGTCGAGGTCGAGCATGAGCGCGTTGGCACCCTCGACCAAGGTGTTGGGGGCGTTCTTGTACTCTTGGAGGAAGGTGAGCTGGTCGACGACGTAGGGCTTGATGATCTTGCGGTATTCCTGCTCTTGTCAGCTCCGCCCGTAGTAACCGGATAAATGAAGGGAAAACAAACCTTGAAAAGCGCAATCTCATCCTCAACATTATAATCCAACTCCCCAAATCGCGAACGATACCCAGCATCCAACGTCCTCAACTTGCGCTCAAAAAGCGCCTCATCGAGAATCTCACCAACCCGCACACCTCTCCGCGATGCCTTATCGCTATAGCAAGGCCCAATACCCTTACCCGTAGTACCAACCTTGCGACCACCCAGCTTCGCCTCCTCAAGGCCATCCACAACAGAGTGCAAGTTAAAGCAGACGTGGGCGCGGTCAGAGATGAAGATGCGCTTGCCAGCGGAGGTCAGACCCTTCTCCTCCAGGGCGGCCAGTTCCTTGAAGAAGCTGGGGACATGCACGACGGTACCGGCGCCGATCAGGTTGACGCACTTGGGGGACACGAGGCCGGAGGGGAGGATGTGGAAGTCATAGGTGATGTTGTCGTGGACGATGGTGTGGCCGGCGTCTGTGAAGGAAAATAATGGTCAATCCCGGCCTGTCCACTTTATGTAGGAATAGACTTACTGTGACCACCAGCGGCACGAGCGCAAAGAGTAGCCTCTTGCGACAGCATGTCTGTAATCTTCCCCTTTCCTACTCATCGTCAGCATCATTCCTCCAATCCCCGTCCAAGACTCTGAGTCAATCCCCATATAAGGCACTCACCTTCATCACCCCATTGCGAACCAAGAACAATTGTAATCCCCATGGTTTCAGGTAGACACAATCAATTCACTTCAATTCAATCAGGAAAAAAAGAAATGTCAGAAGGTACGGAGCGGCCGCGAAAACCTCGCAACCGTCAAATCAACCAAAGGCAAAAGAAACCCGCGATCGGTTGTTCTTTGCGGAGGAAGATGTGGTTATATTGTCTGCCCCGCTGGTCTGATGACTCAGCTACGGCACGGACGCTGTATCTTACTGTATTTTACATTTGCGGTGAGGCCGAACTGCGCAAAGAGAGAAATATTACGGTATGGATGCTGTCACAGCGGGGCTTCGTGCGTGGGGCCTGCCGTTTTCGGAATTTTTATGCCTGGGGCAGAAATTTCTACCGGTATCGGAAATTGGTAGGGTTAGGTTAGGGCTTCGCCGCCTGTCCTGCATACAAGGTAGGATGCTTTCAAGAAATAGAGAAATAGACAAATTAGAGATAGGAACAATTCTATCGCTCATGGGTATTCACAATACTCCATTCACTCAACCACTCAGACCAGACATCACCAACGCCAATCCAATGCCAATCGCAAAACGTATGCAAATGCAACAACCAGACCAAACCACCCAACTCTTTTAACAATACCAATAAGAATAACAAGAAAACCTCACATCAACTTTCCCCCATTCAAAAGCCACTCCCGTAACTCCCCCAATTCCAATATACACTCCCGGTGCAGTTCACACGCCACATCCCAATGCTTCCGGACCTTGACGTCTTCTTCAATCGCGCGCAAATACGCAGTATACCCGCCTTTGGCGCTTCCCGGTAACAGATCGTCAACGCTGTCTTCATTATCGGGGTCGTTGTTATCTTCAGCATCCGGGTCATCTTGGTTGATCTTAAGTCGAGAAGAATCGCCAACTGCACTGATCCAGCCAGGCGCCAGGCCAGATTCGTTGGCTTCCTGGCGGGCATTGAAATGCCGCAGCATCCGGCGGTTGAATTCATTCCACTCGCGCATGTAGGTGTTCATTTCTGCCACGTACCGTTCCCATGCGGGCCGAGGGAGCACCAGTTGAGATCCGATACCGAGCGGGTTCAAAGCTGGACGGCGTGGTCGCTTGGGCGGATTTGGACAGGCAAGTTCGCGAGGACGGATGTCGCGTGCAGTTTTCCTTGGGACTTTGGCGCGTGATTCGAAGGGAAGGGTCACGCTGATATCCTGTAGGTCGTCGATGCCCCCCTTGGAGCTAGTAAACGGTGCTGCGTCTTTGAGGTCCTTCAGGTTGAAATCTTTGGAGTCGGCTTCCTTGGTCTTGCCAACATTGACTGATGGTTGTGATTTCAATGGCTGCTTGTTCTCAGGCGCTGGCGGTACAGCAGTTGGTTTGACAGGGGTATCATCATCAAGATCCATGGCTTCACCACCCTCATCAGCCACCTTATCAAACTGCTGTTCATCCTTATCTTCCGCGGCTACTTCAGCCTCCTCGGCTTCAGTAGCAACACTCGCGGGCTGCGGTGTCGGCCGCGTCTTCGAAGCCGCGGGCCTCGTCTGCTTCTTAGGGCTCCTTGCACGAGCAGCATTGGCCTGAGCCTGTTTCCCTTCGTTTTTCGGTGCGGCCCAGGACATATTTTTGAATTGCTCAACCCAGTCGTCTGCAGAGAATTTGGCTCCGACAAATGGAGTCGGTTGCTGTTGGGCTGCCGATCCCGAGCGAGAAGAATCCTGGTCCGAAGGGCCTGCTGACTGTCGCGCCCATGAAGCTGAGTTCCGGGTCGTTGGCCGTCCACGAGTATTGGGGCTTTGTGTTGCTCGAGTCGTATCCGGTTCCGATGGTTTTGGCATGAAGAAACCGAACCAGCCCCCTTGAGATGCATCCTGCCAGTCTTTGGCGGAGAATTCCTTTCTCAAGTTTCCATGGCTACTACTCTTAGATTGGCTCCTATAGAGACAATAAGCCAGTGCACAGCTACCAAATTAAGAAGAGGAGAACGTACGGATCCATCTCAGGCTGAAAGTTAGCCGACGCAAAAGTCCCAGCAAATGGATTCCTAGGAGCAGCAGCACTATCCGAATCATGTCCTTTTGAGGTAGTCCCAGTTAGTACAGCGATACGCGTTATCGTAAAAAGGGTTCGGTCTCCGATAGTCAAAGCGGTTGTCCCAGGGGTGAGTGTTGTGAGGATGGTTTTGGTAGTAGTGGTAGTAGTAGGACTGATAGTAGCCAGGACCAGGGCCACGGAAGACCGTCTGGGTGGGAAAGAAGTGCTCACCAGTTCCGGAACTCCAGTCCCGCGGGTCAGCCGGTTTCTGATAATGAGGTCGTCGTATTCTGCTCTTCGGGACGGCCTTGGGTTTGTGTGATGACGATGGTACGTTCCTTTCATATGGGTCATCGGTTTCGCTGTCGTCGTCGGCATCACTTGAGCTCGTGGAAGGTGCGTATGTCCGGTTCCTGTTCGTCTTCAGATGAGAAGGACTGACGCTCCGATGTCTGCTTGCTTCCGATGGTGGTGGCGTCGGACTGGGTGGGTTTGTCCGAGAGGCACGACGAGTACCATCACGTCCGAGCCAAGCACTGGAGAAGAATGTCTTTTCTCCACTGGCGCCGGCATACTGACTCCTGGCTCGTTCCTCTGGACCATCTGCTCTCTTGGCGGTAGGCGAAGGGATAGAGTTGTCGAAAAAGTAACCTGAGTGTCGCGAATCCCGGGGTGTACTCGTGTAGGCGGAAGTGTTTGCAGCCATCGGCTCATCACCACCCGCGGTACCCGGCGCAAAGCCGTTCTTCCTCCTACTTGCCTGAGCACGAGTCGTTCCGGCACCCTCTGTCGGCTTGGACGATGTTTTGAAGTACTCATAGGCCGATTTAGTTCTCGGCGTGTGACCGGTCGATGTCCCATTGGCCTTGGCTGTACCCGTACGACCAGTTTTGGGGTCAAAATTCGACCAGCCAGACGCGTTCGGGCTGCCGTTCTTCATACCCTGGAATCCGCGAAAAGCGTCAGCCCGAGTCTGTCCTTCATCCTTCTTGCCCCACGATTGCTGAGGCGCTGCCTTAGCATAGCTAGCGTATCTTTGGGCGCCGGACGACGGTCCATTGTTCGCTTGTTGACCACGGGCAGAGAACGGTTGCGAATTCGTAGAGGCGCCAGAACTGTGGCTGGCAGGGGCCCTTCGTGAAGTATTCGCTCTTGCGTGCGCGGCGTACTGCCTGCCATATCCAGCGCGTAACCGATCCGTATCATATCTCAACCGGTGTTGGGGATCACTGAGGATTTCATGTGCCGCTTGGATTGCCTGGAACTTGGCGATGAATTCGACTTCTTTCCCAGGATTCCTATCGGGGTGGTATTTCAACGCTGCACCAGTTAGCCGGTCATCCATAAATCCTGTCCACACAGAACTCACCTAGCTTTCTAAACTGCTTCTTAATATCCTCCGATTCCGCACTGGGCCCAAGACCCAAATCCGCATAGTAATCCCGTCTCACGTCTGCTTTCACCATTATGAAGACGTAGTCTCAGATATTCCGAGTCGTTGCCGTATCCAACAATAAATAATATATCGATCAAGTCGCAAGTCGCACACGACCTGTCACGGCAGGTCGAGATCAAAGCACGTATCGTGTCATTCGACGAGTTCGACAGCGGTGGTAATCGTATCGTATATAAATCAATTCGAACACTCAACAGGTATACCGGCGCAGAAAACAAGACTTTCTTCCGCCGTCGACAAGGCTATCAACATGATATTCCCGATCAGGGACTGGTTTTTTGTAGTTGGGAGATTTCGTGAGGGGTTCGTATCCGGTCGGTAGTCAGTTGCCGTGGGGTAAGTTGCGCAGTCGAGGAAAAGCGATCGGAGACCAACGCAGGAACAGTCGTAATAAACAAAAAAGGGAAAGAAATATATGAGAGGGATCTAGTCTAGAGTCAAGAATAATCAGTCTCGACCGACGCAACGAGCAAACACTGCAGAAGCAGAGCAGTGACAGCAGACAGATCTTACTTACCACAGGTTTTATCCCCCAACAACTCACAACCCAAGAAAAAGAAAGACAGTTCGCAAAGAGCGCGAACACAATAAGTTAAGTGTAAGTGTGCGTTGTCTAGAACCAGTTGGAAGGACGTATTGGTTGGTTGGTTGGTTGTTGTTGTTGTTTTGTTGTTTCGTTGCTGGATGGAAAGAATTTGGGCTTGTTTGGTTTGTTTTGCTTTGCTTTCTTTCCCCCTCCACTCTCCACCCTCCACTTCCAGACCCGGCGGTCGAATTATGGCCGGTTGCTGCCCAATGCGTTGGCCTCATTCTGGCTGGTTGAAAAGCTAATTATGGGAGGGTACTTGGGTGTACTTGTTGTACATAAAGTTTTGTTTGGCATTGTTGGGTATACTTAGGTACCTGGTTATCTCTGCAGCTTTGATACATAAATGGAGTACACGCAAAGGGTCCATGAGATCATATCTTTTATTTTAACATCATTCCTCGCATGACCAACCAGGATTCGTTAGATAGATACATGTGACTGGAAAGAAAAATCTGGAGTATGACGGCCCTATCCATCTGTCTCTGCCGTTGGTCCTTCTCCACCTGCACCAGACCCAGATCCCCCAAAGAAGAACCCTTGTAACATATCATAATTCGCATTCTCACTCCAATCATGCTGAAAGCCAACCGCCATTCCGAAGCCCAAATCGATCCCTACACTATGTCCCACCCCAGGCCCCAGGGACGGCATGATCTCATCATAATCAGGATTACCGTCAAGCCCCAGGGACAACTGATTGTCAGGATCGAAATCCAGGAGATCCATGCTCATCCCTGCTTCCTGGTTTGGGGTGAGTATTGGCTGTTGATTGGGGTTACTGGTAGTCACGCGGCCAGGGGACGTGCTCTGCTGTAAGTTGGTGTAGTACTGAGGCGAAAAAGGACTATCGTCGTAGTTACCAGTATATTCCATAGACGCCGCCCGTTGATGAGGCGCTGCTACTTGCGACGTCTGCTCTGGCACCAAGCCCGCTGGAGACAGTTCAGAGTATCCTCGCGCTCGAGTCGAATGAGGCTGCATCGAGCTCCTTGTGTTACGATCAGACCGCTCCTGAGCAACAGTGCTGGTATCACCGCCAAACAAGTCTTCCAGGTTCATATCAAACCGCGGTATTGGTCGTTGGCGCGTCTGCGGCTGCGTCTGCCTTCGTAATCCTGGTACTCTCTGCCGCCGGTCCATAGGATGATATCGTCGATACAAACCACCAACTGGTTGCGGTGCGTTGGCGCGAGAGTGTAGCGATAGATCAACCTGGTTTCCAAATCCGGTAGTTGAGAGAGACATCTGCACTGTGGCCTTGCTCATTCGTTCAAATGCGTCTCGACATGCTTCTGCAGGTGGGCACTTGTGCATCAGATCGCCTAAAACGGATGTTGCTGCAAGGACGGTAAAATCTACATCATCGGGGGTCTGCGGGATTAGTAGCCGTTTCAAGTAAGAATTAGCTGTAACTTACCAAGCGACTTCGAACCCAAGGCGAGTGCCAGATGGCATACAAGAATGATATCCCTGTAAGATAAGCATAAGCACATGACACAACATGAGCAAAGCTAGAAGTAGCCTACCAGCCATAAAAATATGATGCGTAGCCAAATACGTATAATTGACCAGCCTCAGTCGATGCATCGACCGGTAAATCCTGATAACCTTCTGCCCAGCCTCAGCAACCTTGTAATAAATCTCATCCTCATCTTCCGCATCATCAATATTGGAGAACGACGGACTCGAGACGTCCTCTGCCGGCGCGAGTTCTCCAGCTAACTCAGCGGGAGCCGTCAAGCACTGCTGGTACAGCATAATAACAGCTTGCCAGTAGTTCAACTCCAGGAATTCTACGGGAAATCTTACACCCGTCTCTTGATGTTTGGGAGCAGTCTCCTTCCATTCGACGAGTCGGCGATGCATGTCCTTTCGCCATGAGCGGAGGGAGTCAAAGCCCTGGAGGAACGGCGATGGTAGGTCAGAACGGGTGAAGACGTTGGCAGAGTGCGGAAGTCGTTGTCGGGCGAATCGCGCTTGTTGGTATTGAAGAACGTCTTGAATCTCTGATTGCAGAACGCGCAGCTTGAAGTAATGCTGCGCTGCATGTTTGTAGCTTGGTGCTCTATCGGGAGGTGTTATGATCCCAGATTTGGTAATGTACTTGTCTTCCAACAAGGACGGGAACTCGGTGCTGATAGCCTGGTCGCTGATTCCAAATGGACGGCCAACACAACAGCCGACAAGTCGGTCGAAGCTATACACGCACCACCAGAGCCGACGGCGTAGATCGCGAACCCATTCGCGACGTCCACGCTCACGAGTGTTGATGCGCGGTTTGGCTCCGTCCTCACCTTTGACCGACGAACGATCAACACCTTCTTGTCCGACATAGTCGACTCCGGTTCCGTCTTCGTAATGTAGACCTAGATCAACAGCTAATCGCATAGCCACCCCGACGATATACCAGAGACCCGGAGCGACGGGTCGAAGAAGGGCAAAGCTAGCCAGGAGAAGCACAGCTTGCAGTTCTTCCAACCCACCAAAACCGTCATTCGTCGCAGAACTATCCAGGAAAGACTCCAGATGCACCACTGCCGACGCATGATACTCCTCCGGCTGACATTGGTGGTCTGACAGCTTTTGTCTCTTTGGCGTAGATGGCGCCCGTGGTCGACCACCTCCTTGCCCGTCTTCTTCCGGGACACTCTTATCTTCGAATATTATTCCCGCGCCGATGGCAAACACGATATTAAGAGTATATAAACTTCGCGGTGAGCGATTCTTCTCATCGACCGCGTACGTGCGGTCCAGAAGTTCCATAAAATCAGTCCTGTGGAGGATAGGCATTTGCGGATTTGCGTGTTCAAAATATAGATCCACCAATTTCTCTGCCACATTGCGCTGCGGAAATGTAGCGCACTTCATCATTGGCCTGGTTTGCAGTCCAAAAAAGGAGTCTCGCATGGTACTTGTTCCTGTACCGGTGGCACTGTGGGGAAGACGCTCACTTGGGCGCATAGGACCTCGCTCTGAAGCATTCCCCGAGACGGAGGATTTGACCGCAGCAAAAACGACCCGGGCAAAGGAGATACCAGACGTAGACCCAAGATATCGTGGATCGGACGTTCCTTGCACTGAAACCATCCCGATATTAGACACCAGGTTATGTATCTTCCAGTTGTCATCTTTGTCGCCATCCCGACTTCTGTCAGTACCTGCCCTCTCATCTTCCTGATTTTCTTTGTGTTTCATCACCAATCGACCCTTATTCTCCGGCGAGATATCTCCCCCATGCAGAATATCCACACCATGCGACTCTCCCTCCTCCTCTGAATGAACAGCCATCTCCTCCCCAAAGGCCACGGCATCCATAAACTCCACACCCCGCTCCCTCAGCACCCTCTCCAGATACGTCACGCGCGCCTCGAGAAAGTATACATAACTCCGCGGAATCTCACGCTTTGTAATCGGATCATATCCCACACAGGGCACCCCAGCCTTCTCACACGATTGGCAACGAGGAAGACGCTGATCGCAGCGGTTTTTGCGTATTCGACATCGATGGCAGGCGGAAACATTGCGGAAGGCAGAAGAGCTGGTGTGTGCTGATGCTGACGGCGCGGATCCGTCTGGCGAGAACTGTTGGCGAGGATTCTGGGATGTTGTGGCACGGTCCTGGACTGGGGTTGAGTCCATCTCGGCAGCGAGAATATGCGATCGTTTCCTCCCCACCGGCATTGGCGTGACTGGTGAAGCAGCGTCAAGCATCACAGATTATACAGCACGCTAACTCTCGAGTAATCAATCTGCGCTAAACCAGGATCATGTCTTGCGAGTTGACGGTCTGCGCAAGCAAGGACGTGCAGTCACCAT
Organism: Aspergillus chevalieri; assembly: GCF_016861735.1. NCBI lineage: Eukaryota > Fungi > Ascomycota > Eurotiomycetes > Eurotiales > Aspergillaceae > Aspergillus > Aspergillus chevalieri. The sequence continues at coordinate 1,916,144 of NC_057364.1, forward strand.
TCATCCCAGCATCCAGATAGCTAGCTGTATTCCTTGTATTGGTATCGGTAATCAAAGAGCGAATAATAATGCAACCCGACGCCCTTGTAATTGTATTCGATTCGTCGAGTCGCAGCGCATAGTATTATCGGAAAGCACAAAGTCACTGGGCAATTCTGCGAATGCCTGTTGGGCTGACGGGCACGACGTGGGATCTGAGGAAACCAGAGGAGAATAAGAAAAAGAGGAAGAAGGAAACATCGACTTGGAAGGCAGGCAAACCGGAATATTCGGGGATATTTCTTTTGTCAAAAAAGTTTAGTGTACGTGCTCTGACACTGACAAGCCCGTATCGGTCACTATCAATCAATCACAATTAGTTATGATAAGGCTGTTTGTCATCTTTCCCATTCGAGAGACCAGCCATACCTCGTCCAAGATCCATCAGAATTCTTCAATTGGGAAGAAGTCAAGCAGCAAGTGAAAGTAGCACAGGCATAATCAATTGAACGTAGGGGTTCCTGTTCCTGTAGCCAAGTGGGATGTACTGATGGCTGTATTTATTACAGTACCATACCCGATAACCCGCCTAGCAGGCAGATAATGGCGGTTCCGATTGGGCCGATAAGGACTGTCAGGTACAGCCTGTAACCGAGGCTTTCAACTGCGGACTGGAATACTAAGGGTTCCTCGCTATATATGAGCTTGAGTACGGAGCAGAGAATGTAGTATTGATCGCCTGATAGGAGCATGGATTGTGTCTATTTGGCCGTGTCTGCACAAGTACACAACAAGAGTTCCCCAGACCAGAGTATTGTACAGAGCAATGTGCCACATACCCCGCATTTGTCACATGGGGTTCACTTGAATGTTTTCAGAGTACAACTGTCTACGCATTGAGAGCAATCAAGTAGAACCAAATCAGGAGAATCTTCTCCTCATATCCCATTGCATGCAAAGACTTGTTGTCCAGATAACTTAAAAAGAGACGGGTAATAAGTAATGACAAGAAAAAAAAAGAGCCTCCCAGATGCATGAGTATCATCGCAGAAAATATCCAACCCAACAAAATGCCTGTAAATGAAATAGAAAACGAAGGAAATGAGCAAGCTTCATGCTTTTTGTGAATAATGCATCCAGTCTATAAACTGCGCCACCCAAGCTTGGAAGAAAAATCATCATGGTCTAAGCGAACGAACAAAAACAAAAAACCGACCGAATATGCAAAACTGGCTATGATCAAAACGCAAAAATGCCTCCAAATGTAGATGAAATATGCGAAGAGAAAAAGAAAAGAAACTGAAAGTTAAGCTTCCACTGGGCATGGTCGCTCAGGAACATCCAGCTTCATGTTCATGTTGGCAAGATCGAAATCATGATCGAGGCTGGTGCGGGTAGATGAGAGAAGTCTCTGTTCCTCCTCCGGCTTGGCAGCTTCCTTGCCAGCGGGAGAGAACGTGTTTTGGAACTGGGTCTTGGTGTCGTGGTGTCCGACCTTTTCCTCGGGCTGCGGCTTGCTTTCCTTGGGGTCGGTCTCTTCCATCCAGAAACTCTGAATGGCACCGATCACACAGACGATGCCACAGGCCCACCAGGCGAGCACGGAATAGTGGCTCTCGAGACCCTTGGAGTGGAGGAAACCGGTGACTGTAGGTCCGAAAGCACGGCTCAGACTGGCGGTGGAGGCAGCCACGCCGTTGATGGAACCGAGCACTTTGTGAGAGGGAGCGGCGTTGGCGAGGAGAATGGCGGTTGCGGGGAAGGCCATGACATGGAAGGTGATCTTGCTGATCAATGCAACGTAGGCGGCAGCCATCTGGATCTTTGCGGGGAGAAGGATGAGATAAGGCACGACCAGGTAGAGAGGAGGCCAGACGCAGAGGACGAAGCGGAACGTTCGGAGGGTGCCAAAGTGTCGCACGACAAATGGGAAGAGCCAAAGCTGGGCGATCATGGAATACACCCCCTGGACAGCGAGCATGAAACCGATGGTCTTGGTCTGGAGACCCAAGCCGCCAGTAAACTTGAAGGGGAGGGCAACATCGTCGTCGGATTTGGGTGTGCTGAGGAAGACGGGCATCAATTGGTCGAACGAAACACTGTGGCTGTTGGGGTTATTAGCGAAGCAGTTCGAAACAGTTGGGTACCAAAGGATGGACACTTACTATGCAAGAATTCCGTAGGCGATGATGTTGAAAACGACCTGCTTGGTGAAAGCCTTGGGTGTCTCCTCCTTCTTGAGTTGTCCCTCGATGTCGTCATCGTTGGACATGATAGGGCCCAAGCGGGGAGTGGACTCGTTGCTGCTGTACTCCGGTGGGGGCACGTCAAAGTAGTCCTTGTTGTCGGAGATATTCTCTTGCTCTGACAGCTGCACGCCCGAGCCCCAGAATTTGCCAACGAGCCAATGCCCAAGCTGCAGACCAAAGTCCCGCCGAAGTTTCTTCTCAGGGTGGGTCTCCTCCAGGAAAAGAAAACCGACGACGATTCCAAAGAGAAGGACGACAACGCAGACGACGTTGGGCAGCAGGAACGGGAACTGGTCGAAAATGGTGCCGCGCCGGAACAACCACGGGTAACCCTCGCATGGTGTTGCCAACGCACCGCCCATCGCGGGGCCAATGATAGATCCCAAGCACCAGACGAATGGCATGATGGAATAAGCCCGGGGTTGATGCTCCTTGACCGTGACAATTTCCGCTACCGTCGTCTGCAGGACTCCGATGTTGCCGTTCAACAGACCGCCCAGCGCGCGCGCAATCATGGCGGTAGCTAGGTTGGGAGCAAAACCAAAGACGATCATACTGAGGGCCGTGCCAATCAGACCCATGATCAGAACAGGCTTGCGACCAATCTTGTCGCTCATCCGGCCCCAGAACATACCGGCAGAGAACTCTGCGAAAGTGAAGGACGAGGTAATCATGCCGGCATAGAGGGCGATTTTGCGATCGTTATCTGTCACGTGGAACGACTCGACCATGTGATAGACATAGGGAAAGATAGACATGAAAGCGATTGGTTCGCAGATGCGACAGAGGGCTGTTTAGTCAGTAACCATGCGAGTACAGCATAAGGCTGACCAGTGAACATACCTAGTACGAAAAGCTGGCGCACAGGGAAAGTCGACCAATCATCGTTGCTGTTGCCGGCGCTGCCCTTCTCACCAGCCTGTCGCCGATTTTGTAAACACGAAGGCTTCTTGAACATCTTGTCGACTGTGTAAATTTTGTGGATTTTTTTAGACGAAGGAGTGGGAGTGAAAATCCGGGGTTAAAAAGAGGAGAAAAGGTCCTTTGACAGGACGAGTCCAGGGTTTTTCGCAAAGGAATGTAATTTGAGGGTTCTCCAAATTCTCCGTTGTTGCAGAAGGGAGGGAAAGGACCGAATTATGAAGGAAGGAGAGGATGTTGGGCCGTTAAAGGGGTTTCAGCATATCCTCCCTTGGTTTTTTTTTTTTTTCTTTTCTATTCGGTTTCTCGAAAAGGTTGTTGTATCACCGAAGTGTAGTGTATGTGGGGTGGTGGGAGAACAGTCGAATTGATCCGGAACCGGTAGTAAATAGTTGTAGCCGACAGACACAAGTAGCCACCGGATGTAGTAGAGGAGCGAAGAGAGAAATGGGATGATAAAAGATGAGAGTAAAGAAGGGGAAGTAGTGTTAGGTGTAGGTGTAGTAGGTGTAGTAGGTGTAGTAGAAGTAGGAGTACTTCGTAGGAGGATAATGAAAAGTATGCAAGGGAACTGCAGGAAATAAGATAAAATTCCAGCAGATCTCAAGAGGGAAGAGAGAGGATCTTAAATGGGAATAAAATAATAATGATTGTGAGAGTCAGAAGGGAAGGGAAGGGGATATATAGAGAGAGAGCGCCAGAGCCTGAGAGAGGTATCAACGGACTGTCATGCCAATTGGATCCATAACGGACAACCCTGTATGAGATGTGATCAGGCCGAAATAATTACTGAAAAATGAAAAATAAAATCAAAAAATAATAAATAAAACAAATAAAAATCAAACGTCAACGGTTCACCACATTTTCAAATTTTAATTTTTATTTTATTTTCAGGTTACAAACACAGCTGTACGGGTACAGATCCCAGCTGCAAAGTGGATATTCTGGATTCTCCATACAAACACAATATCGTCATGAATGATAACCCGGATCCACCGGAGGGGGTTAAGACTTAAGCTATGGTTCCAAACTGAACATAATCGGGGGCCTCCGATGATCCGATTGACAGAGAGAATAGTCACTATGGAGTATGCTCAGGTATAGGGGGTGGAGCCTCCCAAATTTCTCTTCCTTTCACACAGAACAGATCATTTTAGGGACGTATAATATTGACTCCGGGGAACCGGCTGCCCAAAGTACCGGCCAAAGTACTAGACGCAGAAATTTAAATTAATTTCGACTGATCGACTTTCCAGAAGGCCGGAAAAAGTGTGGTTATTGGTTTCGGAAGTTGATAGATCTCACTGCCCCTTCACGACTAATTTTTTTAATTTGTTTTGTTTATTTTTTCTGTTATTTTGTTACCTGTTAACTATAAAAATTTCTCCACTGCCGGAATTCTGGAAAACCAGCCGGTGTCCACTATTTCTCTCTCTCTCTTTCTTTCTTTTTTTTTTTGTCCTTTCCTTTCTCTGTATGAAATAAGGAAATCGCTGTAATAAATTACATACTACTTACATACAAACAATCGGAATCACTCGTTGTTGGTCTTGGGTAGAAACCGGATGACTTGCATGCAGATAACTTTCCCACCTACCGTTTGTTTGTGTCGGGGGATTTGAATAACATGCGGTGTAAGACCCTGTACGAGTCTTCACAGTACATACATACATGGTACACGGTTACCTACTGACAGCAGATCCTGAAATTCGGTATGTTGCCCGGCAAGAAAAAGACGGTTGAGTCAATCAGGAGAGAGAGATAGGGGGATACGGCATCCTATCACTATCACCACTACTATTATGCCGTAGACAAACAATGCCATGCGGTGTGGGGCGTGATTCTTCAAAACTTGGTTAATGCCAATAATTATAATACGGAGCAATAGTATAAGTGGTCCAAGATGAACACTCAACACGTCCTTACGGTGTGGACTGGCGCTATTGTATCTGTGGGCCCGATACAGGCGATCAAGATTGATATACCTGTCGTGTAGAACAAAGAGATCGAAAGAGACACAGAATACTACAGAGTAGACGGTTGTTTGCTATCAAATTCCCGTATTCCGTACTCCGTGGTCAATTGTTCAACTCTTCAGTCTTGACAATAAGCGCCGTATCCGGGGATGGCAAACCACCACCGCCAAGGACGCGAGGGGGTCTGCACACAATGGACAATATTGTACGGAGAAGATGCCGATGGATTTTCCCTGCAATCGAATCTTTCTTTGCTTCTTCGTCGGTCGCTTGCTTGCCAGCCAGGGGCCCAAGAGTACGGAGGCGACGGAATGGAACTACCGTCACAGAAAGGAATTCCCACCCTTCCTGCCCCCTGGTTTCACGGCCTATCCCTAGAAACCGTTGAGCGATCTTAAACTTTTTGGCACTGCGTTTGAGGTTGATTATCCCCCGACCGTGTATTTCCGAAGTCTGATTCCCACTGGGAAGCATGACTCGTCCTGCACTCAGCCAGCTGGAGCTGCGCTCGTTGGCGAGTCGGTGAGGAATCAGCCGCAAGGACGAACGGAAGTAATGGTCAAAAAACAAGAGAAAAACAAAAGATTTGGGTCCCTCGTGATCCCAGGTATACGAATAGTAATCCTGTTTCCGTGTCCACTTACACCGAGTTTCATAGCTAGTATTCCATCCTCTCCGTACGTTGCTACGCCGCCAATTCCATAGTGTTCAGTAGTGGATCTCATAGTGTCGGACTTAGTGCAGCTCAGATCTGGAGCCACGCGAGTGTAATACCACTTACTGTATGCCTAACATGGACGCGATAACCCTGAGCTGCGGGTGACTTCTCAATCCCCAATTTCCCAATCACGGTCATAGCGGACGAACGTGCGAATCTACAGTGACAATCACAACATTCACTGCTGCTAGTCCTGATACTAAGTCCGGATCGACGGTATCGCGCTAGGCGAGCATTGCCAAAAAGACGGTTGGGTATGTAAAATCGACAGGACGTCATCGTGCATCCGAAATTTCGGTGATTGATCTGACAGTAGTCTGTCTGTCGTAGCACTCCGTACTATGTACCCCAGCCCATGTGTACGGACAACCCGTAGTCGCAGCGTATAGAATAATTCCCGATAGCGGCTCAATCCTGCATATCCTCGGACTTGTTTGTTTGCTTAACGCTGTCGTTGGGCAATTAATCCTTCGATACGGTGAGTCTGTGTGTCTACAGCCCAGCGATAGGCCAATGCCCGTCGTTCCAGGCGATGTCCGAAGTGTTCTGCTGCCCAGTCCCTTTGTAAATCCGTCAGACCCGCGGGGTTGTCCTGTCTATCTCCCCTTCTTGTGCATGCAGAATACATGGGCATCTAACTCACCTGATAATGAGGGGTATTCTAAGTCTTCATCCTGTCACTCCGAGTTAGCACCGGCGGCGGGGCAAGCTATGATCTGGCGGTGTCAAAAACGGAGACTTTTCATCATAATACAGAAAAAAATGCAGCTTGTCCAGTAATTAGTCGCAGGAATCCTGATGGTATCCAAAACCTAGTGCGAAATCGTGTCCATCGTGACACCCATTCGGACACCTCGGAATCCTATACATGAATTCCTCAAATGTAAAATGTTGCGGCGTGACTGACCTGGCGGGTGCAGATCATGTGAATACTGCCCCTCCTCCGCCTTCTGCCCCTCCTTTATCATTTTTTCATCTTCATCTGTACTTTTCATCCTTTGGGCAGGACGTTCAGGCATCGTCTTTATAAGTACCTAGTCATAACAATGACGCAATGACGAAATGTTTTTCCACGTCATAACTTCTGCCTTGCTGCTGTAGATTGTCTTTCCCTGTTTGGTCACACTCACAGCAACATACTAGCGGAATGAATGAGCCCTCGAATCAACAAGCTGACATGCAAGACATGAAGCATCTGATACGACTGTATATGAAGTCTCAGAAAGGCTGTGGATTCCATACAGAGACAAGACTGCTTGCTGACGACATTCAGTGTTACCTGAAGGACCCCGGATAATCTGAAAAGCAGGCAGATTCGAGAGGAATGCTGACTGCCCGATTGGCATTGAATAGCTTGGTAGAGCAGTATCGGAGAGCCTTAGGACTCGAAAAGCTCCAGAATGGGATGTTCGAGGTTTCAGAAAAGCCCTTCCGAATTTGGACATATTCGCCAGAATCCTCACAGATGCAGTGTTATTCAGAGTGATTCCGAGGGAAATATTGAGATACTCATACTGTCGGCCAGTCCAATACTCGGCAGCAGAGATGGCGACTGCTGGATACACAGAGGTCGATGTGGATGTGTACGATGCAATCGAAAAACTACAACAGCACAAAGAGCACGCGATTATGAACATGCCCTCAGTCCACTCTTTCAAGGGATATTCCCAACAGCCACAAGACCATCCAGATGGAATTCCAGTATCGCTGTAAAGGCCATACGAGAATTACCCAACCAATGGACATCCCGAATTGAGGAACAAACGGCCGCCTTGACCTCTGATCTACGTCGTGTTCATCTCACAAGAGCATACGGTTACAGCGCTCCGGTTCGACATATGTACATAGCATCTACAGTACCATACCCCTGGTACCTCTCAAAGTCTAAAGGCTTTCTCTGATCCACCCGTGGTTTCTCCTTTCGTTTATCCCCACCCTAGGATTAGCTTCTCGTGGGACTTGGGTACTCATACATACGATGAGCGGTGTCCGAATTTCCAGGGATTACGGTAAATACTCCGAGCTAGTTGTTGGATCTGTTTGGTCGAGGAAATGTGGTTTTCCATCCGAATTCCATACTCCATGCGCATTCTTCAGGCGATTGACTTGATGATCAACAATGCTGGTGCCGAATTGTCGGGTCCGCCGTATGACGTCGTCAGGGGGTATGAATTCCTGCCACGCTGTACGAAATACAACTGATTGTTGCGGTGACCACAGTGTTCGCCGTCTGCCCACTGCTTCAGCTAGTGTTGATGTGACACGGGATCGGACTACTACTTTGGTATGGAGTCGACACTATCATTATTTGGCTGTTATTACTTACCAGTCTCTGTGTCTTGTGAATGGAGGACTCTCATGACAGGCAACGAGTCATGCCACGTCCCGGACCGTTTCCATTCGCCTCGCTAGAACAGTCAAGAGTTTCTAGAACATTTGCCACCAACATATTCGTTAACATGTCTTACCCAAAACGACAAAAATACCAATCGTACAGAACACTAGTACGTGTACAAGTACTGGTACCAATACAACTGTGACCGGTAACCAGGATCTGCTCCCCGGACCAATAATAAACCCCACTGTGGTGATAGATTGCTGTGATCGAGAGTAAATGCGAAACAGTGGATTGATGGTTCCCCCTGGGACAAAGCAGCAGCCCGAATGGAATTTTCATTGGCCGGTCCCTTTTTTCCTTTCGGTATGGAGCAGCCTAATTTTTTCTCCTTGGATCGGAAGACCGGAAGTTCGGGGAAACAGAAGTACGGTCTAAGAGACTTTGGGAAAGTACTTTGGAAAGGGAATGCTGATCATCATATCAGATGGGAATGTCCGTCCTTTCTCCATAGTGGCAAATCCTCCAGTCTCCAGACAGATAACAAAGACCGGGACAAACATACTTTAGGATCACTTGGACTAGTGACAGTTAGTTATCCGGACTATGTTCCTGGCGTACCAAACTCGGGTTTATTCTCCCGTAACCTTGTCCAGCAGTCTGGCACACTACAGAGGACCTAGAGGAATGTCCCACGGCACCGATACCCCTCCGGAAAGTTTTGTTCAATCACACAAAACAAACGTCACGGGATCCACTTAACCCTCAGCCAGCCTCAGCCACACCTTTCTCCATAACGAAGGCGCAAACTTCTTTGATAGCCGCTCTAAAATCTCCCACTGGCCACGCTGAAAACCCCGTCTTTTTCCCACCGGAATCCGGCCCCGGTGCCGCGGTGACGGATAACACCGGCCTTTCTTTACTTTCTTCTACACCATAAAGATTACGGATACAGCTGACTTTAATCTTCTCGGTCAAAGAAAGAAGAAAAAGAAAAAAAAAAGCAAGACCCACAGACATGTGAACTGCTGCAAATCCTGACACACAGCGAGTTCTCCCTTCCACCGGGTCCCCGGATCGCTTCCTATTGGGCCTTGCATGTGTTTGGGACTTCCTCCCGTCAAAACCCGTAAACTTGTCCCGAGAAGGAAAGTCTCTCGCTCCAAAATCGGGGATCGGGGATCGGGGATAATGGGGAATACAGCGTACTGGTACACTAGACAACGTTTTAATATGTTAGAGCGAAATAGCGGAATCGAATCGGACAAGTCTCGCAGCGATTGATTGATTGACTGATTGCCTGATTGATTAATTAATTGATACCACCCACTCGTAGATCAGACGGTATGATATCGCATTATGTGTTATTTTTTGGGTATGGAGTACGTACCCTGGTATTGGAGCAAATAGATTATGGGGCATCGAGGCTTCGAGAACCATGGATTTAATCAATCTTTTGCAGAGCGATTCATAAGATTGAAGTCCAGACCTTTTTCTCGTTTGGTTGAATTGTTAATTATGTGTCTACTGCTGGGATATCGGGTGGATGCAGTGCATCCAACACATCGGTGTGCGTATATCTCCTACCTCGCACTGCAGAACTCGATACACAGTTGTATAAGGAGTACTCCGTACTTCTCAAGAAGCTACGCCTTGTAAGGCGTGCTATTGGCAGCTCAACGGTAGCGGTCAAGTTGTACGACGCTGCATCGAGGCATTTGTATACGGCACAGCGAAGAAAGTACCGTATCGCAGCGCATGGATGTTGCACAAATTTACTGTTTACCTATCAGGGAATAAGCATATTCTACGTATATGTACCCTGTACCCTGTACTCGTATCCATGCAATGCAAAGTCATATCAGAGGCCACGATCCTGGTATATACACCGACTACTGACTCATTCGCCGATAGGTTGCATCGGTGTACCCTGCAACTACTTGTACATATGCCGATTTATCAAACGTGGCTTGATCGAAACCGGATCTCGAGTGGCTACATTGCATTCCGCATGCGCCAGTACGCAAATGACAGTCGCGGACACGGACATCTCTGGCACACCGCCGGTGAGGCCATGGCAACGCTGTACAGAAGATGCGATCTGAACACTTCGGTGTCTCTATCAAGAATAGCGATTTGTGCAAACAGGGCATTCAGGACTATGCAGTACAAGCACATCGTACAAATACGCACTCCATAACAATCCATTACCTCGACGCAACCTGTCCGATAAGCTCGGACACAGGTCGATCCTCCATCTGGCTCTGGCCACAGATCACATCGCAAAAGTACTAAATCTCAGCTTGCATCTGCAAACCAGCCATCATGCATGGTCCCTTCCGACCTGCTGCGCCGCCGTACTTTTGCCTCCTTCCTCTCTTCCTCCTCGCATCCCTAGGCTAAACTAGACACTAGGTCTTCTCCGTTTGTGCATTCATCCAAAAGCCCCAGCCTCCCCATGGCCCCGGCTCATGATACTAGTTAGAAGCTATGGAGTCGCATTTCGTCATAAGCGTGCCGCCATTCCCGGCCCCGGTGATTGGTCTTAGTTTTAAGCTATACCTGTATCAAAATCGAATTATCATCTGTCTATCTCGGCCGTTCGGTTCGGTCGTTCGTCTCGAGGTGTGATTCCTTCCCGGTTTTTTGTTGATGTGATGTGATCATTCGATGGTCTCGTTTCGTCTCAACGCTACACTCGACTGGGAAACCAATCCCGGTGACAAAGCACATGCCCATGCTCCAATGATGCACGCAAGCCAGCTTCCGAGAGTCCTGCTTTATTCAAATAATCTCATATCACATCGTACCGAGTACAGGTAGCCGTACCCGCATAGTATGCAGGACCGGAATGATCCATACCTCCCCCGTACTCGGTTGCATGGAGCCGTAATCAATCTTGCAGTTGCAGATGGATCGTCGATTGATACATGCCGGCCGGCTGGCAGCTATTAGCCGGTCTCAAACATGATCTCTGTGAGTATCCGGTAATGATCCTGGTCGGAACTGTTGTGAGTAGGTTAGCGTTTGATTGGGACGCAAGGAGTAAAGGTACCGCATTCTTCTGTAGAATGCCAATGGCGATTGCAACGAGGGAGAATGTCGCGAAGGATGAATAAAGATCGAGGATGAAGTTACGATGACAATCCTGCCTCAGGTATAAAATATAGTTCTTATCTCCACGTGATCTTATCGACATGATCGCGAATTTACGGGATGCCCCAGATTCAATCCTCTAACTCACCAAGTCGACAATTCTACTGTCATCATCTTGATCAGGCTTGTACTTATAATATGTGCACATCCTGAACGATACTATATAATTGACCATACAGAAAACCTGCTGCCAGCAACTTCGTGAGCAGGATGGCAAATCCCCGAACCGGTTTCTTATCACACCCCCCTCTCCTCGGACGAGCTGTGAGTGTACGATGTTCACAACGAATCTTCCCTGTATTTCACACATGCTGTCGATATCAAAGCACCGACGCTGAGCGCGCGCGATCAAGCAACCTTCCCCCCTCTCCTGCCTCCGAACCACCACCCCAAGATCTTTCGTACTTGAACCCATCGCCGGACGATTACTCCCGCTTTATATTTCAGGATAAATGTCGCTCGGTTATGTTTGCAGGGTCCGGAGGACATGGGTGTGTTGCATTTCTACGAGAGAAATACATCGAGGAAGGACCCCCGAATGGCGGCGACGGAGGTAGCGGCGGGAGTATCTACATCCAAGCGGTTGAGAATATGACGAGCTTGCATAAACTGGCTCGCAGAGGCGTCATCAGGGCTGAGAGGGGGAAGAATGGTCGCGGAAAGAGCAAAGGAGGGAAGCGGGGAGAGGATGTCCTGATCCAGGTCCCCGTTGGAACGGTAGTGCGGGAGGTATCCCGGTATGATCCTGTCGCGGAGGAAGAGGTTAATCATAAAATGCGGAGGAAACCAACGGTCGAGGATGGTGTGGATGAGTTGGATGAGATGGGACTTTCGTCTATCCGCCACGACCGCTGGGTGCTATATCCTGGAGCCAAACCGTCGGATTTCTTGACAACGGTGTTTCCGGATAATCCGCCTCGACGGCCGCAGATTGCTGCGTTGGAGCCTAAGGCGCCGATTCATCTTGATCTTTCGAGCCCAATGGACAAACCGATTTTGCTGGCTGCTGGGGCTGTCGGTGGATTGGGAAATCCTCACTTTGCTTCTCGCACAAACACCAAGCCGAATTTCGCATCCAGGGGAGAGGGCGGTGTTCGTCTGGAACTGGACTTCGAATTGAAATTACTGGCAGATGTGGGGTTGGTAGGGAAACCTAACGCTGGGAAGAGTACACTGCTTCGGTCATTGACCAACAGTCGTACGCGCATCGGAGACTGGGAGTTCACCACGTTATCCCCGAGTATTGGTACTGTGGTGATCGACGATTACAAAGGGAGACCTCTGGTTGAGAGCAGATCGAAACGAACCAATTTCACAATCGCAGACATCCCAGGATTGATTGAAGATGCGCATCTAGATCGTGGTCTGGGACTGGGATTCTTGCGTCACATCGAGCGAGCAGGTATTCTTGCTTTCGTGGTTGATCTCCACGCCGGAGATCCCATTCAAGGGCTCAATAACCTATGGCACGAGCTCCGCGAGTACCAACAGGTCCGTGAAACTGAGCTGGCTTCGGAAGACGACACGACTTCATTCGGTCTATCTACCCATGGCCTCCCAGAGCTCGAAGCAGAACGACAAGAGATGCGCGCATCTAAGTCTTTGGACGGTCCCATCAACGTCCCGTTCAGTCCCAATGACCCCCTTCCGTCCCTTGAACACCCACCTATCCACACGAAGCCATGGTTTGTCGTGGCTACTAAGGCTGATTTGCCGGAGACTCAGCAGCGATACAAGGAGTTACGGGAGTATCTCTCGGACATTGAGAAAGGCGAGATCGAGCACCCTTGTGGACAGCAAGATGGATGGAAGAAGAAGCTGGTTACTGTTCCTGTGAGCGCGATTAGAGGAGAAGGTGTTGATCGCATTCCGAAATTGGTTATGGAGTTTTTGGATTGAGCAAGCTATATATGCATATTCACGCCTCCAGTGGAAGGATACATGACCACTCTTTGTTATGATATATTTTGTATATTATTTTAAAAGCCAAAACGAATGATGTACGATATTTCTTTGAACTTGTTTACTTTGTGGTCTTGAATGGAAGCCATAGAAAAAAGTATCAGTCTAGCGATGACGTTATGTTCCTCAAAAAAATACTCTTCAACACCACAACACAACAGCAACATAACGGCCACAATTCTACTTCAGTTCTACCCAGATTCCTCACATTATTCCACATGTCACCGTGCTAATACATGCCTCAACGGCCTACTCAAGAGATGTCCACATCTCTCTCATCCGTGGTAGCCCACGCCCTCTCCACCATCGCCGAACCAACCCCCGAGGACCCCATACGCCAGTGCACAAAACACAACCTCAACGCCCTCCACGACATCCTATTCAAACGCCATGATCTAGCCCTCAACCTCGCCGACGCGAAACTACGCGTTTTCCCCTTCAAAGATGTGGATACTTGCTGGAGACGACTGTACACGGACGCGAGTATCGTGAAAGCCTGTCTGGTGATTGTTGAGAACTGCGGGGCGCTGGACGACGAGGGGGATAATAATGGGAAGGGAAAATATAAGACGGGGAAGGAACTTTGCACGCGGTGGGTTGAGAGGCTATTGGAGCAGGGGAGTGGTGCGACGATAAAGTGGAAGATTCACCCCAACGCGTGGTTATCACCGACTATCCATATGCTCGATAAAGCGTTAATAATGACCGGTGCGCCGTTACGCGAAGCACTCATCGAAAGCCTCCTATCTACTCTCCAAGCTGCTACGTCACAAACCGCAAACGCCCAAGATGAAGAAAGCGATGACTCGGATTGCTACCACGCTGCTAAACGCAGGAAGTTCTCCCCTCCGCTCTTCCCACCAGATACGACTCCGTCCATGCGCTTGAAATCTCCGATCCCCCGTCTCTCAGCGCCCTCGTTCGACGCCATCGAGCACCATATACAGGATGTCCGGACGCCGCTGGTAATAACGGATGCGGTGGAGCATTGGCCCGCCATGTCGGCGAGGCCTTGGTCGTCACGGGATTACTGGATGGATCGGACGTTTGGTGGTAAGCGGCTGGTTCCTGTGGAGGTTGGGAGGTCGTATACAGATGAGGGATGGGGGCAGAAGATCATGGAGTTTGGGGAGTTTGTGGATAGGTTTGTTTGGAGGGATGAGACAATGTCGGGGGAGGATTCTGGTCAGACTGGGTATATGGCGCAGCATGATCTTTTGTCGCAGATTCCAGCGTTGAGGAAGGATATTTGCATACCAGATTATTGCTATGTTGATCCTCCAACGCCGGAACCAGGGACGCCGGTCTACCTGAAGAAGCAGCAGGAACAGGCAGAGAAGGCCAAAGCGAATGGCGCGAAAGACTCCGAAGGACAAAACGGAACAAACGGCCACGGCAGCAACCGAAGAAACTCAGAATCTTCGGAAATAAGCCTCCCAGGCGACCCTATAATCAACACCTGGATCGGCCCCGCATGGACTATATCACCCCTCCACCACGACCCATACCACAATATTCTTGTCCAGGTAGTGGGCGCCAAATACGTTCGTCTATATTCACCGCGCACGCCAGCCTCTCAAATCTATCCTCGGGGAATGGAAGCCGTCACTTCATCCCCTACAAAGACTCAAGCAGGACCCCAAGAACAAGAGCCAAACCACCAGCTCATTGACATGTCGAATACGTCGCAGGTCGACTTGACATCCATTGAGCTTTCCCCGGCTGAAGAAGACCAGTGGGATGCACTCTGGCCTGGGTTTTTGCAGGCGGAATATGTCGAGACTGTGCTCAAGGAAGGGGAATGTCTTTACATACCAGTTGGATGGTGGCATTACGTCCGGGGATTGAAGGCGGGTGTCAGTGTTAGTTTTTGGTGGGAGTAGGTTGTTTTTGATGTGACGATGATTGATACCACTGCATTGGGTGGCGTTGGACAAATAGGTACTAGACAATCTCATTGCTCATTGCTATAAACCAGTACTCAAAGTATTACCGGAGCCCATTAGCTATGTACAACACCCTATAACTCCTCATTTCGAAGCCTTCCTAGCCAAGAGTAAAGGCTTCCCAGCCTCAATCGAATCACCCTGTTGAACCAAGATCTTCTCAATAGTCGTCCCAACAGCCGCAGGATCAGCCCGGACAGCGATCTCGAGCTTCATCGCTTCGAGAATGATGACGACCTGGTCTTTGCCAATATTATCGCCTTGATTCACTTCGACCTTCCACACATTGGCGTTGAGTGGCGCTTCAATAGGAAGAACCTCGGGGTCTACACAATTAGCCTCCGCCCTAGCAAACCACCATAGCAAAGACAAATAAACGGGGGAGAGAAGCATACCCTTTAACAACTCCTCAACCATATCAACGGGCACCCCCCTCTCCGCCTTCTCCCTCCCCCACTTCTCCAACAGCATACTCTCAAGCTCATCCATTTCCCTCTGTGCCTCCCTCTGCTCTTCCCTAATCCTCGCAACCTCCTCCTTCGTATCCCTCAGCAACCGATTATGTTCTTCCATGTCAAAGACGACTTCTTCGCACTCGTACTCGTAGCGCCCGCTGTTGAAGAGCGCGAGTTGTTTCTCGTATTCTTCCTCGGTTACACGGTAGAAGGTTATTTGGTCGAAGTCTTCAAAGAGCCACGGGCGGTTGGGGGTATAGCCTTTCTTGGTGCCAAGGATGTCGACGCCCGGGATTGTCATGCCGGTCATTTGGTAGCCGCCGGGGGAGTCGACGTTGTATAGTCTTTTGTTTGTCAGAACTTGATCTGGCATGATTATGATAGGGAAGGAAGGGAAGGACTTACGCCATACAGCTCCCACCCCACGAAACCGACCCAGCAGGCGTATACACCCGACTAGGATTCATCTTGGGACAATTCATTCTCTGCCTGGGATCAACCGGCAGCGCAAGCGGCAGCGCCGTGAAAAACCCCACCGAAACAACCATCAGCTTCGCAGTAAGGAAGATCTTCTCAAACTGCTCCCTGCTGAACGCGTTGTTCTTTGCAACGAACTCCAGGTTGTCCGGGAGGTAGGAGGCGTAGGGCCTCTGGGTCTCCATGTAGCGCTTCAGAGCATCTTTTTGGCGCTGGCTTTCGAAGGTTAGGGGGAGTTTGAAGAGACGGCTGGGCATTTTGGCAACGCTGAGGTCGCCTAGGGCGGCTTCGATGTCGGTGAGGTATTGCAGGAGTTTGGGTTGGGGGGTTTTGAGGCCGTCGTAGTAGAGCATTAGGGCTGGAGAGTGTTAGTAGTAGTCGCTCATGAAGGATAGAGGTTTGGCGTACAGTTACCGCATCCAACCATACCAATCAGTCCGTTTGAGAAGGTGATATCTCCCTTGCCCTCATTCAGAGCTTTCTTAAGTGCAGTCACTCTACAGCGGTGGTTCAAGTCGAACGCCCCGTGACCGTAGTCAATCAAGATGTAGTCATCCCCTGCCTGTCGATAAGAAACCAACGGATGGTTACCCTTCTCCTCGATCTGGTGCACAACACCACTCCCACGAGTCTCTTTGGTTAGGGCCTGGGGGAGCTCATCCTTCAAATGCGCAATACCACCAAAGTCTTTCCCTTGGTAACAGCACTGCACAACCTCGTCGACAAATTTCTCCGTCTCCTTTCTCGCAGAAATAGCATCCGCAAGAGAAACAGCCCGATACCTCAATGTATCACCAGCTTTAACCTGTCCTAACTTCCACAAGTCCGCCTTGACGATCGTATGACTGCTGATGAATCCACCGAAATCCGGTCCATCCTGCGGGAAGATGACCGGATCGTCACCAGTCCAGTTCAGAGAACCAATGGCATATCCGTATTCAATCAGGTTTGACGGATGCGCACCCCCCTCGCCACCATCCGAACGAGCCCATTTAGGCTTTGGGCCGATGAGACGGATTCCACCACGGGCTGCGTTGTGCGAGATCTTCCAGTCGGTTTCGTAGAGCATGTCGATACTCTCTGGGGCGATATATCCTTGATCGTAAGGACCAGACATTGAAAGAATTTCCCATCGATCGGGGTACTTGGGAATAAGATGGTCCGGCAGTCGAAGGTCACCGCTGACATCTGGCAACTGATTCGTGATAGACAAGAGATCACCAGAAGCGAGTTGTCGTCCCTGGTAACCACCAACGCCCACCATTGGCGCCGTCGCCTTCGATCCGAACCAATGGGCGACGTTGGTGAAGCCTCCGTACGTAGCGAGATAGGAACGGCATCCGTTCCCGTTTGTCTTTCCAATAGTCAAGCGCTGACCAGCAGAGACCTTGATCCGGGACCACATTTGAATCGGAGTATTGTCAAGCTTGGCGTCAACTGACGCACCGCAGAGTGAGACCAGTGCTGGGCCCAGGAAGCGCAGTTCGGGTCCGCTTAGCGTAATTTCCAAGGCCTCAGTACCGACGGGGTTTCCGACCAGTGCATTCGCAATGCGGAATGCTAAAGGGTCCATAGGCCCTGAATGGCAGAAACCTCTGCCAAGGGTTGGACGGCCGGGCCAGTCCTCGATGAGGGTGTAGGCACCACCAGATACGACATCGATCGCAGAGGGCCTGAATTGGAAGTTGTCCAGGAATCTTGTCAATGTGTTTCCGGCGATGAAACGCTCGTCGTCGAGAATCTTGGACAGGAATTCGAGGTTTGTTGGTGGACCACAGATTCGTGATTCGGTTAGAATAGCCTGCATGCCCTTGATAGCCTCCGGTCGACTTGAGGAATGGTACATGACCTTGGCGAGCAGGGGATCGTAGTTAGCAGATACTTTGATGCCTCTGTAGACCCATGTGTCAATCCGAGATCCCGGGACCTCTTTCCAATCGACATCCTGTAATGTTCCCGGGCAAGGAGCAAAGTCTCTAACCGGGTTCTCAGCATAGACACGAGCTTCGATGGCAGACCCAGAAGGCCCTTTTAGCGGCAGGTTGGTCAAAAACGACACTTCTAAGCCTTTCTTGCCCGATATCTGGGCATCAGCTTGCTTCAACATAAGCTCCACCAAATCAACTCCATAGCAGAGTTCCGTAATCCCATGCTCAACCTGCAATCTCGTGTTCATCTCCAAAAAAAAGAAAGCCCCCGTCTCGTCATCAACGAGATATTCAATCGTACCAGCCGAACCATACTTAATCGACTCCGCTAAGCTAATGGCAGCTTCACCTAGTTTTTCCCGGAGGCCTGAATTCCTCGAGACGAACGGACTGGGACACTCCTCGATGACCTTCTGGTGTCGTCTTTGAATGGAGCATTCACGCTCGCCAATGTAGATTGCTTTTCCATCTCCGTTTCCGAAGATTTGGACTTCAATGTGGTGGCTAGACGGATAGTAGCGTTCGATGAACATCCCCGCATTCTTGAAGAGGGCTTCACCTCTGGATCGGACTGTGGCGAATGACTCGCGCACTTCTGATTCTGAGTTGCAGGTAAGCAAGCCCATTCCACCACCGCCCGCGGTGGCTTTGAGCATGACCTAAAGCCGTCAGTTTGTTGAATCGGCCAGGTAAAATGCTTAGATAGCTTACCGGAAATCCCAAGCCCTTGGCTACCTGGACTGCCTCATGTTCAGTCGTCACCAGGCCCTTCGAACCAGGAACGATGGGAACCCCAGCCTTTTTGGCCAAGTCCCTAGCAGTATGCTTAAGTCCGAATGCTTCAATGCTCTCTGGCGAGGGACCTGCGAAGACAATCCCCGCAGCGGTGGCAGCTCTGGCAAAGTTGGAATTCTCAGACAAGAAACCGTATCCGGGGATGATAGCGTCAACATTGTTTCGCTTCGCGATGTCTATGATTTGATCTCTATTGCGCTGTTAGCACGGTGGCGGACTCGAAGAGTAGTGATCGTACCCATCGATGTATGCTTTTGACGGATGACCCGAGAGGAGAACAGCTTGGTCTGCGAGATGGACATGTGTAGAAGCAGCATCAGGCTCTGTGTATACTGCGACCGTTCGAATATTGAGCTTCCTAGTTATCAAAAGGCAATTAGCATGCGTCATGTGTGCTCAGTCACAGAGCTACATACCTCGCAGTCTTCAGAATTCGCACAGCAATCTCGCCTCGATTGGCGACTAATAAAGTCTTGAGAGAATCCATTGTGTAAGCAGAGACATAAACAACAATCCTAGTAGGTAATTGTGCAGGAATCCGGCTTTGGCTATCTTTAAAGGCCAGCTGATGAGGGGTGTTATCTCACTCCTCTTCAGTCCCTCGGTTACGAAGCTACCCAAGGTAACTAGACTTACGTGCCTCTCGGCGCCGGGGTCCAATAAACGGAGCTCATCCTGTTATCAAGGACCTCTGGATCGACGAGGGTGTGGGCCGAAAACAGCCTGGGGCGTTTGGGGTCATGTTTGGATAGGATATCTGTGAGGTGTACCGTTGATCGGTTGGCCGAGTTGGAGACACAATACGTCGATGTGGCTCTCCCATGTCCACTTTGCAAGCACGGACTCCGAACCCCTCATTGAGTTGCTTATATTTATTGGTATTGGTCCCAGCGATTCAGCCGTAGTGATTGAGTGATAAACCACCTATTTTTCATTGTTGCTGCTGTGTCTTCATTAAGTACGGGTACCGAACCACGACCACCATGCCTCCGATTCAACAAAAAGCATTAATCAATGTTGATCTGGGAGAAGCTGTACGACTTCACCTCTTATTCTCAATAGCTCATGGATTATTTGGTTGACGATAAGCAGTACGGCAACTGGTCCCTCGGACCCGACCTCGAGCTCCTCCCCATGATCGATATCGCCAACGTCGCCTGTGGCTTTCACGGCGGCGATCCCCTGATCATGATGGACACCATCCGCAACTGCAAAGCCCACAACGTCCAAGTAGGAGCACACCCGGGCCTACCGGATCTCCAAGGTTTCGGACGACGGGAAATGAAGCTCTCGCCCGAGGAACTAACGGCGA
This sequence comes from Aspergillus chevalieri, assembly GCF_016861735.1. Taxonomy (NCBI): domain Eukaryota; kingdom Fungi; phylum Ascomycota; class Eurotiomycetes; order Eurotiales; family Aspergillaceae; genus Aspergillus; species Aspergillus chevalieri. Next base: position 1,936,353 of record NC_057364.1, read on the forward strand.
TCACCATCTACCAAGTCGGAGCGTTAAAGGGCTTCCTAGACCGTGAAGGCGTGCCTCTCAACCACGTCAAGCCCCATGGGGTGCTGTATGGGATGATGTGTCGTGATTATGAGGTGGCTAAGGCTGTTATGGAGGGGATTCCCAAGGGCATTCCAGTGTTCGGTCTTGCGGGGACGAATATGGAGCGTGCCGCCAATGATTTGGGGATTGAATTCTGGGCCGAACTTTATGGTGACGTCAAGTACGATTCGCGGGGGATGTTGGTGATTGACCGTAAGAAAAAGCCGTGGGATCTGGGCCACGCTGAGAGACACATTCGCCAGCAGATCGAGGATAGTTCGGTCACGGCGGTTGATGGGACGGTGGTGCAGTTGCAGTTGAAGAACTACCCTCTGTCCATGTGCTGCCATTCGGATTCGCCAGGGTGCTTGGAGATTGTCAGCACAGCACGAAGGGTGGCAGATGAGTTTAACCAGAAGCATGGACATAAATAAGTTTTCGTAGATTAGCCTCACCAAAACGCAGAAGGCATTTCTTGGGTTTACATGAAGTCTAAGTTGATATACCATTAAATGTCGAGAAATTTCAACAACATCCGATATGGTGTAATGGTTAACATCGCCGTCTCTCACACGGCAGCTCGGGGTTCGATTCCCCGTGTCGGAATTACTTTTTGATTTTCTTTTTTCTACTTTCAATGTGTTTCTCATCCTTCTCTTTCTCTTTTTTTAATCTTTCTATTGTTGGGTGCGATCAAAGAGATCTATGGAAATGGTACCGTTACAATTGTACTCGGATCCGGCATGTCACTCTGACGAAAGAAATATATAGGTGCCAGCACCAATCGATTCCAAAATATATATCCATAAAACCAATTACACCTATCTAAACATATAATGCCAGACCCAGCCGAGCCCCCAAACTTTCATTCCCCAGCCAACATCTTCCTGCAAAAGGAAGTCTACCGTCTAGGCTCCCAACCCGGACTCCGCTCCCTCCCTCCCAGTCCCGAACGCGACTTCATCACCTTAACCTGGGGCCCTGTGATCTACCGCACTACATATGCCCCAGAATCTCAGCGCCTCATCTTACTTTACCTACGCGGCCTGAACGAGGCAATCCGTAAATCACTCCCGCGTGTTTTAGAAGGGAGTCCCGAGCAGCTCGCACGGCTTGAACAATGTTACTCGTCTAAGGTGTTTAGTTCGCAGGAGACATTGCATGGGGTTGATGAGGGGTTTGTCCGGGAGGCATTTCATGATTGGAAGGTTGCACTGTCTGTACCGGCTATTGAGCTGCCCGTACGGTTGAGGGTGTGTATGCTGATCGACGATGCGATGTTGGCGGCGATGACGGGGATAGTGGATGAAGCGTCGAGGGAGGCTGAGGATGCGGATATGTCACGGTGTCCTATAAGGGTCATTGAGGAAAATTTTCCGGATGTCAATCATCCTGAGTCTGTGTCGGCTGCCGAGGATGAGCCCTATTCCGGATCTACGACGGTGGTGCTGGGGGCACTGGTTGAGATGTATGATGGGATGAGGCAGGGAAAAAGTCTGGCGGACTACCATAAACAGGGACGTGTCTATCTGGGTGATGGGATGTGGACATGATATTCTATTGCGCTACATAATGTATGATACTCCATGATCCCATTTTATAGTATCTGCATTCTGATTGGCCATATTGATAGAAATCACGTGCTGATAACGTTTTATCGTCTCCTCCATTCCCATTTCCTCTCAACCATACCAATGCATCCCCAGCACCGTCCCTCTTGATGGCTGCGTCTACGAGCTGGCGGCCTTCCAGATGGACGCTTTTGTCTCCAGGAAGAGGCCCCGGTTGGCCCAGTCGCCCCAGCCATCGACTCCACCGACATCCACGACATCGTCCGACGAGGAATCGACGGAGGTGAAATTGGCATTGCTCTTGTCCGTTTTCCCTAATGTAAAGCAGGAAGCTCTGCTGGATACTCTGGTCTCATGCGGTGGCTCTGTCAAAGGGGCTTCATCAGTCCTCTCGACACCGCAGAATCAGCAGCAGCAGCAGCGACGAACAGCCAGCATGGAGCCCGCTACAACGACAACAAGCTCCTCAAAGAAACGAGCCACACCCTCCAGAATCCAAACATCCCTCCTCTCACACTTAAAACCGTCCCCAAAACCCAACGCCAACCTTCCATTCCCAAGAAAACCCCAACGACAAGAACAACTCCTCACCCGCAAAGGTCGGACCCTCCACCTCTACACCCCCCAAGACATAGCCACCCACACCCCCTGTACAATAATCCACAACTTCCTCCCCACCCACACAGCAACCGCCCTCCTCCAAGAACTCCTGCACGAATCCCCACACTTCTCCCGCCACAGATTCCAACTCTTCGAACGGACAGTACAAAGCCCGCACTCTGCTAGTGTCTACGTTTCTACTCCCGAGGAATACCGCCAGCAAACATCTGAGTATACATACGGTGGAACATACCGGTCGAATGTTCGGCAGGTCACGCCGCATATGCGCGACGTCTCAGCGAAAGTGCAGGATGCCGTGAACGAAGAAATAAGGAGGCGGATCCGGGATGTTTATCCCGGGGGAGAGAAATTAAGGTATCAGTCGCCGAAGACGTGGAGGCCTAATGCGGCGTTTGTGAATTGCTATGATGGACCAGCGGAGAGCGTGGGGTTTCATTCGGATGAGTTGACGTATTTGGGGCCGAGGGCTGTCATTGGGAGTTTGAGTTTGGGGGTTGAGAGGGAGTTTCGGGTTCGGAGGGTTGTTGCTGATGATGACGGTGACGACGATAGTGATACAACGGCACAAAAGCAGAAACAGAATGCACGTGCGGATGCCCAGGGACAGATCTCCATTCATCTACCCCACAACTCCCTTCTAGTCATGCATGCGGAGATGCAAGAGGAGTGGAAACATGCCATCACCCCGGCTAAGACTGTGAATCCGCATCCTGTGTCTGGGAATCGGCGGATAAACATCACTTATCGTTGGTATCGCGACTCCCTTCATCCGCGGTGTACCCCAAAGTGTCGTTGTGGGACGCATGCTATCTTGCGCTGTGCGCAGCGGAAGCGAGGAACCAGGGGCAGATACATGTGGATGTGCTATGCGGTTTTTGCCCCTGGGGGCAAAGGATGCTCATTTTTCCAGTGGGCAGAGTTTGACGATGATGGTGAACCACTATGGGCGAACAAGCCCACTGAGGAGCAGGCTCCTACGTTGACCAACTTCGTAGCTTCACAGTCATCAGACGACAAGGGTAGATAAATATAATACTTTGATCCAGTTACTTTTATACTTGCCTCAAAATACAAGACCAACAAACCAGACTTTTCACTAAAACTACATGATAACCCATAATCCAAACACCAACAGATTCCAGACAGCGGTCCTGTCATGGTCCCAACGACGCAATCCCAAACTCATGTACATCACGTACAACCGTGCAAGAACTTTCCAAGTGAACGATATTGTGGGCAGGTAACAATGTATGCCTGTACTCGAGCCGCGCGGACACAATATGCTGCGTGATGTCCTCGTGAGAGAAGTCCGTCAATAAATTCTGGAGTTGTGTCATGACTTTGTCAACAGTGGGATGGCTACTGTTGCAGATAGTGTTTCCATCAGTCACCTGTAAAGGCTGTTTGATCGAAGCCGCCGGCACTCTGATTTGAACAGGTACCATCCATTTCTCTCCCGGTCGTAGTAAATCCAAATGGCACTCCTCCAACACAGCCTGTAATTCGCACCGATCACCAGCAGTGAGACTCAGCTTCAGATCTGTCACAACACCGGGTTCGACTCCAGTACGCATGTGCTCGATCGCTGTCGATATCTTGTGTCTCAACATGGCTTCTTTCGAATCGGCATCGTAGCTATTGATATCATAGAAAATGTGCCACCCAGAAGGAATCTCGAATCCGCTGAAAGGAAATCGAAAATGTGGGGATATAGTATGAAAGCCGATTCCTTTGTCCATGGCAGGCGTGGAAAGTCGAACTGAGGGGGAGGCTGTGACGAAGAATGCATGGCAAAGTGCTGGTCGGTCCCGAAGATAGACAGTTTCCGATATCTGCTGAATTATTTTCTGCAACCCAATCTTTCTTGACCGTTGACTAGTGAGCTGATGGAGCGAAAAAACATCTATTGCGATGCGGGCAGAGTCCAGAGAATGCACGCCTAGAGGAAGAAGTAATCCAAAACCGTCTGCAGAATCTTTGTCCACATAGGCAATGGCAAATCGATCGTCAATAGATAATGAAGACACAATAGCCAGTGAGCTGACGACTATCTGTCGTAGCATGCTGATATGTATGTGAGGTCTGTAAGAGCTCGGTTAGCTATTGACTCGGGACATAGTGTTGAAAAGGGAACCTACACAATGTCCAAAATAATCACAACATCCAAAGGCGTAGGCCATCCAAGATTAACGGGCTCATTAGAACTGGCCTCTGCAGAAATGTTCACCGTAGCCCATATAGAATCAGGGCCGGTGCCAATGATAGGGGGGTTCGTGGCAGTGTTCATATCGATTCCAGTAATGGGAATAGTCCGTGGCGTCAAGATATCAGCTTTCTCGTTGATCAAAAAGTCTGTCGAGGGATAAACAAGTGGCCCTGAATCTTTCTCGGCGGTACCGTTCCCGCTGTACGTCTTTGAAGAAATGATCGGATACGAGCCGTCGCGACCGTTTGTCTGATCGAAAGAAAGGCGTCTCATTGTCGAGCTCCAGGATTTGAAACTCCAACCACTGAAAAAACGGGACTTCGTCTCCTTTCGACAGCCAGTCTCTGGGGATGTTTGCTTATCGGTCTTCTGGAGATGTCAGTGGGATCGACAAGAGCAATGAAGGTGGGTGCGGTACTTCATCAGAACCCCTGGGATAGCTGACGGATTGGCCTTCACTATCTCGATCTTGGCTTGATATTGTATAGGCTCGACTTCTTTTTCGGATCTTGATCGGTTCAGAGTTGTCACTAAAAGGGGGTGGCGATGGTGTCGTCGAGGTTGAAGAGTCGCTTGAAACCTGTCGCGAATCCAAACGTAGAGAAGAGCTTCTGCAGGGAATCGAGGGATAAGATGATCGTGATACTGAGCGGATTTCATGCTTGGAGTTCGATTGCGTCTTGATAACCCGGAGGGGCTTCGGTATGATGTCTTCCATTGGTGAGTATAGTTGGTCTGGGAAAGGAGAGGAAGACCAAAAACAAGCCACGGCGTAAGATTAGACTTGCTCCCTCACAAGGACAGGGTCACCGTACACAGAAGGAGTCGCCGAGAGTCCAGGTGTTTCAGTCGAACTGGAGGAAGTAGGATCCGAGTGCTTCCTCTTGCGTCCTTTCAGTGCTTTGAACCAGCGGAAGCGGATTCGTGGACAGCAGGAGCAACGAGAAGACCTGGAGCTCCAATACTCTGAGCAGGCAATCGCAACAGCAAGACAGCAACAGAGGACGACGATGGGGACCAGAACCAATGCGATCAGGAGGGCGGAGGTCTTGACACTGAAGGATACAACTCTTGGCATATTGCATGCGACTAAGAGAGTAAAGTAGTAGTATGCAGTGATGTGGATGAGGGAAGAAGAGAAAATCAGAAACTTGGGAAGAGATGGCAGGGGGAAACAAAGCAGCGATTCCGGGAAGGATGCTCGCATTGCTTGCCAGGAAGGAAGGTGCAATATTGTTGGATTCCGAAACAGGAAAGAGCAAGTACGCGACAGACAAGGGAACCTCAACAGGCTCAGGGTATAATGATACAGCTGAAACAGAAACCATAGTATAATCATGCAATTATTCGTGTACCTCCTCCATTCGAGGAATGATCCTCTCTTTAATCGAAGCCATACTGGCATCATCTATGCGAGAAAAGCGAATCTGCAACCTGATATCAGCAACCGCAAAACCAAGATAATTGCGACCCATGAACGTACCATCTCATCGCCCACTGCACGAGCCGAATTCCCATACAACATGGGTTCCGAGTGACTCGCCTCAACCTCACTCTGAACGCGCTTGGCCCATATCCCATCCCAATGCCAGTCGCCAGGGAGCCTTGTCTGCGGGCTTCCTCGTTTGGGGTCGTTCTTCGTCGCAATATTACTACCACCTCTATGGGCCCTCCACGCATGCCACGCGCCCGGATTCCCAGCAGCTTCTAGCGTCAGAGAATCAAGGACTGACTCATCTTCAAATGTCGATCGAATATAATCCAACAATTCCGCTACCGGTACCGTCTTCCTCGGCTCAGGATATTGCTCTATTGTTCCGTCCTCCCCTTGACCTTTTGCAGCAAATTCCGTCTTATCGTTCCCTTGACTTTCCCTCGCCGATGCAGTTGCTTCTCCCAATACCGGAACACGACCTTGGATGCTTACCGCCCTCGACGACGCGGTCGAAACCCCGCTTCTCTTCGCTCTGCCGAACCAATGCGGGAACCCATGGCGGAGGCTGAACCCGCCCGGTGGTAAACGCTCTTCATCAGTCGCGCTGACTGGGTCCTCCGTCGACGCATTCGTGCTGAAGGTGTAGGTGGTAAGGGGGACAATCAATGGATGAAAGACGTCGGTAGAGAAGGTCACCAGGGGTGGGAGATCAGGATAGGAGGCGGGGAAGCGAATCTGGAAACGGAGCACGGCTGACGCATAGGGACCTATTCGAGCGAACGAAGAATCAATCAGTACGTGAATGCTATTCCTCACTTCTCAAGCTTACCAGAGCGAACAAAGAGCACGCTGGACCAGAGCGTAGGATCGCCCGGCGTGAGGCTCACGTAGACACCAGGAGGAGCAGCATGTCTCAGACCTGCGCTGTTTGGCATTAGCGCACTGAATCTCAGAATAGCGCAGAAAAGACGACTCACAATTCAAGGAGCAATTGGTGTTTCCTCAGAGAGGGGATATTGGGCAATCTGGTTGAGGACATGGTGCTCGCCTCGATGTTTGTTAACGATCAATCGTCGCCGCGTTGGAGATGAGCGGCCACGCTTCGGCCGACTTATCTTATCGCACTATCAGCAAGTGCTCCAGTACTACGAGTACTAATAGCACCAAAGTTGATACTTAAGAGAAAGCTGAATTCGATCTTGCTACGAGGAAGTGTCATATAAACATTTATCGGATTACGTATGTACTTTATGCGAATGACAGAACAATGCACTGAGAGATCAAGTCATCAATACAAACAAACTTTTACCATAATCATGATATTTACTCGTTGAGGTGGATGTTAGTGGCTCATCTCCTGGTCACCCATTCCGTAATATTGGAAGACCATGCCAGGAGCATCAGGCGCATGGATATCAGATTGCTGCTTTGGACTGGGTATGTCAATCGGCGCCGACATCTCATTGTTAGCAGGGAACGACGGCAAATCCAAAGACTCAGGCAATTTCTCTATACCGCCTGAAAGACCAACGTCTTCCAGGCCCTCGAATGTAAGACCTTCCAAATCGTTTTGCAGCCCATCATAGCCCTCGTCAAACTGTTGCATGAATTGCGGGTCAAACTCCATTTGCGCAAAGGGGTCAATGGAGCCGCTGACGGGGGTGGACAAGGACGAGATACCAGCTGAGTGTATACCTCCCCATTCACCTGATGTCCTGGGGTTAGACGCTGTCGGAAAGGCGCCGGTACTACAGGCATAGCTTCCGGATGAGCTCCCAGGGGCGCTTGCGGCGGTAGATGATCGACCAGTCCGGAGTGCTGGGCTTTGGAAGCCTGACAAACTGGCGCGGGGGCTGTACGGATCTTGTTGGTACGTTGTCCTCGGAAAAGCGTTGGTTTCGATGGGCGGCTGTCGCAAACCACCCTGCGCTGCAAATGGTGGTTGCATGCCCAGATTATCGAATTGGATTTGGTCGGAGTTAGGAATGAGTCCAGTATCGCGCTTGAGTGCATTCAACCAGACAGGGTTATCAGCACCGGTCTGGTTCCACGGATCATCGTTTCCGTATATAATTCTTCGAGATTCGTCTTGTAGCATTTGGTCGGTAGGACTGATGCCAGCTGCGAGGCTCTTGTGGATGTAGGCTGTGAGTTCGAGTTGAAGACGGTGATAGCAGTTAGAATCATCAAGCCTGCCCTTGAGACCTGCAGAGAACCCATTGAATGAGCTATCTGAGGGAGCCATAGCATGCGAAGTTTTAAAGGGGTTCGGTGTCTTTCTCTCGTGCCCGATCAAGTACGGCGGCACCGCGCTCTCAACACGACTTTGCACAGATGGTTCGAAGCCCCAATCGCCCTGCCACTGTGCCATGTCTGCGCCGTTCTTAAAATGTGCTGCCAAGTGGTCAACTCGTTCTTTCCAAGTGGTGAAGGTTGCCGAACAAAATCCGCAACGAGACTTGATCTCTGTGGTAGTGCTGCGCCACTTGTCCATAGAAGGATGGAATTTGACATTGTGCATCAGGCGTAAGTGCTGGTTGAGATGGTCTTTGCGAAAGAAAGTCCTTTCATGGGGCATCTTTTCGTGGCACAGGCTAAAGTCGTGAGATATCAAATGGTCATCATCCGGATCGGAGGCCATACAGAACACGCAGCGACGTGTACCGTCAATAATTTCAGTACCACCTTCGGGAGAGCATGTCCATTTCTCTAGAGCCAGATGAAGGGATTTTTCGTGCCGTTGCCAGTCGTACTTTGTCGGGAAGGAGTCTGCACAGAATGTGCATTGGAATATACGGGCACTCCGGGCCTTCTGCTGTGCAAATTCATTCACGGGAGCAGAAACCTTGCGACGACGCCGACGATCTTTCCTTTCCATTGAGCCGAAGGATCCCAAGGAAGATCGGTGGGAGAAAGCAGATGCGAAAGAGAAGTCAGACATAGAGGAGTGACTGGTTTCGAAGCTGCTGACAGAGCCGGTTGCAGGTTGTCGATTGGAATTGGCAAGGCTTGAGTCATCGTTGCTAGACCCAGTTTTCCGAGAAAGGGAACGTACGTGTCCCACCGGCTGAGACGGACGTGGTTTGGAGGGATCCAATGGGGTGGTCATCAGGGCACGAAGAATATCAGACTTAGCGGCAGGTTCATGTTCTGGTGGAGAATGCTTCCATCTTTCCATCGGTGTCATGAGTGACATGTCGGGTTCTTGGCCAGGAATATCTTGAGCCGGAGAGGCACTGATTGCAGAGCGGACCTTGCTGCGCCGTCTGGCATTGGCAAGCCAGTTGGAGATCTGAGTCCTCTTCAAACCCGTGCGCTCCTTCAATTCCTCTTTCTCCTGCTCATTCGGATAGGGATGTTCGCGATGGTTGTACAGCCAAGTTTTCAGGACGCGAACCGCTTCTCGGGACAGTCGAGCGTTGTTCTTCTTCGACCGTGCTTCCATTTCTTCCGGAGTCAGCACACCTGTGAGAGACTTCATCGCTCGCTTTCCTGTTAGACCGCCAGTAGGAATGTCCACGTTTTCAGAGACAGTGTGTAAGGTGTCCAGGAACTTGCCAGGCTTTTTGGCGGTCGTGAAGCTGCATTCGCGGTAAAGAGAGATGCAGCATGTACAGGCCTTCTGCATCACACCTCGTCTCGCAACAAAGCAATCGAACCCCATCCGCGCGCAGAAATCGCAGGGTTCTTTGGTCCGAACTATCGGAAACATTCCAGTCTCCGAGGGAGGTTCGACAGCAGCATCTGGGGCCTGCTGCTCAGTGGCGTCCTGCTCTGGAGGGTCATTGGGAAGCCCCTCCAACGATTGGTCCAACATAAGCGAATCTTGACGAGCAATGGCGTCAATTTCGTCTAATTCAAGCTGATCCGAAGCCACATCATCATCCTGGGTAAAGGAGTCATGGGAAGCACCTTCGAAATCGAAGTACTCCATTACTAATCGACCAAACCGAGAGAGACCAAGAATCAACTGTGCTCTGAAATGACACTGAAAGATAAAAGGAGAAAAGAGTCAGACGAGCACGATTAGAGAGGAGAAAAAGGTATAAAAAGCAAACCGGAAGTACCTTTGAGCGTCGTGGAACAGCAAATTGGAAGGGGGGAGGTCCCATACGGAGGATGCTTCTTTCTCCGGAGTACGGAGTAGCAGCGGACCAATCGTCTACCTACCCTTTGGAGGCATGTAGGTGTGGAAGGAAGATAAGCCCCGTTTTTCTGCGTCGAGTCATCATCTTTGCTCCATTGACCATCGTTGTGACCGGAGATCGTACCAAACCGTGGTTTAGTGTGGATTTATATCAGGTGACCTGCACGCCCTTCGAATGACAACGCCATGCCTGTTTGGGTTTAGAGCCACGCCTGCGGAGATTCCTTCGACAGGGAAAGGCGTGATTCACTGCAACGATATCGGAGGGGCTGATAGCATATTATGCGGCATGAGATGAGGAAATGTGTAGCTTACAAGGAATACAACGGTTCAATTCAATAGTGAGGTCATTGAGCATGGATTGTCAAAGTTGAGATCCATGGCGATTCGTCTGTCAACTTCCTAATGCGGTAAGCATACTCCGTACTCCGGCCTTGGGATTGTACTCCGTAGCCCATTGGCGTGGAACCCAGTCGTATTATATACTATACAGATATTCCTATAAGAATTGAACTATGACTATCGATCGCTTCTCAATTGACCCCAGAATCTCAGGATTAATGTGGCTTCCCCCACACGTGATATTGCGGGGCGGATACAATGAATCACTGCTTAGCAAATGTCAGCTGTCATAGACCTCCAGAGCAGACCTTCAGAGTAATGGCTCTTTCAGCCTAGTATGTTGTCTGAAATGAAATTCCTCGAATCGTTAAATTTTCATGGAACGCCCTGCCATCCAGCGGTTTTTCCCGCACCGTTGGGCATAATCACGCGTCTTGCGGGAAGAGATGATGGACCTACTGTCACAGCAAAATTAGAAGCATGGCTTCTATAGAGATACTGGATACCTCCCTGGTGACATGTTTCCTCGAGGCAGGATTCATTGATGCGGAAAACAGCGACATTGCTTTTGATGTCAACCATTCACAGGCAGGAAACGAGGAGTCAAGAGATTGGGCTAACACGAAAGAAACGATCTGGTCTTGATACAGTCCTCTTAATATGAAATAGGGAAAACTTCTCTGCCCTAAATATGCTCGACTTACCCATACATCAGCTTAAGTGACTGGGGTTTGATATCCTCTAGCTACCCGATGCTTTACACTTTGCCTATTTCGAAGAGTACTCTGGGTCCAATCCATTGTATAACGACTATCTTTGAGAGATGAAAGAGTTTTCATATTCATATGCATATCTCTCCGCCTGTATAGAAGTTGTGTTCCCGTTATCATGGTCAATGAATGGTTACCCGCACTAGCGGTCTTCTGCATGCTTTCTTTTACCTAGTAACACGCCTATAGCTTTAAGTAATCACCAAATTATTGTCCTGAAAATTATCATTAGGTAGTTATAGGGAGGATTCGGGTCTATTCTCGAGTTTCCTGTGAAAGATGGGAGGACGAGGAATCAGAGGTATATATCGATCCACTGCCAACCATGTACTCCGTACTCTGTGGAAGACTCCAGCGTCTCGTCTTCGAAACTCATCGAGAATCCCTTCTCAAGGAAAACTAGCAACGGGATTTGTAAATCCTTATTCAAGTACTCTGTACTGCAGTCGTGTTCTTAATGTGGTCGTTGATCGTGATGGAGACGGCGATAGCGGTGGATGCGCCACTGCGTCATGGATAGATATATTTTTACGGACCATAACACCGAAGTCGTGAGTGTGAAAGATAAAAAGAAATATAACGTATTTGAAACTATTCTTCCCGATTTTTAGCTATGTCTCCGGCAATCTACAGTGTAAACTGCCAGGACACTGTTGTGGTCGGGTAGGGTGAGGTCATTGCATCTGAACCGAGGTCTCTTATCCCCGGGTTCATGTTCTTTGCTGCTTGAACTTCTACCTCTACTCTGTACTTCCACACGACAACCACCATGCATGTTGGCCCACTCATGAATTGGCGCGGATTTTAGAAGATATTCAACAAACTCGCACAAATAACTGTCCGTTGTTTCTCTGCTGTCATCTTTTGATCCCCTTCTCGGCCTTTTGAACGCGAATCATGCTCCGCTTCCGCACCGAGGGCTACAACGGCTGTGCGGTCAAATACTCCCCCTTCTTCGACAATCGGCTGGCTGTTGCGGCATCAGCTAACTATGGACTCGTCGGAAATGGCCGATTGTATATATTGGAACTGACTCCCAATGGGATTGTACCGGTCAAATGGTTGTTATCCATCCGCGCTCGCTGTGACCATCCCGCCGCTGACTTCAACGCTTATTGCCAGGTTTACCACCCAAGATTCCCTCTATGACCTCGCCTGGTCGGAAATCCACGAGAATCAGGTCCTCACGGCATCCGGAGATGGCAGTATCAAGCTCTTCGACAACAACCTGAACGATTTCCCCATCCAGAACTGGAGAGAGCATAACCGCGAGGTTTTCAGCGTGCACTGGAATCTAGTCGCCAAAGACCGCTTCTGCTCCTCCAGTTGGGACGGTACCGTGCGCGTATGGTCGCCTCATCGTCCTCAGTCCCTTATTACGCTCCCTACGCACAGTTGCACCTACTCCGCCGCCTTCTCGCCTCATTCCCCCGACATCCTCTCCTGCGTCACCTCCGACTCCTACGTTCGCATCTTCGATCTCCGCACCCCCGCCTCCGCCTCCAACCATCTCATACTTCAGATTCCGATCCATGCCGCGCCCGTATCGCCCATACCGGGTAAACCGGGCGTTCCTCCTGCAGCATGTCCCCCATCTGAAGCGCTGACGCATGACTGGAACAAATACCGTCCGTCCGTCCTGGCGACGGCGGGCGTTGACCGTACCATCCGTACATTCGACATCCGTGCGCCACAACAGGGTCCCATGGCTGCGATGATCGGACACGAATATGCCGTCCGCAAGCTGGCCTGGTCGCCGCATCTGTCCAATATCCTTCTCTCAGGAAGCTACGACATGACCTGTCGCGCGTGGAGTGACGGGTCAGACGCTGGGATGGGTGATATGGACGTAATGCGCTCGGGACCTGCTCCGGCTATGGGTATGGAGCTGGGACGGATGGGTCAGCATACTGAGTTTGTGACGGGCGTGGACTGGTGTATGTTTGGGAGTGAGGGATGGTGTGCTAGTACGGGATGGGATGAGAATCTTTTTGTGTGGGATGTCCGAGCAGCTATGGGTGCATGAACCGCATTGGGTAGATAGATTGCCATGAGATACCATATATTTTATTGGGCATTGAATGTTTATTTTTGTATATCAGTTTCCCAACACAGTTTTTAGCGCTATATCATTCAAGTGGTATTCATTTGACCTTCGTCAAGTCTATACTGTCACATAGTCCACAATGCGGTATTTATCCTCATACCATCATCGACCATTTGTTTTTTGGGGGCGCACCTCCCGATCTAGGAGCATGTAGTTCCAGGTATAACGGTCGCGGCGCCACCCAACTTCGACAACGAATGCCAGAAACAAGACGTCTCATCATTAACCCAACGATTAGGAGACAGCCTATTTTGCCAATCTCGACTCCACCTTCTTCCTCTCCGCATCCCGCACATGAGCGATCTCCTCCCTCGTAGAATCAAACGCCACATGCACCTGGTTAAACGGATTCTCATCACTTTTGTCGAACTCCTTCCTAATGAGATCAATCCGCTGCTGTCTCCTAAGACCCGGGTGCTCCTCCTCAACCTCAGGCATGCGACGCGCCTCATACGCAGCATAGGCGGCCTTGAATCGCCGCTCCGGGTGCCGGTCGATCTTGGAGGTATCCTTGTTCGTGAGCGACAGGGCGTCCAGCGCGTTGTCGATACCGGTGGCGTTCAGAGCGCTTCCCTTGCGGTCGGCGGGGGAGTCGTCGAGCTGGGAGAGATCTAGGCCGCGGGACTTCTTGGGGGCTGCTTGCTTGTTACCCTTGCCGCCCTTGGAGGGCTGGGATGCTTCTTCGGCGGCGAGTTGAGCGTCGCGTTCGGCCTTCTTGCGGGCTGCCTCGGCCTTCTTGGCTTCGGCTTCTTCTCTATTTTGTGGAGGCGTTTGGTTAGAGGTTGGGTTCGGAGTAAATGTATGGTTGCGACGGGCTTACTTCTTGGAGTTACCCCCCTTGGCTCCCTTCTGCCATTGCTTGTCCTCTTCAGCTGCTCGCTTGGCATCCTCCGCTGCCTTCTTGCTTGCGGCCGCATCCGCTTTCTGCATCGCACATCGTCAGCTTTAGTCACATTATGCGCTCCGAGCGCAGGTACGTAGAGTAACTCGAAAGCGGGGGCGGGGTTGAAGAAAAAAAAGGAAAAGGAAAAAAGAGGATCATACACGGGCCTGGCCAGCGGCCTTCTTGGAGTTCTCGCCAACGTTCTTCTTGCCTCCCATTTTGGCTGGTGATGTGGAGAAACAAAGTGGTGTCGTCTGCTCAGGAAAGAGACAAAACAAGATGTTGTGACGACGTATCGGACGAGAATCCTCTATGGGCCTCCGGCTCCGGCGGCGGGATGACTAAAGCGTGAATGGCATGTGATTTGGGAGCCCTATGGACGATTTGCCAGAATAAGGATGTGGATTGCTATCCAAGCTTTAGTAGACACTTACTATGACCTCTACATATCATATTTCCAGTTTTTGAGGTCAAATAGTGCTCTTTGCATGCATCTGCAAAAGCGTACCCCTTTAAAGCTCGCCGCTAGCGCCGTTCCGCTCTCCGCCTTTCTCCAACTTCCGCTCCGTGAATCTCGTTCGTCTCTGGCTCCTCCATTCGACTCTCTTCGATAGCCAGTTGGTAACCACTCATTTCTGCCTCGATTTGGTAGCATCTGCTGGCCTGTCTTGATTACTGCATTTGTTATTATGTTATAGCCGTTCCGCCATGCAGTTAATCCTCAGGCTCCTTCTCACCCTTTCCTTCCTCTTCCTCTGCATCCTCCCGGCCTCAACGGAGCATACGTCGAATTGGGCCGTTCTAGTCTCGACCTCGCGCTTCTGGTTTAACTACCGCCACCTCGCCAATGTCCTTTCACTTTACCGCACTGTGAAGCGTCTCGGGATTCCCGATTCGCAAATCATTCTGATGTTGCCTGATGACATGGCCTGCAACCCTCGAAACGCTTTCCCCGGAACCGTGTACAGTAACGCAGACCGTGCGGTGGACCTTTACGGAGACAACATCGAAGTCGACTATCGGGGCTACGAGGTGACCGTCGAGAACTTCATCCGTCTCCTCACCGACCGCCTGGACGAGGATGTGCCACGCAGCAAGCGACTTGGTTCCGATGCGGGGAGTAATGTTCTGGTATACATGACTGGGCACGGAGGGGATCAGTTCCTGAAGTTCCAGGACGCAGAAGAGATTGGCGCATGGGATTTGGCGGACGCATTTGGCCAGATGTGGGAGAAGAAGCGCTATCATGAATTACTGTTCATGATCGACACCTGCCAGGCGAATACGATGTACACCCACTTCTACTCGCCCAATATCATCGCGACGGGATCGAGTGAGCTTGACCAGTCTTCTTACTCCCACCATGCGGATAATGATGTCGGTGTTGCGGTGATTGACCGATGGACATACTACGTGCTGGAGTTCCTCGAAACCCAGGTGACGAGCGCCAACTCGAAGCTGACGCTGGGTGACTTGTTCGACTCTTATGATGAGTCCAAAATTCATTCTCAGCCAGGTGTGCGGTGGGATCTGTTCCCCGGCGGCGAGCAGGAAGGGCGTCTCCGCACTGTGGTGGATTTCTTCGGGAACGTCCAGAACGTGGAAGTGGAGAATGCAAATGCCACCGATCCTGGCTCACTTCAAGAGGATCTGGCTGAAATTGCACGGCTGGTGGAGAAATGGCGCAAACGAGATCAGGAGTACTTGACGACCCGCAGCGATGCATCCAACCAGAGCAACAGCCAGGCACCTCAATCCAATACAGAATCGCGGACCCTATCCTCTTACTTTCCGCAACGCAAGAATGTCGGGCCTGCTAAGATGAATGAGGAGAATTGCTGGCAAAAGCGGCTCGTGGGGGTCTCTGTGCTCGGTGCATGTGCTGCCGCGTGGTTTGCCGGATCGGTCTTGGGCAGGACCTGACCCGACTTACACACATAAAATTATTTCGATCTATGCAATCTTCGACGGAAATTGTCATATTACCTTAATGGGAGTACTGTAATGCGCGTAAGGTGTTTTTGGCGTCGATGTCTGGAATCATTATACCCTTTTGTGTACAGATAACACTGCAATTCATGTACCATTCTTCTAATTCCATAACATAGCCTTATATTCCTGAAGAATTGAATCTAAAACAATTCATCGCCATGGGAATAATTGAACAATGAATGCAGCAAAGGGCGGGGCTTGGCGCTGTTCTCCGCACGTGCCTCGACGCGTCGCGAGTCTTTCCCTTCCCATCGCCCCGGACAGCGTTTGTTATTGATACGATTCAATCCCTCTCAAATTCACCAAACTGAACTGCCAAAAAAGCGAAGAAGGGGACGACGAGCCTGGAAGGGGGAACCCCGGGTGACAAGCGTTTTCCTATTTTATATCTACATACAGTCTTATTGCTTATTCCGCGCGTTGCTTCCTGGGAGTCAGTCGCTCACTGACGACTCCCTGGTTTTTGCGATGTATCTTCCGCGCCAACTCATATCACACCTTTACTTACAGCTCCTCCGATCGCACCATCCTCTCTCCCCTCCCGTGCTAATCCTCGTCGCCCTCGAACCCGACGCCCTCTGCGCCTGTCGGATTTTCACGGCCCTACTCAAACGCGACTACATCCCGCACAAGATCCAACCGGTAGCCGGATATGGCGACCTCGCTCGCGCAGGCGAAGAATTGGTTAAGCCCATGCAGACCAAGAACGGGGGGGCCGGCGGCGTCGTGGTCTGTCTAGGGGTGGGTGGTTTGGTGGATCTTACTGAGATCCTGGCGTTGAGCGATCCGGAAGACGAGATGGAGGATTTGGGGGGAGTGGAGGTTTGGGTGTTCGATGCGCGGCGGCCGTGGAACTTGAGTAATGTGTTTGGGGGACAGCCTGTGCTGGGGCAGGAGGTTGATGTGCGGGCTCGGATGAATACGCGCGGTGTTGACAAGGGGTGTATAACGCCCTCGTACGCGTCTGGGAATGGGGGTATTGTGGTCTACGACGATGGTGATATTGAAGAAGAATTGAGCAAGGAGCGGGAGGCGTATTCGGCGCTACTGGAGATGCCGGAGGTGGATGATGATGAGGAGGGAGATCTTGGGTCTGATAGTGAAGATGACGATCAGCCAAGACCAGGGAAGAAGCGCAAGTCGTGGTCAGGGAGGGAAGATGAGGATGAATCGGACGAAGATGACGGGCCGCCTCGTCAACGGAGGAGAAGCAATTCGGTGCGGATTGAATGTTGTGCGTTTGCTGAGAGATTGTGCTAATTGTGTTTTTTTAGGGCTCGTCATTCCTCATTTCATCTCCCAGTCGCCCACGACAGCGTCCACACGATTCCTCGAATTCCTCGCGTTCCGTTACTCCAACCTCAGATTCACCGTCCCCTGCAGAACCCAAGCAACCATCTGCTCTTTCATTGAAACGACGTCTCATCCGAATGAAACGAAAGCACGAAAGTGTACTCCACGCCTATTATTCCGCCGGAACATCGTATTCGGAACCTATATCATCCCTGGTCTACTCCCTCGCGTCTGAGCTCGGTCGTGAAGATAATGACTTGCTTTGGTTGGCCATCGTGGGTGTCTCTAGCTTGGAGCTTAGTGGTCGTACAATGTCTGGTGTTGGCATTTCCGATTCCTCGGAATCTGGAGGATTGGCTGGCTGGGGTGGAGAACGAGGCGAACATATCCGCCAGATCTTACGAGACGAAGTACATCGATTGAACCCGCCGGATCCTTACGAACGAGATCGAGATCTTCGAGGGGAAATCAATGGCGTTATTCCGACAACGGCAAGATCACCGACAGATAAATCCATCCGTCTTTCTCCAGAACCCCGGTTTATTCTTGTGCGGCATTGGTCATTATATGAGAGTATGCTTCACAGTCCGTACTTGTCATCACGGTTGCATGTATGGACTGAGACCGGCAAGAAACGGTTACATAAACTGTTAGCCAAGATGGGTATTAGTCTGAGCCAATGCCATCAGAACTATACCCATATGGACATGGAGTTGAAAAGGGTGTTACGACAACGACTACTTAAATATGCACCTATGTATGGGTTAGATGGGTTAGTTCCCCAAGAAGCATCAGGACACGCCACTTCTCGCGAGGGATGGGGTTTTGTCCGCTGCTGGGGCTGGAAGGCTTGCCTTTCTGCTACTGACGTGGGTGTTATTATCGGTGCTATCCTAGAAGTGGGACCGGAAGAGCTTGCCGCCGGCTGGGATACAAGACGACTACCGCGACCGAGGAAATCCAATGATGATGTCCCGGATGGGTCTACTGAATCCGACCTATCCAGCCTCCTACCTCGGTTCTGGAGTGCATACGATGCCCTATCTCTCACCTCTGATTCTCCTACTCTCCTTCTCGAAGCACTTCCCTTAGCCCAACATCTTCACCGTGCTATTCTACAAACCGGCACGTCGTTACTTTCGAAACACCAGATTCGACATTTGCGAGCATTCCGCATCGCGGTTGTCAAGGACGGACCGGATGTCAGACTGTTCACGAATCCGGGGGCACTGACCAAACTTGCACTTTGGATTGCCGAAGCCATTCGTGTCCAAGAGCGGGAACGAAGCGGCACTGTCAAAGTCGGCAAGAAGCGCGCCGCAGGAACTCCCCTCGTTCTAGCTGGGCTGGACGAGGACCGAGACCTATACGTGGTCGTGGGAACCGGCGGAGGCGGAGGCATCGTTGACTTTTCTGCTATGCACAAACGGCAGGAAGAGCGCCTGAAGAAGAAGGAAGCCAAGGAGAAAAAGCAACGGGAACGATCAGAACGCCGGGCCAAGCGTGCCGCGGAACGGCTCAAACGCAATGAAACTGGCGAAGAGGAGGACGAGGAAGAGAGCGAAGAGGAATCGTCATCCGAGTCCGAGTCCGAATCCGACGATGAACAGGATATACGCGCGGACAGACATCTCTTGCGGAATCGATTCGGTATTGCGTTCCAGGAAGTGGTGCAGGAAACCAACGCGCGAGTCCGGATCGATAGCTTCGAGCACTGTGTAGTCGAGGTGCAAAAGGAGGATCTGGGGGGGTTTCTCGAAGCGTTGAGTTTCCGCAGTGTCGTCGGTTGATCCTTTTACCTCTGTTGTTGTCATCGTTTCTGCTTTTCTTTCATCACTTGCCGATTACCCTCATTTGCGTTGTTTTTCATTGTGTTTTATGCATGGGATTGGTGGTTGGGGAGTCGGACAGTAAAGGAAATGGTTTCTCAAGGGAACAAAATGAGATTATATGTGTAATGACCGGCTGCAATCTTTGTATTCTTTTTTCTTGTCTTCTCATTCTTGGTTTGGGGCTCGATTCCTTTCATTTGGTTGCTTTCCTTTTCTCGTCCTGCATTTGCTGTTGCTTCAACCGACCAGCAATATTTGCATCCTTGTTCGATCTTGACCATGATGGTTATTGCATATTGTATCTGATTTTCCACATACAATGTTGTCTTCTTTTCTCTTTCTTTCCTTGCTGTTTATAACCGAGAAGACCCCGGGCTTTAGCATGACCTTAATAGACTGAATAAGACTGGTTTCAGATCATAGCAGATGACTAGGGCTGTGTCTAGTATAACCGTGAGGTTTATCATTGAATGTACATAAAGACATGTCTTTATTCACTGAGGGTGCTATTCCACTAGGGTTCTTGCATCTATTCCGGGCCAACCATACTGCCCCGCCTCTCATTCACCTTGCCAATGTCTTTGCATGCTGCATCTCGCTTCTCTTTCTTTTTCTCCTCCTTCTCCTTGTCCCCCTTTCTATCATCTCGTCTCTTATCTATCATCTTACAGCCGGTCCATTGTCAACATCGTCGTTTCCCAGCGTCTAGTCCACATCGTCACTTTTCCCATTCTACTGAATAGCTTCTGTTAAACATTGGGCGAGGGGGATGGTCCAAAGCGGCAGCATGAGTATCGCAAAGGAGGCTACCACCTACCTCGATGATATCTTTAACAAATGGTACAAGGTAATCGGAAAGCTGGCATATACGTTATGGTTTCGGTTTAAGGGGTTGAAGACAGCCAGGAGTTCTTGGATTCGCCATACTTTCGTTATGTTGAAGAAGGAAGGCGAATGCTGGTGTTCCGATGTATCGCATGGTACCACAACGGCGTCGAGCATCAGGGCACGAACGGGGTTCATCTGTACCTTACGTCTCCAGTTATAATGTGTGACGGCCAGGACATCACATATGGATTAATTGGTCATTTGAAGAAGGATAGAAAGCCTTGTGATGTGGAATATGTGCGGTCGGTTTCTGAAAAGACCTTGTTAGGGTTGGAACTCCAGCATCAACGGGGTATTGTTCATACTGACTTGAAGCCTGCGAATATCTTGTTTTCGACTGCGGGAGTCAGACAATATGATGAGCTTATGAGACCTGCTCTCAATCCTGCTGTACTGTTGGAAGGGGTGGAGCGGGATGATAATGCTCCAAAGTATCTGGTATCGCCACAGCAGCGTCGGGTGCGTCTGGATAGTATGAAGACGTCTAATATATTGGCTAAGGTTGGTGATTTGGCTGGAGGTAAGCCACATCAATTATCACAGATATACAAGTTCTAATATGTTGTTACAGCATTACGAAGTGACCAGTTCGATCGGATACTAGTAACCCCACTAGCCTTGCACGCTTCTGAACTAATTGACCAGAGGCCTTGGGATGACAAAATTGATATCTGGACTTTGGGTTGTCTAGTATGTTGACTACTCTACCCTGAATCGAATTCTTTCATTAACACATGTATCCAGATAGTCGAACTAGTGGCACACGAGACCTTAAATATTTGAGGCTGTAGCTTGGCGCTGCACCAAGGAACAGATCGATGAAGAGCACCGTTATGAAATCGAACAGGTGCTTGGGAACTACACCAAGCACTTGATGGATAGGTTACCGTCCGATTTTGGTGATGAGAATATCCAGAGTCTGGCTTCATTCTTTCGATGTTGCAGCGCGATCCTCAGAAGAGGATGTCGACTGCTGAGTTACTTCGCCATCCTTTTTTGACTGCTAGAGAGTTGAATTAAGCTATTCATTGGTGCAATAGTTACATTAGATAGGGCAACGAGGAATAACATTGCTTAAAGGGCGTTTGCATCATAGTCGGAGTTCTGGCCGATCTCCCCACATAGTTCCCCGCGATTCTTTGCGATGTCTTCTCCGGTCCTCACATTATTTGAACATTGTCTATACAATTCTACTACGAAGCAAAAACACAAAGAAGGCAGAAGGAAATTCAATTACAACAACCACAATGCCATCGCCTCAAGTCTACCCAGTCCTCCCCCGCGCCGACACCCTAGCCCAACTCCCCCCCGAATATCCCACTGACGCACAAGACCAAATAACGCACCTCCTCTCAACATCCTCCCTAAACCGCCTCGTCGTCCTCGACGACGACCCAACCGGAACCCAAACCTGTCACGATATCTCCGTCCTCGCCGTCTGGGACATTGACACTCTGGTCGAGGAGTTCCAGCGCCCCTCCCCGGGCTTCTTCATCCTAACAAATTCTCGCGCACTCCCGCCCGCAGAGGCAGAAATTCTGATCTACGAGATCTGTCGGAACGTAGCACAAGCCGCTAAAGCTACCAAACAAATTGTCGATATTGTCCTCCGCAGTGATAGTACGCTACGAGGCCACTTCCCGCTCGAGGTGGATGTCGCGCAGTCTGTGTTCGGGGAGGCGGATGCGTGGATCCTAGCGCCGTTTTTCTATCAAGGGGGTAGATTTACTATCAGTGATGTGCACTATGTTGCGGAGGGGGAGAGGCTGGTTCCGGCCGGAGGGACGCAGTTTGCAAAAGATGCGACGTTTGGGTATGAGAGTTCGAATCTGAGTGATTATGTTATGGAGAAGGCGCCTGGACGGTTTAAGTCGGAGCAGTTGCATTCCATTTCTATTGGGGATATTCGGAATGGAGGTCCGCAAGGGGTTTGTGAGAAGCTTTTGGGTATCTCTGGGGGAGGGGTGGTGATTGTCAATGCGGCTGCTGAGTCGGATATGCATGTTTTTGTGGCTGGGTTGCTGTTAGGTATGCTTTTTACGTCCACCGGTCTGGATACGCTATTCTAACGGATCTGTAGCCGAAGCAAAGGGAAAGCACTTCCTCTACCGCACAGGCGCAGCGTTCGTATCCTCCCGTCTAGGAATCCGCTCTAAGGCACCCATCATAGCAAATGAACTCCACCTACCCTCTCCCAGAAATACAGGCGGACTGATACTCGTCGGTTCCTATGTCTCCAAGACCACCGCGCAGGTGCACACATTGATCAACCGCAGAAAGGAAGACGGCAAAGAACTAGCCATAATCGAAATCAAGGTGGAAGAGCTTCTTGAATCACACGAATCCGCACTTCGCACGATCCAGAGCATCGTCAAAGAAACAGAGCAATATCTCCAAGCTGGGAAAGATACATTGGTCATGACGAGCCGGAAACTCGTAACCGGCGACGACAAAATATCCTCCCTGGCAATCGGCACGACTGTCGCGGAAGCAGTCGTGAGAGTACTGCAAGAGATTGAAGTACGGCCGCGGTATATCATTGCAAAGGTATATTACTATCCTCTTCTTTCTGATACGCAGTACTAATATCGTAGGGCGGAATCACCTCATCCGACGCCGCTACTAAAGGCCTTAATATCAAGCGTGCGCTGGTCGTCGGACAAGCTGCACCGGGTGTACCACTTTGGCGATGTGATGAGCATTCATCCAGGCACCGGGGTGCTCCGTTTGTAGTCTTTCCGGGAAATGTGGGGAGTGAGTCGACGTTGTATGAGCTGGTGGAGGCGTGGCATTGATTAGGGCTTATGCTTTGAATATTGTGGACGTGTACGTATAAAGTGAGAATGGTTATTGCTTATATACAAGATAGTTTAACTAGAGACCCGTAACATTCGATTGAATGCCTCGTATAGGAGTAGAACCTAGTTATAGCCAGCCCCTCAAAGGATGTGAAAACACCAACCGTACTGGGCACGAGAAGATGATAACTCGTGACTTTCATCTGGCCTGCTTCCTGTATATATGTACCTATACGAACTTGATTTTCTAGAGCGACCGTAACTTTCCCCTTCCGGATGCCGCCGCTTTTACGAGGGCGCTCAGGGGCTTGCTCAGTGAGTATTCTCTGTCACCAGTCAGTACTCAGTGAGCACTCAGGGCCTGCTCAGGGCACGCTCGGTGATCAGTCAACTCAGCCACCTCATATAAATCAACTGCTTGGTGGCTAACTTTTGCCTCACAAGAAGAATCTTCACCTTGTCGAGGGTTGACATGTTGCAACTTAACAAGTAACCTCTAGTCTGTCTGTTCCCAAGGAATGTGTGAATGGCTCTATTTCTTCGAAATATTGTTGAGCGGAACTGATGGACAGATCACAGAAAGATTAGAAGTATTGATATTTGCTCTCAAGGTCAGGGGGAGGTGGGGTTAGGATGAGATGATTCTTGGTCCCTGTCAATGCTGGCTCCCACCGGGCCGCAGTCATGCTTAACTAAACAAGGCTGTACGTGACGGACGATCCTCCGCCCCTATTCCTGCTAACTAAGTGTCGGAACCAAGGGTGTAGTGGACATATGGCTCAACCAATGGAAGCGCAAGAGGTCTGAATTACTGTATAGCTCCTATCTGGCATTTAACTAACTAACTTATGAGGGCAAGCTGACTAACACAAAACAATCGGCAATTTAGATAGTCCACCTCCGAGCTATGGATTCCGACATCAACCAATCAACACATTTTAGTGGGCAAGCGTCGTTGATTCGATGGGTGGTCTATCGGCTCAGCTAACTATATAACTACCGGGCAGAAAGCGAGGGCGGTGAGGCACGTGACCCGCTGGGTACTAACACCCCCCCTCGCCCGAGCTGGGTGCCCGGAGATCAGAGGTTCTAAATACACATCAAAACGCATACACAATAAAGCAGAAGAATAAACAGGCAAAAAAAAATCAATCAAGAAGTGAGAAAGTAGTGAAAGTACATCGAACAAGAAAGGGTGCAAAGGTATAGGGGCTGAACGATTGGCTGCCCAAGTGAGGTGCCGAGATGTCGAATGCCTATTATTGAGCAATTAAATCTTCCCTTCTTTAACAACTTTCTTCATCCGCAGTATTGTCTGTTTGATGATGTTTATCCATATTGATGAGATGAAAGAAGTGGCGATGGGCTGGAGCGTTGAGGATCTTGGTAAGTCCATCTGCCGGATTCTCCTTGGAGCGAATGCTTTCAACGCTGACTAGGCCTAAAGCTTGCAGGTCTCGTACATGATGAAATCGCACGTCGATGTGCTTCGAGCGTTTAGTTCCTTCTGTTGAAGTTAACGCAATAGCGCCCTCATTGTCCATATAGAGCTCTAGTGGTGGAGTTTCATGGCCAATCAGGCCCATTTCAAAACAAAGACGGCGAAGCCAAACAGCTTCCTTGGCTGCCTCAGAGCCAGCCATATATTCGGCTTCATTGCTGCTTGTCGCCACGCAGGTCTGGCGCTTTGATTGCCAGGAGATAGGCGATCCACCAAATAGGAAGATATATCCGCCAATCGACTTCCGGTCTGAGTTGGGGCCTGCCCAGTTGGAATCCGAGAATCCCTGCAGCTGGGCAGTGACGGTTCTTTGTGTATGCGGGTAATAGATGAGACCTTCATCAATAGTCCCCTTTAGGTAACGTATGACATGAAGAAGTGCGTTCCAACATTTCCTGGTTGGTGCAGTGTTGAAACGGGCTAATAGGCAAGCTGCCTCAGCAATGTCAGGTCGGGTTTTCACTGCGAGCCATTGTAACTTCCCAGTACCACGTTGGTATTCGCGGGTGATGATGGTACTGTCGGGTAGATCATCTATCATCAAACCTGTCGGTAGGGGGTAGGCTGTGAGTGAGCTTTCTCAAGGCCAAATGATTTGATGAGTTCCTTGATATATTCGCGCTGATTGAGGTAAATACAGCCGTCTTCGGACTTCACTTCCATGCCAAGATAGTATGTCATATCGCTAACATCTTTGACTTCCCATTCATTGGCTAGGGCGTTCTTCGTCCATTCAATATCCTCAGCACGCTCAGCGACAAGCTGAAAATCATCGACGTGGGTGGTAATATAAAGATGTGGGCGTGTTTGATGAATGAAGAGTCCAGCATCATATGGACATGTCTTGAAGCCCAAGCGGTGAAATACTGCAGTCATGGTGTCATACCATATGCGGGCTGCAGGGGTAAGGCCATATATTGAATTCTTTAGCCTCCAGGCGAGGCCATCGCCCTCTTCAAATCCAATTGGCTGACGCATGTAGATTTCATCCATTAGTAGCCCATTCAAGAAGGCTACGGCGATATCAAATTTCCGCAGATGCCATCCATGTGCTGCAGCTAAAGCAAAGAGCAGGCGAGTGGTGGCTGCAAATACAACAGGGGCATACTTGCAGTAGTCATACTGCATATCATCTTTCTCAACAAGATTGCCCAGAATCACCCATCGGGCTTTATAAGATCGGTCATCTGTGGGCTCATAATCTTCCTTGCTGTCATACACCCATTTGCCAGGGAATATGCGCTTGTTTTTCGGAATATCACTAATGCGGACAAGCTCAAAGATCCCTTTGCTTTCTAGCTTTGCAATCTCTTTTTCCATTGCGTGCAACCATTTAGCTTTATCATCTCGATTCAGAGCGATCTTCAGTGTCTTAGGCACATCTCGAGATGTAGCACCAACTGTGTACGCAGCGAATCCTTTGGCAGGGCGTGTCATGATGTCGTCTGAATAAGATTGGGTGTTGTTCGAATAAGGTTGTTGGGGTGCTTCTTGTTGATTGGTTGATGGAGCGTGTAGAGCCACTGATGGCTCAGTGAATGACGGGTTGCTAAGTGAGACTTTTCCCTCATCGACGTGCCCATCAGGCACGTCAATTATGGTGTTTTTTTCCTGGTCCCAAGCCAGAGCTATGTTGCTCGCTCGATGACCTAGAAGTATGCCAGATGCTCCACGAGCATCTATTTTATCTTCTGGTTTCTGAGTGCCATGGCGATGATACCATATTTTAGCACCAAAGGGGCGGAGGTAAGCTATATTCATTGGGCGGTTTTCCCAAGCTTCCGCAGGGATATAAAAGGCTGACTTCTTGATGTGCTCGTTTAGGATATTGCCATCCGGTGTTGGATCATTGAACAAAGGGGTTGATGTGGGCAGATAGTTGGCTTTCTGCACTGTATCCATTAAGGCATCTAGCCAAAAACGGCGCGGCAAGCCTGATGCATACAAAACGGCTCTAGTGCGCTCCAAAAGAATCCGAATTCCACGCTCACTAACACCATTCTGCCAGGGTGAATATGGAGCGGATGGTTCAATTTTTATGCCAGGCCAATCTCGGGGGTTCTTGAAGAATTCACCATCTCCTCGCAGATAGGCTACTTGATAGCCTATTTTTGCAAGCCAGTCGATATGGTTCTTGATGGTGTGATTGGGTTTATCGCGATTTTGAAGAGGAAATAGCCATCGAATTCGAGTGGCGTCATCAGTAAGGATCATGACATATCTGTATTTGCCGTTTGCAGGAGGGGTATCGTCGTCAGATGGCTTGCCTAGTGTTAGGCCGCCACCAAAAATATCAACATGCAAACGCCGGCCAGGTTGGGTGGCACGGGGTGTCGGCCCATTGCCTACTCTTCTTGTAGTCTTTGCTTGGCGACAGTAATCACAGGTGGGTAGGAGCTTCTTTCCTTGAATATTGATTCGTCCAATTCGATGTAGGTATTGTAGATCGTGCTGATTCATATGGGATAGGCGATGATGCCAGTGTTCAATGGGGGCTGGAGGAGGCCTATTTGGCGTCAAGTTCCTTGATTTATTTTCATCGGTTTCCTTGGTGTCATTGACTGCATATGCTACACCTTTCTCAGCCTCTAGACGGTCGAACATGCCATCTTCAACTGTTCTGGAGATGAGGAAAGCGGAGCCATTGGGACTGATTATCCGGAATCGGTAAGGCTTTTCAGCAGTCAGCTGAATATGAAAGCCTTGCTTTTCGAGCTGGTTAAATGAAAGAAGGCGTGTGTGTAGTGCAGGCACATATCGGACATTTTTCAACTCTACCACGTGCTCTCCAATGGGTAGGTGAATGGTTCCAATTCCTTCTACCTTATGAGTGCTGCCATCTGGCAGTCCAACAGTCGACGTTGTCGTCAGTGGCATGTAATTGACAAATGCTGATTGATCATCATAGATAGTCCAGGTGGCACCAGTATCTAGTACCCAATCATCTGTGTTGGCGGTTGAACGGGCTAGATTGGCGAAGCCATCCGGCTTCCTCGGCGTTGTATTAGAGTTATTTGATGTCGAAATTGGATTGTCAGATTTCGGTGGGGGTCGTTTCTCTGGGTGAAGTATCCAGCAATCATCCAGTGGATGCGGGCCTCGTTTGCAATGAGAGCAGAGGGGTAATCGTTTATTAGGCAACGATGATTCGCTAGAGGTGTTGGAGCCCAGGGAGTTAGGTTGAGAGCTCCCCCCTTGTGTGTGCCACGATTGGCTGGGTTGGAAGTTGGGTGACTGGGATTCCAGGGATCCTGTCGATAAATTGTGTATGAGAGCTGTCGATATGTGTGTGGTGGAGGTGGTGTACGGCTTTCTATTTGGTCAATCACGTCGGCCATATCCATCTCATGAAAGCGGTTTCTTTTTGAGCCGGCGAAAAGATTATCCAACTGAGTACGGACGAATGAGCGCTGGAAGTCACCTAAAAGGATGATGCCTATGTCATGGCATATCTCTGAGACATCATATCCTTTTCGCTCTATCTCAGTGGTTATACGTTGCCACTGCCGCATCATTGCAACAGTGTTGCCATTCGGTTTCAAATTCATGAGCGTTTTGACAAGAAGCAGGCGTTCTTCTGCAGGTGAGACACCATAAATGGTATCTAAATGTGATAGGATCTCGCTTGGGTGTTGAGTATGGTCTGTATGGACTTGATGGAGGATATCGAGGGTCAAGCGGTCTAAAATTCGGGTATGTAGCAGCTGCTTGGATGTGGTATATTGAGCTAACTGCAGTGGTGTGTCTTTAGGGACATTATTGGGGCGAAGTAAAACATCTCGGGCGCCAATATAGTCAGCATCAAATAGGAGGTTCTTTCTCCATTCGGAATAGTTATCCCGGCCTTGTAGGCGTCGAGTATCTCGCCAGTGAGTCTTTGCAAGTTCATGAAGTCTCTTTTCTTCCTCTCGGACTTCCTGCTTTTCTTGTTGAATTCGTCTTTGTTCATGTTCAAACGCTGACCGACTATCTGATCGCTCAAACAGTTCTGATAGTCGCTCCATAAGTTGACTACCCCCTCCAGACGATGTACGCTTAGGCTGTCTAGCCTGGCGGAGGGTATCAACTTCATCACGAAGTACACGAATGATCTCATCTCGATCATCTGTGGTTTCCGATCGGCTAGTTTGGTGTTCTGATTGGGTATCAGCCGGCTGGGCGGCTCCTTTGGCGTTCATATAGGCAAATTCCTGGGGTTGAGGTTGCGGTTGGTCCCCCCCTTGACCGGGTGGTGTATTGGGAATTGGGTAATCGGCGGGATTTACATGAGTTTGGTCGTCGATATCCATGACAGTTTCAGCATCAGGATTGGTAGAATGGTGGCGTATGGTATGAGGCGTCTCCTGCTGGAGGACTGCCGGCATTTTATTCTTCTTTGGGGGCATATTGGCGAATTTTACAACGTTGCTTCGGGAGGTGGTGAAAAGCGGTTGAATTCAGGGGATATCGGAGCGTACGATAGCTATGAATTCTCACAGACAAATAGCGCAATCTGATTAGTCTAGCAAGAGATTCAAACGCTAAAGGAACCAAACAAAAAACCTCTAAAAGAATGGTCTCTCACTATAGAGCAAGAGGGCTCATAACCTTTTAGTGGGCAAGCGTCGTTGATTCGATGGGTGGTCTATCGGCTCAGCTAACTATATAACTACCGGGCAGAAAGCGAGGGCGGTGAGGCACGTGACCCGCTGGGTACTAACAACACACTAATATCACATGCTCACATTCCTTGGCGGCAGGTCTTCCTTAGCAATTATCTCTAATGATCATAATGATCATCTCACTACATTCTATTCCCTGAAAATTTCTTTCTCAACTGATGTAAAATAATCCTGGATGGAAAACTGACACATATCGCCTACCTGTGTGTAACAAGGCCGCCCAGCAACCCTCTTCATACAGTATTGTTTGTCAGGCAGGTGTATTTCTCGCCTTTATTAGGCAGGTGCAACTCTTGTTCTCATCAGGCAGGTGCAATCCTTGTTCTCGTCAGGCAGGTACACTTCTAGTCCTTATCTTACAATGGCCACCGCCATCACCAGCTGGGTGCTCAATCCAATCCAATCTTTGATAATGTCTCGACCGCGTACTCGCAAGTTATGGTGCACTTTATCCCATGATCTTCAGCAGTCATTTCCTATAGAGTGTGCTGCAGACCAAGATGATATTGACACTCTCAAAAAGAAGATCTGGGAAGAAATCAGGGAAAAAATCAAGAATACCATACTTCACTACAGTGATCTCAAGCTCTACTGCCCTGTTGTGCAACTCAATTATGAAGAGGAGTTTGATGTGAAAAATGGTGAATTCCTACATCCACGCCGAATGATCACGTCCAACCCATCCTTCCCTGAAAGCAAGGATCCAAATGTGGATATTGTTGTTGTTGTGAGCGGAGATACCACTACACGGAAACGGAAGCGCTCTGAATCACAAGGTGGTGAGAATATCCCATGCTTAATGATCCTTTCATGCCTTTAGTTAACAATTACATGTTACAGCGAATATACCTCGGACACTGTCCATCGCAGAGCATCAGTTGATATGCCCTCGAGAGCGTACAGTGTCAAAACTTGCAGCCATTTTGGATGACATGAACATAGTCCATGTGCGTGGAACTCCAGCCAGTGGGAAAACACGTCTCTCTGAACTTTTGAGAGATTACTATCGCAAAGAGGGAAGAAAGGCTTTCTTAATCAAGAAATGGGAAGAACTTGATTCTGAAGATCCTTGGGGCAGTCTTATTGAGCTTGTCAAAAAAAAGAATAAGGAACTAGAAGGTGTCTCCACCACTAGTTTCACTGTGACTTCATCACAATCCAAACATGATCTCTCTTGGGTTTTGACATCAAACACTGTTATTATTGTGGATGAGGCACAGACAACCTACAGTGATGATACGCTCTGGAACACAATCTTCAAAGAGAGACTAACCCCTAATGTTTACAAATTTAAACTATGTCTTTTCTGCTCTTACGGCAGTCCGGCAACAGGCCCAGATCAAACATTCTTCACTCCAGTCAGGCTTTCCAACCGACAATGCATCTCATTTACGCCACAAGGCCAGCAAAACTCACCACCTATTGGTTTATTTTATGACAAAGAAGAGTTCAAGGATGTTGTTTCACGGTTGCTTACATTTCAATATGAAGAGAGGTTCAATTTTGATGAAGGTGCCCTGGAGTATATATTTGCACTATCAAATGGCCATCCAGGAGCGGTGACATCAATAGTTGATGTACTTTACGAGGTATGTGCCAAATATCTCTTTAGTATTTTTTTTGTTAGCTGAACCCCCCCCACATTGGGGCATTTTGAGAGACCATATTTGAGCAAAAAAGCTAACAGTTTCAGGCCTATCGTCAAGACATTAAGCATGAACATATTAGGACCTTGACAGAAGATCATATCATCTGGTTCCTGGAGGACGCTGCCACAGTCTTTGACAAACTAAGCACCCGGCCAGTTAATCGCTCCTTTCCAGATATATCAAGAGCTACAAATGGAATCTCCAACACATTGTGCAAAATCACAGAAGAAGGAAGTATTCCATTTGATATCAATGATGCAAGCATCAAGTTCTGTTATCAGAAAGGTTGGATTCACAGGGTAGCTCTGGATGGTGATGATATTGCAGTTCTGCCATCACGCTTACATGAAAAGTAATTCTTCTTGCATGCCCTTATTGTTGTTCTGATCTGACCATCTTAGATACATTGAATATTCAATTGGCACAATGTCAATAACCCTGCCTGCCAGATTTGACTCACTACCAAAATTATGCAAAGAGATTCTCTGTGAATTCTCCATCAGGATCCTGAGGCGTTCAGCTGAGGGCAAAAAAATTTCAAGTGCATCACAACCCAGACCTGTGGAAGCTCAGTACCAGGATGAATTCTACGGGGGATTCACCCATGTAGCAGGGCGAGGTGTGCCGATATCCAGTGAATGGTCAAGGACCAAGGACGGTCGAGTGGATTTCTATATCCCAGAAAAGAAATGGGCGATTGAATTATTGAGAAATCATGATAAAGTTGATGAACATATCTCTCGATTCAAGGAGGGTGGCAAATATCATCCCTGGCTGAAGGAGAATATGGTCAAGGATTGGATCATAATCGACTGTGCGACTTCTTTACCAACCAAAGGTGTGTTCTCAGTGTTCAATTCAGTATCTATGATTTATTCCACTAACAACTTGATAGAGTTCTCTGAGCCTAGGTTATGGCATGCTGTATTCATCAATGATTATTCTGAATTGCAGCTGTATAACTATCAGAAAGTTCTTATGATGTCTGTGCATCTAAGGAATTGACAAGAGGCAGGGATAATATGGCTATTACACCGATTACTTGCATCTGTCTTGTGGTATCTTTGTTAGTTGTAGTCGACTTGACTATCAAGAAATCAGATTAATCCACCAGGTTTCCTATGTCTTGCTCCCGTGGCTTCTTTTCTTCCCTCTCCAAAGCCGATATTCTCGTCTTATGGCTACCTAGCTTAGATCAAGAATACTATCTCGTTTTATCTACTAGACTGAGCTCGTGACGAAAAAGGCAATGCCCTTACAGTCGGAAGCGAGTCGATGAATGGGAAGGTAGACTTATGGACTTGTATCTGGATTCTGGTCAAGACTTGTCACGATAACGTTTTTTGCAGAATCTGAGAGGGAATGGATTAGTGATACAGTACTTATAACTCGACACAAGTAGAAAAGAAAAGAATAATGAGTGATCACAGACTTACAATGAATAGTAAGTATATGAACAGTATGAGACTACAGACAAAGCACGGTTGCATGGAAGGAATATGATGCTACGTTTGGCTGATGGGCAACAACACTTTTACAATGTCAGTAGGGATCATTTACTGTTGTCATCCTAAGCAGTAAGCCTTTGTGACAATTGGTTCTATCTTGCTTGCTCCTGGGATTTCTTCAGACTCCTAGGGGTGCTGGACTGGATCCTAAGATAGCCGATCCTGCTCTTGAGAGCTAGAAGCACGCTCCCCAGACATAGGGTAGTCTCTAGAGCGAATTGAATCTTCATGGGAGCTTAGTTTACCCCACTATCTCTGGGGAGAAGCTGGCATGGTAAGAAGTGGAGCAGAAGGAATGATGGCATCGATTTCCTGTTCCATTGATGGTGCTATTCGCTTTGTTGAGGGGGTCAAAGGGGTGGTGGCCAAAAGCGCTACGAAGAAAAATGGACTCAGATGAAACTCTAGCGTGGTGCGTTTTATTGAGGCTATCTTAGTCAGGCTACTCACCCTCTGCTCAGTCCCCTACTCAGCGATCAGCTCAGGCTGTTGAGGGCGTGCTCAGGTCCGCGCAGTGAGCAAAAAGTGGTGAGGGGTGAGCGCTAAAACGGAAAGGGAATGCCTTCGAGCTGCCTAGAAAAACAAGTACGTATGTGGATAATCCATAAAGCCCGAAGCAGATCCGCATCCAATCTTTGGCCTTTGTAAGGTTCGTTTCCCAGGAGATACTGGTGGCCGTGCCCTGAGGGACACTCGCGGTGGTGTTGGTACCCTTGGTCATGTGAGCGCTCGCGGTAGCTTCCTGGACGTTATTAATAGGTACGGGCACAGACCGACGAACCAATTGATACGGCTAGAGTCAGAGAGAACGCTCTTTTGCACTCCACAAGGGCCTTATCACTCAAATTTCCTTCTGTCTATAGACTCAGTAATTCCCTCCACAATGCTTCGGAGCTCGCCGCTATGCAGTATACGAGTGGCGTGTTTGCAAATCTTAATGTCGTCTGGTATCATAGATTCTGGGAACAGCCTTGCGTCCTCTTGATGCGAGTTCTTGTTTTTCTCGTAGTCAGATGACACGAGGGATAAGCGGGTTAGACCATAGCTCATTCCATCATCGGTGTGTGTACTGGGTTTAGTTTATACAGAGAAAAAAGAGAGTGCGTTTAAAGTCCTCGGTTACCTCACTGGTTATACCACCACATATGGTAAACTGATGCTCAAATCTTTCAGGCCTTAACGCTGTCAAAAAAGATTTCTGGTATGTCTCGAACGAGCCCACAAAAAAGGGGACAGCGCAGTTGAAGTATTATTGAGGTGTTAGCGGTTGACGAGTTGTAATGGCTATGTTCCATAACGGGACTTTATGTCGCGATGTAGACTCATTGGAGTGCTCCAAAATGATCCGTAATGACCGTTGGTATCCCTGAACTTTTGTATATTTTGCTAACATCTTGTCTGGTAGGGTGTTGTTCATTTCCGGTTTTCCTTGAAATGAGATGCGAATGTGTTAGCTTCAACGTTGGGGCGCCGGTACCTTCTAGCGGTGACGCAAAGCTGAATCTGCTTTGTTAGATCGGATTCTGCGGCTTGATGTTCTTCACTAAAGCTAGGAATTTCATGCTCTCGTCCTCCTTGATCCTGACTCAGAGCCCAGGCATATCGACTTTCAAGGACTTCGCGCCGTCTGTGTTGGAAGAGGTTTTTAGCTCATCAATTAAGATAGTAGTACAAAGTAGTACGCCATTTTCTCACCCTATTCGGTATTCACAGTTCTGATTATGCCCCGGAAAGTCACTGAAAGATAATTTCCTGTCGTTTCCCATCCCAGGACTCAGCATTGAGCAAGGGGAATTGACTTCATCTTCATTTCGGTTTGATGTGATGCTGTAGAAGGAGAGTACCATTTCATGTAGAGATTTTGGGACAATATTGAGATTCACTGGAACTAGTCAGAATGAATCTGATGCTCCATTCACCATTAGCCCTTCTGACCAGCCCTTTCCTTCCTGGATTTCTCGAAGATTACACTTCTTCCATCAACCTCAAATAATCAGCTTCCACATTTATCAACTGGCTGACTGTGCTCAAATTCAATAACATGAGTTAGCTACAGTCAAATGTCTATTCATCTGTTAGACAAATCTACGCCAGCCTATCTCTTATTGGATTACCTGAGACTGATGTTGGTGAGAAGACGTCACCTCGTTCCGTGTGTCCATAACACGGACAATGCTATGTGGTTGAAATCCCATATCCAACGCATCTGGTAAAATCGTCACATCCCTAGCGAGATCTTATCGTGCTACTAATTAAGTAGTAGAGTATTCTTCAACTAAGAGCTTCTCTCCATGAGCAATTGAGCAATCAGCCTACTGACCCTTTATCTCCCTGTATCATTATGGCCGTAATCAATTCTTCAACTGAAATTGCCAGAGATTAATGAGAGTATAATGTCGATTTTCGATTACATCACGCGCCGCCTAATTCTCTCATTGTACCCGCCCATCACGCAAAGCGCAAAACGCATCTGACTGTATAAGAACTACTGAGCAGAACCAGTGCTGTGCAATCTACCCCCAACATCCACAGAGCAAAGAGAAATATTCAGATGGACTGCATCTGGTCCAGTATTTTACTGGACGCTGGTGCTCTATAGGAGCTTATACCTGTAATGCATAACGCAAGACGTACTGCGCTCGTTTGGACAATCGTCTTCCTGCACGTCTGCAGACATGTCGGTATCGCCAACCTCAGTCATGGGAAAGGTGAAGGGATCAAAGACAAATATGCAACTTACAAAGACGTGATAGGACCCGATATGGTAAGCTACTTGTTTCTGCTTCCAGTATCCGGAAGTGCGGAAGAATTGAACAAGAGCACCATGGTGATTCCCGGCTGTACCACCCCTGCTAAACAATTTCAACTCCAATACTAGGTTGATCGAATATCCAATGTCCAACATACCGTAAAGTGTTGAAAATACAGCAAATTTTAACGATGTCTTGAGGAACGGGGCAAAGGTCTCACAGTTGAAAAAAGCTGGCTAACAAGGTTTAGAATGGTAGCAGCTTAGCAAAACAACCTGTCGAAGGAAAATACCCCGTGGCAGCTTGGGGATCACACAGTGGAATGCGCCCTACAAAATTTGGATGCGATATCCAAAGGCATGGACTTGTTCGAGATGAAAGCAGTTTGTGGTCTATGTTGACGAGATAACCCTCACAGCTACTTGTGAAAGGAGCAAAAAGCTTCGCAATCTAAGACATATTGCCATTACACTATTCGTTTCACGACAATAGAGCAATTCCTCAGGATACACTGGCCAGACTTTCCTGTTCCATAAAGCGTCGAGCCCTAGCTCAGTTACGACAATAAGTCTCAAGTACTTGAATCCGCCAAAGATGCAATCGATCTCGATTTTCCCAGTGTACTAAGTCCTGATTCCTTTTCGAAGTATTAAGAAGCCCAACTCTTGGACTTACCCAATTTCCTAACAGGCAGCAGATGACAATTCAGAGATACAGCCAGCTTATGAAGACAACGGAAGACACATACAAGGGGTGAATGCAGTTACCTGTCCGTGAAAATTATACGGAATTACGACCGGTTCCAACAGTGTATATGTGGCTCAGATTAGGCGAATATCGATCTGGCTTCCTTAACACGAACGGACAGATCCTAAAACGCCTAAATGAAGATTTTTAGGATAGGAGCAGCAAGGCTCGGGATATTTCACCACATGTGATACTGCTAGCAGCGGAAGACATGCTATGCGATTCGTCCAATGAAATGAGAGAACTGACCAAATTTGATACAGTACATCTACTGGTCTCAAAACTAGAACCCCAAAGGACCTTTAACGCAAAAAAAAAAATCAATGATAGTCAGTGATAACCAGTCTCTAATCGTCTGAAAGCTATGAAAGAACCCACGAAGGATCTTTCCGGCATAAAAGGGGCAGAAAAGACAGCCAAGGATACGAAGGCCTCAGACCAACGAAAGGAGATGAGCAAAAAAAAAAAAAAAAGAAGCTCTGCTAATGGACTTTCTCGAACCCACCTACATGATGCCTCATTGTCCCGCGAATGACGGGATCCAACGCCAAGCAGGTTGAATACAATCATCCAAGCATGGCACATGATTCCAGGCATCACACGCCAGATGCTGGTCAAAAGCAGCCGAATGTGTCGATGAAGTTCTGTCAGGTAACCAACTTGATGGCGCAGAAAGATATTGGTCTCCGACGATATTTTATAGGTATTTCTAAGAACAAATGGGACAGACAGCAAAGAAATTCGGCCTGCTGATGTTCATTTTAAGTCTTTTTATGCGAAGTCACAGCAGTAACAACTATCTTTGGTCATTGAAGAGAGGAAGATTCGCTGCTAAAGTCGGATGGTACTTGTTAGACTTCATCCTATATGGCACTGATATAGCATATGGCAACCAACAGACGTTGGATATGCACCAGACACTGGAATGAGTCAGAGTCTGTGATATAGGACAAACATGAGGATTCGCTTCGTGCAATCTCC
This sequence comes from Aspergillus chevalieri, assembly GCF_016861735.1. Lineage (NCBI taxonomy): Eukaryota > Fungi > Ascomycota > Eurotiomycetes > Eurotiales > Aspergillaceae > Aspergillus > Aspergillus chevalieri. The sequence continues at coordinate 1,973,095 of NC_057364.1, forward strand.
AGACCAGGTATATTGATTAACTAACTTCTATGGTAAACGTAGACGTAGACATGATCGTGACCCCATTCCGATATTTTAGAATACAACCCATGAAAAATCAAAAGCAAATACTAAAACACTAAGAAACATAATCCAAATCCGTATCCAGGCATGACAAAGTCAAAGAAGAACATTTCTATACTTGTGGTGAAAAATCCGAGAGAAGAGAGATAGAATCGTAATTGTCCAACACATAAAACGCCATTAGATGCAACTTGGTAGTGTGAGTTTTTGTGAAAGAAAGAAAGAAAGAAAGAAAGAAAGAAAGAAAGAAAGAAAGAAAGAAAGAAAGAAAGAAAGAAAGAAAGAAAGAAAGAAAAAAAAAAAGCGGGTATCATCATGCATGAGAATATCCTTTGAGAGATCTCTCTATCTCTGCAAATCCTGTAACCCAGTTTCGGATCTGCAGTTCTCCGATGCGGCATTATGTTTAGTACCGGCCACGGCCGCCCCAGGAGTCACGATTGCGGCCGCCACTCCTCTCACGATACTCACCACCACGGCGCCTGTCGTTCCAGGAGTCGCCATCATCACGGCGGCCCCGGCCGTGCTCGATGAAGCGAGGGCGGCCCATGCCTCCACGCATAGGGGAGCGGTCAATCGCCCGGCCCCGACCCATTGAACGGTCCATCGATCTAACTCCCCGGGTCCTGTTAAGACCCATTTTTTCGAGGAGCATTGGGGACATATGCGGCGGGCTCGGAAGGCCGTAACCGTACACGGCAAGCTTGTTCATGGCATCAACTGCAGCGGACTTGTTGTAAAAGGACGGCAGAAGGGAACCAAATTGCGATTTGTAGGCTTCTTCTTTGACGCTAGCCGAGGTGTTCTCCATTGCGTCCTGGAGCTGGGTCAAGATTTCGGATACGGCTGGCTCGTGTTCGGCCTGGTCATCGGTCAAGTCGACTCTGGAGGTGCGGAGGGAGATTTCGTCCATTTCGATGGGGAGTTCGCCAAGCCTGTTCCGGAAAGTCCGCATTTCTCCCTCGTGGAACATGATCAACCCTTCACCCTCCTTTCCTGCGCGTCCAGTACGACCCAGACGGTGAATGTATGTGGGAGTGTCGCGAGGAACACCGACTTGGATGACGTGGGTGACCTCCGGGAAGTCCATTCCACGGGCAGTCACGTCGGACGAGAGAAGGATTCCAGAACGAGCTTGCCGGAAGCCATCTGCGTTTCTTGTCCTCGCAGCTTGAGTCAGGCGCGAGTGGATATCATAGATCGCCATTCCGCCCATCTTCCTTTGGCGGCGCAAGTGCATGAAAGCGTCAAAAGCCAGCTTGACTTCGCAAGTCGAGTTGAAGTAGACAATTGCCTTGAAAGGACGCTGGCTGCGGTCTTCTGACCGCTGAGCCCATTGGGTCTGGGCCATTTCAAGGACCGCAGGGAGAGCATTCTCCAATCCAGGAAGAACGATACCCTTTTGCGGCACCCGAAAGTGAGTTGGCACCTCATCCTCCCGAACCGTCTTCAGAAATCTGAAGTCACGCTTCATCGTTTTACGAACCATGGCCATGACCTCCTTGGGAACAGTAGCCGAAAACATGAGCGTCTGGCGGTCAACATCGTTGCGGTTGGGAAGGAGGGTTTGGATCTCCTGAATGTCGGGAGCGAATCCATCATCCAACAGACGATCAGCCTCATCAAGAACGAAAGACGACAGGCGTGGGGCTGTGACACCGGTAGTCGGGTCGGATAAAATATCCTTCAACCGTCCCGGGGTACCAATAAGCAGGTGGCATCCTTCCCTTTGGATAGCCCGGAGCTTCTCGCGCCTCTGCGTGCCACCAACCGCTGTCTGCACAACAATTCCAGTACCACGCGACACTTTCAAGGCTTCCGTTGCAATCTGCTCAGCCAGTTCACGCGTGGGCGAGATAACGATGGCTCGGATATCGCTGGGCTGGGCGCGCCGTCCGTACGAACGTCTGGGCTGAGACTGCTGAGACTGAGATTGCATGTCTTTCATGATATTCTGAATCACAGGAACGAGGAAGGCCAGAGTCTTTCCTGTTCCGGTTTTCGCTTGAGCCAGGCTATCAAGAAACAAGAATCAGTATCCCGAAGACATAAGGAAAATGGAAAGGCAGAGAGTAGAACATACACATCGTCACCCTGTAAAGTCTCATTAATAGTCATGCTTTGCACATCGGTCATGGTCTTGATCTTCATAAATCGAGTAATCTGATCAATGATCTTCTTATCCACCAATCCATGGCTTGCCAGGTCCGCGAATTCGGTCAATCGCTCGGGCGTGGTAGGCTCCTCCTCGCTAGCCGCAGCCTCGGCCTGGGCAGCTTGAAACCGGGTAGCGGAGACATGCAACGATCGATAAATCTGGGGGAAGGCAGCCAGCCTGCTAGTCGAGGGCTGCCACTTCAGCAGCTGGGGAGTCGATCTCGCAACGAAGGATCGAGAGGTAGAAGCCCGCAGAGCCTGCGCGACTCCATGCCGGCGAACTGCACACAACATCCTGACTGACACGGATTGAAGCCGGGAATAACAAAAAAAAGAGGAAGAAAGGATTCCGGCTCACAGAATCAATCCGAATCAGAAAAAAAAAGGATATGATGATAGAGGAAGGAATGGAGGATGGACTAAGAAAAAATTCAGGCGGAGGCAAACCAATATGCCCGATAATTTTTTTTGGGGCCGCGCTATCACCGGCCAATCATAGAGTCCGGAGCATACAACGCTAGGGTAGTTCCGTATGGCCGTTGTTATCGAACATAGTGAAGAGAATAGAGAGAAGGAGAGAATTGATAGAATTGATAGAGGTGCCTTAGGGGTAGAAGCAGTCACAAGAATTGAAGTGTTGGGGATGTAGTCGTGCATAAATATGTCATGTTATGCAGATTAGTCAATATAGTATTTGCATAAGATAAGATATGTCAGAACGGCGTTAACCCAATTTGAAAAACGGAGGGGCTCTACACCGCCTGCTCAAACGGCCAAGGCGGTGAGATAAGTCCAATCCACAATTCGGCAGGCGGCACGAATCATGCATGTATAACTGGCAGTGCATTTGTCTGTTTCCACCGGGATACTGGGATGAACTGGGATGCACCTGGGAGTAAGCAAAAGAAAAGAGGCTATCATGTAAGGGGGCTGACGCCAAGTATGAAGTGGTCATCACTTGTAACTACAGTACATAGAAGATATCATGGCTTCCATTAAGCAATTGCGCACATCACGCAAACGAGCATAACCTCAACATAAAGTCAGTCTCTTACCCAGTTGGGACATGTCCGAGGTTCATCCAGGCTGCTTAACAATCAACATCGCGGTGCTCTTGCCCAGAAGGTGACAACTCCCGTTGTAACACAGTAGTCGTAAGACCAATTTAGCCTCGAGAAGCTTCTGCGTAACCTGTCGCAAGCTTTCTAATCGTCTCGAAGTTTTTTCTGGTTCCGCCCCACGTTGCAGTACAAGTAGTCGCATTCACCCAGCATATCTCTGCAGATTACCTTCAATTCGAGACCCTTAGATTTCTTTATTATATTTCTATAGTTCTCTACTCTATACTGCAACCATGGCCTCCAACAAGGCTCTTGTCTTCAAGAAGATCCCCGAGGGATACCCCATCCCCGGTGAGCACCTTGCCGTCGAGTCTGCCGCCTATGACGCCAACGTGCCCGCCCCCGAAAACGGTGTCGTCGTGCAGTCGCTCTACACCAGCTTCGACCCCTACATGCGTGGCCGTATGCGCTCTGCTCACATCAAGTCCTACGCTCCTCCCTTCCACCTCAATGAGGCCCTCAACAGCCGCTCCATCGCCAAGGTTATCCGCTCCAACAATGACACCTACAAGGAGGGCGACATCGTCGTCGGCCACATTCCCATCCAGGAGTACATCGCCCTGAACGGCGAGCAGACCGCTGCTGCCATTAGCGTGCTTCAGAACCCCTTGGAAATTGAGGACATTCGTGTCTACCTTGGTCCCCTGGGTATGCCCGGTCTGACCGCCTACTCGTCGCTCTATGAGATCGGTAAGCCCAAGAAGGGTGAGACCATCTTCATCTCCGCAGCGAGCGGTGCTGTCGGCCAGCTGGTTGGTCAGATCGCCAAGCACGAGGGCCTCAAGGTCATTGGCAGTGTCGGATCGGACGAGAAGCTGAAGTACATCACTGAGGAGCTGGGCTTCGACAGCGGCTTCAACTACAAGAACGAGAAGCCTGCGGACGCTCTTGCCCGTCTGGCCCCTGACGGTATCGATATCTACTACGAGAACGTCGGTGGTGAGCACATGGCGGCTGCTCTGGACGCTCTGAACAACTTTGGTCGCATCGTTGTTTGCGGTCTCATCTCGCAGTACAACTCGGACCCCTACCCCATCAAGAACATCCACAATGTCCTCGTCAAGCGTATTGACATGCGCGGTTTCATCGTCGGTGACCCTGGTATGGGTGACAAGTACGCTGCGGACCACCAGAAGTACGTACAGCAGTGGATCAAGGAGGGCTCCTTCAAGCCTCTCATCCACGAGACCGTTGGTATTGACAACTCGGCTGAGGGATTGGTTGGAATCTTCCACGGAAAGAACTTGGGCAAGGCTGTTCTCAAGTTTTAGATGATATGGTTGACGATTTACCTTGATATAATATTAGTGAGATAATGTGAATCCATAGTAGTCTCTTGCGCATAAACATTTTTCAGCCCAGATCACGGATGCATTTCGCTTTAGTGATGGCAGAGCAGATTGTAAGCAAGTAAGACAACGCTTTTTTGCAGTGCTAAAGGAGAAAGTAACACATATATTTCCCTATGCTGACAATCTTGTGTACATTAACCTGCGCATACTTGTAGAACAGGAATACCCCAGCTTAAATCCAATTGCCGGACGTCGGCCATTTTCGGCTGGGCGGAGAGCAACCAACCAATCACATGGCCCATAATGTGATGACCGCATATCCCGACTCGCCTTTCCGAGGTTGCTCCAACTTCGAACGTCTTTTGCGATCGATTCCTCCTGCTCAGTGTTGTGACTCCCTTGTGTGTGTGTTGCTTGAACTTGTCTCTCTACGATACCTCAGATCAACGCTATGGCTTCGATCGCGCGCCAGTCCACTCTTCTCCGGCAGTCCTGCCTGTCGGCTATCCGGGCACCGCTTGTGAACCGCAATGCCGCGGGTATGTCGCAGATGGTCGCTTTCCACGCCTCTGCTAAGAAGCAGATTCTGCCTCCTTTGCCTCGTAAGTGACCGCTTTGCAATCATCGATTGGTTACAGATTGGTGGTGGTGGTGGTGGTGGTGGTGGTGGATGGAGGTTCCGGGAGGAATTGCATATACCGGGCGGGAATGAAAATGGACATGGAGAATAAAATTGGATATGTGCTGACGGTGTGTTTTTGCAGAGACCATCCAGGGAACAGGTATGCGAATTGCCCATCGCCGATATTACTTCCAGTGATTGCGATTGTTACGGCTTGTGTCTTGGTTATGGCCCGGAACGGAACTTGGATATCACAACATTCGTCCATCTGCATGTAAAATCGAGATTGACATGGTTTCACAATTACAGTCAACGACCCTGCTCCGGTTCCTCACACCTCGCCTTCGCACGGTAGCTACCACTGGTCTTTCGAGAGGTTCGTGTGACCGAGATCCCGGCATGATATACATGATAGTCTCCACGCGACACATACTGATGATAATAGACTCGTCTGCGTTGGTCTCGTCCCCCTGACCATCGCTCCCTTCGCCGCCGGCTCCCTCCACCCCGTCACCGATGCTGCTCTCTGCTCGCTCTTGGTCCTCCACTCGCACATTGGATTCCAGTACGTTATGCTGCTTTTACCAAGCGGGTTAGCATAAGGCTTACGCATAACAGGGCATCTATTATCGACTACTTCCCCAAGCAGCGTGTGCCCAAGACCCGGGCTCTCTGCAACTGGCTCTTGCGTCTTACCACCCTCACTACCGCCGTTGGATTGTACGAGCTAGAGACGAACGACGTTGGTATCACAGAGGGACTTCGGAGAATCTGGAAGGCATAAACTGATACCATAAACATTGTTCTTTCATTCTTGTTTTATTTCATTGAGTCGGGATTTTTTTTTTTTGTATATTCACGTTGTAAAACTATCAATGCTCGTTTCCTATTTTCATTTATCCTTCCTAATCCTGACAAACCGATTCTCACTACCTGATTCCGTATCACTTGATGATGCTTCAAAAATTGCTGGAATCAGAGCAGCACGAGCAGGTTCATCGACGAGAGGCATTGAAATATATTCTTCAAATACCACTTGGGAGTCATTCAGTTTGATAACCTTGTCTTTCCGTAGACTCTCTGTAAGAGCCTTTAAGTCCTCAACGTCTTTGCCAAGCTTAGCGATTCTGGACGCATATAATGACATCACATGTCTCACAACGAAGTGGTCAGACTCCTGCCCAAACCCATTGATCAGATCATTGAAGTCTTCGTTCGCTTCAACAGCAGCTTCCAGCTTCTCCCTCAGATACTCAAAATACTCAGAAAACACCTCGTGATATGTACCAACCATAGGAAAGACCTCTCTGTCCAAGGCCAGAATCTTCCGAATATCAAGTGCGTCTTCAAAGACACTCATATACCGCCTCGCATGAGCTTCTAGGCCGCTCATTCCATACCCAGTCGCCACAATATAAGTCAGAACCGCTCGTCTATATTCCTCTTGTCGCCTCGCGATGCCATGGACAGATGGATCGTCCAGCGTTTGATAGCCCCCGGTGTAAAGGTAGTGGATTATTGTGTGGGCTAGCTCTTCATCGGCTCTGAAGAGGGACAGGATTGAGCTGTCATCACGCCCCAAGCGGGCAACGAGTAATGGAAATGGTTCGATGAGATGCCGCGGGGAGGAGGATTACGGGTTCCATCGTGTAGGGACTGAGATGGTTAGCTCTTCATCTAAACGGCTTGCCGCTAGAGCTCAAGTGGATAGGGCAACACACGATGTCTTTGGCTGGTGATATCCGGTGACTTGCCCATCACTGGGGTTTTCTTCCGCTCTATCATTTTCCATTTTGGCTTGCTCGTTAGTCAATTTACTCGTTGCCTATCTTTTTAAGGGGGATGTTAAATTGAATATATGAGCAAAAATCAGGACTAAGCGTCATTCGTGAAATAGATGACTCGCACATGATACAAATGTGACTAGCTCATAGATATGTCGCATGTTCAATATGCCGTCAAGACGGACAATCTATGTTTGAGCTTGACAGTCAAGCGTAAAATAGCTTCATATAATGCCCAATTAGGTTCGGTTTATTTTGGGTTCATCTCAGGAGGCAACGCCGAGTCTTGCGCTGACCCTGCCGCCCAGCGACTGATTCCACGCGAATATTAATATTCAAATAGGACCATTACTCCTCCTCCAACTCACTCCCCTCCTCCTCCCCATCCTCATCACCCAACCGATCATCATCATCCGCCCTCGCCATAACCTTCTCAATAACTCTCAACGTAGTCTTCAACGGCAACCCAACCACGTTATCATAACTCCCCTCAATCCCCTCCACAAGAATACTCCCCAGCCCCTGAATTCCATACCCCCCGGCCTTATCGACCCCCTCCCTTGTCCGCACATACGCCAATATCAGCTCATCCGTAACACTGCCATCGAACCGCACCGAGGTCTCCTCAATCGCTGTCTCAACAGCATATCCCGGGTCCCGCGCACTAACCAGCGGCGCCATCGCAGCGATAGCAGTGTACACTTTATGATTCCTCGCGTTGCGCAGCGCTTTCAGCATGGCGATATGCCCCGCCTCTGAATGCGGTTTCTCGAGAATAGCGCCGCTGGAACTATCAACGACGATTGTATCCGCGGCGAGGATTAACCCCGGTTCACCTTTTTCTTCGTTCGCGATTTCCTGCTCATACACCGCGTGTGCCTTTTTCGAGGCCGTGGCTAGCACGTACTCGAACGGTTGGAGGGTCTTGGGGAGGTCTTCGGGGGTGTTGGAGGGGATGACTTCGATATTTGGGAGGCCGAGGAGGGACATGATTTGGCGGCGGCGAGGGGAGGCCGAGGCGAGGATTACGCGCTTGTTGCGGAGGTCGTTGAGGAAAGGGAGGGAGAGGGGTGGTGGGCGTGGTAGAGGGGTGCGGGTTGGTGGTGCTGCTTCGTAGGTGGGAGGGGCGTCGATGGGGTCCATGTTGGATGTGAGTGCTTGTTTTTCGGACATTGTGTTTTGTCGGTTTGTTCTTTCTTATGGAGAGTATAACGGGGTATCTTGATGCAAATGGTTGAGAAAACAGAATTGACAGAACAATTATTGATGAAGGGATATCTCACTCGTCGATATCAGGGCGGTGAACCGATGATAACGAGCAACTTACGAACAACCCTATGGTCGGTAGAAAAGCAAAGGAGAAAAAAAAAAAAAAAGCCCGAGCAAATGAAAGCAAGTCATATCACAAATCGCGATGAAACATGGAGAATGGTTAGAAGTGTCTTGGCTGCTGAAGCGGAGGGAAGAATGTTACCTCCAGGTCAAGATATGGCATTTTCATGGCGCTGGTTGCTTGTAAATCATGTATGCCAGAGCAGTTGGCAGGAAATATTGTCAAGCTATCGTCACTGGCTCCTGCCCATCCATTTTCACTCAAAAAAGCACACACTGATGTCCACAACTTTTGTATTCTCCACCACCTGTTTGCCGCGCCAGGCTCTATGAATAGAGTAATACCGGATTTCTTGCCTGAAGCCACAAGCTCAACTCACCTTTCAATCTCTGCAAAGTATAGGCCTGAATCAGCAGGTGTAATGCAAGGTGCTGTGGTGTGGCTTGGTGTAGGGTTGCCCAACCCCAAACAGGCATGTCAGCAGCCGAGTTTCCAGTAGAAGGCAATACACTCACTTCTGGAGAGCACCTTTAGTAGCTTGACAGGCTGTTTGTTCCAGGGATATGTATTGATGTGGAAGATAGATCCAACGGGGTTTGCCATGACCTGTCGGAGGTAGTTGGCTTCGTGCATGTGCATTGCCCCCAAACGGTAGGTAACGATATTGAATAGTTTGTTCACTTCTGAGTCGGAGTACTCAGAATTACATTGCAGAATGCCTTTAAGTTTACCGTGGAGAGCAACGTTCGGCCCGCCACCGTCCGGACCGGGATAGACTTGCAGGTACTGGCGTGCAATCGATTGCGGCAACCTGTATTTGCTAGTGCCCCTAGTCTTTGTTTCATCACTACCCACTTTTTTTTTTTTTCTCAATGTCGAAGGGTGTAGGTGGGATCTCCCCCAGAGAAACCCACAACAGTCTATAGGCTGCTAGAGGGAGTCCAAGTCGCACTGCATGATTAACTTCCCAATCGTTGTCTTGCGCACCGAAGTGCAAATGCTGACTTGCACCAAGAAGGTGCATGTCGGTAATCGCCTCGAATATCGATCGACATAAGTCCATGTAAGTGGGATGAGTGGCTTCAGTAGAGTTCGTCTCAACGCCTGACAGACATTAGAGGATTGCGGAAGCAGCGTACCACTAGCGCGACCTAAGCTCAATTCTCTATTGCTTATGGGCCACGATTGCGAGGTCTTATCCTTGGCCGCAGCGGCGATCCCTGTTGCGTTCAGATAGTGGCCCGATTTCGTGACGTCCGGTAAAACGAGCCGCCCTCCAGAGTAACAGGAAGTGATAATCAGCGTCTTTAAAAGAAGCCTGTTCACGTCCCGAATATGTAGTAAGGGCGCTTCCTCGGGGCTGTTCCGCCCACAGCAACATCCGACATGTCTTCATCTTCATGTCCAAAAATCAACAAAACCAGATGTTCGTCTTGGACATTTGCCACTTGGGCTTGCTCCCTGGCAATGTTTAGGTACCTTTCGAGTAGCTCATCAGAACCAGCCCCAATGAGATCCGGACGGACAAGCCAACTTCGTGAATAGCAATATGTCATAAGCAGGATGACTGATAAATCACTGGGAAGCAGTGTGATGATGTTTCTCATGAAGCCAGTATCATAACCAACAGTCACCCTGAGGTATCAAGATCCCCGTTGCCAAAAACCAGAAGAAGCAGCTCTTGGCTGCCGCGTGTGCAATCTGGGTTCATTCTCGAATTGTATTCAGGAAACTCTTATAAAGGTCCTTGCGCGGAACAAGACACAAATTTTCCATAGGAAGCATCGCTTCGCCCAAAACAATCCGTTGATTTCCCTAATATTCCCAATGCATGCACTGCTTGTACTTTCGGACCAGATCCTTGGGGTTCTCAGAGGTCAGCCAGAACTGATCAGCTTGGACAGAACCTAAATCTTTCGTCAGTTAAGCCCCATCTATTGAGGAGACAGGTATTCTTACAATTCTCTGATAGACAATGATCGAATATATAGAAATCCGACAAAGTGAGGACTGACAGTGTCGTTCGTGTCAGTAGCTCCACAAATTGCTATAACCCTGTTTCCAGGGACGAGGTCTTGGGGAGAGTGGGTAAGAAATTCCATCGTGGTTAGTTCTATTGTTGCGACCAAGTTAGTCCTTGATATTTGATGCATGTTGACTACGAAAGGTTCCACAGCCGAAGGCCATGAGTCACAAGAGGCATAATGATGGACAGTCTAGATAGAAAGATGTCATGGTAGCCTGAGTAGGTGACCCTAACCAATCCGCTGTATACGGAAGGCGGTATATTTATGCAAATATCGATAATGCAGCCAAGCACATTCTGCACAACTTTATAATGGCATCGAGATAAGGAATAATTGTTGAGTATGGGAATGATTAGAGAAAATAATAAATTCAGAAATTGGAGTATCCCACTCCATCCAACGCCTGTAGCACCGAGCCGAAAGCACAGAACACCCAGGTATAATTGCAGCACAAAAACACGCACGCCTCCGATTCCGAGTCGCTCCTCTAAATCCGTGGCCAGCTGAAAGCGGACCAACCCAATACCTATTGCAATCGTAAGAGCCACAACATTTGTTTGTAGTATATTAACTCCTGGCCCAAACCCGGCACGACATATAAAAAGGAAATTCGTCAATAATTGCACCGCAGACGCGTAAACAAAGAAGAAAGAGCGGGCACTGTCCCCGATTCCTTTTCACGGGGTTGGGCATGATACCGACGAACCTCGGCTCATCGTCCAGGCCGGCCGACGCAGAACGGAACAGCACTCCATCTGGTGAGCATAGTAGCCAAAGTCGTCACGGTCGAAGCGTTTCGTCAATGCGACCGCCTCTGCCTTCGATTTCAGCGATGAGCTCCTGTCGCTCCCGTAGTTGTAGACGCATGAATTCCACCGTCTTGTTCAACACGATGCTCTCACTCCGACCTTGGCCTTCTAAACCGGGGACCAGTTCGGTTAACCGATCAAACCCCTCTCGAATCGCAGCACGTCGTTTCTGCTCCGACGCGATGTGGTTGCTTTTCTTCTCTTGCTCTGTCAGGCGCGGTTTGTCTTTATCGTTGGCCTGATTCGAAGACGCGATCTGTTTGGATGATGATGGTGAACGGCCGGCCGGAGTCGACGAGCGGCGGTCATCACCATCATCTGCATTCATGGTGATGCTTCTGGGAGCAGGTGAATAAGATGGTTCTGATGAGCTTGAGGCACGCGATGTGGAAGGTAGTTGAGCGGATGGCATATCGGGATGAGTGGAACTGAAATCGGAGCCAAACCACGAGTTAGATTGTAGTAGTAGTAGTAGTAGTAGTAGCAAAAAAACTGAAGGATATTGTAAATCTTCTTCGACAAACAGTCAAGAAGAGGAGAAGAACCCCTGAAGATAAACGCAGGCTCGACCAGGGCCCGACACAACGGCAAAACCCTGGTTCGAGAAGAAGCTCTGCGGAGAATTCAGTCGGTTGCCGCATCAGGAATAGCCAAGCCTTGTGGGACGGCTTCACGTCATCGACCGTTTCCATGTCTTTCGCCTTGTCTCAACGCTGTCTTGTGCGCTCTCTGGTTTTTTCACGAACACTCTTGACCTGTGATTATTTAGGTGTCCTCTTACACCTGGGGGACTATTCACACTCTGGTTTATTCTCGCCTCGTCTCTGCGATCGCCCTCAATTGGCCCGATCTATGAACTATATGATCTCATACTAAACCGGTTGGATCGACGTCAACTCGCACAACATACAACATCCGCGATCGTTATACAACAGCGCGTCGCCATGAGCTCTGACACGGGTTTAGAGCCTCTGCACGGGTCATGCTCATGTGGCCGTAATCGATATTTGATTCGAATTCCGGAAGATGTGACCGACCATGCGCGGATCTACTTCGATACCAGTTCTGACAACCGTAATGTTGCCATAGAAACTCTCTGGACATTTGGATGCCAACTAACGTCGTTGCTTCAACTTGAATACAGGTAGACACCATGGTACTCCTCTTACAGCATGGCTACGGGTCCCTTTGGACTGGTTCGAATCCCACACGCGATCCTACTTCCCCGACGAAACGCATAATACAATTCGTCGTACCTTCACACCTCACCACGCTCCACACACGCGGCGCAATTTCTGTGGATTTTGTGGCACACCGTTGACGTACTGGACTGAAGCGCCTCGAGACGAAGCAGAGTTCATGTCGGTGAGCATTGGCAGTCTCCACGGCAGAGACCAGCACTTGCTGGAGGACTTGGACCTGCTCCCTGGGTCTTCAGACGAAGAAGAATTGGAAGAAGAGTCTGAGGTCGATGAAGAAGTACCCGCCACTAGAGACCCAGCTCCAGTCTCTACTACCACTGCTGCTGCGCCATCGTCGTCCTCGGTTGTCGTGCCCACGTTAGCAAGCGAACCCCTTCGAAGCTACCGTTACGGGACCATGAGTGGAATCCCTTGGTTTGAGGAGATGATCGAGGGAAGTCGACTGGGTCGTCTGATGAAATCTAGGCGTGGTATGGGAGTGAGTGACGACGACTCTACGAAGTTCGCGTGGGAGGTTAGTGAGTGGCATGATGATGGAACTACTGGTGCCATCCGACAGACGCAATCTTCCACCTTCCGTAGCAGCTCTGGGAAGAGGAAACGAAGCTTTCGAGGTGACGCGGGTGTCGGCAGCTCGCGACAAAAGCGAAGGGAGTCTCCTTGATGGGTCCTCGATGGGCTTTCTGCTTGGCTTTGATGGGAATGGTCAATATGGGCAAGTCTTCGATATGTCTCCCTCTGAGTTACTGGAAAATTTTGATCGCCATGTAAGATAAGAAGAGTTAGAGTAATTTACCATGAAGTACACATGAGAAAGCCATTCCAAGAAATAAAATTCTATTCTGAGCAGTGGATAGGCACACAGGTGTATTTCCTTTCTCACAGCTTGAGATACCAATTTAGGGATTCAGGCTCGCTTAGCATGTCTTTCAAAGAGGATCAGTGAAGGGCATCACACATTCATCCACATTCAAAAAGACATTCTCCATACTCAACTATTTTCTCTCCTTCTTTAAACAAAGATTCTCTTTCTATTCTTCATATTCTAGCAGTTGACCCCTTCTCAACTACAGCATCAAGTCTTAGGGCTTCCTCCACATCGACAGACCTGTTGTCTGTCAGTTTCTTCACAGTACAGACACTGGCTTGTTGTCAAAGAGCATTGTCTTGCAGTATTGTTCGTGCCATTGTGAGTATCTCCTCAGCTAGAATGATGCAGCAGGCTATTAATAATATGAGGAATGAAGCCCAGAGGTACACGATGGCGAGTCCCAAGATGAAGCACGAAAAGTCTTTCCCAAACCTACGAAAAAAGCTCTCGAGCTCTGTCAACGACCCTCCTCCAGAGCCCTTACAATCTTCAAGCACTACACCGCGCCCCAGAAGACCTGCAGCTCCCCTGATAGACAAAACGAGGAACAGAAAAACCACTGTAACCGCAGCTCGACCAAAGCCATTTTGCTTGCCAATGTCCCCCGGAGGCCCCCATGATCCCCGTGATGCAAAAGGACCCAGGTTCATGTGTCTCGAACAAGCGCAGCGTATCCAGAAGGTTGAGTATCGACCGCCTCCCAAGTGTACCGGCCCCAAGTATCCGACCATCATGGGGGTGACGCCTAATCGACTGAAGCCGAAACCGAAGGTGGCCGAGGTGAAGAAGCGGGAGAATAGGCGGACGAGGGCTTTGAAGACGCTGAGAAATCCTGATAGGATGTTTTTGAAGTGGAAGGGTACAAAGAGTTATGCGCGGATGAGAATGTTTAGACGGTTGAATGGGTGTTTGAAGGTTCTTCAGTTGAGTGGGACTAATCAGACGGGCACAATGCTTGCAGACATACCAGAACAGAAGCCTCTGGAGATTGAGGTATGTCGCTTTCAGTCTTCAAGTACATGTGTTCAACGAGCTGACAAGGCCGCAAATTAGTACAAGCCGATGTATCGCCTGAAGGAGATCAGGAGGGCGTCGATGTTACTTGCTCGTCCTAAACCTAAGAGACCAGTGTCAGAATTGTCAATCGCAAGTGTACGTACTCAACATGTATTATTGGAGCTTAGTTACTAACCTCTGAACAGATCGACAGCGTCTTGTCGACCAACCGAAAGCGCTACTCCAATGCCTCAATATACAGTAGACCCATGAGTACAGCCCAGCCATCTCCTGCATTTTCTACAGAAAACAGCTCTGGTCAAAGTTCAGAGAATGTTTCTTTGCGTGCTTCTTTAGTTCCGTACAGAGAATGGTGGGCTTTCTTGCAGTCAACCCCCAACCCTTTCAGAGAAGAAGAGCCCAACGATGAACGCACCAATTGTGACGCCCAAGCAACCCTCATTCACAGACATGCTCACAACTCCCGCAGAGAATATTCTTTGTTTTCTTCCACCCACAGAAATTCTCTCCACTCTTCTCGCGTCTTCAAAGCGCCTGAAGACAACTACACGACTCCGCCTTCGCCAACAGGTTCAGATCTTACGATTACCCCGTCTCGCTATACGTTCGCTCAGAATATGACTGAGTCGAAGTCGTCTTCGCAGGATCTTTTGTCAAATTCTACGCGCTCCAAGGGTCTGGGAGTGGAGAAGGCTGAAAGCGTTTCAGACTCAAAGAACAAAGGTATTTCCCTGTCCTATCCTTCTCGTGTTCACCATGTCGTTGAATTAAGCCTTCGTCCAAAACGTACTTTCGAGGGAATATCCTTTGTCTCAAAACGCGTTAGCAGGGGAGATGGCTGGGCCGAAACGTCTCAGTCTACTGAACAAGGCTGACTTATCCAAAACAGACACCTACCACGGCGACAAACGTGACTCGCGAGCTCAGCAAGGACAAATATTGACAATGGAGGCCTCGAAGGTGGAAAAGCCACAGTCGCAGCGTATGTTTTTGACGGCGCCCCTTTCGCACGGATCATCGTAACTGACCATAAACAGTGAGCCCTAAGGATACAAGCACGGTCAATGACGAAATCGCACCGGATAGCGCGAAAATCCAGATCACACGTAAACCTACCGGCGGAACGGGTCCTCGTGGGCCCCGGACTCCTGCCCCAAAAACGTACCCTGGCCTGACCAAGGGAGCACGTGCCACGCCCAGCGCAATTCCTATTTCCGTCCGCAGGCTGAGCACCGAGGCTGCTGATATCATACAGCGCACTTCAAACGGGGGCTTTGCTGGTGGCATTCGCATTCTGGATAAGCCTTCTGGTCCACGTTCCCATCCTGCTGGGGAGCCTACCAGCCCATCCGTTCCAGAATCTATTCCAGAGACCAGGAAGGTATCGGACAACTCAACGTCTTCCTCTTCCGTCGGTGATTGGGACTTGGAATATGGCGAGGAGGAAATGCAGAAGCCGCCCACTGTCTTCACTGGCGAATACCGTACTCGTCCCACTGAGAGGATGGGGCAGTATCGCTACGGGCCTACGTTGAAGATCGCTGGGTCAGCGGACAACATTATTATGGGAACAGCCGACGATGGCTCGAAATCGTCCCTCGCTACTCAAAGGTCGTCTCCCGCGCGCGTGAAGTACATCGAGACTTCCAAATCTGGCTCGTCTCAAGACAACGACGACAAACCCAAGGGTCAGGCCGACCAGGTCAAGGACCAGCATACCCCTGAGCAGCAGTCACCGACCAGAAACTTCTGTCGGCCGCAGATATCCCTTGAGAATCTACCGAAGAGAGACATCAGCAACCGTGAGCTGTCGGTGGCGCGCAAGCCTCTCAACCGTCCCAGTCTCTCCAATCTTCTCGTCCCTAGCGCTGATAAATTGCACGCTGAGACTACTCCGCCCGTTCCGAAAGTGCTTGTGTCCGGAGACAGCGTGCACACGTCCTCACCTCAGTCTCAGTCCCCTAAGGAGAACGAAGACGCGACGCCGACACACACTCCTCACCAACGTAACGCTTCGTCCCACGTGTCAACTCCTGCTACGACTCCTGAGCAGATGCTCAAGAATATGCCTTTGCGATCTCACCCGCCGCCGCGTACCTCCTCGCTGCAGGCTGTGGCTGATTTCCCTATGCATTCAGAGTCGGACGCTAATCCGAAAACTCCTGGTGAGGAGTCGGGCAAGGAGAATGATACACCGCAGCTGAAGCGAGATGCCTCTATCGTGAACATCCCTGAGATTAAAGAGCAAGACCAGACTCGTTCAGTTGGAACGCCCCGTATTCCCGATTCCAAGGGCACTAGGATGCTTGATAGCTTCCGCAACATCTTCAAGCACAAGAGCGGTACGGAGAAGGGACGCACTAGAAAGGAGGAGTCAGGCCACATCCCACGCCTTACTAAAGACCAATCCATCGTCAGCATGAAATCTGTCAAGAACGTCGACGAAAAGGCTGAGTCGGTTAAAGCCTCGCCTACAACCAAACCCAGATTGTCCGACGGCGTTGGTTGGAGCAAAGTCACTCGTAACCCTAAAACCTCGGGCGAATATTCTCCTGCGCTCGTGCCAACACCGAGCTCTACGATCTCGACCTCCGCGTCCATTCCGAGCCCCCTGAGCCGCAACGCCCCCGACGACCGCACTCCGTCTTTCGCGAGGCCGACGCAGTCCACTCGTACAAAGGCTAGTACACCAGGTTCCAAGCCCCAATTGTCTGTTGGTCAGGATGGCCACACTCGCAGGGTAATCCAGGGCGTGTCTGCTTCTACTGGAAGTCCACAGCGTCTTCTCCGTACCGGTACTAAGCGTCCGAGCATTGCATCGACCACTAACAGAACTGCTCTCAATCAGCCACGCTCGACTATCCCAGTCAATAACCAGGAAAATACCTCGCCCGGTGTCGCTAAGCAGCCCGAATTGGCGCCGAAATCGTTCAAGGAAATACGTTCTTTCATTGACGAGCTCTGCACCAAAGCTCGCGATGAGAGCACCCCTGCTGAGCGGGAGAGACACCTTCGTGTAAGTTACGCCCTCTCATCTGGATCACAAACTCTCGACTAACCTGACGCGCAGTTGGCTCTTGCTCTTCAGCAGCAGCTTAGTGATTACTATAGCGTCGAGAAGGAAGCAGAGGAAGCCCTGATTCTGATGAAAGCCAAAAAGGCTGACAAGGATACTGCCCAAGATACTCTTTTCAACTTCTTTGTGCAGGTTCGGGCTCAGATAGAGGAGCAGTAGTTGCTGGGCTTTTACAAGCGGGCTCACATCTACTGCTCAGGATCCATTCTTCAGAGTCCACATCCCGTTGCTTCCGACTGTGTTTGATCTCCTCTTGCTCATATTCGTCAGATATGTCAATTCTTGTCGTGTTCCCATACTTTAAATTTTCCAGTCTCATATTCCCTTTCAGTCGCTCTTTTTTTTTTTTTTTTTTCCCGATGTTCTTCGTCTTGGCTTACAGTGTCAGTCTCGTTTTGACATGTCTATTTCACCAAAGAACGAAAACCCCATTATTCTATTGTCAGAGTTATAATGTGTCTCCTTGACTTTGTCCCATGAGAAAACCCAAAAAGAAATAATGCCCTATGAGCTATGATTTGATGTCGCATGAGCATTCTGGTTCTTTTTGAATGGTCTTTATTCAATTGGAAGATCTGTCTAATCTTTAAACCCCCATAAGGAAAAGACGAAGATATTAATAAGGGGTGGATAGGTAGTATCAAGAAAAGAATAGAAAAACTCAAATATGTTGGCGTATCTTCATATGAACTGCTCTAAGCGCGTATGGCACTTTAAACCTATTCAACCTAATCAGAAGAAATATAATCTTGGATAGCAAGTAGTATCTTCGAAATCCATTTGTGCGCTTTGAAAAGGCTAGCATAAACAATGCAAACTGCATTCACAAAGACCTGCTGAACGTGGGGTATATCTGATTAGGGCACACGTGCGCCTTTTTGTTGTTTACAACCTCCTCCCCGTTGCTTAAGCCGGGCCTTCCCAACAAGCAACACTTCTCTTTTGTGTTTGCGGATATCTTTCTGGCAACCATTTCTTTTCATACTCCCAACCTTATCCTACACTCCTCTACTTTATTCCTTACGCTCCAAAAGACGTCTAGTTAACTACGGACGCCATGCCACCCAGGCGTAAGAACCAGAGAAGCCAGGTCAGTTTCTTTCTTGCTCTGCTCTGCTATTGACAGCATGTCACGTCGCGCCCTCTAATATCCAGCACGGCCTACTTCTCGTATTTTGTGAGTATCACAAACTAACCAGAAGGTACAAACCAGGGCAACAACCCCTTCAACAACACCACCCCCAACCCCGACAAAAAACGCTGGCGCAGACGCGACAACAACTCTTCCAACAACCACCTCCCCGGCGCCAACGAAATGGCCACGGGAGATTTCTACTACCCCAACAACTCAAACTCTCACACGATGCCCTTCCCCTCCCCTGGTCACCCAGGCGGACACCCAGAGAACGCGTTCAACCCTCCTGGCCACGCTGGCGTCTCTAACTCCTACCAGTCGTACTATGGCCCTGGTAGTAACGTCTGGAACTCGGAGAGACCTTTTGCGCTAGAGCAGGCAGAGGCTCAGATGCTTGAGATGGCGGCAGCGCGTGAGGATGAGATGAAGGATCAGGAGAAGAGGTTGTTTTTGGAGGAGTATCGTTATGTGGGACAGCAGACGGTTTGTTCTGCTCCTACTTTTATGACTTGGTGCTTTTCTCTCGTGGACTTGCTACTGACAAATTTGGCCCTTCAGCAGTATGAACCTCCCCACATCGACGTTGGCGATCTCGAACCGACCCCAGATGAGATTGGAATGGAGGTTGAGCCTCTGAGCACTGGTATTGGAAGCCGCGTTGAATCTGTCTACAACGGCAACGGCATGGCAGGAAAAGTTTCAGAGACTGGTCGTGGTGGTAATACTGCTAGCAAGGGTACGGGTTTCAAGCTTCGTGCTGATGCTCCCGAGTTTGTTCCGATGGACAAGAAATCCAAGGGCAAAAAGCGTCAGGATTCTGTGACTATTGTCACCAGCTGGTACTAGTTTTTCTGTGTTTGATTGTCGTCGTGTACAGGAGTGTACAGGGAGAAGGTTTCTAAGGGCATCATCATGGGTTTTGTGCGATTCTTGGGTTGTTACTGTATGACACGTTGAGAAAAGCGTGTTGAATGACATTTACTTTCTACTATGACAAGGCACGAGTCCAGAATCCGTAGCGCCGTCAGTTACATCGCCAAACTTGGCCAAGTAGAATCACCCAGTTGTTTGAGCGCTGTACAGTGATAAAATCGATTTCACGGGGTTGTAAACATCCTAAAAATGAGGGGCACCACAGCATCCTATCCATGACCACGGTCTCGGGCGCTTCTGGTTTCACCACTCCATAGCTTTGTGTGGCCGTTTCCCGTAGTGCCCCGAATAATCAGGGCCGAACACGGTAAAGTTCGGTCGTCTCCACGAAAGTTCCATAGTTGTATATATCGGATAGCATCGTTGTTTAATGTGGTAAATTTGCTAGCTCCCGTAATATCTGAATCGCCATTGCTAAACTGGCACGCCTTGTGCGTTGGCAGATATGTCCACTTTGTCAGTGAGTGACATTTCAGGCAATCAAGTGAGCCATAAGGTTTTAGGATCTCCATCAGGAGGTTGTTGTGGTGATGATCTCCTGGTGATATTTGGGTATTATGACGGAATCTGGGCTAGCTCATGTGCCTGTGTTGTTATCTGCGTTCATTCTTCATTTTTTAAGGGCTCATAAAGCTTGGTGAATGATCCAGCCACACAATGGATTTTTACTTTCAAAACCCTGCCATCAATCGTGTGTCTGAGATGAGATGCGCCGCCGGTTGAGGGTATCTTTTCAACGTCATCATTCTTTTCAGTGATTGTTACAGCAAAATCTTCGAGCGCGGATGCCAACTACCAAATTACTCGACCTTTTCTTGCTGAATTCGAGAATCACGAGGCTTAGCGATGTTGTTGTTTGCAGTCCTTATTTCCCACGATGGAATGCACAAGGCTTTGACTTATGTATAGTATTTCATGGTATAATAATAGTATGACCTTGCGGATTCAAAATGCAAGCAAATTGAAAACTTGTAACGTGTAGTGGATTGAAGAAGTCATGTACATCTGCCGATGTAGATGACCCGATCGGGTAAAATGAAGCTCTACATCGAGCATACCCCATTCGGTTAGCGCATAGATTTAGCCTCATCTGAACTTCCCCTCTTCCACGTCGGGCGGTTATGAATATCCCCCATATTATTTTCCTTGTCTATTGTATGGACGTTGCCTTTATCAATTCTATACGGTTGCTGGTGACAGTCCCGGGTATTTAGTGGCCTAAACAAGATTGACAACGACATCAAACACGGACTGGGCCGCCAACCGGCTGAACAAACATACAGGTGTTCGCACTGATTACCCATTCGAGTCATCAGTTCGAACGCGATAACCCCATTACATTACATTTGTCCCTGCTCCGTGCAGCGAACATAACGCTTTGGTACTGCACGTCAAAGTAGATCGCCCACCCCACAACCTGAGGTCTCATCTGTTTAATTGAATTGCAATTGCCCCCTATGGTCTATTGCGGGAAGCCGAGTAAAGGCTGTGGCGAATGTCGATCCAGGAAAATCCGTTGTGACCAAGCCAAACCTGCTTGTTCGCAATGTACCAAAGCCCACCGTGAATGTCCGGGCTACCGGGACCAGCTGTCGCTGATGTTCCGGGATGAGAGCCAGCAGGTGGTTCGGAAAGCGAAGAACAGTGCGTCGACGACCCGTAGGGCCGCTAAGACCTCTAAACGAACGGCCACTGTGCGTGCGATCGATACCCCGAGCCCTACTCTTAGTGAGAAGAAGGCGAGTGGGGGCGAGGTGCAGCTGCAAAAGACGCCTCCGGCGGAGACGCCTAGCGTCACCGTTGATGTTTTGACGCCTTCTGATAGTGGGGGTAGCAGTGGCAGTGGCAGTGGCAGTTGTAGCAACGAGGGCAGTCCGGTGCAGCAGATCAACCGCAAATCGATTAATGTTCAGCCATCTTATTATCCTACTCAGGATGAAGCGGTTTGTTACTTTCTTCGGTACAATGCATGGCCCGGTGCTTTCTGGATGTTGGATGCGACACCCGATGCATTCATGCAGAATAATAAGTCTTCTAGTCTGCAGGCTATGAGGGCTGGTGTCGTCTCGGTGGGCACGGCAATGCTTGCGCGCATTCGACGATGTCCATCTTTGAAATTAGCCGCAGAAAATGAATACGGCAATGCGTTGAGATTAATGGGCGCAGCAGTGATGGATGTGAACGAGGCGCGCGCAAATCCGACTCTTGCTGCCGTTCTTTTACTTGCTATGTTTGAGGTAAGATTTGCATGCATGTTGGATGAATTTAACCCGACTGACGGCGGTTAGTGTGTTACGAGTAGGGCTCCAAAGAGTATTGAGAATTGGATAAACCATATCCACGGTGCTGCGGCATTACTTGAGTTACGGGGGATACAGCAACTTCAAGATGAAGACGGACTTCGATTATTTGTTCAATTACGCTACCAGATTGTATGTGAAGCCCTATCCTTTCGCGGCTTTTCCTAAGACTAATGCGTATGCGCAGATCGTAAGCTGTTTGCAAAGAGCGGCACGAGTCCCCCAATCAGTCCTCGACTGCTCTAGGATTGCCATGTTTTTACGGCCTCAGAGAGAGGCGTATGGTGACCGACTGGTGTCGATTACCGGCAAATTGTCCAACTTGCGTGCAGATATCGCCTCACAAACAAACACGGACGGGCGACAGATCCTTGCGACTGCTTACGCCATTGAAGCAGAGCTGATGACATGGCTCGCCGGACTACCACCCAACTTCATGTACAAGACGGTCAAGAAACCCGTGATTGATGCAGAGTTCCTCCGCCGCTCGCGTGGATTCGTACCGTACAGCGATCAATACCATATCTACAGTGAACTGTGGCTAGCTCATACTTGGAACCAGTATCGCTGCTCCAAGATTATCGTGACACATATCATCATGAGCTGTCTACGACGACTATCAGCGGATTCAGCTGGCGGGTATTCCTCCGAAGATCTGGAGATTCATTGCAACGGGCTCCGTGCGACAGCCCGACAGCTGGCCATTGATATCTGCGCGAGTGTGCCAGACCACTTGGGCTTAGTTGGGGAACCAGCTACCAGTAATCGAAGCCATATTGGAGGCATTGTACTCCTCTGGCCGCTGTTTCTCGCAGGTGCAACGGAGAACAAGGCCCATGCGCTCCGGAAGTGGGTCGAGAACTGTTTCAAGCTGATTGGACATACAATGGGAATCGACCAGGCGCTGGCATTAATTGAAATTCTGGGCGTGGAACCTGGATTCTTCGAGGACATCGATCGAAAGGACGGAATCGTGTATCGGGTAGAAGACCTGAGGGATCTTGGGAGTGATCACCCATGACGCTGAATTTGTATATTCTTGATTCTTGCATTTTGGCGGGCGTCTGGATCAGTTTTGTACTTACTATACTATGATTGGGTTTTACCCAAATTGGGAATCAATGATGCTGTGTATACGCTTCATGATTGCATAATGCGCCACTGAGTTGGGACCTAATGCACCTGACATCAACACAATTTCCTTTTCCTTTCTCCCCACGACTGAAAGAACACACAGCGCAATAATGGGGCAACGTCCGTCCAAGCACGACCGCACCAGGGGCGCAATCCAAATGCAAACCTACACCTCCAACACCCCCACATACCTCAGAGAAACCGACAAAAAGGAAGTCCAAATCGAAACCAAACTCATCTCCTCACCACCCTCCCTCCTCACCCTTAGACCACCACCCCCAGCCCTCCTCAGCCCCTTCACAACAACCAGCTACCAACCCCCCCGCCAACGCCGAAGCATAAATCTAGGAAAAAGAAACAGCAAGCGAACGCTCGCCGAAGATGAATACCACGACACCCTCACAAGCTTCCTCCAGGAATACAACCTCGTCTTCGTAGTCGACGACAGCACAAGCATGCAGGACAACGGCCGCTGGCAAGAAGTCACCGACGTCCTTGCATCTATCGCCCCGATCTGCGCGAAACACAGTCCCGACAATACCGGAATCGACATCTACTTCCTAAACCACTACGAAGTCTCCGATACCTCTCGAATAGGCTTCTCAACGACCGCCAGGGGTAATAAAGGCGGGTACACGAACCTGCAAACAGCCAGCCAGGTCAGGGAGATATTCGACGCCATCGAACCGCGCGGTCCGACGCCCTTCGGCGCTCGCCTGAATCAGCTCTTGCAGCCGTATCTGCGACTGGTGGAGAATATGAGGATCGCCTATTACAATTACCATAATAGTATCAATGCCGGTTCTAGCTCCACTCACAGCCCTGATGCCAGAACCGCTGCTGCCGAGTACAATGAGACTGAGCGACGCTTCTACGTTAAGCCGCTGTACGTCATCGCATTAACTGATGGCGCGTTTACGGACGATGCACTTAAGGAGCTCGTCCACGCGGGTAAGCGGTTGGATAGATGTCGCGCTGTGCCGTGGCAGCTGTATGTGCAGTTCTTGCAGGTTGGGCAGGATGAGGGCGCGAGGGTGTTTTTGGAGGTGCTAGAGGGGGATTTGAAGCGGGAGCGCGAACGGGAGGGGATGGGGAGGGAGATGGTTGTGTTTCCCGGAAAGGAGGTGGAATATAATTACAGCTACGGGAGTTTGAGTGCGGAGGGGGTGTTGAGGGGTGTTGTGAAGGCTGTTAGCAGCTGGGTTTGATTGTTTGTACACAGGCCTACAGGATCTTACTTCATAATGTTATAATCTCAGTGCTGTTTTGATGGGACATGTCAAATCAATAATGTCGGGAACTCCGAGATGACGATCACTGGGAACTATCAAATTATGAAACTATCGGGTGGTCAGTGCTTGAGGCGATTTGAGATTGACGGGGATTATAGTCGTCCGCTTAAATTAATGTTGCAGAAAATATCTCCGGATGATCAAGTGCCTGTTCATTTCGAATGCTTAGGATCTCCTGGCGCAGTCTGCCCTACATACTCGGTTAGCGGGCGGAGTATTTCGATTGCTATTCGCATCCAAATGGCCCTTCTACTTTAGCAGAATGCCCTTCCTGAATTGACTGTAGATACGCTCAAATACTCTCAAACTCACAGATACAGCTAGAAGCAAAAAAGAACCGTAGCTATCCTCCTCAGTCACAGTTACAGTCAATTCTCTTTGTCTTGCATCGCCACCACCGATTCCCCTCGAGCAACTAATCAACACCAAGACCAAGAAATCATGGAATATACCGTTGCTTTCGAATGGGGCGCCTTGGTCATCGGTGATCTGGTATAATTCATTAGCAAGAGTCCTATATAAGTTATGAGTGTGTGATTCATGATACGTACCCAGCGGCGACACTCTAAAAGATCCGTCTGGACATATTCAAGTCCTTCACAATTCGCATTATCGAACATGCAGGGGTTGTCGAATATTTCAAATGTTCCGCCTACGTTCACTCCACAAACGGGGAAAGGGCCTCAGGGCAGGATTCGCGGCATGCATTAACTGGTTCGATGCCCTTTCCTACCACAGGGGCAGGGACAGGGACAGGGAGCACCTGTAAGAGAAGGAGCAAGAGGGTTGCAAGGATGAGCTGCATTATCAGTAACAAGGTTATGGCAAGTGTGCAGATTCTAGAAGGCTAGAAGGCTGGACCATTGAAGAAAGGGTAAGTAGAGGATGATGCGTACAGAGATGTCAGGCAGCGTGGGCAATACCTAAGCGGTTCCTGCAAGTCTTCCGTCAACTCGTACAGCAGGCAGGAAAGAAGTAGAAGTCTACTTCAGCGTCGGACGAATGGCGTAGCAGAGTAGAACAAAGACCGTCAACATTCATCTCGCCTGTCTCATGACATAGCAGCATTTGTTCCCACCGTGATGATTCTTCATCTGTCACTTTTCTCCAACCGTCTATGACTAACTGTCCAGCCTTGAATCTATCATGCCCACCAAGCAAAGCAGTCAAGCATCTATACAACGGCGCTATCCTAATCCAAATTTCTACGACCTCGGTACTATTTTAGTCTCTCCATATTGGACAGAATTGGTACAGCTAAGAAATTGCATGCTTGGTATTCCAGTTAACCGCACTTTTATTTCCCCTCTCCGTGATGGCGGAGTAACAGCAGCACAACATGTCGGAATCGACACTCGATACAAGCATCGAATAAGATCGGAGAATCACTTGATTGACAGCGGACCTTGGCGGACCTCTCCTTGATATTATTTTCGAAGAGACGCGTTACAAGAAGGCAGATGTGGGCTCCGTTGCCGCACCTTCGCATAAAGCCCGAAAGAGAACAGACACTGATCGAGTGACAAATGGATGAAAGACATGGATACGATCCAGGCAGCGAGATAATTAGCAACAATAAACGATGAACCGGTCCAGCCCGCAAACAAATCAAACAGTGACAAGGCAGTGGATTATGGTTGCCACATGAGGGGACACGGCACGATAGAGTTCGGCGCAGTTCGGCGGATTCACGATGGTCACGGATGCTGTGCGGATACCTCGCGTAGAGTTACGGAGATACGGAGTGCGTAGTATCGGAGTACAAGGCACTGCTACAGGCTACGAGCACATCGAGATCAACACGACAGGGATGAACGGCGATGAACAGGCTGAGAGACAGAATGTCGGTGACTGCAACAAAGCGCACTGTGACCAGGTACTCGGGGCGAACTCGGAGGATGATCAACCTCTTTGTCGGGAAATGGTGGCAGTGTTGTTGTTATTGTTGTTGTTTGGTACCAAGCCTCGCACTTTGCACCCTCACACTCGGGGTTCTCCGCCGCACGGGGACTCGGGCAGCTGAACATGCAAACATGGGAGCATAGCTAGACCTTGCACTATGTCGATTATGTTCAAGCTTAGGTCTGTTAGCGTCTGTCAGCGTGTTTTTTCAAAATAATGGCATCGTGGTCTATGCGTGTACACTAACAGGGGTACTACGTGCTAAAAGGCTGGTTCCTGAAGGAAATTAATGGGCCACATGGTTTACGTGGCTGGAAATGGCATGGATCGTCAGGGACGGCGAGGGTGACAAAAACACGCAATGATACAGGACAAGTCCATAGTGGAAATAATAGAGGAAGAGAAAGAAAAAGAATATAAAAAAGCAATATATAAAAGCAATATGGAAGTGCACCAATGGCACCTGGAACATAGTAAGCGCAGCACATACGGAGTACACATACGAGTTCACGACGATCCCAGCCACACGTCCTGATCGGTAATTGAGGGAGGATGCGCATCATCGAATCTAATCCCGTCCGATCTTAAATACATTGTTATTTTATTTTATTTTTCCTCAAATTTTTCTCCAGCACAGGTCCTCTGACGTACTCTTTTTTTCTGGTGCCTCGTCGCCTCGTGGTTCGCTAAAGCCACACTTTTGCTGCCAACCTCACTGATATTTCTTCCTCACCTCTTCTCTCTCCAACTTATCAACCAAACTGCTTTTATTTTGTTTACCTTACTTCTTCCGCTTCTCTATTCCTGCACATACACGCTCTTAACCTCTGCTTCCACAAGCGCCCACCTTGTCCGCCCCATACATATCTTCGCTGCACCCCCGGCGCTTATAACACAACCCTCGTCTTCCCTGACAGCAGACAGCTTTATATCTGAACTGGCCATTGTTCTTGTAGCCGCCGCGGCTGTTTGGCCTTCGTTGACGTCTCGCGTACATTCCTTTTTTAAACTGGCGATGGCGTTGGTGTTCTAACACCCAACCGCGGACTACTATCATTATATTACTAGCCACTGCGCCTAACTCGAACCTCAAAAAAGTCTGCATTCAATTGCATCCAGTCTTCCATTCTACTGTCTCTTTTGTCTATATATCGTCTGTCCTGGCTGGTCTGTGGACGGCGCTGCATTGTGTATTGATCTCGGAGTATTCCATCTTGATCTTGATTTTCGGAGCGATTTGAAGCGACAATTTTTATTCTCCCCCCCCTTTATTTTAACCACAATTATCATGAATTCGACGACATTAATGACCTTTTTTCTGTGAGTTATTCTTGGAGTGAGGGGAAGGGGTAAGAAAAAGGCTAACGAGTCAGTCGTACCGATCCTAACGTCCGATCCGTCAAACTGTTCGGCTCCTGGGACAATTTTTCCAAACCGTACTCCCTAGAAAAGGATAGGCGCGTTTGCCCCGGCCTGTGGAAAGGTTGCTATACTTTTACCGGTATCATTTGTGACGGCTCTTCGGTGCAGCCTTCTTCACCTCGTTCTGGTGGACTAAAGAATGGCGGTACCTACTGGTATTACGTGCGTCTCATTGTGATCTTCATGCAGCAAGTGATCGGTGGCAACGGGCTGACAGAAAGTACTAGTACTTGTTAAACGACGATATCGAACACTACAACGAAACCGAACCCACGACGACGCACTGCCCCTTTCTCCCTGGCCAACCGGTCAACGTTCTTCAAGTTCCGATCTTGCTCCCCGATAGCGAACCGGTTCACACGCACAACTCACAGTCCCTCAATAACACCCTTGATATCCGCACCATGAATCCCGAGGACCGTTACGTGAACCCCCGTCAGCCCCCTAAGCCCAAGCTGCCGCGGCTCCGCACGTCCCTGCAGCAGCCGGCGCCCTCCTGGTCTTTCAACTCCTCTCCTTTGAGCTTCATCACCAACCGGACAACCTCCCAACCTACCAGCGCCGGGGGCAAGTCGCGTGGTCATAGCTCTGGTGGTAGCCTCGACTCCAGGATCTCCCGCTCCGTGTCGCCCCCCAGATCCAGGGGTCTACGCGCCGCTATCCAATGCTTAAACGCATCGACCCCGGAGCTAACGACTATCAACAACTCCGAGGATGAAGACCTTGTGATGAGACCATCAGCTGCGTACGGTCCCCGACCTCTCTTCAGTCCTCAGCGCGACAGCAGCCCTGCTGTTAAAGAAACCGAATTGCCATTCCGGCGTCCTTCGTCTGCCAACCACCACGATTCATTGTCCATCCAGGACCGCCGTGCCATGAAGTCGAAATACCGGGATCCGTCTCCCTTCCGGAGTCCCCTCACCGTGAACACCCACTCTGATCGATTCGAGTCCTTTCATCAGAATGATATGCCAACTCTCCGTGAGCTTGTGCAGGAAATCGCGGTTTCCGGAGATACTTCTGCGACGCCTAGGCCGCCTAACTTCCAAGACAAGCGGCTGCCCACGTTACCAAACACACCATCGTCCGTCATGGACGAAGCCCTGCGGGATCTGGACGACAGAGAGAAGGCACTTGACGCAGAGAACCTGGGCAGCCACTTCTCCGACTTCTCAGCGACCGACGAGTCGACGGGAGATCAATCCCCAGTCTTGGAGAGGAGCCGCTTCTCCGAATGGAGTACCGACAATGAGCAAATCTCCCCTGAGTCGATGGTCTCCGCCTCGACTTTCAATGAAGAGCGGCCATTATCAACCATCACCGATGATGCAAAGACACCAGGTCTTTTGCAACCATCCCATGTCGCTGAATGCAGCGACCCTGATACGCCCCATTTGACCGTGGACTCCCAACCATCACCCGCTATTTCTGCGGGCGACAACTCCCCGGACATCCCGCTCCCCGCCCCTCGCGTAGCCGTCTCAGGATCACCATTACTCAACATGGCGGACCTCTCCATCAGTGACGAAGACGGCGACCACGAGCACAGCGAGCACCCAGAATACGTCGAATCGAACCCCAAACGCCGTGCCGCATTTTTTGGCGAATTAGACCCAGTCAAGGGACTCGGTTTGTCGCCCAGCCCAGGGAATTCTGCCATGCTCTTCAGAGACGCAGTCGAGCGCGATTTAGCTGCTACGCCTCACGCGAGTGTTGGCTCTGTGAGTACGGGTCGTGATAGCCTGGGGAGTGGTCGCCTTGTTGCTGGACAAAATGCGACCATGCAGGAGATGATGGATGAATTGAGCTACCTGAAAAATATGATTCAAAATGGGCAAGATTTAAACGGGCAAAATGAAGCACCTCAAGGGATGATTTAGCTTTTATTTATGGAACTTGGATCGCTATTTGCTGGCATTTAGACAGATTTATCGAATGAACCAGACCATTGATTACCACCCTTGTTTTACAGATAAGACCGAAAACCCGTACAGTCATAGAGCCCTGCGTAGAAATGTATGCAGCTTCGTGGTTGTCTGCACCCCAGACGATACACGCGAGACGCGCCAAGAACCGCTTTCTGCCGTTCAAGCAACCAACCATCCAAACCAAACAACCACACGCCCAATCACCTTCCCAACCACAAGTATCAAAATGGACTAGACTACAAACCCCATAGTCCCTTACCTACACAATAAATTCCACAGAACCAGGAAGAAGAAAAAAACAAAAAGAAATGATAGAAGAAACCCCCCTCCTCTCCCTCGTCGCGGAGAAATCCCTCCCCACAAAATGCAAGCCCAACCTCCTAACCTACTGTCCGACAATGGACCTGATTGCCCTGGTATCCGCGCAGGATGAGCAATTGTCTGTTTATAGGCTGAATGGGCAGAGGGTGTTTGGGGGGTCATTTGGGGGTGATGCGCACGGGCATGGGTATATGTTGGATTCGGATGAGGAGGATGAGGAGAAGAGGAAGGGGGAGATTAGGGGGGCTAGGTGGAAGAATAATGGTGACTTTTTCGATTGTAATGGGATGCTTTGAGAGCATTGTGCTGACTTATGGACCAGGGCATTTGCTTGCTGTTGCTTGCGCGGATAATACGATCCGGGTTATCAGTTCGTACAGCGGGAAGACTGTTCATCATTATCCGGCATATCACCCTCACAATCAACAGGGCGATGACTGTGAAGACGAAATTACCACCACGTCGCAACCCAAAGTAACCTGTCTGGGCTGGGGCACCAACTTCACCGATAGCAAAGGCGCACAACGTTACCTCCAGGAGGCTGCGGGCCAGATCTCCGTGCAGGATTTGTTAGCGCCGGGTGTACATCCGTCGAAGGTGGCTGCTTTGCTGAAGGCGGATTTACCGAGGGAGTTGGCGCTGCTGGATGTGGAGAGTTCGTTGCCGAAGTTGAGTACGTTGCCGGCGACAGGGAGTGAGTGAGTGTTCTTTCCCTTGTGATTTGCCCTTACCTTTTTGGGGATGAGGAGTGATTGGTGTTGGTGTTAATGGCTTGCAGTGATGATGTATTCAGCTCCAGGGCATCGCTGGATGCTATTTTTCATTCCGCGGCGAAGAATACCAGTGACTCGGTAGATGTGCTTGCGGTGGGATTTGACGATGGTACAGTGCATTTGCGGATCTTCGATTGTTTCGAGATCGGGTCGTTCCAGATCGGTGCTTCTGAGGGAAATGCCAACCCGTGCAGTTTGCTTCAGCATGCTTCGCATCCGTTAAGCTCGACTCATGCCCTGTTGGCTTCTACGCCTTCGGATCAGTCCACCAAGGCACTACAACTACTAACAGTTGATCTGCGATTTATCACAAAGTCTGGTCGATATCTGTCGCTGCTCGCGTATAAAACGACACAGCTGCAGAATCTGCTGCGGTATATCAATCAGGTGCAGAAGCAGATCGAGATCGAATGGAAAAATGCCCAGGAACAGCCGATGAGGTTCATGCGCAGTGCCGAATTTGACCTGCAGGAGAAGTGCCATTGTGATTTTGTCACTGCGGTGTACCACCTGGTAGTTACGGGTGATTGCTTTGCGCCGTTGAAGGAGTTTTTGGTGGATATTCTGAAGTCACAGGGCCATAAGCGATGGGACAAGGCTGTTTGCAGTGGATACGAGAATATCCGACGTCTGACACACGAATGTCTCCTCCCGGCCCTGGAACGCTGCGAAGTCCTCCTCAGCCGCCTCATCGGCCTATCAAAATTCTCCAAGCTCAGCGACGTCCTGGGCCTCGAAACGTCCGACCTAAACGCTATCGTCGAAACACTCGACTGCCTGCATCTCCTATCCCATCACATCCTAATCAACACCAACGAAGAACTCTCCCAATTCATCTCCTTTTCCAAATGGCTGCGTCACGAAATCGACATCCAAAGCGCAGAGCCCATGTCCCAAACTCTCGAAGAACTAATGGAACGGACAGACATCATGGAATACCCTAAGACACTAAAATACATCCAAGGCCCGCTTGCCAAAAGCGCCCTCCGCCGCTTCATCCAGCAACTCCCCATGCTGGGCGTTCCCAGACCTCCTCCGCCTGCATCGACGGCTGGTAAGTGGGCTCCTACGGGGCATGGTCGGTCGTTCTATGAGATGTTTAAGGGGTTGTTACAGCAGCAACAGCAGCAGAGTTTGGATGGTGGGGAGGTGGAGGTGCCGAAGTTGAATGATTTGACGAAGAGGTTGGGGTTGCAGTTTGAGAAGGTGTTTGGGCAAATTGCGTTGACGCAGAGGAGGGGGATTTTGCATCGGTCGCCGCTTATGTTGCATGGGGATTGTGATGGGGAGGTTATAGATATGACTATGCGTTATGAGGACACGCAAGAAGGGAGCTTTGGTTCGATCTATATTGCTACGAGATCGATCAAGTCGAAGCATCTATGTATGCCGTGTCTCCTAACCTTGTTGCATGCGTGTGCTGACAATTGCAGTCTACATCTATCGCGTGGTCCTAGATTCTGTCAACGGGGTTAGTTCGACACGAGATACATCCATCGCAGGTTTCGACCTCCAAGAAGGCGACATCCGCCAACTCCAGTTCGTCGAAGACGATACCCTTATGATCCTCTGGTCTCACCATAGTACGTTTCCCCCCCCCCCTCTCAGTAACAAGTCAAGTACTAACAATAGCAGACGGATCCTCCTACCTCCTCAACTTCCCTTTCCAACCCTCGTCCGCAACGAGTTCCGGTGCCGAAGCCAAACCCCCCTCCGACCTTACCGTGGAATACGAGGACTGCAATTCCTCGACCACAGTTGTGCCGCTCTATGTATTAGCGGAGGATTCGCCGCACGCGAGTCTGATTAGACATACGTTCCCGGCGAGTGCAGGGGCTAAGGGTCGGGTTAGACGGATTGATGTTAACGGGAGGAAGGGGAGGAGGGCGATTTGTGCGTTGTTTGGGGACGGAGGGAGGTACGAAGTGTTTGATATGGATGCGGAGGTTGTTGAGGAGGATGAGAGTGTTCAGTGATGTTATGAAAACATGGTATAATACAAGCATGCTATAAGAGTTCTGTCGGTATGGAGGGGTAATCCCTGCTAAAGGATCTACTAGCCCACGATAAACTCAGACAAAGAGGATGACACTAAATCTAGTTTTCTCGTACTGACACACGCATTATTATTTCCTCTGGTCATTTTCAGTCACTTGAACTCATACTTAATAGAACCAGTAAAGACATTGTTGACGGAAAGCAGTAGAATTCTCTGTGGGCAGTTGCCTGGGCACCTGGGTGGACTGAAGGAGGAAAACCAAAATAAGCAGAGGGGCAGCCTTCCACGGTGCCTGCTATGCATGACAGCACACCTGCAGCTGCTATCTAAATACATATACAACAGGGCAATTCAACAGGTTTCCAACATATTTATTTCTGTCGCCATAACAGTACTTTTTCACCGGTTTACTGCTGTACAAATGATACAGTCTGATGTATCATTCTCGCAAGGGATGTCACGTGTACTGACTAAGCAGGATCGCGGGGCGGCACAACCCTTTCAGCCAATCACTGACCGTAGATGGCAGTAGGCGGTGGGCGGTGATTGGACGGGCAAAAGAACAGCATCATGGATTCCTCTCTGTGTCTCTGAGTCTCCCCTCTCTCTTTCTTCTCTTCTCTTTTTCTTTTTCTCTTCTTTCCTGCTTCTTCGCATTTACTAAACTTCCATAATCCTGCTCTAAGATTGCCGTGTCGACGGTCAACAATATTTTCTGCCACTACCGGTCTTTCTCCTCCGCCTTGACTCCGGAGAAAAAATCGAAGAGGGCGTCATAATAATAATCCACAAAAACAACCCGCGGGTTTCCCTCCACGAATAATTCCCGTCTTCCTCTCTTCCTCCTCCCCTCCTGTACCTATTCAACCACTCTTTTTTTTTTTTTTTTCTCTTGACTGTTTGTCTGTGATCTCGCTTGGGCGGTTGATTTTTCCTGCCTGGCTGCTTGATTTTCTTTTCTCCGATCTGTTCAGACCAGTTGGGCGACCTTTTTTTTTTTTTGTTCGCATAATCAAAGATGGATGTTACTCAGGTGTTGGCGAGCACCTTGTCGCCAGGTATGCTCTTTCTCTATCTCTACTTGACTCATCTTGTTGGTGCCTTGTACTGCGGTTACTGATCGGGTGCTTTTTCCAGATGCGGCGACACGTACCAATGCCGAACAGCAGCTCCTCCATGCTGCGGAGGTTGACTTTGTATGTCCCCTCCCCTTTTTCAATGAGACAATATGGATAAAAGGAACGCGGGTGCTGATATCTGCTTCGTTTAGGCCGGCTACCTCACCACCCTTGGCCAAGAATTGGCAAACGAAGCCTCCCAACCGCACATCAGAACCGCCGCCGGTCTTGCGCTTAAAAACGCTTTCACCTCCAGAGATTTGGCCACACTACGCGAAGTGCAAGGGAGGTGGATTCAACAGATCAGCCCCGAAATCAAGACTCAGGTTAAGGAGCTTGCCCTTAAGACATTGACTTCCAAGGATGCCCGTGCCGCCACCTCCTCCGCTCAGTTCATCGTCTCCGTCGCTGCCATCGAACTGCCCCGCAATGAGTGGCCGGAACTCATGAACACCCTCGTTCAGAACGTCGCTACCGGCTCCGATCAACTCAAGCAGGCCTCCCTGATCACCATTGGGTATATCTGCGAATCCCAGGACCCCGAGCTCCGGGAAAGCTTGGCTGCCCAGTCTAATGCCATCCTCACCGCCGTCGTCCAGGGTGCCCGTCGCGAGGAGCCCAACATGGACGTGCGGAATGCCGCCATGACCGCTCTGGGTGATTCTATCGACTTTGTTCGGACCAACATGGAGAATGAGGGTGAGCGGAATTACATCATGCAGGTTGTCTGCGAGGCTACCCAGGCCGACGATCTCCGTGTCCAGGCCGGTGCCTTTGGCTGTCTCAACCGTATCATGGGCTCGTACTACGAGAAGATGCGCTTCTACATGGAGAAGGCTCTGTTTGGTCTCAGCATTATGGGTATGAAGAGCGAGGAGGAGGATGTTGCCAAGCTTGCCATTGAATTCTGGTGCACAGTCTGTGAAGAGGAAATTGCGATCGAGGATGACAATGCTGCGGCTCAGGCCGAAGGTGTTACTGACATCCGTCCCTTCTTTGGCTTTGCTCGTGTCGCATGCAGAGAGGTTGTCCCCGTCCTCTTGCAGGACATGTGCAAGCAGGATGAGGACGCTGGCGAGGACGAGTACAACATCGCCCGCGCTTCCTACCAGGCACTGCAGCTCTACGCTCAGTGTGTCCAGGGTGAGGTGATGCAGCCCGTTCTGCAGTTTGTCGAGGAGAACATTCGCAATGAAGACTGGCGCCGTCGTGATGCCGCCGTTGCTGCCTTCGGTGCCATCATGGACGGTCCCGACCCCAAGATCCTGGAGCCCCTGATCAAGCAGGCGCTTGGCGTTCTCATTGGTATGATGGAGGACAGCTCCGTCCAGGTTCGCGACTCGGCTGCTTTCGCCTTGGGTCGTGTGTGCGACTTCTGCTCTGAGACCCTCGACCCCGAGGTTCACCTCCAGCCCCTGATCTCTTGCCTCTTCAATGGTCTTGCCAGCACTCCCAAGATTGCCAGCTCCTGCTGCTGGGCTTTGATGAACGTTGCCGACCGCTTCGCCGGTGAAATTGGCGCTCAGACCAACCCTCTTTCGCGGCACTTCGAGGAGAGCGTCAAGTCTCTTCTTACTCTCACTGAGAGACAGGATGCTGACAACCAGCTCCGCACTGCTGGATACGAAGTTCTCAACTCTTTCGTCACAAATGCTGCCAACGACAGCCTGCCCATGGTTGCCACTCTGTCGGATGTCATGCTCCAGCGTCTCGAGCAGACTGTTCCCATGCAGACCCAGGTTGTCAGCGTCGAGGACCGCATCACCCTGGAAGAGATGCAGACTAGCTTGGTTAGTGTCGTTCTTGCCATCGTTCAGCGTCTCGAAACGGAGATCAAGCCCCAGGCCGACCGCATCATGCACGCCATGCTCCAGGTTCTCACTACCGTTCCTCCCAAGTCGAGTGTTCCTGATGTTGTGTTCGCTACCATTGGTGCTATTGCTGGCGCTCTCGAGGAAGACTTCGTCAAGTACATGGAGCCCTTCAGTCCCTTCCTGTACAACGCTCTTGGCAACCAGGAGGAGCTTGGTCTCTGCTCCATGGCCATTGGCTTGGTTAGCGACATTGCACGCGCATTGAACGAGAAGGTCCAGCCCTTCTGCGACACCTTCATGAACCACCTGCTCAACAACCTCAGAAGCACCGCCAACCAGCTCAAGCCCGCCATTCTCGAGACATTTGGCGACATTGCCCAGGCTATCGGAACTCAGTTCGACACCTACCTGCCTGTCGTTGCCCAGGTTCTCCAGCAGGCCTCTACCGTTACCACCAGCAACGATATCACCATTGAGATGCTCGACTACATTATCTCTCTCCGTGAGGGTATCATGGATGCCTGGGGTGGTATCCTCCTGTCCTACAAGGGCACTCCTCAGGTAGCCCAACTGCAGCCCTTCGTCGAGTCGATTTTCCAGCTTCTTCACATCATCTCGCAAGACCCTGGCAGCCGGAGCGAGGGATTGATGAGAGCCTCCATGGGTGTTATTGGTGACCTTGTTGATGCCTACCCTAACGGCGAGTTTGCTGGCTTCTTCCGCCAGGACTGGGTCACCGCCCTGGTTCGGGAGACAAGGACAAGCCGCGAGTATGGTCCCCGCACCATTGACACTGCTCGGTGGGCTCGCGAGCAAGTCAAGCGCCAGATCAACATCGCCACTGCTGCCATGTCATAAAAGCATTTCAATCGACTTTTCCGTGATTGATTGCTGTTCCTGAGCCAGCTCCCCGTGCAACACGCCACGTGCATCGAGTGTTCCGGATGGAAGCGAGGCCGTTGATGGACAGCTCCATTCGCCTGTAGGTGATATACGGACACATGGACGTGGTGTCACCGGTTGATTGCATTGCCAGGCCGCTTTTGCGGCATTGAATTTCGGCATACCCCAACACTACCCCAGTCGAAATCACCCTTCCGCCTTATCGCCCACTCTCGATCTTAGCACTGCAATCCCCCCTTACGTATCGCCCCTCTCCCCCGTCACACGTCGCCTCCCCTCTCCCTTCCCCCATCCACCTTCCAGGTACCTTCTAGGCACTTTTCCTAGTCGAACCTCCCCTTCGCATTTTCCCAAGGAAGTTTATCTCTTTATCTTCATTTGATTTCTTTTCTCATCCTTATTATTACTATTCGGTTTTTCTTTTTCTTCATCTGTTCGGTCCGTGTCTTTTTTGGTTTTCCTTTTTACGTCGGTTAATTTAGACGGTTTTGTTTGTGATAGCGTTGCGATGGTACAGATAGTCATGTATGCCCCAAGAAGTCATGTAAACTTGCTTTGAATTTGAAGAGAGAATGAAAGATACTCATTTGCTATGACATTGGTCTTTTGTATGAGGTGATTTTAAATAAACAGATGCGTTGCTGTCATTCCGTCGGTAAATGGTGGTCGAGATGCCATAGCCCAGTTTTGTGGTTATCAGGTCGTCCAGGGATATCTGCTCTGATGCTTCGAAGCTAGCCTCTTTATTAGTACACTCATGAAAGAAAACAGAACAACCCAAAAACTCGAAAATGCATCAACAATCGAGGTGAAATACCTATAATCCTTAGCTAAACTCTTAAATCGACTCCTCCCAAGCGGTACACAAGAAACGGCACCCTTCTCGTAGAGTTTTGTTGATACTCTGGTGCGCATAGTGTGACGTCAGAAAAATGGGAATGATAAAGACAAGAAAGGATAGAATAGAATACAAAAGGGAGGAGGTAGACAGTACAGGGTATCGATGTGATGGTAGTGCTCTGCGAAGCCGTAGTCCTCGAATTCGGCCGTGAAGATCTTTGAGGATAGTTAGGTGTGAGGATGAGTGTGAGTGAATGAGGAGGGGCTTGCTTTTAGTCGGATTTGAAGGGGGAAAGAAGGGAGGGAAGATGGACATACGTAAGTAGGCATCTTGATCATTGGTATTGCTTTTTTCGGTGCTTTTTCTACTGGGCTTTCAGGGAATCGAAATGAAGTGGTTTCAGAGAAGTGTTCTATATAGGTATCTATATAATTTATATCTTGGGCATACGCATGACACCATCTGAGTTAGGTGAGGCTGGGCTACGTGGCAATGCAGGTATTTGCTGGACTGGGACTGGCGTTTGCTGGATGGTGACAATGCGTGTAAGAGCATGCTGTAGACTCCTGTCGAGTGGAGAGGAGGTTTTTATGAGGATATACCTGGCCGGATGGGGATGGGATTGGTGGGTTTTGTTAAATGGGGAAATATGGGGTAAGAGATATTCAATGAAGACGAGCGTCAATACATTTAGGGCTATCCCATCCTCCATCTCTTGCACATATGGACCTCACGGGGACAGCCTGAATATACAGTACTCTCCTCTGCCTACTCAACCTGCTGAATAGTAGTCGAGATACCCTCTCCCAGTTTTACAGCCCGCAGGACTTCCAACGAGATGTTCTCGGGTGCTCCGAAACTGGATTCTGTTCAGCATTCAAAGAACAAATAACCCGAATAGTATACTTGGGGAGAACTAGTGCCAAACGTACTAAATCACCTGAACAAGAGGCCAATCATGTAGATTTTCGAAAATCTGGCCAAACTTCATGGCGCCCACGGCGCCGTATTTGGCCTTTACCTTGGTGTTTGTTAGACTAGCTGATACTGAAAGGTGGTGATTTGGAGTGAGCGGACAGGCCCCTAACGCGATAGTAGCGTTGATCAACGGGGTCGGTGTTGGTGTCGAATATTATGTAGAGTCTCTGGATTGTATGTAGATTGTCAGTGTTATATTGGTATAGAAGGGAGCCAGATTCAACGAACGTATTTGCGCATTTCGAACGATGATCTGGGGTTTACGTTTGCAGGGAGGTTTTTTTCTTTCTAGATTGCAGAAAGTACGTTTATGCTTATATACTGTCAGCTGAGGGGCAGCTAAGCTAAGCTGACTTAATATAATAGGGGTTTGTATATCAATAGCCACCTGACTATGTGTGTAGTACGTACAATGACCAAAGGCTCTTTATGCTTATATGCAGTGTCTTCCACTTCCATTTAGTCCGGTTGGGCACTGTATGCATATCGACAGGGATGCTTATTATGTCAGAGATGTGTTTGTCCAACCTATATTGGACAGAGAAGTGTAAGTGAACAAAGACTTGATTGATTGTTAGTAAGCTTAATCGTATTATCCTGGGAATGAAAATAAGTTGCCCTACTTGTGAGGCAGAAGCTCTTCTAATACAATGATAATGTCATCTTCAGCTTTACAGCATGTACCTTATCACTTGCATCGGTTGGCGCTTCGAATATGAAGTCTGCCAGTATGCAATCGAATGGGAGAGGGTTGGGTCTGGAAGTCTCCCACATACACGATAAGGTGGCCTTTTTGCTCGAATGTAGGAGGTGCGATGAAAACTGTAGCACCAACTTCACTGTACCTAGTCTCCACCCTAGTACGTAGTTGGTTGTACACAAGCAGATGGATAGAATTCGGAAGACTGGAATACATACAAGCTCGCAATGTTGTTATAATTATGATAGATTTCAGCGAACGTAGTCTTTCGTCTTGTCACCTTGCATTGTTTTGCGTGCACTGGATGGGGCGTGGAACTGGCTGAGGGACGCGATCTGGATCAGAGAACAGGTTGATTGTTACCAATGTAGAGACAGAGGTATTCTGTTGTTTATACATCTGTCACTTCATTTTATGCCTGCAAAGGGTATTGGCAGATTGCTTTTTCCCAAAGAATAGAGGCATGTTAGGGTTAGTATACCTAACAGAGCCGTATGCTTTTAATTGTCCATTGACTGTTCCAACAGGCTCTATTCATATTTATCAAGACACAGCGACAGGTGGTGCTGGTAGTATACAGGCCACACTTCCTGTGTGAACCCGCATATGGTGTGATAGAAGCCCGCACTCACATCAATAGTGTCTAGCATCATCCAGCCAATGTTTCCCTCAACGCAGCCCTCAATTGGCCCATATAGTTCCTCCAGCTCATCCTCAACTTCCTGTTTAAGGTCCGGATATTGTGCAATCGCATATTTCGCGCTTAGGGATTTCCAGCAGTCATCCACAAAATTCACATAACCCCATCGCTCCTGTCCTAATATACCCTAGAGCTTCTCAAGATCATAAAGAACGCTGTGTAGCGCGTCTTCGTCAATTTGAATGAAAGTATCGATATCTGGGAGGAGGCACCATATCTGCATCAAACTTCCTAGTAGCATGCGGGTTGTCAGCGGAGGACGCGTCCGCAACCCATCCTGAAAATGCGCGCGAAGCTGATCTTTTGATGTGCCATCAAATGCTTTTCGAGTCCTCAATGGACGTCATTTTTAGATTGTAATCGAGTAACTGATTGATGTCTAGCGTGTCGGAGTTTGCAATATCCTTGTGCATTTCTTGGGTGATCATTTGCTTGAAGTAATTCCATCTTTCGTCATTATTGTACGTGCAACGGTAAAAGACCCAGCCCCTTTTTTCAGAACCCCTGTTCTTGTTGAATTCGGATATTCCGCGTCACTGGATCCATGGCGCTGAGGATTGGTCGGGATGTGAAGCCTCGAAAACTGAATCCAAATCTATCGTGAAATGATACAGGGAATGAGCCAGGGTGAGAGACAAAGACCGAACGGACGAAGGATGGGCCTTTGAATGGACATTTATTGATAAAAGGTCTCATTTAGGAAGCAAGATACAGCAATGAAGATTTTAGTATGCAATTGTTATTGTTCATTATTTTTTATTCTATATTGGGTTGATGGAGGCTGAAAGGTTTATATAAACCAGTCTCATCACTTCCCACACCCGTGCTAATTATGCGCCTTGAGTTGTGACCACGCCTAAAAATAATATTCTCACTTCAATCCGATCTGCAGCAGCTTGATGTATTTTACTGACACGTATTATTATTATTATTATTATTATTATTATTGTTGTTGTTGTTATTGTTGTTGTTATTGTTGTTGTTGTTGGTGTTGTTGTTGTTGGTGTTGTTGTTGTTGGTGTTGTTGTTGTTGGTGTTGTTGTTGTTGTTGTTTATACACGCATCTGTCAGCCCTGTACAGACATGTATATCTGCGTTGGGTAATTAATAGACTCGTGACTTCCAAGATTAGCGCTAATACAAACGTGCTCTAGTCCCCCAGCCTGTTCCCTGGACCCGGTAACTAGCTCAATACCAATAGCTAGCTCCACACCGCTGGCAACATTGAGTAGCGTGGCTACAACCCCCGTGTCCAAGCTCAGCAATGCCGCTCCCCAGTCGAAGTCACAATGTGGAAAATGGTATGTTTTGAATCCAGGGATCAACTCCACATGCGGAAATATTGAATTGAACGCGACAAACTGTGGTCAGGCTGTGAGAGACATCTCGACTTGCTCGGGGTACATATATTGACTTACCAATGGCACTGATGATGTGACAGTCTTAAAAACATCCCGAGTACTGGCTGAAGCTCTCAAGCCTTTAGTGAAGAAAGCAGTAACCTCCCATCCCTTTCGTTAACTGCGATTGCAGCGTCAAAGAGCAATTCACCATTATTGGTCTACTAGAAATCCAATGGGAAGAAGTATAGAAAGAAAAAAAAAAATAGCAATGCTATCAGGACATACGTATGTAATAAACCGGGCCATCTGGACTGGCCATCGCTTCGAGTTCGAAACGCCCGGAGCGGTATACTTGACCAACAGATTGTAATGGCCAATTTCGACCACGGGAAATTCAATCAATGGAGGCAGCTACACAGTATAGAAGTCATGCATTTGTTCTGGATGGATAATGCAGCATACATGAAGAGGGCGATTGTGCATTATTATGCACAAGACTTTGCGGTATCCAATACCAGCTTCTACATTTTCAGACTGAATATCAAGCCCCGTTTATGTTAACATTCATCATCTATGTAGGCCGCTACGTCGGGAAGCCAATTGGAAAATTTCTCAATGGTGGTAGAAATGCCATCCCCTAGCTCTATGACTTTCAGATCACTCTCAATTGCCTCAAATCTAGTTTTTATTAGAATTTCGTATAATGAAACAAAAACAAACGCTCTGGGGTGGAGTATTAAACATACTCAACACACTGGACCATAACACCTGGGCGATAGAAGTAAAAATTTCTAGCCCCCAGTTTGCTGTACTTGGTTGTGACTCTGGTTGTTGGAATCGGATTTTAGTTTCAGACATAGGTAGATGGAGAGTCAAAGAGGGACGGGAAGATAAAGTGGCAATACATACATGTTCTCAATGTCCTTGGCATATTTTTCTAAAGCTTCGAGGCTTTCGTATACGATTGTGATGTCCTAGATGTATTAATAGAGCTGATTTAGGATCCGGATATAGATCAACGAACGAATTTCTCATAGACTTCGTGGTCCTCCATTATGTGCTCGTGGACCGAAAGATCTGGAAATTCGATAAAAAAAAACACAGCTTGGAAAATTATTGATGTTGAGTAGGAATCTTGTCATTCATTCACCCTG
The DNA here is from genome assembly GCF_016861735.1 of Aspergillus chevalieri. NCBI lineage: Eukaryota > Fungi > Ascomycota > Eurotiomycetes > Eurotiales > Aspergillaceae > Aspergillus > Aspergillus chevalieri. Next base: position 2,015,159 of record NC_057364.1, read on the forward strand.
AAATTAATTATCCTTACATGGCTTTATTTCGGTCCCAACAAGAGAAATATCGGCCCGCTATGCATGAAAGCGCTTACTTGCGTTGTAGTAAGTGACAATCAAGTAAATGCATGTCTCTAGTGAATATGTAGGGTTGCACAGCTTTCGAGAATTTGAGGGTCTATTACCATTATCTCTTGTACAGCTCACCAAATTGAGGACAGTTACTACAGCCATTTTGATGGCTGGCTAGTAGAAGAGTACTCCATATATGGGTGCAAATATGGACCAAGATCAGTGGACTTCTTTATCCTAAGAAATATGGATATGCGGATAAAACCAAGATAGGAGAGAGAATGGTAGAACAATACTGAGAAATTGATTATCAATCGCTATACACCGCGCAAAGACATGCTCATCGAGATTGTCATGAATTTTTTATCGAGATGAACTCACCTTCTCGACTTGACGTCTTTGACCTTTCTGCTTTTTCCATGCGCGAACCCTTTTATTCCTGTAGTATATTTTGCTCCCCTTCTTATCCGCTCGGATATGTAGTTGGAGCGCGAGGGATGTTCTGATGGCTGTACATTCATATGAATATCATTATTCATACTTGCTTGTATATACAGACTTGGCTGAGTTAAACATCGGTGAAGAGCCAAAGGGTGCACAAGCTATGGCATTTGGTAAGATTTCGTCAATCCACAGCAAACAGGGGGATAACCCCTCTGTCAGCTGAGTAGGTGTTGTGCAGTCATCCTGTAGGACCAACGCTTGCATACTCATTGTCAACTGGACCTGAAAGGAAACATTTCCCTCTCAGTTGAGACTATTAAAATTTTACTTAAATGAAAGGTATAAATCAAACAATCAATCTGTTCGCTATTACTCCGTATCGCATTGCGATTATGTCGCAGACGAGGTCGCCAAGTTGGTGCCAGATTTCGAGGCGATTCTGTGACTGAAACATAAAATCGGGCTCACGGGTATCTTGTGTGGTAGTCATCGCAAACTGCGGATCATTCAAGCTGTATTTTTACTCTATGAATAGTCCTTGCCACTCCATGTTTCCCCGAAAAGCAGGAAGCCGGCACTGGCCAAGTCGGTTGCCCAGACTTTGGGGACTTTGGATTGGGGCTTTCCATGAAATATCAGTTGGAAATTGAAGCCCATGGACCTAAATGCAAGAAGTCACTTACAACTGGTATCATTCTAGGGGAGACATGGAAAGCCTTGGATGGAACGGTACTTTGGTTATGTTTAACAGGCCGCAAGGGAGATTGCAAAAAACAGTTGTTGTTAAGATAGACGAATGAAATGAACATCACTCTGGTATTCTACCGCTTTGTTCCAAGGTTCGCATATGTTTTGTACCTGTCTAGGGCAATGCGCATAGTTAGTAAGCTTTATGTCTGAGGCAAGATGTACTATCAGCACGTGACTGATAAGGGTAGACTCGGTAAACCCTAGGAGCGCACACTAGCGATCGGCGCGGGTCCAATTTGATCCATATTTTTCTCTTTTCTCCTCTGGCCGGATTTCTTCCCCTTCAGCTCGGACACTCCACGCATCGTCAATCGACATCCCTCGAGGTATGTATTATTGTTGTTGTCCCATTCTACAGCCTCTCAGCTAGTCTGAGAGGAGCAATCATTTTGGACCTTTGTCAATTCCAGCAAAAGAGGTTGGGCGCAAGTCGCAAAATGATACGCTTCTCTCATCACGGCCCGGGCTGAAGAACCCTTGATTGAAGAAAATTTTTTCTTTAGAGTGGGGCACTCTTTGCGCTCGAAGACTACTGGTGGCTGACTTTTCTCGGTTTCGAATTTTTCCCATACCCACTGCCGATAAAAGGTAGTGGAGTATCATTAGGGAAAAATCTCGTTACCTTTTTTGCTCTCAGATACCTCATTTCCATTTCTTTATCGATTTGAGAATCTCGATTCCTCAACACCGCCAAAATGGTCCGCACCTCCGTCCTCAACGATGCGCTCAACGCCATGAACAACGCCGAGAAGTCGGGTCGCCGTCAGGTGCTCATCCGCCCTTCTTCTAAGGTCATTGTCAAGTTCCTGCACGTCATGCAGAAGCACGGTACGTCTATCCGTTAATACATAGATACGGATATGCAGTTTCGGAAACTTTTGAAGGAGGGAGGAGAATTCGGATTGATAACTGGATGAACGTTTCAATGAATCCACGACGTTTGTCTTTTAAGTGTCCGGTATATTAGGATTGTGTTTACACATGGCGGAGGCCTTACAAGTTTCCGAAACTGCATTCTTGTTTTCTGTGTTTGGTTAACTTTTAAGTCTTCGCGACATTCTTGCTGATTTTTTTTTTTTAGGCTACATTGGCGAGTTTGAGGAGGTTGACGACCACCGCTCCGGCAAGATCGTCATCCAGCTCAACGGCCGTCTGAACAAGTGCGGTGTCATCAACCCTCGCTACCCCGTTCAGCTCCGTGACCTCGAGACCTGGACTACCCAGCTCCTGCCCTCTCGTCAGTTCGGTTTCCTCGTCCTGACCACCTCTGCTGGTATCATGGATCACGAGGAGGCTCGTCGCAAGCACGTTGCTGGCAAGCTCCTCGGTTTCTTCTACTAAACCAAACCGACAAAAGTTACGTCTTGTGATGGATCGGGATGTGCTGGGATGACTGTCATGTACCGATGAGGACGCTCGATGTAAAATTCGTGGTGGACATTTGAGGATATACCCTGGCAGATGCACTAGATAGTTGCCGAGTTAATCCAAAGTCAGTCGGCCGTTCCGATTATTCAAGCAGCAATTGCTTTCTATTCTATTGCTGTAGCCCGTACTCCTGTAGATTGCCTTGCATCTGTCTCCAATATCAACCTCGGCTCATGGTCACCGCCCGCATTCTGCCGTGCCGACTCCGCAGTGTTGGGGTCAGTCGAAGACATCCAGGTCTCCAACCCTCGAGGATACTTCCATTCTTCTCTTCAATTCCTCTATAATCTCATCCAGAAGCCATAATGCCTCTGGACACAATATACCTTACCCGTCATGGCGTAGGTACACACCCCAATCCAAGTCTACACTTTTGATAGCCAACACTAACACCTACGACAACAGCACCGTCTAACCTTCACCGTCGACCCCAAAACCGGCAGATACCACTCCCAATTCCCAACACCCACCCATAACCCAGCAGACCCGACCTTAACCTCACACGGCGTGCAGCAATCGCACGAACTCGCCGCGCACCTCTCCAGCCCGGGATTCCACCCGAAGCCGTTTCGAATCTACTCGAGTCCGTACTATCGATGTCTGCAGACGATAAAGCCGACTGTCGAGAAGTTGCGGGAGCTGCAGGTGCTGCCGGAACCGCTACGACTGGGAGGGAAAATACCGGATGATTGGGAGGATGGGTTGTTGCGTGTGAAGGTTGAGGATGGGGTTGGGTGAGTTTATCTTATGTTTATACCCGTCCTTCAGAGTATACATTTACTACTAAATCCTAAGGATATTGCTAACAAAGACAGCGAATGGTTCGGCCCAACATCCTGGTTTCACCATCCTACGCCCGAACCCCCCGATGTCCTCTCAGGACACTTCCCAAACCTCCTGTACGAAAACATCAATGGCGCCACATACAAACCGGTGCTCGAGCCCTCTACCCGCGGCGAGACAATCGCCCAACTGCACCACCGTATTGCCCTGGCATTGACCGCCATCATCGCAGACCTAGACCTCCATATCTCCCATGAAGAACGAGAGCTACCCGAAAGTGAACGAACGAGCAAAGCAGTCCTGATATGCTCGCACGCCGCGCCATTGATTGCAATGGGACGGGTGTTGACGGGGAATATGCCCGATGATAGCGGGGAGGAAGATTTCAATGTGTTCACGGCGGGGCTGAGTACGTTTAAGCGGAGGGGCCCTACTGCTCCCTTGACTGGAGCTTTTGGTGCTACGGGGCATGTCGATGAGAGTGATGAAAGGGCGGCAAAGAAGTTGGTGGCGCCTGGGACGACGATGCTCAGGCCTCGGATGAAAAGAGTGCCGGAGTGGGAGGGGGGAAGGGGCGTTGGGGGTGGTTGGGATTGTGTTGGGAATGGGGATTGTAGTTTCTTGAGCGGTGGGGCTGAGAGGGGGTGGTAAGTCTAGCCTTTTGTGGTCTTGGTTGAATGAGGGTTTTGTGCTGACTTGTCTAGGCATTTCAATGGCGACGAGTCGTTTGATCCTGCGCCTGTCTCGGATGAGACGCCTGCTACGAAGTTATGAGAGCCTCACTGGCATGTATAGAGCACAACTAGTATAATAACATAGACAGGAACACACATACGTACTTGATTTTCTCGACACATTGAAGGCTTTCCCTTTTCCGTTTTGGTGAATCACCCTCGCTGCTTTTGGCTCACTAAGTAGCCCTGAGCACACCCTGAGCAGCCTGAGCTGATCACTGAGCAGGTGAGCAGATGGGTGAGCAACCTGAAGACTCAGTAAAATGTACCATGCTAGGATTTTAACCCATGTCTGCTTTGCCTCGTATTGCTCGTCACCACTAATCCTTCTTCCCCCTGCTCATTGCTCTGACATCATCAATCTGATGGTCAAGCGTGGCCATGCCTTTGTCTCTTGCCAAAATATCTGGATATCTAGATTTAGCTCTGGTGAAGTTCCAGTCTGCTCCTGGGATCGATCTGAGTCTAAGGAGCATGTTCAAAGCTCCCTGACCGGCCATCTTCGCCCTACCAAAGGCGCCCCAACAATACACCAGCTACGATGGGACCCAAGAGCCCATAACTGAGCAGATGGCTCTGGATGAATTGAAACTCCAGGCAGGCCTTTCCTCTTTGAAGCTCTACCGCTCAACCAGGAACCCGCTCTCCAGCACCCTCATTATGGCTATCCCTGAAGACCAGGCCCGAGCAGTCTCTAAATGGATCAACCTCCTTGGCAAGAACGTACAAAGCAAGTTGAAGCCTTTCCGCAACCGTATAGAGCAGTGTACACGATGCTGGGACTACCATAACCCCCGGACCTGTACCCAAACACCCAGGTGCCGCATTTGCAGCAAGAGGGACCACACTGAAGAGACCCATTCTTCTCCCATCGAAGAGGAAACATCAGACCCATGTTGTGCCAATTGCTGTGGCCCATTTCCAGCAGACTACTCTAACTGCCCCACCAAACCTACCATACAACAGGGTGTCATTCAACGATTATCCAGATCACAATTCATTGCAGTTAAGAAAGCAGGTGCACGCCAAAAAGATTCTGATAGTGGTATGTTAATATGGTTTGTTCAATTGAAGAGAATATGCGACTATAGAACAGGTTATATCTAGGTGTCAAGTTCCGTGTGGGGGCTGGCTCGTAGTTGGACTGAGCAAGGCGCACCGCGAGAAGGTGTTCACAGCCCGAATCTGCCTTGATCGTCCCGCCTCCATCACCATCACCATCACCTACCGAAAACAGCTTTCCAGCCGTTAATATGGTTGTATTTAGCAGTCTGCCTGGAAGGCATTGCAAGGGACTCTGGTTTCAAGAATGGTTCATCCCAATTATCACGCTGGGATGGGGGCAGTTTTGAAAGAGCCTTGTCAAACAAATTACCATTCAAGTATTGTTGTTGTTGTTGTTGTTGTTGTTCATACACGCATCTGTCAGCCCTATAGGCCGAGTGGCGGCAGGTCCTGCGGGGCGGCCAGGTAAGCCGCCGTAGTGGTTATCGCTATGTACATCGTCGCTTTCCTACACACATCCTGGTATGTTATTCCATATGTTGTATATCCCGTGCTGCTGGTTTTCATGCTGCTGTTCCCATGGCCACGAAGATTCATGGGCTTGTTGGATACTATCTCGTTTCCTTCCCTACTTCTGCAAGCGTGTAACCTCGGCTGCGCTATGCTTCCGGTTGCCTCAAGTCCGTTGTTGTGACTCGGTATGTGGTTGGTAGAGTCTGGAACTGGCCTAGGAGGCCTGTCTCAAGCATGAAGCATACTGCCTTTGGTACCAGGTGTGGCCGTGTTAGGTAGGCCCGGTAATTCAGCTCCCGCCTTGATCCCTGTGTAAGATGGCGCATTCGGGGTCCTGCCTGGTTTGTACAGTGGAGAACGTGACGTATATCTTGAAGGCCACGTCCACCAGAGCATTCAGTTGATTCCATAGCGTTAAAGGTACCAAGATAACTAGCCAGCGCAATCTTCCCAGTTTGCATTTGAATGAGGACTGATGTGGCAGCTCTTCGTAGGCCTTGATATAGTTGCATTGGTGCTTTTGAAGGCTCTTTCCATAGACGACGGAGGGAGCTCCCATGGGTGGAAGCGGCCCATTCAGTCTTCCATGCATTTGCTGCTTCTATGCGGAGGGTTCTTTGAATGCTAGCTTTGAGAGTGAGCTCCTCCCCACCATTGGGTTCCAGAGAATTTGCAGCTTCTTTTGCAAGAGCATCAGCACACTCATTGCTGTAGATGCCCTCACGACCAGGGAGCCAATACAGCTGTATATTCCAGCCGTGTTCCTGTAGCTGAGATGTGGTCTGTGATTTTACTCAGGATATATTGGCCAGAGGACCTTCCTGGGGCTGAACACGCTCGAATTGCCGCCTGATTGTCTATAAAGATGGTTGCTGTATAGGCCCGATGGGAACGTTGTGATGTCAGTCCAAATGTGTTGCATATTTGGGTGAGGGCCATCTCTATGCCTTGCAATTCTGCTGCATATACAGTGTGGGTAGCTGGGGAACCAATGTGAACTGCCTGGCGCCCTAGAGGTGAAACCACTGCTGCTCCAACTCCCTGTTCTGTCAAGCTGCCATATGTGTATGCAATGATGTCAGTGCCACTATGTAAGGCGGCTTGGTGAGCTGCTAAGGCATCTTCCTGAGTTTCTGCTATGTGGGATTCCAGACCTGACCACCATGGGGGGGCCACATGTGGGTGTATAACCTCCAGTCTGTTCTGAGGGATTGCAATTCGCCGTCCCCACCGTTCTAGTGGTGATGTCAGAGGGTTGTGGTCTGGGCTGGTGGCCCATTGCATGTGTCGTCGTCGCTCCCATGCATTTCTTGGTGCTGGTCGTTGGCCAGAGCGGTGTATCTCAATGAGGGTGGCCATAAGGGGAGAGGTGGCTATCCAGAGAAATGATACTTTAGCCATGCGCTCCAATGCAATCATTGGAGGAATGTTGAGACATATCTCCAAAGCAGCTCGAGAGGTTGTTCTGAATGCACCAGCAATCCTGTAGAGGGCCTTGTGCTGGATAGATTCCATGGCTTTCCTAGCAGCATTTTCTGCCGCCTTGAAGCCCCATCCAGCTTGTACAAACCATGTGGAACTGGCAAATGTGATTTGCCGCCACAAGACTGCTGTGTACATTTGGCGGAGATGGGATAGGGTGATACCCCAGGTTTATCCTACTATGGAGCAGAGGGCTGCTATCATTTCAGTTGCTTTAACTTGGGTGTTTCAATTTGTTTCATGCCAGTGAGATGCTGGTCTAGCTGGACACTGAGGTAGTGAAGGGTAGGCACTGGCTTAACCTCTACCTCTTGCACTTTGACTGAAGCATTGGTTGAGCTCAAGGGTCTAGGAATCCTCGGACCTTCTGCCACAGATGTATCAGACCATATTTTGCTGGGGCAAACTTGGAGGCATGTTGAGTTTCCCATTGTTCTGCTATTTTGTGTATTTGTTCAAGGCATCAGCAGTTAGCTCCTGCAGCTCGGCTTTAGATAAGTATACATATATCATTAATGTAGTTAGTGACTATAGCTTTTTTAGGGTGAGCTTTATGTATTTGGTTGATTAAGTCTGCATTGTAGAACAGGTAGAGTATTGGAGAGAGAGGTGAGCCTTGGGGTATGCCTGTATCTGTGGTAAACTGGCCTGTCGCGCCCTCCATCAGTACAATATCTGTGATGCGGTGGGGTAGGAAGCTTGCTATCCAGTTGACAGCATTGATTGGAATCCTTCGTTTCCGGAGGTTATGGATCAAGCGTTTATGTGCAGCATTGTCAAATGCACCGCTAACATCCAGGGTGAGCAGTGTGGCTACCAATACACCAGTATGCCAGGATGCATGAACTCGTTCTAACAGGAGATGAATAGCATCTTCACATGATCGCCCTCTGCGGCCACCAATGTGGGTCTGTGGTAGGAGACTGTATGCTTAACCATATAGCTTATGCGGGTTGCAATAACTGCTTCTAGTGCTTTTCCAATTGTGTTAAGCAGTGCTATGGGCCTGTATGCCTTTGGGTCTGCATAATCAGGTTTCCCAGGCTTCCGCAATACCACTGTAGTTGACTTTCAGAAATGCTCTGGGCAGTATCCCAACTGCAGGCAGGCGTTGAACAAGTTGGTGAGATGACTTGAGAATGCTGGGATGGCTAGTGCATGATGTAATGTCAGGTTCAGTATTCCATCAGGACCAGGGGCCTTGTTTGGTGCAGCCCGCCGGACTGCCTGACAGACCTCTTTTCTTTGTAATGGCAAGCATCTGTAGTGGTTCAGGATATTCATAACCAGGGATGTCTGAGAGATCCGCTTCAGGAGGTGGGGAAATAGAGTCTCCCACAGTGCCTGTGCTTTTCTTTCTGGAGTGTCATATGTTTGGTTCCCTGCATGAAGAGTTGGTGTGTAGGTTGGTTGGACACCTCCACGGCGGCGTGCCCAACGGGCTAGTTTCCAGAAACCTTCTATTGACTCAGTTGCCTCCACGTGGCTACAGTGGCTGTTCCGGCTCAGTTTAGTGGTCTCTCGGCCCAATTTGTGCCTGGCCTGACGGAATGCCTTGATATCTTCCTCCTGGCCAGAGGCAGCCCAGCGCCGTGTGCGGTTAACATTGTTGCGTAATCTCTTTAGTTCTGGTGGGTATCCTGGGCGGGAGTAGGGAGTGATCCTGGCTACAGGGACTGAGCTCTCTGCAGATTGCTGGATGGTTTTAATCAGGTGGTCGACTGTGGCGTCTATCTCCTTGGTGGTAGCTAGGGAGCACGTGGGCTGGAGGTCTGCGACCAGGGATATATATATTTACTGGAATAACCGTACCAAAGCCCCGAGGACAAAAACGGCTAGAGAAAGTAACATGCAGGCAAAGATCAGAGAACACTACACAGTGGGGAGCTGCCTAACAAGTCCGTGTTTTTTCTCGGCCATATAGAGTCTGCCATTTCCAGGAGCAGTGCCAAAGTACAAAAAGTTTTGCATTCCCTGGCCTGACAAACGCTCAGTGTCTGCAAATAACGGGGCCTGAACTGCATGCTCAACGAACCAATCAGACACAGGGTTACCATGGACGTCAAGGAGCTGCATTTCAACCATTACTATCGGTCTTTGCACAGTTCCATTAGCGGTCAGCAGGTCAGTAAGCCCAAGATTTCCTGCATAGTAGGGGTGTGGCCAAGAGCGAGCAAATCATATGGGTCCAAGCTTAGGAATGACGATCCCATGTCGTTAATGAAGGTAATCATGCGGACTAAGTTTGGATCTCCACCAAATGAGGGAAGGAGTCGGATGAGTGCAGCCATCTTGTCAGATTTAGCATGTTTATATTCATACAGAAATATCGGTACCAACCATGTGAGTACCAGTACCGTTGGCGTAATACGACGTGTAGTGTGCAAGCTGAGTCCCTAGCGCCTTGAAAATTCAGCTTGCTGATCTCTGTTACCTTCATGGCCTCCATATACCTCTGGCTGGTTATTCTCTTCCAATACCTGAGGCTGCTTGCTTGTTTCCAAAGCCTCAGGCTGCGGAGGCACAGGCGCGGTGCTTCCAAGTTGAGTTCCCAAGCCCTGTCCAGAAATTATTAGATAAATCAGCATTTGGTGAAAGAGAATTGAAATGCAATGTACCTGCGCCCACTTTGGCGCCATCATCAAGTCCTCTGGAATAGCATCCATGGGTACAACTTGTCCTTCGACGAAAAGAATATATCCGTACCCATATTCAAGTTGCCCTGTCTTGTACATGTGAAGTGCGGCGCGGATATTGACATGCTGGTGGCTCAGGCTCTCATCTTGAAGTCCTGGCCATAGCTTTTCTTCATGCTTGTTGAAGTCTTCAGTTCATGGGTGTCTCTGATTTGCACTGGTAGCATGTACTTTGCCTGCCTGGACCCTATCTTGCTGCTTCCATGAGATTTAGTTGTAATTATTCAGTGAACCAAATCCCGTCTCTAAAGCTATGTAGCTGGTATCCTCCTGCTAAAAACTGATGCACTGTGTGACAGTCCAACATCACATTAATGCCAATACCAATAAACGCCGCCGTCCGGCAAGCAAACGAAGAAGCATTAGCGTGGCCGCACAACCCATAGATAAACACCTTAATCATCTAGATAGTTTTTCTTCTCTTCTCCAGATTCGATATTCTCGTCGATGGATACACTAGTTTAGATAGGAATATTATTTCATTATTATCCACTAGTTATCGAGCTGTGATGATACAAATCAAGATTGAGGAGTTATCTCTCCATTCACAAAAGGAGGAACCCCTGAACTGTTTGTTTTTGTACAGTCTCCAAGACCTAATATTACCCCAGCTTTTCCACATATCATAGCTAGCTATCCGTCTTTTGATGGGAAGTATAGTAGACTACCAATGGGAGGATCTATTCTCGTTTGAGCCTCTGTTTAAAATTCACCAAATGGAAACTGTGAAAGTGCTCACTCTGTCTGGGACAGAGCACCATATATATCCCTGTCTATGGAGTTAGGCAAAACCAGAAGGGCCAAAAGAGAGAAAGGTCAGCTACGGCTTTGAAGAGATTCTAGGTTCCCTGATACTGATAGACATCTTTGCATTTTTAATGCTATTATAATCTTTTATTGTACGGTTTTCCTGGAAATCAATTGAATATACACAGAATCATAACTCATTTGTGACATTACTAAAGTAGTTGGAAGGGGTATTGTTCTTTTCTGTAGTCACTAATGCTTCTCTTATCTCAGAATAGACGGGTTACACCAGCCCATATAGCTCATTTTGTTGCTCGGAAAAGTCCTAAATAACACTTGTAGAAAGCTAGGATCTTTTAATACACTGTAATTAGTTTTAATCGTGAGATCACCATTAAGAATCATACGCGTCCATAGTGTGATGTTACAGCGTCTCGAGAACGAAGCTGGGTAGCAGTATTGGCGCCAGTCTTAACCTCACAGTGCAGTGATAGGCAGTATTCATTACTGGTGAAGTGGACCACAGTTGTAAAAATGTGGGCTCTTTGCTATTCTATGGTATGAATGAATCAAATGGGTTGGTTTGGTGAGGTAAGATTGCAGGCTTGGCTTTGCTCGTTTTATGTGGCATTGTGGCTCCCTTGTCGGGTTGCAGTGATCCTAGCCTGAGCGATCAGGGTACGCTCCCGGATCGCTCCGGCGCTGTTCCCTGATCACTCCGGACACGCACTGCCCTGCTCCGGATATGCTCCGGGCTGCTCCGGGAGCCAAAAGCGGCGAGGACTCGGACCAAAAACGGAAAGGGAAAGCCCCCAGGCTTCCGCGAAGAACATGTACATACATGCATATATATACCTCTACAATGGACAGTACACTTCAAGAAATCGATTCATTCCCTATTTCGCAACGCTAATACACAAAACGAGCATGAGAAAATGACAGCACGCTAATGTTAAGAACAAAAAAAGGCTTAAGAAGAAGAAATTTGAGAAGAAAGGAAAAGAGGAAATCCATACCCTGCTTATCTATCTTCCTCCTGGGGTATCGCAGTGTATCTTTCATTCGCATTCGTCACGGTTCGTTCCGGATGAGCATGAGGATTGACCGTCTCTTGATCCGCATTGTCGGCATCAGCGTCAGCTTGGGTTGCCTCTTCCTGTCGACGACGGTTCTCCTCTTCACGTTCACGTTGAGCATTTTCCGCTTCGACTGCGTTATTGACCTCGACATATCTCTCGCTGACGCCGGGGATCAAACTGGCCATGAAAAACAGGAGAGATCTTTCCGCTCGTCTGACGTTGTGTCGCAGTCCGGTAGGTTGGGTTTCGCGGTGGTTGTCTCTGGTAGGTTGTCTTGTGAGGCCCGCGGCGTTCTGGCTGGCAGAAGGTCGCCGAAGTCGGGGGATCTGGATCACTCCTTCCATATGGCGTTGGACAGGGGCGACGAACATACTGTGCAACTGCTGCGGGACTCCCGTGTCGGACAACAGCGAAATAATGGCAGCTAAACAGACAAAGAAGATTCGAGTCCAAGTACCAGGTTCGCTAAACATGTAGCAGAAGAAGTATAACCGGATAAACAGCCACATTCGTCTAATTGTTCGGGCAAGCCCAATTTGGTGGTCTCGGTTATGGAGTTGGTGGTTAAGGACGGCTTGGCGAACGACATTCTCCATGACAGCTGGGTTTGGTTGCGCATGCGCTTCGGGTGCTTGCCCAATGGTGTGGGCGGGCGTGGTTGACGTAGGCATATGCGCTGTGCGAAGTGCTGCCTGGATCGATCCCGTGCCACCTGGTGAGGTTATAAGGCTTTGGTGACCGTCTGGTGAAGAAAGTAGGTATAGAGGTGCTGTCGAGTGATCCGGATTCATGACGGAACTTCCGAGGTTGTTTTGCAGACTGATGCTCGCTCGCGCTTGCAGAATACGGAGCTGATCCGCTCGGTTGTACATGTTGGAGACACGGGTGAGCAACGACTCCACGGATCCATCACGTCGAGCAAGTGGATTGCGATACTGATCATCGAGGATCTGGAATAACTGAGTTCGCAAACGCACAACATGGTCAAAGGGAGGTGCGATCCCCCGGCTCAGCTGGTCCTCGCCTAGTGCGATCTGATGGCGTAGAATCTGAAGCTGGAGTTGCTGGTTATCGGTAAAGTCCGAAAGGTCACTTTCTGCGACTGACGACCTCGCAGTTGATGATGTAGTAGAAGGCATAGTCGATGGCATGGTGAAATATAACGAAGAAGTAGTGGTAGTAACTGATGAAGGATGCTGTGGTATAGCAGAAATCGATGGGTTTGAGAAGCCGTGCGACATTCGCTGCCAGGCAGCCTGCTGAGGAAAAGATGGCGATTGCACGTGAGAACCAAACGGGTTGGTCGCGGTTGCCTGCGACACTGGTCGTGCCTGCTGGTTTCCGCCGCGCTCTAACTGTTCTACCTGCCGACGGATCGCCTCAATTGTAGGTCTCAAATGTGCCAAGTCCGCATCGTTTGCTCTAGAAGGCGTTGGCATATTCCCTCGGAATCTGATTCCTTGAACATGTGGAAAATTCGGTGCAGCGAATCGATTGGCATTGGCCGCTGAGAGGGAATTGCGCATAGTATCGATGGGAGCTCCCCCGACTGCTTCTTGGGTTGGGGCAGGCGCGGCCGACGGCAAGTCCGCGGGGGAAGGAGCAGAGGGTGCAGGAGCGGGAGGAAGAACCAGATGTATCGAGTATTCCGATTCCTGAAATAATATTAAAATAAAATTAGTACGCAATGGTCCAATAACCAGACATCCGGGGAGCTACTCACACCTGGCGGTTCAAGGATAGTCTGCAACGTCTCATTCTGGTTCATGAGAGGCTTTCCTCGGTATATCAAGCGCTGATTCACTGAGGACGGCTGGCTCGGTATGGATTGCGAAATGCGAGTCTTTAAGTCTGCCACTGTGGTCGAACGAGGTAAATCATTGAGGGTAAAGCGACTGGGAGGAGGCAAAGAAGGACTGAGAACATGAAGGGCAATGTTGGCCGGAGTGCTCTCAGATTGCTCTGAAGTCACAGGGCCCCCTTCTGGAAATGTGCTGGAAGTCATTTCAGTAGTCGAGGTTTGATCTATAACGAGTTGGAATGGAGGGCAATTGCAATCACGGGTTCATAATAACAACAATATGCGTCACCATGTGCAAGTGGTGGCCACTAGTATGGGTATCTTTGGTCTTCCAAGGAGCAGACCAAGCGAAGGAATGACAGTATAGTACAGGCTTGAGGTCTATCCTGGAGCTATTGTAGAGATAGAAATGAGAGGAGTTGAATGAGGAGAGTCCGATTGGAGACGGGGAATGAGAGATGAGGACAAGTGATCATGTCCCCTGTTGCTGACCACCACAGATCCGTCTACCACACCACGACCCTGTGAATCGCACTTGTTCAGCTTGTCAATATACCACAACACAACTTATATTCACTTCTATTCTTTTGTTTTCCTCTTTCCCCTTCTTCCCCTCTTATCAACCACCGCCATCCACGGAATACGCATTGAATCGGCCCGACACTTTCTCCGTCTCCGAATTGCCGGGCGGTAAGGCCCGTGACGTTCCTGTCTCGTGACATCTCCGCTTTTCGACTACGATTGAGACGGAAGAAGATCTCTTCAAGCCAGTCAGTACCCTGTCCTGTTCCCTTGTCAGCCCTTGTCCGCCCAGTCAGGGATGGCGTCCTCTGTGTAAGACAGTGTAATGGCCGTGTGCCTAACCCCTTGCTCTACAATCTGTTGTCAAAAGTCTGCTAGAGCGCTCTTTGCAGTATTCCCTCATGAAGGCAGGACTGCCGTGATGGACATCGTCACTTTCAGGGCCACTGGCCAACGCCGCCAAGGCGCAAAACAGTACTCATCTTCGTCTAAGAATTGGCGGCAATACCGTCATTACCATCATGAAAGCCATAACTACAACGAATCGACCAATCGCGGTTTTGGGTCTCGTCTCCGGTCAGCATTACGAAAAACCAAGGTGGAATGGTATCCTATTCCCGTCGGATTGGGTATCGGTCTTTTAGGGCTGCTTCAATTCTACAAATCACAACGCACGGAACGGTTACGGATCGAACGAGAAGAATCTGGGGAAGCATGGGAATTTGGGAAGCCTCCGCCCCGCCCCAGGATCAGGCCTAGTGGTCCATGGCAGGTTCAGATCATGTCGACACTACCATTGAAGGCCATTTCTCGGTTATGGGGTCGTTTCAATGAGCTGGAGCTCCCTTTTTGGCTTCATGCTCCGGGGTTCAAACTCTACTCCTGGGCATTCGGGGTCAATTTGGACGAGGTTGCGGAACCGGATCTTCGGACGTATCCGAACTTGGCCGCTTTCTTCTACCGCAAACTGAAGCCTGGGTGTCGACCACTCGACCCTGACCCTCGGGCTATTCTTGCCCCTTCCGATGGTCGGATTTTACAGTACGGTTTGATTGAGCGTGGAGAGGTTGAGCAGGTCAAGGGTGTCACATACAGTTTAGATGCTCTCTTGGGTGCGGCGACTCCATCGCACGCTGACCATTCGAAGAAGTTCACCGATCACCAGTCAGAACCTTCCCCGAAGGATGCAGCTGATATGGCTTCACACGAGGAATTTGCAAGAGTAAACGGTATCTCCTACACGCTTCCTACCCTTCTCGCAGGTGACCAAGGAGGGGCCAATAAACGGACCGCATCCTTGGATGCATCGACATCGTCCAAGCCCACCTCCGAGGCCCAGGTTAAAGCTGACCTGGCACTTGGTGATGGATCTTCGTGGTACTCTCCCAAGCCTACGTCAAACAACGCTCTGTTCTATGTGGTCATCTACCTTGCGCCCGGTGACTATCACCGCTTCCACTCTCCAGTTCCGTGGGTGGTTGAGAGCCGTCGTCACTTCGCAGGAGAACTTTATTCGGTTTCCCCCTACTTGCAACGCCATCTTCCTGGTCTCTTTACCCTTAATGAGCGAGTCGCTTTTCTAGGTCGCTGGCGCTGGGGATTCTTCAGTTACACTCCAGTGGGTGCCACTAATGTGGGCTCCATCAAGGTTAACTTTGACGCCGAGTTACGCACCAACAGTCTCACCACTGATACTGCGGCCGACCTAGCAGCTGCTCTTGCAGCCAGACGGGGCGAACAGTTCCCTGGTTTTGTCGAAGCAACCTATCGTCACGCAAGCAGAACGCTTGGTGGGCATCCACTCAAGCGAGGAGAGGAAATGGGTGGATTCCAATTGGGTAGCTCAATTGTTCTTGTATTTGAAGCTCCCGTGGGTCGCCGTCTGTCGTTCGACGCCGGCTGGAAAGAAGGTGAACGGCAAGGTGGATTCAACTGGTCCATTGAAAAGGGCCAAACGATCAGGGTTGGCCAGAAGTTGGGATATGTGGATGTCGATGAGTGAACGAAACGCATTCTAAAAGTTTTCGTTTCCCTTCCCTTCTCCCCTGGGCAGAGGGAGATTTTCAACATATCTCCACGTTACTGACGCACGCTTTTCATTGTACCCCTTCGTTTTAACATTTTACTGCCCAGGAGTTACGGCATGGTTTCTGTGTGGATCTTTGT
Source organism: Aspergillus chevalieri (assembly GCF_016861735.1). NCBI lineage: Eukaryota > Fungi > Ascomycota > Eurotiomycetes > Eurotiales > Aspergillaceae > Aspergillus > Aspergillus chevalieri. Next base: position 2,031,363 of record NC_057364.1, read on the forward strand.
TGCATTTGGTTTTGTAGTATACCAATATCTTCGCGTATATTTGTTGGGTAGACGAGCACTTTCCTTTATTCCAATAGAGTCTATTAAAAGCCCTTAATCCGTCTTCTTTTTTTTTTTTTTAAGAAAAAAAATTCCTTGTATGGTGCCGTTGATACAGTTATCGTAGATATCGCACGTGATTGGTCGATGCGGAGTTTGTCGCGAGATTCCTTGGAGCTTCACCTTCATCCAAAGATGCCCGAGTAAACAAGGCACATTGCACACCGTCCCGAGCTTCTCCCTTCAATCAAATTGAACCCCATTAACCTACAATTCCATTCTATTATTACAGCACAATATAATCAACATCCAAGCAATGCCACCCCAACCAAACCTCCGAAGACCCGCCGCTCCCACTCCAGACTCTCCGCACCGACATCGACAACCAAGCAGACCACGACCCAGATATGCAGTCCCCCAGCCACAATTCCAGACCCCTCCTTCTCACGCGACGCCACAGCTACATCCCTCGTCGGGGCCCATCCAGAGCGTTCAATCCGTGCACCCTGCCGCAGCAGCACAAGCAGCCATCTACGGCCTCTTTAGCCGGAGCGGTCGACAGCGGCCGCAGATGATGGATGAGGATGATGATGAGTCGGATGATGGGCTGAATGATACATTTGCGCAGGAAGATCCAAGGCGAATTACCATTGATACGGAGGGGAATGAGGTTAGTTTGTCGGATGAGGAGGCCGCAGGGATGTTTGATGAGGAGATGGAAGGTGGGGAGGAGGACGAGGATGAGCTAATGCAGGATCGAGGTGTGTATTCACATATGGTCCTTTGTTAAATAGGTCACGCTAACGTGCTATGCGATTGTCCAGACAGATCCCCGACACCCCTTCCGCCTAACCTCCGCGAGATCTCGTCACTAGCCTCGTGGACAGTCTCAACACACAAGCCAGGCTGCGGTGTCGCTGCTCTTCGTAGCACAAACCCGTCAGAATACTGGCAATCTGACGGTCCGCAACCGCACACGCTCAGTCTCCATTTCTTCAAACTTGTTGCTGTTGTCCGGATCCGCGTGTACCTTGACTTCGAAATGGACGAAAGCTACACTCCCACCAAAATGGTCTTCCTGGCTGGTATGGGCGGTAACGATCTCGTCGAGTTTGCAACATGGGAAGGAGACACACCATGCGGCTGGGTGAACATATCGCTGGAGAACGTGGGAGGTCGAAGCGGTGGCTGGGTTAGGAAGAAGAGACGAAAGCGAGTTACTCGTGCGAACGATAAACGCGCCTCTGTATCGGGGGAGCTACTCACACCTGGCGGTTCAAGGATAGTCTGCAACGTCTCATTCTGGTTCATGAGAGGCTTTCCTCGGTATATCAAGCGCTGATTCACTGAGGACGGCTGGCTCGGTATGGATTGCGAAATGCGAGTCTTTAAGTCTGCCACTGTGGTCGAACGAGGTAAATCATTGAGGGTAAAGCGACTGGGAGGAGGCAAAGAAGGACTGAGAACATGAAGGGCAATGTTGGCCGGAGTGCTCTCAGATTGCTCTGAAGTCACAGGGCCCCCTTCTGGAAATGTGCTGGAAGTCATTTCAGTAGTCGAGGTTTGATCTATAACGAGTTGGAATGGAGGGCAATTGCAATCACGGGTTCATAATAACAACAATATGCGTCACCATGTGCAAGTGGTGGCCACTAGTATGGGTATCTTTGGTCTTCCAAGGAGCAGACCAAGCGAAGGAATGACAGTATAGTACAGGCTTGAGGTCTATCCTGGAGCTATTGTAGAGATAGAAATGAGAGGAGTTGAATGAGGAGAGTCCGATTGGAGACGGGGAATGAGAGATGAGGACAAGTGATCATGTCCCCTGTTGCTGACCACCACAGATCCGTCTACCACACCACGACCCTGTGAATCGCACTTGTTCAGCTTGTCAATATACCACAACACAACTTATATTCACTTCTATTCTTTTGTTTTCCTCTTTCCCCTTCTTCCCCTCTTATCAACCACCGCCATCCACGGAATACGCATTGAATCGGCCCGACACTTTCTCCGTCTCCGAATTGCCGGGCGGTAAGGCCCGTGACGTTCCTGTCTCGTGACATCTCCGCTTTTCGACTACGATTGAGACGGAAGAAGATCTCTTCAAGCCAGTCAGTACCCTGTCCTGTTCCCTTGTCAGCCCTTGTCCGCCCAGTCAGGGATGGCGTCCTCTGTGTAAGACAGTGTAATGGCCGTGTGCCTAACCCCTTGCTCTACAATCTGTTGTCAAAAGTCTGCTAGAGCGCTCTTTGCAGTATTCCCTCATGAAGGCAGGACTGCCGTGATGGACATCGTCACTTTCAGGGCCACTGGCCAACGCCGCCAAGGCGCAAAACAGTACTCATCTTCGTCTAAGAATTGGCGGCAATACCGTCATTACCATCATGAAAGCCATAACTACAACGAATCGACCAATCGCGGTTTTGGGTCTCGTCTCCGGTCAGCATTACGAAAAACCAAGGTGGAATGGTATCCTATTCCCGTCGGATTGGGTATCGGTCTTTTAGGGCTGCTTCAATTCTACAAATCACAACGCACGGAACGGTTACGGATCGAACGAGAAGAATCTGGGGAAGCATGGGAATTTGGGAAGCCTCCGCCCCGCCCCAGGATCAGGCCTAGTGGTCCATGGCAGGTTCAGATCATGTCGACACTACCATTGAAGGCCATTTCTCGGTTATGGGGTCGTTTCAATGAGCTGGAGCTCCCTTTTTGGCTTCGTGCTCCGGGGTTCAAACTCTACTCCTGGGCATTCGGGGTCAATTTGGACGAGGTTGCGGAACCGGATCTTCGGACGTATCCGAACTTGGCCGCTTTCTTCTACCGCAAACTGAAGCCTGGGTGTCGACCACTCGACCCTGACCCTCGGGCTATTCTTGCCCCTTCCGATGGTCGGATTTTACAGTACGGTTTGATTGAGCGTGGAGAGGTTGAGCAGGTCAAGGGTGTCACATACAGTTTAGATGCTCTCTTGGGTGCGGCGACTCCATCGCACGCTGACCATTCGAAGAAGTTCACCGATCACCAGTCAGAACCTTCCCCGAAGGATGCAGCTGATATGGCTTCACACGAGGAATTTGCAAGAGTAAACGGTATCTCCTACACGCTTCCTACCCTTCTCGCAGGTGACCAAGGAGGGGCCAATAAACGGACCGCATCCTTGGATGCATCGACATCGTCCAAGCCCACCTCCGAGGCCCAGGTTAAAGCTGACCTGGCACTTGGTGATGGATCTTCGTGGTACTCTCCCAAGCCTACGTCAAACAACGCTCTGTTCTATGTGGTCATCTACCTTGCGCCCGGTGACTATCACCGCTTCCACTCTCCAGTTCCGTGGGTGGTTGAGAGCCGTCGTCACTTCGCAGGAGAACTTTATTCGGTTTCCCCCTACTTGCAACGCCATCTTCCTGGTCTCTTTACCCTTAATGAGCGAGTCGCTTTTCTAGGTCGCTGGCGCTGGGGATTCTTCAGTTACACTCCAGTGGGTGCCACTAATGTGGGCTCCATCAAGGTTAACTTTGACGCCGAGTTACGCACCAACAGTCTCACCACTGATACTGCGGCCGACCTAGCAGCTGCTCTTGCAGCCAGACGGGGCGAACAGTTCCCTGGTTTTGTCGAAGCAACCTATCGTCACGCAAGCAGAACGCTTGGTGGGCATCCACTCAAGCGAGGAGAGGAAATGGGTGGATTCCAATTGGGTAGCTCAATTGTTCTTGTATTTGAAGCTCCCGTGGGTCGCCGTCTGTCGTTCGACGCCGGCTGGAAAGAAGGTGAACGGCAAGGTGGATTCAACTGGTCCATTGAAAAGGGCCAAACGATCAGGGTTGGCCAGAAGTTGGGATATGTGGATGTCGATGAGTGAACGAAACGCATTCTAAAAGTTTTCGTTTCCCTTCCCTTCTCCCCTGGGCAGAGGGAGATTTTCAACATATCTCCACGTTACTGACGCACGCTTTTCATTGTACCCCTTCGTTTTAACATTTTACTGCCCAGGAGTTACGGCATGGTTTCTGTGTGGATCTTTGTTGCATTTGGTTTTGTAGTATACCAATATCTTCGCGTATATTTGTTGGGTAGACGAGCACTTTCCTTTATTCCAATAGAGTCTATTAAAAGCCCTTAATCCGTCTTCTTTTTTTTTTTTTTAAGAAAAAAATTCCTTGTATGGTGCCGTTGATACAGTTATCGTAGATATCGCACGTGATTGGTCGATGCGGAGTTTGTCGCGAGATTCCTTGGAGCTTCACCTTCATCCAAAGATGCCCGAGTAAACAAGGCACATTGCACACCGTCCCGAGCTTCTCCCTTCAATCAAATTGAACCCCATTAACCTACAATTCCATTCTATTATTACAGCACAATATAATCAACATCCAAGCAATGCCACCCCAACCAAACCTCCGAAGACCCGCCGCTCCCACTCCAGACTCTCCGCACCGACATCGACAACCAAGCAGACCACGACCCAGATATGCAGTCCCCCAGCCACAATTCCAGACCCCTCCTTCTCACGCGACGCCACAGCTACATCCCTCGTCGGGGCCCATCCAGAGCGTTCAATCCGTGCACCCTGCCGCAGCAGCACAAGCAGCCATCTACGGCCTCTTTAGCCGGAGCGGTCGACAGCGGCCGCAGATGATGGATGAGGATGATGATGAGTCGGATGATGGGCTGAATGATACATTTGCGCAGGAAGATCCGAGGCGAATTACCATTGATACGGAGGGGAATGAGGTTAGTTTGTCGGATGAGGAGGCCGCAGGGATGTTTGATGAGGAGATGGAAGGTGGGGAGGAGGACGAGGATGAGCTAATGCAGGATCGAGGTGTGTATTCACATATGGTCCTTTGTTAAATAGGTCACGCTAACGTGCTATGCGATTGTCCAGACAGATCCCCGACACCCCTTCCGCCTAACCTCCGCGAGATCTCGTCACTAGCCTCGTGGACAGTCTCAACACACAAGCCAGGCTGCGGTGTCGCTGCTCTTCGTAGCACAAACCCGTCAGAATACTGGCAATCTGACGGTCCGCAACCGCACACGCTCAGTCTCCATTTCTTCAAACTTGTTGCTGTTGTCCGGATCCGCGTGTACCTTGACTTCGAAATGGACGAAAGCTACACTCCCACCAAAATGGTCTTCCTGGCTGGTATGGGCGGTAACGATCTCGTCGAGTTTGCAACATGGGAAGGAGACACACCATGCGGCTGGGTGAACATATCGCTGGAGAACGTGGGAGGTCGAAGCGGTGGCTGGGTTAGGAAGAAGAGACGAAAGCGAGTTACTCGTGCGAACGATAAACGCGCCTCTGTATCGGGGACAACAAAGACGAAGGCCTCTTCTGAGGCAAAGCTGGACTATGATTACATATTCTCCGACTCCGAACACCTGGAGTACGATGAGGGCGCCTACGAAGACGATAACGACGAAACGGCTGATGAAGATGACGAGGACGATCCGTACGCAGGCAACGTGCTGAAAGCAATGGTCATCCAAATGAAAATCATCGAGAACCACCAAAATGGCAAAGATACACATGTGCGCGGGTTTCAGGTGTATGCACGAGACGATGACCGTCGCCGCGCGGGCAATGCCCCGTCTGCTTCTGCAGATGGGCGGGTAGGGAGACAGAGTTTACGGCAGTCGAGTGTTAAGGATGGTGAGGAGCATGATGCTGAGGATGACGGGGGTAGGGTTATGGGGTTGGAAGAACCGGATTGGATGGGGGAGCCTGTTATTCGATGATCATTCATTGCTCATGAGGTTTAGGGGGTTGATATGATACCCATAATTTTAATATCATTAGACTCTTCATACAAAAGCAGATGCATTCACAAACAGCGTACAATAGCTGTGGCGCATGTGGCTGTTTTCCCTATTAGGGCTAGTGTTATTTTCTGTTTGTTCTCTCATTGTCATCCTCAATGACAACCATAACCCATTCCTACCTGCATCCCCCACCCCCAAGGGATTTCAAGGACTATTATTCAAATGGAAGTGAATGAACATGTCCTCCATACAATTAAATGCTAACACATCCACATAAGGCTATAGGTTATATATCTTTCAAGCAATAAAAATTGAACCGACAAGGGAGCCTTGGTCTTACCTGAATAATTTTCAACGATCCAAGACGACCGTATATATAGCAATTGAGAACTACACCCTACATACAAACTCATATCACCCAAAACCCGCAGTCTTGATACATTCGACCCATAGTTGATATTATACCTAGTCGATCGCTCGGCAGATGCCGCATTATTCGGGGAATCTGCTTGTGACAGTAATGCTCTTCAACTGCACACATATCGTGGCTGTCTGGAGGAAGAGATCAGAGTTGATACAAATTTATGACAGCCTTGATGGAATGCTAGACTTGGAACAGAATTTAGAATATTTGAGGCTATAGGTATGTGGTATAGGATAATGGGAAAGACCAAGAGACAAGACTCACAATTCATTTATCAGACAGTATCTGACTACCATATTGGTAGCATGTCATTGGTTTGGTTTCTAAGGCCGATCTTATACACATTTGAATCCTCTCGCTATAAATCAGAGCGCCCTCGTCTCGATATGGATACGGACAGCTAGGAATATAATGTCGAATTTCTCCGATCATCATTGCAATAGGTCACTTCGGACTCTATAGTAAGAATATCGTTGACACGGCGAGATACATAGTCAGTCATAGTATGCGCTTGTTCAAGATCCATTTGTTCCATTAGGTTATCCACTAACCTGTACCAGTTACTTATGGCTAAAGCCATGGCTTCAACAGCTGCAACCAGTGCTTTCAAACGTCAATCCAGATTACATCTGTTACGAATATTATAGTCCGAATGATCTCAGCGAACTGGAACTTAGTGTTCCCTCCGAAAAGAAAATCGTTGCAGATGATTTCACGATGGATATAACAAAACAGGCTGCAATTTTTGCTTGTCCAAATGTCCGTCCAAATTACATGCGACACTGACAGAATGGTACAACATCTCACACTTTAGGGAGTGCTGTCCAGTGATATGAGACCAGAACCAGCCCGCGGCGGCGTGTTGACCTACCGGATCGGACCTGGAGATCTCTGTTCTTTAGATACCGGACCTCTTCATATTAAGCACTGGCTATCTCATGTTAGTCTCTCTGTATATGCAAGTGGTCAAGCCATACTAACCCTCAAACAAATCGAGGTCCAGGCGCTGCGCCCAATCGCGGTCTGGTTCTAGTTTTATATAATCATGCCGCTTGTACGCAAATGACCGCCGCTGAACAACAATATCAATGGCAAAAGTGTTGGCCCTATGTTGCTATTACTATTTTCAACTCCAGCTGATTCTATATGATACCTTAAAGGATGTGGACTTGTCCGATTTGTGTTAAATCACAAGAACTCCCAAAAAAATTCCACGTCCTATCCTCATGCATCCACACAATCTGTAAGCATATATGTGGTCGTCTCATATACAACTTGATGGTGTCTTACAATATGACAAGCATGCATTGATATGATTTAAAGCCGCGATAACGAGGAAAATAAGATAGTATGTTCCATCGAGAGCTGTGGACAGCCACAACAGACATGCAACACGTGACAAGATTCCTTGTGACAATGATGCTCTTCAACTGCACATATATTTGAAACTTAACAACTTGCCTTGTCTTATGGCTGTTGAAGCATTCTTCGGAGGTCCAATTTCCCTCAGCGCGACTGGACTCAGTACACCTTTCTCAACAATGAATTCCGGAGACCCTTTGGTCGACCACTGATACCATTTTCACCAGGTGGCCCAGGAGTCACGCCACGCAACGGATAATAATGTGCAAGACTTTAAGGACATAAAGGAATCAAGGGCGCGAGGCACGAGGATGAATTAACTATATTGACCTAAATTATATGTCTGGCGTGCGCCAATGTCGCTCTTCGCAGTTATACACCCGGGGACGTTCTGCGAGGAAATGCTGGGTATTCAGATTCAGAGATTAATCACTTCTCCAATACTGCTACTCACTACCTCAGCATACACACCTCCAGCAGGTAATGGCGGTCCCAGCTGGATCAATCTTCCAGATAGACACAAATCTCTGGGAGCAACCAGCCTGGCCTCATCTGAGCCCCAAGCAATGAGTGATTCAGGATGCTCTCCAAAAGCAAGCATATCACCTGATACTAGAGACACAGCACCTGACACAACAAATCAGAGTCGGGCTACTTACTATATACCAAGCCTCATCAGTATTTATCGCACTTGCAGAAATGACAAGATGTACATTGTCAAAGAATTTACGCCTGTACACACCGTTACTCAAGTCCCGTGGTGGTATACTTTCTGGACATGAAGGCAGGATAATGACGCACAGCAAAGTTAGTTTTCTATGGTGAATTGAATATGCCTACTAATAAGAGTGCCTGGAGCATCAAAACATCATCACCAAGATCTCGGTTCCACGAAATGTCCACAGCTACGTCGCCTTCGGGAATCTGTGTCCTGCACTTTGAATCGACCAGACAGATATTTTTTCAAAGATACTTGTCAGAGTGGGACGAACAGAGCCCTGTCCCACTTGCATTGTCTTCCCTCGCTCTCGGCCCTACTCGAAAACAGATGCAGATATTATTATTTCCCCCGAACTGATTCTAATTCCATCAAAGAGGGTAACAATGTACACCACTGGTACAAATTCAGTTCATGCCGCAATCCCATTCTCCAAGGCAAATCAAACTTTGACCCATGACGCGCAAAAGACATGCTTTCTGTTCAATGATGATTATTTAGCATTCCCCTCGTTGCTTCCAATGTCAGACGCAAAAAAAGATATATGATAGCTCTTCAAGAACGCCATCAGGATCACAGCGAACCCCATGGCTACAATCATCACTCCATTGGGCCTGCTGCAAACAAATATGGCCATTGAAGACATCCGGCAGCTTCTTTTCGTCGTCTGATGGATCATGTCCCATCTAGCGTCAACAGTTTGGTGAATATGGTCAAAAACAGGCTCTCATTCGACGTTAGCAAAAGGTGTCTGGAGATACAAGTAGTTTTGTCAATACTACGCTCTCCTATGTATGATACGCTTACTTGAGTCTTTTGAGGCGGTTTCTTGTCGTTATGACCAGCAAATTTTATTGGAACATGTGTGTTCAATGGGAAGTTGGACATAATTTCCAGCTAACGCGTTCAATATCACCTGCACACTCGCAATGCTCAGGCAGCCAGGTGCAAGTATGGGCCTGAAGAGTGATTGATTGAAGTCCTGTACTCATTTTAACACAGTGGCCAACCCCTCGCGCTCCAGATCGCTGGAGATAAGTAAGTATTCACTGAAACCAACATCACAGTGCAGGCGGCTAACGCTAGCCTCAACTCATATGCAAGAAGGGGAACCGCCATTCGACCTTGTCAGGAAGCTAATCGAAGCCGGTCAGCTATGCTGTAATGTGGCAAGTTATGACATATAAGCCATGCATTGCAAAGGTTTGGAGAAGCGAATCATGCACAACAGAAAACCATCCACGAATGTTGATATCACCAGGCACGAGCCAGGGGTATTGAGTTCCGAGACTATCATTATACCAACTCCTGTCACATCTCCCTGGTCTACTGATTCGTACTAAAGGCCAATGGTTTGCTGGTTAGATAGAAAAGAGTGCGCAGTGTGATATCATCGATTCACATTTGCTGCCAATTTCGCAGGCTATGGCCCAGCATAGGAACTTATTACGATGTTCGAACGACATCCATGTTTGGTTACAATGCACAGTCAGCCATTGGCCCTCTTGGGACGTCACCACGAATGAGCAAACCCTTTTCTGCAGAGATAATTGTTAGCAGTTAAAAGGGCTGAGCATCGAAGAAAAAAGACAAAGAGTGTGGATAGAAAATCGCGGGGTTACTTATCTCATCTTCTATGCTCAGTGCAAAGGGAAAATAAAACAAGGAATCGGAGAAAAGACATCAAATCACGGGGTGGAAGTCCAATGGGCAATGGGTTTTTAGGTCTAGCAGAACGAAATAGAAGTCCTTTTGTTTTCTGCTTAGATACAATCCCCTCTGCATACTCTGTAGATGTAAACTGATGAAGCGAAATTTGGGGCTGAACATACGAAGCAGTTCAATACAAGGGTTGGTTTCTACCTGAGCTCAAGAACCAGCTTGTCTGTATCAAACGTGCAATATTCCAAGTATAAAACACCGGCCTGAAGGTGCTTCCAAGCAATACCCGGCTTATTGAAGTCATATCACGTTTCATTTCCATATAACAAAGCAAAAACAATTTATATCACATCATTTTATACAAAACACCATCCTCTACAGCAGCTTCTCCAACTCCGCAGCCACAGCATCACCAACCTCCGCAGTCGTCGACTTGCCGCCAAGGTCACCAGTGCGGACACCAGCCTCGATCACGTTCCGCACAGCGGTCTCGATGGCCTTGGCCTCGGCCATGCGGTTGAAGGAGTACTGCATCATCATGGCGATGGAGAGGATGGCGGCGACAGGGTTGACAATGCCCTTGCCGGCGATGTCGGGGGCGGAGCCTGCATTCATTAGTGTCACTCATGTGATGTGATTTGTTCAACGGAAGGGGAAGAGACGCACCGTGAATAGGCTCATAGATACCGTTTACCTTGCTCTTTCCATCGGGAATACCACTCAAACTGGCACTGGGAAGCAGACCCAGTGAACCAGGGATAACACTCGCCTCGTCACTGATAATATCACCAAACAAGTTGCTAGTAACAATAATGCCATTCAACTTCCTCGGGTCCTTCACCATGATCATAGCCGCAGAGTCAATAAGCTGGTGTCCGATCTGCACCTGCGGGAACTCCTTCTCCATAACCTCCGTGACAACCTTACGCCACAACCGACTCGTCGCGAGCACATTAGCCTTGTCCAAGCTCCACACGGGGAGAGGTGGGTTGTGCTGCAGGGCCATGTTCGCCGCGAGACGGGTAATGCGCTCGATTTCGGCGCGCGAGTACGGCTCCGTGTCGAGCGCGTAGCCATCGCCGTTGTCTTCCTTGCGGTCGCCGAAGTAGATACCACCAGTCAATTCACGGATGATGTTGAAGTCGACGCCGCGGCAGACGTCAGCGCGGAGAGGGGAGCCTTCGACGAGAGAGGGGGCGGCGAAGTTGCAGGGACGGAGGTTACCGAAGGTGCCCATTTCCTTGCGGAGTTTGAGGAGGCCTTGTTCGGGGCGGACGGCGCCGGTTCCCCATTTCTGTTTTGTTAGTTGTAACGTCCTCCCAAGGCTTTGGGGGACAATGGTCGCATACCGGTCCTCCAATGGCACCGAGCAGAACGGCGTCAGCGTTCTTAGCAGCCTCCAGGGCCTCGTCGGTCAGGGGAGATCCAGTCGAATCGATCGATGCCTATCAGTCAAGTCAATTGTTAGCAAACATGCCCCAGTTTTTCCATTGCACTCGGGAACACTTACACCACCAAGCAAGTGATCCTGAAGGTTGAAGCTGAGGTCATCGCGGCTCTTCTCAATGACACGCAGGACCTAATCCAGAAAGTCCAATCAGTTCTCCGTAGCTTTTCGAAACCGGTTTCTCATCGTAAAATGCTGCTCACCTTGAGAGCCTCAGCGGTAACCTATAATTCGGAAGTCAGTATATCATCAATTGCGAACTAGCGGGTTCGGAGGTGCTCACCTCGGGACCGCAGTGGTCTCCGGCAAAGACAACGATGTTGTACGGGGCCATTATTAAGATTGTTTGTTGTTAAGAAGTGATTGAAGCTGTAAACAAGATATTCTGAAGGAACTAGAGAGAATAATAGAAGAATGGTCACTACGACTGGAGATGGCGGGGCGGAATTGGTCCACCCCGCGCCGACACCGGAGCCGCAGTCGGAGTCGGTTCGGTTTGTATCGGCTTAGAGCAGCCTGTGAGGGATGCACAATTACTACTGCGAAGCACTAGAATAACTCGAGTTCGGTATATCGTTATTGGATTGTTTTCATCTCATTCCAGGCAATATGGATAAATCAGCAATAGCAATAGCATACTATTACAAACTGTGTATGTCCATAACTGATACCCCAGCACACATTAAAGTAATGAATAGAAAGCAAGTCAAGCAGAATGTAGGTAACAAGAAGCAACAATAAAAAAGGGAAAAGGGGTCGAGAGAAAGAATACTAAAAAGTAATAAGAAACGAGCATGAGCCATTCAAATGCTGCAAAAATTTGTGTCAACAGACCGATTTCCTCCCAAAACTTCAGACCTGACGAATGAATATCCGGGGATAAACGGGCAAAAAAAAAAAAAAAAACGGGAAATATAAACTTGACGAATAAGATAAGGAAGGAAGGTGAAAGCTAAGTAATGCGAATGATAGTGATAACCCGGTGGAAAAAAAGAAAAGTAGTGCTGGAGAAAACCCTGTTCATGACAAGACCAACGGACGCGTCAGAAAGCAAAGAAAAACATGTTATTAGTAGAACTTCCTCAATCGACGGCCTGTTCACGTTGGATAAGAACCGGCAGTTTATCGCTTCCTGCCGTTCCGCGCCTCCCTCCGGCTTGCAAGGTCACCCTCTGCCAACCACTGACTGGCATTGACCAATTGCACAACATTGACGAACTGCTTGAAGGCCATAATGGGCGCAGAGATAGCAGTAATCACCCATGGCCAGAAGCTGTCAAGCTTGTTGGCTCTGGCCATTTCCAGAGCACCAGCACTCCATGGGCTAGCAAAAAGGCTGCTTGGGGCCGGGTGAGCAGGGTTTCCAGGCTGCGCGGAGGCGGGCTGCTCAGTAGGTTGCAAAAGAGATGGAGAAAGAGTAGGCGATGAGAAAGAGAGCAGGTAGAGACCAATGAAGAAGAGTTCATTAAGGGCGCAGCAGATGAAAAGCACAGTCTGTAGTACATATTGGTCAGCTGCCTTGATCAGTGTAACCTTTAGGGAGTCTCAACTCACCTTGCTGTGGTAGTACTGGTACAGAACCCAGCTTCTGGTCGCATCAACCTTCTTGTGGCTCTGGCTGGAACCACCCCGGCTCAGGGTGGCATACATGTGCATGTAATGGCTAGCCATGTCCAGGCAAATCAATCCCTGGAAAACAATGGCCCACCGCGGCCAGGCAGAGCTCAAGAAAACAAGCAAACAAGCGGTTGTGCAACGATCCGTCACCATGTCAAGCACGGCACCAAAGGTAGTAGATTGGTTAAAATATCGAGCGGCATATCCATCCAGGGCGTCCAGCAGACATGAAACACTGTAAAGAATGGAGCAGGTACGCGGATGGAGAGGCATGTAGTAGAGGGAGGCAATCGTGAGGACGACTCGGGAATATCCTATTGGACAGACAAATGGTTAGATTCCGCGCCAATATAATATAGTCTCAGAACATATCACATACCAATGAGATTAGGGGCAAAGAGGAATACGTTCTCCTTCGCCTCTGGTTGGGGAGAAGGAGACTTGCTCTTGCTCCTCTTCGGTGTTTTCACGGCTCCGTTGCTGGCGGGCGATGGCACATCGCTGTCGGACTGCGCGGCCTGCGCGGCCTTTTGTCTCCTTGTCTTTGCGCTCATATTCGTGGATAGTTTGGTGAATTAGGAAAGGAATCGAAGTATGTATTAGGTATGAAGGACCCTGCGGAAATAGCAAGCAGGAGCCTTATCCGGAAACCGGCCGGGTTTGAAAAGACCGATCGATGCGAAATGAGAAAGAGGGCAGGAGGGATCTATCAAGAGTCGCAAATAGTTAGCAAGATAGTTCACAGTATAACCAATCTCAATGCTTGCAGCGCAGCGGGGTCCGAGATAAGAGTAAAAAAAAGGCCAGCAAAGCTTTGTTAAGACGGGAATTTTTTGCAATGTACCTACACGTCACGAGATCAACGCTCCCACAGAAAAGGACGCGTTTGGAGAAACGGAAAGGATGGTAACAGAGTAAAGACGAAAGGAACGACAGTGAGGAAAGGGAAAGCACTCGAGGTAGAGAGGAACCTCGAAGAGTTGAGGAAGAAAGAAGAGAGTTAGTCAGGAGATCCGAACTAAGCGTGCGTGTCGCCGATAAGGGCGATAACATCCCCCAGAATTTGAACTCTGACGTCCACCGGTGCGCTTTTAGTTGGAAATAGCAAACTGCTGGTCAATTTCAAGTGGTGAAGCTGTGGTCTGTTCTATAATGAAGATGCTGTTATCTGAAAGTTTGTCTTTTTTCTGGTACCTTTCTCTTTCATGAGGCCACGAAAGCTACTCTACTGTTTGCGGAAGCTCAGGGGCCAGGAGACGTAACCGTTTCTGCGATCAGGCAATCTCTCTCTCTACGATCTACATTGGACATTCTAGTTTTTCTAGAAGGCTATGAATAGTAGCAAGGTAATTAGTTACCTTCAATTGTGCCATAAGAAAGCAAACAAGAGCAAACTAGCACCAAGTGACATGTCCGGACAGCAGTAAGCAGGATGTTTGAACTGCCCTATTCTTCCCATGCTCAGTAAATCCCTTTATACGATATCCCTCTAAAAATGGACCAAACCGATCCTGGGTTCCGCAACTCGGGCTCATCTCGATTTGTGGCGTCAATCATCAAAGAAAGATGGAACATGTTATGGCTCGTTCCTTTTGCGAAAATTGTCCGGACCGGGGGTCATCAATGTTGTGTGACATTGGCAAACAAGAATAAGACACTGATTAGTCTGGATGGCTATTTCATAAACGAAAGACATGCAATAGGCCGATCCTCCCGTGATGACAACTGCCTCTGCTTCCCATAACCCCAGATAATGCTCGACATTCAAACAAAAGAAAACCAGCAAAGCCTTGTGAGTATCGATTTTGTATGTACAGCAGGTGAAAAAAAAAAAAAAAAAGAAGAAGAAGAAGAAGAAACCCAATGACCGATGACCGATGACCGATGACCGAACCGAAGATGACACCAGGAAACTATGTACAACAAAGCAAAGAAAAGCAAACCATAGATAGCTTAAGAATATCAATCATCATGTCCGTGACCTGCGCGGATCAGTAGCTTCCTGCCTACGCCATTCGCGAGACTCCTTCGTTCCCATGCTCCCCAATCCGCCTTCTAGTCGGCGTTCCCAACCGCCTAACCGGACGACAAGGCAGGTGGCATTATCACCAACTTTAGTGACCTCAGTCGCGAAGCTGACCACGTTCTTGGACGCCTCTTCCGGTGTGCGAGCCTCCTTGACAATGTCGACGATTTCCTGGTCGTCGAGAGTCCCACTGATACCGTCGGTCATGAGGACCAGAAATGAGAATTCGGCAGGGGCCATCTCAAGGCGGTAAATTTCCGGCTCTGCAGAAACACCGATGCGTTTGGATTGGACGTCTCCGAAGGAGCGCGTGTTAGCTAGACCGCTCATGCGCTCTTCGCCAAACGAGTCGGTCACGAATGTCGTGGCATAGCGACGGAGTCTGGCCGCCTCGGGCGGTGAGGATGGGTGGTGGTTCGAGGTCAGAGGGATGGCTTCGCCGGTGATCGTGGAGCATAGCAGGATCCTTGTGTCGCCTACATGCGATACCAACAAGCTAGAGGACGTGGTCGGGTACCAGAACGGTGCGGGGGTCGGTGTGGAAATGAGCACGACACTGGCGGTGCTCCCGCCCTTGAAGCGGGTGTTGCCTGAGATTTTCTTGCTCGTCGCCGGGTGGTCTGCACCGTAGAGGATCTCATCCTGTTGTAGAGGTTGGCCAGCCTTTACCAATTCGTCATCCCGTCTGGCTGCTTGTGCTGACACAAAGTCGTAATCCGCATGTAGAAAGGCATATTCCATCACCTCTTCGATGGTGACGCCCTCTTTGCGGGACTTTCTGTCGGTCTGCTCTGCAACATCGTCTTGCCCGAAATAGGAGAAGTGAGGTGGGATGAATCTTTTGAAGTAACCCCCAACAAGACTCCGCCAATTCTTCACGAGCTCCTTTTCCAGCTCGCCAATTTGTTGCCGATTCGCTCCCTGGACAATTGGCAGAGTATCGGGCTCCTCCTTCGATTCCTCCTCCCCTTTGTTCCTCAGACTCGACCGCAATTCAAATTCCGCTGCCGTATTCTGGATATATTCGTGTAGTTTCTCCTTGAGGAACGTACTGCATTCCGTACCACCATGCCCGTCGAAGACTCCGAAGTAGAAAACCTGCGGATCACCGCTGGCACTGTCCGCCGCGCGATTCTCACGAGGCCCAGGACCCACCCCTCGTCTGATCGTAAGTGATGTTGGTGGTCGATTCGCAAACGCGGGCAAATCAATCACACCTGCCTGGTGTGTATCCTCATTTGACCGACGAGTGCCCCGAGAGGTCGAGGCGCCAAAATGGTGTTTCGCGCTGCGAAGTGGAATCCGGACAACGGTGGCATCGCGGTTTGTGAGAGTCTGGAAAGCGGCGGGCGAATGCGAGATCTCTCCGGTATGAGGTACTGACTCCGAACGGGGGAGTTTGTGAAAGGGTGCGAGCGGGCCTCGAGGATCGGGATGGAGCGATGACGAGGGTAGATGTGTGACGAAGTAGTCGTGGAACTCTGGCCGTCTTTTACTCTGGGGCGTACTGTATTTGCGCTTGGAGATAGATATGAAACCTGGGGGTTATTTCGCAGGAACACGTTAGACGATGAAAAAGGGTTTAATTAGGCAAGGACTCGTACAAGAACTGTCCGCCAAGGGGCGAACCCGGACAGTCGCTCGCTTCACAGAGGACAGACTCATGAATATCGAGACATTGAAATGGATCAATTATGGTAGCAAAATGATATTTACTGAAAAGAATGTAGTGTGAATGAAGAAAGGAGAGGCTTCACTGCAGCGGGGAGGATGAATTTGCGGCCCGAGCCTCCATGCGACGGAGTGTTGCAACGGCAGTTGGCGGTTGCAATACAATGCTTTGGAAAATATATAAACCAGGCTACTAAGCTTATTGAGGTATGATTCGCTTTCTACATAGCACGTGCATTGTACTAATCCTTCATATTGCAGGGCAGTACTTATCCCATATGGAGTGCCTCAAAACTTGCCGATGCTCCTCAATTATCCGCGATATAGTTCATTCCTCTGCAGCTGAAGTCTTTCTTAGAGCTAGTCTAAGTACTCTGAAGTGCACGATGTGAATCAATTGAATGGTATATGACCAACTACAGAGCTCAATATTAGGGTCATTAGGGTCTTCACTCCAGTCCTCGCCATGGACGTACCCGGTTTCCCAACTGGCTTTAATCGGCCTCATCTGTCATGATCGGACTCTCGCCAGAGACATGGTTTTTTTTTTTTTTTGGACCATATTTTGTAGGAGGCAATATGGAGTGATGGTCGCATCCAGAACATGGAGCCATAGCCATAGGTAGAAGTCTGTACCATTCGTTCATCCTTGGAGGAAATGGGCCAATTCCTTTCCGTCATACTCGTTGGTCTAGTGATGCTCTCGCTCGAAGGGCTAACATACCAAACAACACATTCTCGGCCCAATTTCGAGAGCAGATTGTCTGTGCTCACGGTTTGTATGATTCATAAAGACAATGTCCGTGCCTTTCAATCCTAGGCCAGACCCTGCAGCCCCTAGGCTCGCAGAGGGGTCGGTCACCAGATAAACGGTATCCTTGAATCTATTACAACAAAAGACCCCTGGAAAACGATCACAAAAGTCTTGATGCCACTAGGGCTTGTCCCTGGGTGTTTTCGGTGTACCATGACACCATCGGTCTTTGGCGTTAGATTCGAATCAGTATTTGTGTAGAAAACAAACGATTCGTTCAGTGAGGCCCGCAGTCATTGATGAGGCTCTCATTATTATCTGGATATCGCTCTTATCCGGTCTTCCAGGGCCACATTATCAGGTTCCGTTAGCTTCACTAAGACGAAGATCTTCTAGTATCGCTTTTTGGGCCATCGAATGCCGGGAATAGCAAAATCAGTAGCCGACCATAAGTTGCAAGTGCGATTGTAGAAGCTCCCAAGGATTCTTGTTCCATTAGCGTTGATGCTTGAAGAGGCATCGGTTTCCATTAGGGCAGAATAGATCGCGATTCTTACGCGTCTTGAGCGTCTTGAGGCTTGCTTGGAATTCCACACACAGAATCTGGGCACGACATCGGTACTGTTGCTGTCAATTCAATTTCAGTATCCGACTGATTTCTTTATTTTCGTATTTATCTGTGGTCCTTTCCACTATTCCATGGCATATCAGGGGCCCTAAAGTGATGTCTATCCTCCGATGGTCTCCGGGCATGGTGTCGGTAGTGGCCTGAACACTATGCATTTGCAATGCCTCTCGGTTCATGCATTGGTACCAATATAATTGTCACATTCTCATGGATACTCCAAAGGAGCTCGTAAGATTCGACCGGAGTACAAGATGGAGAAATCAAGAATGAAAATGCGGATGGGTTGACGATTGCTATAAAGTCTTGGGATGGAAGTTGAATTTCCAGCGGAAGAAATAAGTGGTAGTTCTTTCAATTCACTTAGTCTTCCTTCAGCCTTGGTTTGGTGTAAGCACGGGCCTTTTGCTGTGAATGCTGTTTCTGATAGTGATATATCCCTGAGCTTGGTATATGTGATCTGAGTGGTCACAGTCGATGCAGTAGTAACATGAGGTTGAAAGTTTTCGCAAATAGTCCCATATTTGTAAATTATGCATCATTTTGTTTCGAGGATCTTGCAGCGTCCGAATAAATAATGGTCTGAATTCCTTCATTCCCTGGCCAATCGCCTACGATATCAATTTACCTGATCGTCTATTGTTTTCCAAGTATTCCCCATCCGGGAACGATATGCGTACTGCGCAGCAAAACCTTTTCAAGTAACTTAGCCGGTATGTGCATTGCTCCTCTCGCCATGCGGGAAAGTTCTGGTGTTGTATATTACCTTCCACGGCTCTGCATGCCCTACATAATACCGGCTGCAAGTGTACCTATCATCTGCCGCCAGCCCGCCGCATTTACTTGAATAGTACAACTCCATAAGAGCGTTACCTGCAACACCTGGGGTTTTACCACACCACACGGCAATTCTGACGTTGCACCATCCGGGATGGACTCAGGCACCGCCAAGCACCCATAACATACACTAACATACACCATTGAATAGCACTATGACGTCTATACTCTCGACACGAGAACCGGAGAACAGACCGAAAACACATGGAGAATTGTCGATCCCCCATAAAGAAAGCGTCGGATTGGATTTAGCGGATGTGCGGGGTAACGCCCGCAATCCGGGGTAACATGTGGCTCGGATTGCCGGATTTGGATAACGGGCGTTTCTAATTGCCTGATGCAAGGGCTATCTGTGTTGAGAGAGGTTATTTCACCGGTTGTTGTGCTACGGGGTGGTGATTGGGGAAGGGGGTATATATAACGCTATGCTCGGAGCATGTGCCATGAATCATTTTACAGTTTGAATAGGTGCAATAGGAGCCAATATGGTGAAGGTCAACGTGTTTGGGACGGGGTTTGCCCTCCAAGCTGCAATATGGGTAGCTTGTGGAATGGCATTTATTCTTTTTGGTAAGGTTCATTAATGGTGCTGCTTCAACCAGTCTAACCATTTGTAGGTTACGATCAAGGCGTCTTCTCCGGAATTGTGGAAAACCAAAACTACCTTGAAACCATGGGCCATCCGAATGACAGTCTAACAGGTATCATAGTCTCGATATACAATCTGGGGTGCTTTTCAGGGTGCATAGTGAACTTCCTGTTGGGCGACTGGCTGGGACGGCGACGCGCCATGTGGTTTGCGATGACTTGGGTTATTGTGAGTCTATGCGCATTGAGGTGCAGCTATGATTGAATTAACTAACCTTTGTAGATTGGTGCTACACTCCAATGCTCTGCGTACTCCGTCCCACACATGATGGTCGGCCGGTTTGTATGCGGAATCGGCACCGGGATTGAGACATCCACGGTACCCATGTACCAAGCGGAACTATGCGAGGCTAGCAAGCGAGGAAAGCTGGTATGCAGTGAGCCCTTGCTGGTTGGTGTGGGCATCGTGATCAGTTACTTCTTCGACTACGGAATGAGCTTCGTCGGAGGGCAGATCGCGTGGCGGTTGCCTATTGCGTGTCAGATGGTTTGGGCATTTGTGAGTCTCGTCTTTCTAGGGTTGTTATCCTGTGGCATAGCCTAACAGATGAAGATCGTCATCGTGCTTGTCTTCGGGCTCCCTGAATCGCCACGATTCTGCTACCAGCATGAACGGAACGACGAGGCACTGCAGATCCTCAGCGATGTGTATGGTAAACCAAAAGACGACCCTCAAATCCTGTCAGAGCAGATGGAGATCCTCGAGACGATCTCAGTGGAGACAGAAAATGGAGGATTTAAGTGGAGGTTAGTTTGATGACATCTTCCATAGGATGCAAGACTAACCTGCGCAGAAACATCTTCAAGCGCGATGAAGTCTCAACTGGCTACAGAGTGTACGCCCCCCAAACTCAACCCCATAGGATGTCGATGTCACTAACCACACCAGCCTCCTCGCCTATGGCATGCAATTCATGAACCAAGTCGGCGGCATAAACCTCGTCGTCTACTTCATCCCCACCGTCCTAAACACCAACGTCGGCCTCTCCAAAAACCTCTCCCAAATCATCGGCGGCTGCGTACAAATCATGTTCGTCATCGGCTCTCTCTTCCCCACCATCTTTGTTGACCGGGTCGGCCGCCGCCAGCCCATGATGTGGGGATCCTTCGGCCTAGGTATCTGCATGATGATGGTAGCCATATTGCTTAGTTTTAAGGGGCAGGCAAATGAGCATGCGACGTCATCGGCGGCGGTGGCGTTTTTCTTTGTGTATATGTTGATTTTTGGAGCGTCGGTGAATTGTATTCCGTGGTGCTATGTTCCGGAGATTCTGCCGTTGCACGCTAGGACGAAGGGAACTGCTATTGGGGTTTCGTCGAATTGGATTTGGGTAAGCCATCCCCCCATCCTCCTATTTTACTGAGAGATCATCTGCTAACTGAGAATAGAATTTCTTCGTCGTCATGATAACCCCCGTCATTATCAACCGCCTCCAATGGAAAGCATATCTAATCTTCATGTG